>NC_084828.1:17328887-17953887 GCF_033115175.1 Lepus europaeus | reverse complement strand
TTATGATATATAAGTGTGTGGTTGAAAAATAAAATCGCAGCTTGAACAGCCATCTTGTCTTGCTGCCATCTTTGCATCTCCTGTCCCTTTCATTTCTCCTTCTAGGTGCTGGGCCCCAGTTGCTGTCCCACGGAACGGGACAGCTCATCCAGGACCTCTCTAAATGGTGAGATAGAGGAAAGAGAGTTAATAGAGATAGCAGCTTTCCCCACTTTTTTTATACTCCATCAAGCTCCAATTATTTCCTTGCTGAAGGGTGCCTCAGGTACAAACCTCATTATGTACACAAACACATCTACATGGAAGTACACACAATTTTGAACATCATTGAAGTAATTGAAATATATATTTGATTATATTTTAATATTAAATGTCTCTTTAATAGCAGGTCTAGATACATAATAAAAACATGAATAATGAGATGAATCTTTTATAAAAGAGAGTGAAACTGTAGACCACTGATTACTATACCACTGTCAATTTCTAGGGGCAAAACATGGGAATACTTACTGCTATTGCAGCCTGCTGAAGCCTTGAAATGAGACTTAGTCCTTTTAAATTTTTTCCCTTCTGATGAGAAAATATTTTTTCTTTATCAAACATTTTACAAGTATCTTATCTTGAACACCACTAGTGATCAATTATCAATTAATGTCTGCCCCCCACAGAACACCAAATAATAGATGATATATCCATGAAAAACCCAACAGAAGGTTGGAGATCTTTAATTGTATATTTGCTATCCTAAATTTCAATTTCTAAAGTAAATTCACTTCACATAGAAATCACAGATAAAATTTTCATTCCTTGTTTGAATTATTATTTTAAAAAATATGTTATTTATTTATTGAGAGGCAGAAAGACAGAAAAAAGCAGAAAAAAGAGAGAGAAAGAGAGAAAAGCAGGGGTCAAAGACAGGGGGAGGAGCAAATGTCTTGATGCAGTTGGTCAAGTCAGTGCCTGCAAAACCAACATCCCATATGAGCTCCAGATGGAGCCCTGGCTGTTCTACATCCGTTAGAGCTCCCTGCTAATGCCTCTGGTGAAGCTGTTGAAAATGGCCCAAGTTCTTGAGCTCCTGCCACCATGTGGGCGATCCGGCTGAATATCCTTATTCCTGACCTCAGCACGGACCAGTCTTGGTCTTAATGATCATTTGCGGAAGGAAGCAGCTGAGGGAAGGTTCATATTCTCTCTCTCTCTCTCTCTTCCCCAATCTCTCTCTATAAGTCTGCCATTCAGATAAACAAATCATACAAACAAAAAATAGGAATAAGACAGAACTCCTATTAAATGATTCACCAAATGCCCACAACTACCATGCTGTGCCAGACCAAAGCCAGGAGCCAGAAACTCAATTCAGGTCTCCCATTGGGGTGACAGAGACCCAAGTAATTGAGTCGTCACTGCTGGCTCCAAATGTGCACATTAGCAGGAAGGTGGAATCAGAATGGGAGTCAGGACTTAAACTCAAGCAGGCTGATATGGGATGCGGTTGTCCCAGTAGCTTCTGAACGACTGTGTCAAATGTCTGTCCCTGCGCTCCTCATTTTAAATAGATAATGAAGAAATTTTAGATCTAGAGCTGAAGGCATCATTTCATATAAAACATGACCAGATTTTTTGCTTTATTTTTGGCTATCATTTCGGTG
The DNA here is from genome assembly GCF_033115175.1 of Lepus europaeus. Taxonomy (NCBI): domain Eukaryota; kingdom Metazoa; phylum Chordata; class Mammalia; order Lagomorpha; family Leporidae; genus Lepus; species Lepus europaeus. The sequence goes on along the minus strand of NC_084828.1, from coordinate 17,952,235 downwards.
TTTACTTTCAATCTACGTACAATGTAGGTGGGGTTTTTTCTTGTGGATTTCAGTGCTGAGATGATAAACAAGCAAGCTGAATAAGAGAAGGAAAGTCAGTTAGTTAGTGACATTCTATTTACTTCTACATATAGACCTGAGAAAGAAATTTGACATTTCAAATGTTTGATTTTTTTTTACAGGCAGATTTAGACAGTGAGAGAGAGAGAGACAGAGAGAAAGGTCTTCCTTTTTCCTTTGGTTCACCCCCCCAGTGGCACACTGCACAGATCCGAAGCCAGGAGCCAGGTGCTTCCTCCTGGTCTCCCATGAGGGTACAGAGCCCAAGGACCTGGGCCATCCTCCACTGCACTCTTGGGCCACAGCAGAGAGCTGGACTGGAAGAGGAGCAACTGGGACAGAATCCGGCACCCCGACTGGGACTAGAACCCGGGGTGCAGGTGCCGCAGGTGGGGGATTAGCCAAGTGAGCCATGGTGCTGGCCACAAATGCTTGATTTTACTACTTACTAATCGACTTATGGAACCTAAATTTTAGCAATATCTGCCCCGGCAGTGTTTCTGTTCACCTGTTCCTATGAGGGGAGAGAGAAAGTAAGAGAAACAGACACATTTCGTGCCAACATATTTAATGTTTTACTTGAAAAAATATTCTTATTATCACTAAATAAAAAATTTCAAACTCATAACACATCAGATCATTCTTTCTCCTTAAAATAGAAATTGCACATAATGTACTTTTTGATGAGAATCATCTGTTCTACATCTAATGGAGGGCAGAAAGCACATATTTCAAATGCTTCTTTGAATTAAGAATAATAGGGAGTCTTTTCCCAGCATAAAGAGTCTTATTATATCAAAGAGTCATTTGTAAAATATTATTTATTTTAGTTTTGGACCACAATATTCTAAGAAGATTTAATGCTATTATTCTCACTGGGCATTAAAATATTCTATACCTAGTGGCCAGTGCTGTGGCATAGCAGGTAAAGATGCTGCCTGCAGTGCCAGCATCCTATGTGGGCACTGGTTCAAGTCCTGGCTGCTCCACTTCTGATTCAGCTCTCTATTGTGGCCTGGGAAGCAGTAGAAGATAACCCAAATCCTTTGGCCCCTGCACCCATGTAGGAGACCTGGAAGAAGGATGTGCTACACACAGAAACACATAAACAGGAACATCACTACAAAAGATGAACGCAGAAAATGACCCAGAAAAATTGCAAAGGAAATCCAAAATCCAAAAACATGGCTATTTATGGAAACACAGCAGGGCAAAGTTGTTACTTAACAATAGTCACCCTGAATGTAAATGGTCTCAACTCCCCAGTTAAAAGGCACAGACTGGCTGAATGTATTAAACCCATCTATTTGCTGCCTACAAGAAATATACCTTCCCAACAATGATGCCTGCAGACTGAAAGTGAAAGGATGGAAAAAGATAATACATGCTAACAGAAACCAAAACAGAGCTGGTGTGGCCATCTGAATATCATACAAAATAGACTTTAACACAAACACTACTAGAAGAGACAAAGAAGGACCTTATATAATAATTAAAGGATCAATGCAACAGGAAGATGTGACTAGTTTAAATGTATAAGCACCTAATTAAAAGGGACCTGGCTATTTAAAAGAACTGTTAATGGATTTAAAGGGAGATATAAGCTCAACTACAATAATAATGGGGACTTCAATAGCCCACTATATATATATATATATATTTTTGTTTTTTTTTGACAGGCAGAGTGGACAGTGAGAAAGAGAGACAGAGAGAAAGGTCTTCCTTTACCGTTGGTTCACCCTCCAATGGCTGCTGCAGCCGGCATGCTGCGGCCGGCCCACTGTGCTGATCCGAAGGCTGGAGCCAGGTGCTTCCCCTGGTCCCCCATGCAGGTGCAGGACCCTAAGACTTTGGCCATCCTCCACTGCCATCCCGGGCCACAGCAGAGAGCTGGCCTGGAAGAGGGGCAACTGGGACAGAATCCGGCGCCCCAACTGGGACTAGAACCCGGTGTGCCTGCGCTGCAGGCGGAGGATTAGCCTATTGAGCCATGGCGCCGGCCTCAATACCCCACTTTAAGCAATGGACAGATCAACCAGACAGAAAAGCAGCAAAGAAGCAAGGTTAATTGACACTGGACCTAGCAGATATCTATAGAGCCTTCCGTACTACAGCCACAGAATTGACATTTTTCTCACTAGTGCATGAAACTTTCTCTAGGATTGACCGCAAGCTAGACCATAAAGCAAATCTCAGCAAATTAAAAAAAAACTAGAAATAATACCATGTGTCTTTTCAGACCACAATGCAATGAATCTGGAAATCAGAAATTCAGGAATCTCAAGAACATATGTAAACACATGGAGACTGAACAACACATCTCTGAATGAATAGTTGTTCATAGAAGTAATCAAAAGAGAAATCAAAAAATTTCTGGAAGCAAATGAAGATGACAATACAACATACCAAAACTTACAGGATACAGCAAAAGCCGTGTTAAGAGGAAAGTTTAGAGCAATTGGTGCCTACATCAAAAAATTGGAAAGGCACCAAGTAAATGAAGTACCAAGAAACCCCAAGAATCTAGAGAAACAACAGCAAACCAAAGCCAAAACTAGCAGGAGAAAAAAAAATTTGAAAATTAGAAAAGAAATAAAAAAATTGAAACAAAGACAAAAACAAAAAAAATTGAAACAAACAAAAAAAAAAGATCGACAAAATGAAGAGCTGATTTTTTGAAGAAATAAACAAAATTAACACACCATTGGCTCAACTAATCAAAAAAAGTAGAGAAAAGACCCAAATAGACAAAATTAGAGATGAAAAAGGAAATGTAACAACAGATGCCACAGAAATAGAAAGAATCATCAGAAATCACTACAAAGAAGTGTTTGCCAACAAACTGGGATACCTAGAAGAAATGAATAGATTCTCAGACACATAAAACCTACCTAAATTTAGCCATGAACATTGAAAACCTGAACAGACCCATAGCCAAGACAGAAATTGAATCAGTAATAAAGAAGGATGTACTTTTCTCTGAAGGGAAGAGAGAACATCCACTTTTCTTATGGTTTGTCTAAATATGGATGGAGATTGTGTACTCAAAAGGCTTCCATAGCCTTGGCAGCTCATGTCAAGAGTTTTGGGTGATCACTGATGTCATACATATGAGTGTTAATTGGTAAATTAACAACAGGAGTCACTGTGCACTTACTCCTCATACAGGATCTCTTTATTTAATGAATTGTACTATGAGAATTAACTGTACAACTTGTTCTCAAACAGGTTTTTTTACATTTTGTGCGTGGGGGTGCAAATTGTTCAAATCTTTACTTAGTCTTCTGTGTATAAAGTTAATTAAAAACAAATCTTAATGGAGAAAAAAGAATGCATGAATAAGTGTTCATAAAAAGCAAGTATATCTTGCCAATTTTTAAAAATATATAATTGTAGTTTGCTTTTAAAAAAGCTTTATATTTATTTACTTTTTATCTATCCTAGTGGCATAGAGATAGAGATCTTGTATATGCTGGCTCATTTCTCAAATGCTTGCAATGGCCATGGCTGAACCAACTCAAAGCCAGGAGCCTGGAACTCAATCTAGGTGACAGGGACTCACACACTTAAGTTATCCCCTTCTTGTGTCAACAGGAAGCTGGACACAGCAACAGAGCTGGGACCTGAATCCAGGCACTCAGACATGGTATGACAAGTTCCCTGGCAGTTGCTTAACCACTGTGCCAATGCCTGACCCTTGATTTATTTTTTATTTGTAATATATATCCAGAAATAATTTAAGACATGTTGTAATTCATACATTTATATAAAATGAGTTTTCAGAAGATAGCATTTTAATACAATTCAACTAATAATATAAGCAAAAAGAGAATGATGGTTAGGCTTAATGAAATTTTTATTACATCATTTCAAAGATTATTAAGGACACAGGCGCATACATTTTCAGAAAACATTGGAAATGAAATAACAAATTAATATATTTTCAATTTACTGCTTTTTGAAAAATCCAATATATTATAAACTACCAGAAAAAGGGATATAAGAGAAGAATCAGAATCCAGTTTTCCCTATGAAAATAACTGAATCAACCATTGGAATGTGCAGATCATCCCATTCATACCTCCGTAACTATGAGATGTAATAAAAAAGAAGATCTATATTAACTTACCAGAAACACTGAAGAAATCAGATTCAAAAATCAGAAATGTCTTGCTCTCACTGAGAGTCTACTGTGTGGCAACTCAACTACATGTTTTACTTTATGAACTTTCTTTGTTACTACTTTCTCAAAATTAATATGGCTTAATTGAGTTGGAGTGGAAAAAAGAAAAGAGCAAAATGCATGATATTTGAAAGCACATTGTGTTGGAGTTGTTGTCTAGTGTTGCAAGCCCTTGCTTCATTTTCATTGTCATAGCACATCACTTTTGGAGTATGACCACTTCGTCTAATTAACATCTTTTTATTTTTTTTTTTAAAAAAAAGACCTATTTATTTATTTGAAAGTCAGAGTTACACAGAGAGAGGAGACGCAGAGAGAGGTCTTCCAACTGCTAGTTCACTCCCAAATTGACCGCAATAACCAGAGCTGCGCGATCCAAAGCCAGGAGGCAAGAGTTTCTTCCAGGTCTCGCACTTGGGTGCAGGGGCCCAAGGACTTGGGGTCATCTTCTACTGCTTTCCCAGGCCATAGAAGACAGCAGGATTGGAAGTGGAGCAGCCAGGTCTCAAACCGGCGTCCATATGGGATGCCAGCGCTTCAGGCCAGGGCATTAACCTGCTGAGCGACAGTGCCGGCCCCCAACGTCTTAAAATTTCATAAGATACTAGGTTTTCAGTACAGCTTATAAAAAAGTAAAAACACGCTTCAGTTTTCATCTATTTATGATAGCATTGCTATGGAATTGACTCTAAAGGATATTTCTGTAATTGCAATCAAATATTCTCCTTGTGTATCCTATTTTTTGATAGCTCTATAGAGATTTGTAAATGAAACTTACTAAGCATTGAAAACCCATGTTTTAGGACACCTACCAAATCATTCTAAGCATCCAAAAGAGAATGCATAAAATCATAATGCAAAGAATCACATTACAAAAGCATTGCACAACATTAAGAGCTCTGACTGTAAAGTTACACTTCAGTTCAAGTCACTTAATAATGCGGTAATCTGGAACAAATTGCTTAAACATTCTGCTTGAGTTTTCTCACCACAAAAGTGAAGTTAACAGCAGAGATATCAAGAGAATTAAAAAATGTAATCCATATACAGCTTTTAAGAAAATATCCGGCATACAACCTTCATGAAAATCTGAATCTGTGTTAGTTGTGAATGTTTTTGTGATTACTATTTTCCTTCATCTCACCACACTAGGAAAGCACTAGGTACAGATAACTCCTTTTGTTGCCTGTCTACTATGTTCTAGTTATTTTTCAATAGCAGTGCCAATCAGATCTATTGAGTCACTGTGATTAATCTTGTTAGTCATAGTGGCTTGGCATTTCTGACCTATTACAATCTTAATCTGACTTTGTATCATGCCTCAAAGTCTCCAATCTGACATATGTATCACTCCTGAGAGTTTGATCTTTCTAAAATAGTTTTGGATATGTAAAACTCATATCAAAAGCCTGCATTCTTCCACTTAATGAATTAGGTAATAATGAAGAGTCACATTTACTATCAGGAATAAAACACAATTTTTCTATATACTGTGCAGTGTAATGATGGGCTGGATTATCTATTTTTAAGCACAGATTACAACGTACATGTCTCTCAGAATTATGAAATGTGATTGTATTCTCTCAGAAGTCTCTACCATAGATCAAGGGGCATACTGTTTTCGAGAATTTTCTGATTTCCCTAGTTACTAATTCTTCCATGAACTGTTTTTCTGTACATCTATGTTTTAAATTTTTTTTTGTTCATTTTTATTTATTTATTTGAGAGGGAAGAGAGAGAACATCCATCTTTTGGTTTGATCCTCAAATGCCTGCAACAAGGCTGGAAAAGACTGAAACCAGGAACTGGGAATTCAATCCAGATCTTTCACGTGGGTGGTAGGGAAACATCTGCTTGAATCATCGCACAATAACAGGGAGCTGGAATTGTGAAGTCTGGATGGGAACAGGGGCTTTCAGTACCCGTTTTTTGGGAATCCCAAGGGACATCTTAACTGCAAGGCCAGGTGCCTGCCCCATGTGCTCCTTTTAATGTATATTATGTTTCCTTGCATTGAAAGCATTTGTGTACTCCTTTCCATGTATATGTCATAATAATTTTGAAATGCATGTTGCCTTCAGAAATGCAGGTCATTGTAACTAAAGAGGAAGTGAAAAGTACATTTGAACTTGTCAAACATTTTTACAATAAAATATTCCTTGACTTTCTTTCCTATACTATCAAAATAAATAGATGAGTAAAAACATCTACTCATCTTGGTATTTTATATATATGGCATCAAATAAAATAATATTTCAAAATAAGGTATCTTATCATTATCAAATAATGTGTTTACATAAGGCACATTTGATACTGTATACACACATACTAAGCAATGATAACTTGGAGAAAATTTCATTTCATGTTCTTTAATTCATATACCTATTGCCCTAATTTATTGAAAAAATGCACCTAGAGTGTAGGAATCTATCTTTATTAGAGGGGAAGCAAGGAAGAAACAAATTTTGTTCTTGTGAAAGATTTAATGAGGGGAAAAACAGGATGGAAAGCCCTACTCTGACCTTCAAACAAAAAAGTCCTTTGAAAATAATGAAGTAAGTAATTTCCGTTCTTCTCTTGGCAATGCCATCTTCATCTGTAAGAATTTCCTATTCACTCCTTGACCTTTCAAATGAGGTCATCACCAAAGGAAATGTCTTATTTCAAGAGTAACTGCAGACTTTGGAGATCTTAGAATTTCAGAGTATAGAACTTGTTAGATCCGACTCTCTTGAACAGGAAGTGCAAGCAACAGCTATTTGCCAATGAAAACTCTTTCCAAAGAATTTCAAAGTACTTAGGTGCTTCATGAATGTGTAACTGTGCTTTATATAAGTGGAATCTACAAAAGTATAATATTCCAATATATTTTCTAAATTCATATATTCCAAAATAGTATTTTAGTGATTGAGAATTATCACATGGATAAAACTGTTTTAGAAACTTAAGGGTATAGAAGTACAATGCATATGGAGTTGAAAAAAAAACTTTGTCAATAAAATATGCCAATACAGTTCACTGAAGGACTTCAATGAGATCCAATAGAACACAGATTTTCTATAAATCAGTCAGTACAAGTTTGTGAAATAATTTATTCAAAATTTCAGAATATATTTCATAAGATTAACTCATAGTGATCACAGAGGAATGGGGCTATATTTTTAAAATCTCCATCATGTTACATTAGCTTTTTAATAATTTATACCTGACTTATAGTGTCCTAGGCTTGAAAAAGGCTTACTGAACTGTCAGTAAGCACAACAAATCAGATAAATATGTAAGTAAATACTTTGAAATAAGTTATACCAATCATGAAAATAATAGTTGCTAGGGTTTTAAATCAAGAAATTGAGTTCAGGAAGTGATCATTTAAATCATTTAAATTTAAATTGGATCAGCTTCTTTATTCTAATATTAAATTGTGACTGTAACCATGTATCACTTAATGACAGAGATGTATCCTGAAAAATGCATCTTTACATATTTTGCTATTGTGCAAATTCCAAGAGTGTTCTTCCACAAACTTAGGTGACTATAAGATCACTAGGTAGTATATAGGGACTACTTTTAGTTCATGGGACTCATTTTCGATGGAAAAGTCATTATGCACCACATGCCTATATTATAAATATGATTGTTACATAATTGACATAATTGATTAATACTTTAAAATAACAAATATTGAATGTGATAGGAAATATCCCATTTGTTGGTGTTTGTTCAAGATCTCACAGAAATAGACTTTAAGCCCGAGATTTGAGAGCAAGTAGCTTAATAAGGAAGCTCTCCCAAGAAAAGCCAGTTGAGAAATGTGAGAAGGCTAGGAAAGAGAATAAGACCAGGAAGGCTGAATTTCAGGGGAAGCACTGGTCTTGGCCTGAGCTAGTGGGAAGCTATAGAGGTAAACTGTACCTCAGAATTTGTGCCATCTGGCATCAGGGAAGCTGCGCTTTGTACCATGCCAGCCTGATTACTCATGAGCCACTATCCGTATAGATAATTCAGCTTTGATTATGCAAAACTGCACCTCTGAAATTTGTCTCTCCTAGTCATTCTAAGCAAAGTATGTGGAATTTTGTAAAAGATTTTATTTATTTATGTGAGAGGTGCAGTTACAGAGAGAGGGAAAGACAGAGAGAAAGGTCTTCAATCCTGTAGTTCACTCTCCAAATGGCCACAATAGCCGGAGCTGGGCTGATCCAAAGCCAGGAGCCAGGAGCTTCTTTCAGGACTCCCACACAGGTTCAGATGCCCAACCACTTGGGCCATCTTCTAATGCTTTCTGAGGCCATTAGCGGAGAGCTGGATTGGAAGAGGAGCAGCCAGAACATGAACTGGCACCCTTATGGGATGCCAGTGTTGCAGGCAGATGCTTAGCCTACTATGCCACAGTGCTGGCCTCATGATGTAGACTTCAAGAATGCAGCAATCATTTCCCAAAAAAGGGATGCAAGTTTTGGAATGAGGTACCAACATTATCTACTCTTGGATACATGTTGAATTTTAATCTATAATATTAAGAACTGCTAGTAATAGTAGGATAGACACTGCAAGCCACCCATCCCCACACTATTCACCACTATTATCAATAACCCTAACCTCCACCACCACCACCACCACCATCTCTATTATCTCTTGCTGACAAAGCTTGATGTCGCTAGTTTCAGTTTTACATGTTCACTTCCAAGCTCTACTGGTTGTATCATAATTTGTTTTAATTCTAATTTAAATGGGACTTTCCTTGACAGTGGGTTGTTTAGGCCTGGATGAGGAATTTAATCTTGTCCAAAGGCATTTCAGGAAAAACACCTGTCCAGATGTTCCATTCTAATGAAAAGAAAGTTAAATATTTACAAAAAATTAAAATTAAACATGTAAAGTAATTATTCTTTATTACTTAGTATCATGATGTCCTGCAATGGCAGGAAATACTAAAGTCACTTAGCTATCATGGGTGACAACAAAATTTATACTCTGAAGCTGATAGAACAAAAGATGGAAAGCTGCTATGGTTTGATTGATATTGATGGTCACTATCACCTCCCCAGAACTGGATTTCCAAATAAATGAGGTAATAAAACTAAACTACACACAGGTGATACTTCTGTCAATAGCAGCCAATGAATTTTATTTAATGTAATAACAAATTGTTAGCTTTTATAGATGGCTTACAGTGTGCTAGTTACTATTCTAAGTATTTTACATATATTAATTTAGCAATGCAACTACTGATGAAAGACAACACACCTTACACCTACTAATAAACATCATGAGTTTTATCAAAAAATCAAATCATATTGTGTTGTTCATTGGAATTACTACATATCATTTTATTACCAACCACTAAAACTATAGTGGAGAGTAGAATTTGTTCTTGATTTTAATTCAAGAAATATAAATATCCACCTTTGTAAATCATGAAATTATATTACTTCCCTATTTTCCTGCTAGTAGCACTTATAAAAAAATTATAATTTCTAAGGCTACTAAATTAACTCATAATATTTGTTAGTCTTTTTCCACTCAATATTATCTGAACATTACTCAAAATATTTTTCAAGACATATCAGTCAATATGTGAAATCAAAGAACAAAAAAGAAAATGTTAGTACATATTTATAAAAATTCATAACTTGACATGTTCTATATATTTATAATCTCTTAGGTTATGTATATATGTATGTATATGTTTATGTATATTTTAGGATATGTATATATATGATATATATACATATGTATACATGTCTAATAATACACTTTGCTTTTTTTCCTTTATTAATATAATAGGGTTATTAAAAATAAATTATACCAACATCAAGAATTGAAATATAAGGAGTCCTGGGAAAAGCTTCATGTGTAGCTACATAACCACCTCTCTGTGCCTCTCTTATGATAATACTGGAAACAAGAAAGAGCAATTGGAATATCCTCACTTCAATCAAGGTAGAAGAAAAATCGAACAAGATTAACCTTAAGATTCCAAGAGCTTTGAATTCTACTGTCAAATAGTCATTTTACCATGAAAAAATGAATTAACATCTCTGAAATTGAAATCTAGTATCTAGAGATCTGGATTTTAATTAATAATATTTATCTCTTGGATGTAATAATGACTTTAAAGGATTCATAAGAATAAATAGTCTTGCTTCAAAGTGTGTTAATTCCTCTTATTATCTTTTATTTTTTCCCTCATAATATAGAAAACACATTAGGTGAAAATATCAAATTCCATAAAGCTTTCTACTGCTACTAAAGTTATAAACTTCAGCATGCAACAAGAGCAAAATCCTTAATTCACATTGAGATACGTTTTATTCCACAAGTATCCTTGTGTTTTAAAAGTAATAAGATAAATATTAAACCAAACTAGTCAAAGGCCGAGTATGAATTTCCCAAGAAGAGGATTTCCCAAAGGTTTTGAAGGGCAGGGTACTACTGTGCTGAGTACTGTGTGGTCTACATTGAGTAAGGGCATAAGAGTGATAAATATTTTGAGAAAACAGGCCAATTGCATGAATAGGTAATGAGGCAAGGCCAACAGAGACTAGGACTTAAAAGTGAGGGTCACATATTTAATAACAATCATTTGTGTATTAAATAATAATGGTTGACCTATGAGAATTTAAATGAACAAAACAGGATGCTCAATCCTGGAATATTTATTTCACTCTAAGATTTGAGAGTGGGGATGTCAGAGTAACAAACACATGCTCTTTGTATAATTTGTATGAAAATATGTGGATAAATGAGTAATTAACTTAATGAACAGTAATAGCCACACCCAAATCAGGTAAAAGAGTTTAAATTAAAAAAAAAAACTGCAAAAAGGGAAAAAGAAGGATATTATATGTTGATAAAAGGATCATTTCAGCAGGAAGATATAAAAATCATAAATAAATATGCACCCAACACAAGACCATCCAGATATCTATGGCAAATACTATATGATGCCTAAAGAGAGATTCCAATTCAATAATAGTGGGTGACTTCAATACCCCACTGTTATTAATGGACAGATCATCTACATAGAAAATCAACAAAAATACATCAGAGTTGAACTATACTATATAACACATGCACCTAATAGACATTTACATAACATTTCATCCAACAGCTGAAGGATGCACATCCTGCTCATCAGCACATGGAAATTTTTTTAAAGATTTTATTTGTTTATTTGAGAGGTAGAGTTACAGACAGCGAGAGGGAGAGACAGCAAGAAAGGTCTTCCTTCCGTTGGTTCACCCCCCAAATGGCTACAACAGCCAGAGCTGTGTTGATCCGAAGCCAGGAGCTTCTTCTGGGTCTCCCACATAGGTGCAGGGGCCCAAGGACTTGTCCCATCTTCTACTGCCTTCCCAGGCCATGGCAGAGAGCTGGATTGGAAGTGAATCAGCTGGGACTAGAACTGGTAGTCATTAGGGATGCTGGCACCATAGGTGGAGGATTAACCCACTGCGCCACAGGGCTGGCCACACATGGAACATTGTTTAGGATAGAACATATACTAGGCCACAACTAAAGTCTCAGTAAATTTAGTAAGATTGAAATCTTACCATGTATATTCTTAGAGCACAAAGGAATCAATATAGAATCAGTAGGAGCAATAGCACATTTAAAAATACATGGAAATTAAACAACATGTACTGAGTGACCAATGTCTCAATGAATAAATTATAAAGGGGATCAATAAGTTTCTTGAAATAAAGGCAAATGAAAATAGAACATATGAAAACTTGTGGAATACAGCCAGAGCAGTATAAAGAGAGAATTTTATAGCATTAAGTACCTACATTTAAATTTATTAAATAAAAGTTAAAAGAAAAGCAAAAGAGAAAGATCTCAAATAAATTATCTAATGCTGCATCTCAAAGTCTTAGAAAAATAAGAACAAATCCAACCATTATTAGCAAGATGCAAGAAATAATAAGAATCAGAACAAAAATAAATGAAATTGACACCAAAAAGAAAACACAAAGCTGTTTTTTGTGAATATAAACCAATTAGACAAACCTTTAGCCAGACTTAGAAAGGAAAAGCTCAGAATAAATAAAATTAAATTTAAAAGGGCCATTGCTGTGGCACAGTGGGTTAACGCTGTGGTCGGGAGCGCCAGCATCCCATATGGGCTCTAGTTCGAGACCCGGTGCTCCACTTCCAATCCAGCTCTCTGCTATGGCCTGGGAAAGCAGTGGAAGATGCCCCAAGTCCTTGGGCCCTTGCACCCTCATGGGAGACCCCAAGGAAGCTCCTGGCTCCTGGCTTCAGATTGACACAGCTCCAGCCATTGAGGCCATTTGGGGAGTGAACCATCAGATGGAAGACCTCTCTTTCTCTCTGCCTCTCCTCTCTCTGTGTAACTCTGACTTTCAAATAAAATAAATAAATCTTTAAAAAAATTTAAAAAGGAGACATTACAACCAATAACACTAAAGGATCATAAGAAACTACTGTAAACAACCATATACCAATAAATTAGAAAACATTAATGAAATGGGTAAATTCCTGGATACATACAGCCTACCAGGATAAAACCAATAGCATACAGAAACTCTAAACAGACCACTAACAAGCAATGAGATTGAAGCAGTAATTAGAAGTCTCTCATCAAGGAAAAGTTCAAGTCCTGATGATTTTATTACTGCATTCTACAGAACATTTACAGAAAAAGTAATTAAAAAACTCTTCAAACTGTTCCAAAACACTAAACAGGGTGTAACTATGCCAGACTCTTTTTACAAGGCCAACATCACTCTGATACCAAAACTGAACAAAGACACAACCCAGAAAGAAAACTATTGACTTACAATCCCTGATGAACCTATTTACAAAAATTCTCAGCAAAACCCTAGTGAGCCAAATACAATGCCACATAAAAATGATGATACATCACAATCAAGTGGGATTTATCCCATAGATGCAAGTGTGGTTCAACATTTGCAAGTTAACAAATGTCATAAAGCACATCCACAGAGTGAAAAACTGGGATGAGAACTCAGATATTTGTGGAAGGATGCTAGGCAGTAAGAATGCCAGATATTTCTCAACTGATTATCTGGGAATAGCCAGATATTTTTTTTCTGTGCCTTTATGGGCACTTTAATAGAAACTTTGAAGAAACATTTCTCTATGCCAAGCTTCCTGAATATGTTATTATCTGATACAATTACCATAACCACCATAAAATGCTATTAAGTCATCTATCATTATTATTTTTTGACAAACAATGTAACTAAGGATAAAATGGTCAAAATAAATGCCCCAGCATTATGTAAATGACAAATCTGAGTTATGATTTCATTGGCCTAAACCTTATTTTTTTCCAAAATGCTATATTGTGTTAAGATAGTAAGTTTTAAGACAAAAGTGGCAAATAATTGGAACATTTAAAATAATAAAGGCCCATGTTATAGCTCTCGCTCTCCCTCTCTCTCTCTTGAACACATTCTTTCTCTCTCTCCATGGGGAAAGAGGAGTCATTTGAGCAATTGAAAGTGTCCTGGTAAAAAATTATAAAGGTCTTGAGTAGTGTAGAATTATTTCCCTTACTATAAGACTATACACTGATCTTGGAAATGTTACTTTCATTAATAATGAAGTATTAAGCATTTATTAGATATATGTGAATAAATCACATGGTTGCTTCTAAAGATAACTCATACTATGTAAAGATGTGGGAAGATACATAAATCAGCATTTTTAATCTTTAATATATTTTTATATGAAAGGAGCAATCAGTTTATTTTGATATAATCAGTGGTGAAAGTAATACCGTCAAGCATTAGTTGAAGCTTTTTAACTAGAATCATGTGCTATGTAAAGCTGTTGGACAGAGTTTAAAGGATCAGAATGGAAGATAAAAAAATGGCAAATTCCCAGTTGCTTTTGTAAGGGATTTTAAATTAAAGCAGTAAACCCTTTAAAGCATTGCACAATGGATAGAATTAAAATGAAAGCTAATTAACCTGAATTCTTTTTTAGCTGGAGAGCTTTTCAATAATCTTCCATGGAGTTCACGACCAGAGGATTATTAGACCTTGAGAAGTCTTTGCAGAAAGGGTCAAGGTAGGAGCTAAGCAACCACCTGAAACAGCTGGCCTGCCTGGACCTGTCTGAGCCAGATGCCCGCTTCTGGTCTTGAGTTAGATGAGGTATAAAATCAGGTGCCACATACAGAAATCCATATTAAAAAGTGTGTGTATGTAACTTTGTGTATGCACACCAGGGGTTTTGAAAACATTTACAAAAATGCAGATTATGGAAATATGATGATTTCCAAAACATTTGCATCAAAATGATCTTATCTTAATTTTAATTCTGTTTTCTGTCAAACTTTTCAAAATACTCTCATAGTAATGTGCTATCAGAACATGAAATATATGATTGAAACATAATAAGGAATAATTTGATAGCATACTTTAAAATCTTTAAATATTTGTATTTTTAAATTCAGTGTATCTTTCCTCTCAATTTATATTAAAGGCATTATCAAGATAAATATGAATATTTATTAATAGATTGTTTATTGAAATATTATTTGTTATACTGAAATATTCCAGTGGTTTTAATTCAATCATAGGGCAATGGTGAAACAGATGGTGGAATACTCACAAAACAGAGTGTATGCAGCCATGGAAAGTTACGCAGTAAAACAAAATTCACTAAACACACATAAAGAGTAATAACAGGGTAATAGTAGTCTCATGTACCAATTTATATGATTTAAGAATATTTAAATAATTGATGTGTAGATTATATGAGAGTCTATTAAAAATTCCTAGAAAAATGGAATTGAAGATAATGTAACCTTTCTTATGTACATTTGCAGGTCCCCAACCCATACATGCATTTCTAGAGAGACTGAAAAGAAATACTCTAAAACATTTCAATTGCATTATATAAGTCGGGGAGTTACATGCATTTTTGTTTACTCGTACTGTTCGGATTTTACCTATTTCTTACAAAATAAAATTAATTTTTCTAAATGATAAGAGTTCAGTGTTTTTTCTCTTCTTTCTTCCTCCCTCTTCCCTCCCTCCCTCCCTCCCTCCCTCCCTCCCTCCCTCCCTTCCTCCCTTCCTCCCTTCCTCCCTTCCTCCCTTCCTTCCTTCTTTCCTTTTAAGCAATAAGCAGGCTAGACAACTTTCATGAAAAGAATACACCTGACAGACTAGGTGAGTATCTCAGCAAGGAACTTAAAGCCCAGTATGCATGGGACTGGAGCTTTTCTAGAAATGGATTTGGGTCCAGCATTTCCCCCTCCCCCTTCTCTTATGGGATATTGCAGGACAGAGGGCTTTCTGGGCATGGATTTCCTGACATTTCTCAGAGGCCTTCATCAGCACAGTGTTATTAGACATAATAGCCCCCTAGGGGCAGGGTGGAGAAGATTCCCCTTAGCTATCTCACTCCACTCCAAAGACAACCAAGATGTATTTTACCAGGTTGTGAAACAAAGGCAAGACTTTTGATGTGCAAATACTTTCTTCTATGTATTTTTCCAAGGCTTGCTTCTACATATGTTCCTCATGCAACCATAGAAAAACCACCATTTTAAAAGTTATCATTTTCCTCACTCCGTTTTACACACATAAGTTAATGTCTACCTTGCTGCCTAACTTTACTCCCTCAAGAGAATTAACACATAATCTTCTGTGGTGAAACGGGTGAAGGTCTGTCTTCCCTATCTTCTCAAGTTGGAAAATGGACATAGGCCCGGTTGTGGACATTCTTCTCTTGCTGCCTGTCGTATGGTGTTCAGAGGTGGAGAGAAAATTCATTTTTAAAATCAAAATGAAAAAGTCATTTATTTTTCAAATTTTTCCAAAATGACAGTTTTAGTGGGCTTTTCTTTGTTGGGAGAGTTTTCATTCCTCATTTAATCTCATTACTTATTACAAAATAAATAAGAAGTCTACACACAAAGCTGTATGAAATGTTTAGCTTTTATTAAAACTACATATATGGCTGGCGCCGTGGCTTACCAGGCTAATCCTCCACCTTGCGGCGCCAGCACACCGGGTTCTAGTCCTGGTCGGGGCACCGGATTCTATCCCAGTTGCTCTTCTTCCAGGCCAGCTCTCTGCTATGGCCCGGGAAGGCAGTGGAGGATGGCCCAAGTCCTTGGGCCCTGAACCCGCATGGGAGACCAGGAGAAGCACCTGGCTCCTGGCTTTGGATCAGCGAGATGCGCTGGCCGCGGCGGCCATTGGAGGGTGAACCAACGGCAAAAAGGAAGACCTTTCTCTCTGTCTCTCTCTCTCTCACTATCCATTCTGCCTGTCCAAAAAAAAAAAAAAAAAAAAAAAAAAAAAAAAAAAAAACAAAAAAAAAAAAACTACATATACAGTTTCTTTCTCTTTAAAATTCGAGATTTAGAATGCTGCCAGAAAACATTACTAGCAGCTTTTTTTTTTTTTTAATTTTTATTTGACAGGTAGAGTTATAGACAGTGAGAGACAGAGAGAAAGGTCTTCCTTCCATTGGTTCACTCCCATAATGGCCGCTACAGCTGGCACTGTGCTGATTGGAAGCCAGGAGCCAGCTGCTTCCTCCTGGTCTCCCATGCGCTGCAGGGACCCAAGCACTTGGGCCATCCTCTGCTGTACTCCAGGGCCACAGCAGAGAGCTGGACTAGAAGAGGAGCAACAGGGACTAGTATTTGGCGCCCCGACCTGGAACCCTGGGGTGCCGGCACTGCGGGCGGAGGATTAGCCAATTGAGTCATGATGCTGGCCTACTGGCAGTTTTTAATGCACATGAAAATGCTATTCTATTTGGATTCCAGAAGTAGGCCTCATCAGTTCTATGTACCAGTGCATTGGCTAATAATGCTCATTTGTTTTACTATACATTATTCTAAACATCACTTAAGTACTTAAGAATTATCACTGGGAGCCAGCAGGTTAAGCTGCCATCTGAAGTGCTGGCATCGCATAAGGGTACCCATTCGCATCCTGGCTGCTCCATTTCCAAAGATTCAGCTCCCTACTATTGTGCCTTGGAAAGCAGCAAACTTGGGCAAGTGCACCCAGGAGATCCAAAGGAAACTCCTTTGTTCTGGAAAGTGATTTGCTACAGGAGGAGCTCTAGCAGCTGGGGCCACCTTTGCTTCATCCCTTCTACCTTATCCACCTCTGCTTGTCTATCTCCAGGTTCTGATGCTCCTGGGCAGAGCTGATGGGTAGGCCTCTCTTCCTTCCTCTTTCAAACCACATTCTTTGCTTTCTTACTTTTCCTTCAATTTTTGTAGTAACATTTTTGTATTTTTTATATATGTCTATACAGTTCTAAAATAATGATACTTCCCACCCTATTCTTATTCCTTAACTAGATCCCACCCTCCTTCCTCCTTTTTTAAATTTTTCTTTTAATTTTTACAATGATAGTCTATCAATTTTCTTTATTATCACAATCCTAACCCTTTACTCGATAAAGAATTCAGCAAATAGTAAGTAGAAAAGCCATTTTTCCTCAAGAGTATAGACAAGGGCTATAAACAACGATCAAACTTCAAAATGTTAATTTTGCTCATGTACACCACATTTTTTACTTGCTAAATTAATTACCACAGATCAAGGAAAACAAGATATTTGCCTTCTGGGGCCTGGCTTATTTCACTAGGCACAATGGTCTAGAATTGTATACATTTTGTTGCAAAAGGCAGGATTCCATCATGCATATATATATATCACAGTTTCTTTATCTAGTCATGAATTAATGGACATCTGGATTGATTCCATATGTTAGCCACTGTGAGTTGAGCTGCTATACACATGGGGGTATGGGTTAGCTCTTTAAATCTTAGAGAAAGAAAGAAATCAGGTCTATGGAAAGTGCTTAGATAAAATTTGGGCATCAAGGTGGGCCTCACTGCATAACTGAATTCTTTATTAGGAGAAGACAGAAAGGCAAGTGAGGTGGTACAGCAGGTTAAGCCATAGCTTTCAATGGAACATCCTAAATTGGAGGGCATGTACAAGTCTTGGTTGCTCTGTTTCCAATCCAGGTTCCAGCTAATGGGCCTGGGAGCTTAGGGGATGATGACCCCAAATACTTGGGCTCCCATCTCCCACTTCCTCTCCGATCTCATTCACATCAAGATTCATTTTCAATTATCTTTATATACAGAAGATGAATTTAGTATACACTGAGTAAAGATTTCAACACACTGCACCCACACAGAAACACAAAGTGTAAAGTACTGTTTGAGTACTAGTTATACCATTAATTCTCAGAGAACAACACATGAAGGATAGAGTTCCTATATGGGGAGTAAGTGCACAGTGACTCCCGCTGTTGATTTAACAATTGACACTATTTTATTTATGACGTCAGTAATCACCCGAGGCTCTTGTCATGAGCTGCCAAGGCTATGGAAACCTCTTGAGTTCACCAACTCCAATCTTATTTAGACAAGACCATAATCAAAGTGGAAGTTCTCTACTCCTTTCAGAGAAAGGTACCTCCTTCTTTGATGGCCCGTTCTTCCCACTGGGATCTCACTCACAGAGATCTTTCATTTAGGTCATTTTTTTTTTCCCAGAGTGTCTTGGCTTTCCATGCCTATGAAAAACTCATAGGCTTTTTAGCCAGATCTGAATGCCTTCAGGGCTGATTCTGAGGCCAGAGTGCTGTTTAGGACATCTGCCATTCCGTGAGTCTGCTGTGTATCCCGCTTCCCATGTTGGATCGTTCTCTCCCTTTTTGATTCTATCAGTTAGTATTAGCAGACACTAGTCTTGTTTATGTGATCCTTTTGACACTTAATCCTATCATTATGATAAATTATGAACTTAAACTGATCACTTTGACTAGTGAAATAGCATTGGTACATGCCACCTTGATGGGATTGTATTGGAATCCCCTGGCATGTTTCTAGCTCTACCATTAGGGGTAAGTCCAAATGAGCATGTGCTGAACTGTACATCTCCTCTCTCTTATTCCCACTCTTATATTTAATGGGGATCACTTTTCAGTTAAATTTAAACACCTAAGAATAATTGTGTGTTAATTAAAGAGTTCAACCAATGGTATTAAGTAGAATAAAAAAATGCTAAAAGGAATAAAGTAGTAAGTTGTTCCTCAGCAGTCAGGACAAGGGCTGATCAAGATATTTTTTCTCATAGTGTCCATTTCACTCCTACAGGTTTCCTTTTAGGTGCCCAGTAAAGTTGTCACAGATCAAGGGGAACAAAGATACGTGTCTCTGATTCTGGTTTTCAAACAAGATGACAACTGACATTGAGCATTTATTCTATTTAATAAATAGAATACTCTAATAGAACATTCCAACATCAAACCTTGCTTACTATTGGGAAAATTCCTTTCCCTCTACTGCAAGAAGTGGACACATGCATGGCAAAAATATACAGCTTGCAACAATGATCCCAAACCTTGCCAATTACTTGGCCCAGGACTTCTGAAACTCAATGTGCTCCCTTAGAACATTGCTTCTGCTATACTACTTAAAATCCTAACAGCATTGCATTTCAAGAGAACAACTTTTTTCTCCAGGTCATCACTAGTCACCCAGGGCTGTCCTTTATCATTTCTTCAAAACCAGGAAGTTATGTCTTCTTACCTCCTCATTTTGCTAAGGGCAAATTCTAGATTACCACTGCTCTTAGCACTTCTGTCTTGGAATCAAACTTTTCACACATTTCCCCTTTACAGTCATGATCATTTCTATTAACCATGTTAAAGTAACTTTAATAATGCTTAAATTTCTTACAATTATTGGACAGCTTTTCTTTAGCAATAATTAATAATAGTTTCACACTGTTCCTTATGAACCCTTAGCTTTTAATTGAAGGATTTGGTCATGATTTGTGAGAAAATTTTATTCCTTTATTAAAATGAGCATAGGTCAGTATTAGTTCATGGTTAATGATGAATGAATTTGTGACTGTGTTATGCTAAACTTTAGTATCTTCCAAGGTTTATAATGGTAAATAATTCTCTTTTAAGGGAAATTGTTAGAAATAGGAACTTCAAAGATGGCAGATAGTGAGGACGTGCGCTGTAGTTTGGGAAAATAAAGTTTCATAAAAGTGGAATTACTGTAGCCTCAGGAAAAGACTCAAGAAAAAAACTGCAGAGGAAATGCTTCTGGATCTAGTGGATGTGACACAGAGGACCTACAGGGAGCCCACCGCGTGGAAACCCAACCGCGGGAGCCGAGCCACAGAATCTCACCAGCTCGGGAACGAATGAAAGGTAAGACAAAGATGTCAGAAACCCGAGAAATTGGGGGGGAAAAGCAGAGGCCTCTCACTTCACTCACAGAGCAAAACAAAGAGCAGGCGCCATTTTACATATGTAAAGCGCTGCCAAGGAGTTCACAAACTCAGTAACTTGGAACTTTGGTGAAACTTGAGAACACATTGAGGGCTGCATAAATTCTTTGTGTGGTCCCAGGGGTAGATCAAACGAATACTCACAGAGGCCAGATTTCAACTACCCTCAATTCCACTCACTTGTGCCGAATTACTTCCCAACTGAGTCAAAAAAAAAAAAAAAAAAGAGAGAGAGAGAGAGAGAGAGCCATCCAGTAAGGAGCAAGGGAGAGAACAATCTGGGTGAGTTGCATTTTGCACAGACTTAAACCTGAAGAATCAAGCAGAGCTCTCTGGCCACACCCATCACAGCCTCTAAGGATCCATCAAAGCAGACAGCCCACTTAGAGGCATAGTATAAGGAGAAAGAAACACCACAGCCAAAAAAATAAATAAATAAATAAATTATTTCCGAAATGGCAAACAACAAACGTAGAAACCGAGGTAACAAGAGCAAGGAAGACACTATGATGCCCCCAAATGAACAAGACACCCCAATCCAAGATTATGAAGATGAAGAGATAGAGGAAATGCAAGAAGCAGATCTCAAAAAATTGATAAGAACATTAAGAAGTTCTCAAAAACAAATTCTTGAACTACAGAAATCCTTAATGGACAAGATAGAAAATCTCTCTCGTGAAAGTGAAATATTAAGGAGGAATCAAAATGAAATGAAACAACTAGTGGAACAAGAAACTCTGATAGTGACAAAAAACCACAATGAAATGAAGAACTCAATAGATCAAATGACAAACACATTAGAGAGCCTTAAAAACAGAATGGGTGAAGCAGAATACAGAATATCGGAATTAGAAGACAGAGAACAGGAAAGGAAACAGTCAAATCAAAGAAAAGAAGAAGAAATCAGAAATCTAAAAAATAATGTCAGGAATCTACAGGATACTATTAAAAAAAACCCAACATTCAGGTTCTAGGAGCTCCTGAAGGCATGGAGAGGGAGAAAGGATTAGAAGGCCTTTTTAGTGAGACACTAGCAGAAAATTTCCCAGGGCTGGAGAAGGATAGAGACATCCCAGTACAGGAAGCTCATAGAACCCCTAATAAACATGATCAAAAGAGATCCTCACCACGACACGTCATAATCAAACTCACCACAGTGAAACACAAAGAAAAGATCCTAAAATGTGCAAGAGAGAAATGCCAGATTACTCTCAGAGGATCTCCAATTAGACTCACAGCTGACTTCTCATCAGAAACCCTACAAGCTAGGAGAGAATGGCGAGATATAGCCCAGGTACTAAGAGAGAAAAACTGCCAGCCCAGAACATTATATCCTGCAAAGCTCTCATTTGTGAATGAAGGTGAAATAAAGACCTTTCACAGCAAACAGAAATTGAAAGAATTTGTCGCCACTCGTCCAGCCCTGCAAAAGATGCTTAAAGATGTGTTACATACAGAAACACAGAAACACGGTCACCAATATGAAAGAAGGTAAAGGAAGGAAACCTCACAGCAAAAGATCACAGGAGTCTCAAACCATATATTAGAAAATATCTTTGGCAAATGACAGGGCAAAGTTACTCCTTCTCAATAGTCACATTGAATGTTAATGGCCTGAACTGTCCAGTTAAAAGACACCGATTGGCTGATTGGGTTAAGGAACAAAACCCATCTTTTTGCTGCTTACAAGAAACCCATCTATCCAACAATGATCCATACAGGCTGAAGTGAAAGGCTGGAAAAAGATATACCATGCCAACAGAAATGAAAAAAGAGTGGACGTAGCCATCTTAATATCGGACAACATAAACTTTACCACAAAAACTGTTAGGAGAGACAAAGAGGGGCACTATATAATGATTAAGGGATCCATTCAACAGGAAGATATAACGATTATCAATGTATATGCACCTAATTACAGGGCACCAGCTTATTTAAAAGACTTGTTAAGGGACTTAAAGGGAGACTTAGACTCCAATACAATAGTACTGGGGGACTTCAATACTCCACTCTCAGAGATAGACAGATCAACAGGACAGAAGATCAACAAGGAGGCAGTAGATTTAAATGACACTATAGCCCAAATGGATCTAACAGATATCTACAGAACATTTCATCCTACATCTAAGGACTTTACATTCTTCTCAGCAGTACATGGAACCTTCTCTAGGATTGACCACATACTAGGCCATAAAGCAAGTCTCAGCAAATTCAAAAGAATTAGAATCATACCATGCAGCTTCTCAGACCACAAAGGAATGAAATTGGAAATTAGCAACTCGGGAATCCCTAGAGCACGTGCAAACACATGGAGATTGAACAACATGCTCCTGAATGAACAATGGGTCATAGAAGAAATTAAAAGAGAAATCAAAAATTTTCTGGAAGTAAATGAGAATAACAGCACAACATACCCAAACCTATGGGATACAACAAAAGCAGCGTTAAGAGGAAAGTTTATATCAATAGGTGCCTACATCAAGAAATTGGAAAGGCACCAAATAGATGAGCTTTCAAGACATCTCAAGGATATAGAAAATCTGCAGCAAACCAAACCCAAATCCAGTAGGAGAAGAGAAATAATTAAAATCAAAGAAGAAATCAACAGGATTGAATCCAAAAAAAATCACAAAAAATCAGCCAAACAAGGAGCTGGTTTTTTGAAAAAATAAACAAAATTGACACCCCATTGGCCCAAATCACTAAAAAAAGAAGAGAAAAGACCCAAATCAATAGGATCAGAGATGAAAAGGGAAACGTAACAACAGACACCACAGAAATAAAAAGAATCATCAGAAATTACTACAAGGACTTGTATGCCAGCAAACAGGGAAATCTATAAGAAATGGACAGATTCTTGGACACATACAACCTACCTAAATTGAGCCAGGAAGACATAGAAAACCTAAACAGACCCATAACTGACACAGAAATTGAAACAGTAATAAAGGCCCTCCCAACAAAGAAAAGCCCAGGACCAGATGGATTCACTGCTGAGTTCTACCAGACATTTAGAGAAGAACTAACTTCAATTCTTCTCAAACTATTCAAAACAATCGAAAAAGAGGGAATCCTCCCAAATTCTTTCTGTGAAGCCAGCATCACCTTAATTCCTAAGCCAGAGAAAGATGCAGCATTGAAAGAGAATTACAGACCAATATCCCTGATGAACATAGATGCAAAAATCCTCAATAAAATTCTGGCCAATAGAATGCAACAACACATCAGAAAGATCATCCACCCAGACCAAGTGGGATTTATCCCTGGTATGCAGGGATGGTTCAACGTTCGCAAAACAATCAACGTAATACACTACATTAACAGACTGCAGAAGAAAAACCATATGATTCTCTCAATAGATGCAGAGAAAGCATTTGATAAAATACAACACCCTTTCATGATGAAAACTCTAAGCAAACTGGGTATGGAAGGAACATTCCTCAATACAATCTAAGCAATATATGAAAAAACCACGGCCAACATCCTATTGAATGGGGAAAAGTTGGAAGCATTTCCGCTGAGATCTGGTACCAGACAGGGATGCCCACTCTCACCACTGCTATTCAATATAGTTCTGGAAGTTTTAGCCAGAGCTATTAGGCAAGAAAAAGAAATTAAAGGGAAGGAAGAACTCAAACTATCTCTCTTTGCAGATGACATGATTCTTTATTTAGGGGACCCTAAGAACTCCACTAAGAGACTACTGGAACTCATTGAAGAATTTGGCAAAGTAGCAGGATATAAAATCAATGCACAAAAATCAACAGCCTTTGTATACACAGGCAATGCCACGGCTGAGGAAGAACTTCTAAGATCAATCCCATTCACAATAGCTACAAAAACAATCAAATGCCTTGGAATAAACTTAACCAAGGACGTTAAAGATCTCTACAATGAAAACTACAAAACCTTAAAGAAAGAAATAGAAGAGGATACCAAAAAATGGAGAAATCTTCCATGCTAATGGATTAGAAGAATCAATATCATCAAAATGTCTATTCTCCCAAAAGCAATTTATACATTCAATGCAATACCAATCAAGATACCGAAGACCTTCTTCTCAGATCTAGAAAAAATGATGCTGAAATTCATATGGAGACACAGGAGACCTCGAATAGCCAAAGCAATCTTGTACAACAAAAACAAACCCGGAGGCATCACAATACCAGATTCCAGGACATACTACAGGGTAGTTGTTATTAAAACAGCATGGTACTGGTACAGAAACAGATGGATAGGCCAATGGAACAGAATAGAAACACCAGAAATCAATCCAAACATCTACAGCCAACTTATATTTGATCAAAGATCCAAAACTAACCCCTGGAATAAGGACAGTCTATTCAATAAATGGTGCTGGGAAAATTGGATTTCCACGTGCAGAAGCTTGAAGCAAGACCCCTACCTTTCACCTTACACAAAAATTCACTCACCATGGATTAAAGACTTAAATCTACGACCTGAAACCATCAAATTATTAGAGAGCATTGGAGAAACCCTGCAAGATATAGGTACAGGCAAAGACTTCTTGGAAAAGACCCCAGGAGCACAGGCAGTCAAAACCAAAATTAACATTTGGGATTGCATCAAATTGAGAAGTTTCTGTACTTCAAAAGAAACAGTCAGGAAAGTGAAGAGGCAACAGACAGAATGGGAAAAAATATTTGCAAACTATGCTACAGATAAAGGGTTGATAACCAGAATCTACAAAGAAATCAAGAAAATTCACAACAACAAAACAAACAACCCACTTAAGAGATGGGCCAAGGACCTCAATAGACATTTTTCGAAAGAGGAAATCCAAATGGCCAACAGACACATGAAAAAATGTTCAAGATCACTAGCAATCAGAGAAATGCAAATCAAAACCACAATGAGGTTTCACCTCACCCCAGTGAGAATGGCTCACATTCAGAAATCTACCAACAATAGATGCTAGAGAGGATATGGGGATAAAGGGACACTGGTGGGAATGCAAACTTGTTAAACCACTATGGAAGTCAGTCTGGAGATTCCTCAGAAACCTGAACATAACCCTACCATACAACCCAGCCATCCCACTCCTTGCAATTTACCCAAAGGAAATTAATTTGCTAATAAAAAAGCCATCTGCTATGCTATTACAGAAAAATGTTAGCCATCTCTTTTATAAGGTCTAAAGATTAAATTGTACGTCCTACAGATTCCTTCATAATAGAATTAGTTTCCTACCTTGAAGAGAATAGAGAAATGAAAGAAGAAGTTGGGCTTAGAATAGAGAAATGAGGGAGCAAGTCCTAGATCGCTTGCTGACAATAGCAATATCACATGAATACTTAGCAAACAGTTTCAACCATTAGATAACAACTTAAGAAAACATTTACCAGAAGGTCCAATGCCTTCTATAAATTTTAAGAATCATGTATTTGAAAACACCTCTTAAATATGTAACATGGTATAGTTTGTTTAACCAGTAAACTTAAGCACAACCATATAAAATGTTTTTAGTTTCTTTCTACCAACAAGTTTAAAACATGATACACAGATTCAGGTCACACAAATTAAAAGTCCTAGATCGCCATCAGCGAAGTATACAGTAAGTAGAAAAAAACCTCCCTTTCAGACCAAAGGGAAAGAAAGTTTTAAAGTGAGAATATAATTTTCCTCATGGGCATTGTCTACCTTAGAAAAACTACTATAGAACATGCCTGTGACTATAGACTTGTAGTTCAGGCCACCGAAGATTAGAGATGGGACATGGGCACTCCCTTGACTTGCATCCTCTGGTCTGCTTTAACACAAACCAGGAGGAAAAGAAAGCTAGGCATCAGAAGCAATGGGTGGCAGGCCTATTAATGGCTGATCTGTACAGTGATCTGCCCTCAAGGAGACCCAACAGGCCAGTCCACTGCAGTGGCTTTCAATGTGGTAAGCCTGGGCTTCAGCAGAAGTCAGCTTATGAAGAGCCCTGGCAGCTCTGCCAAGAGTTGGATCACTGGAAATGGACCTGCCCTGGAGTCGAAGGATGCCCAGGCCAGAGCCACAGATCTTATTGGCTCTAAGCTGAAAAGCCCTTCACTCAGCCCAACTTCCAAAGTGACCACTGCAGCTGAGGGGATGGTCAAGTAGGGTCAGCAACATTGAAGGCAGAACTGTAAATTTCTTGTTAGAGATGCCACCTGCCTTTACCTGGCCAGCTCTCCTCCCAGGCCATCCAAGTAATGAAAGTCAACAGAGTGCCTTCCCCTAGGAGGTTCACACCTCCCTTAGGATATACCCCATGTGAAGAGATAGATAGGTCTGGGCCTCTTAACTTACAAGGCCTAAAGCCCAACAGATTATTATCAAGCACCTTCTATCAGGTTCTATTTGCCTCTCAATCAGAAAATTTAATTGTAGCTTAGACAGCACCTTTCTTTGCTCCTCTAATAATGACTCTGTCCTTTGTTCTAGACCCTGTCTAGCGCACTTGGGCCTCATTCCTTTGTAATCATAACCTCTACTCTACCACCAATGGCTCTACTCCCAACCTGTGTGTACTGATGGTCCTCTTCCCCACTTAATGCTGTATAATTGTTCAAACCTGGTAAATGCCACTCTTAGGATCATTGGTTACTATCCTCACTCTGTCTTTTATGACCTTGTCTAAATATGATCAGAGTCGGCAAACTTGGAAGGCTTCCATAGCCTTGGCAACTCATGACGACAGCCTAGGGTGGTTACTGGCACCATAAACTAGAGTGTCAATTTGTTGGGTCAACAACAGGAGCCACTGTGCACTTGCTCCTCATGTGGGATCTCTGTCCTTAATGTTCTGTCCATTGTGATTTAATGCTATAACTAGTACTCAAACAGTATGTTTCACTTTGTGTTTCTATGTGGGTGCAAACTGTTGAAATCTTTATACTAAATTGATCTTCTGTATATAAAGAGACTTGAAAATGAATCTTGATGTGAATGGAAGGAGAGAGGGAGCGGGAGAGGGGAGGGTTGCGGGTGGGAGGGAAGTTATGGGAGGGGGAAGCCATTGTAATCCATAAGCTGTACACTGAAAATTTATATTCATTAAATAAAAGTTAAAAAAAAAGCAGTATAAGCCCATGAGAGTATTTTAGGCATGGAAAGCCAAGACACTGTGGCAAAAAAAAAAAAAAAAAAAAAAAAAAAAAAACCTAAATGAAAGATCTCTGCGAGTGAGATCCCAGTAGAAAGAATGGGCCATCAAAGAAGAAGCTACCTTTCTCTGAAGGAAGGAGACTATGAACTTGTCTAAATAAGATCAAAGCTGGCGAACTCAAAAGGCTTCCATAGTCTTGGCAACTCATGACTAGAGCCTAGGGAGATTACTGACGCCATAAACAAGAGTGTCAAATTGTTAAGTCAACAACAGGAGTCACTGTGTACTTACTCCTCATGTGGGATCTCTGTCCTTAATGTGTTGTACAATGTGAGTTAATGCTATAACTAGTACTCAAGCAGTATTTTACACTTTATGTTCTGTATGGGTGCAAACTGACAAAATCTTTACTTAATATGTACTAAATCGATCTTCTGTATATAAAGATAATTGAAAATGAATCTTGATGTGAATGGAATGGGAGAAGGAGCGGGAGATGGGAGGGGTTCAAGTGGGAGGGAAGTTATGGGGTGGGAAAGCCACTGTAATCCATAAACTGTACTTTGGAAATTTATATTTACTAAATAAAAGTTAAAAAAAAAAAAGCCAACTGCACGTTAATGTTTATTGCAGCTCAATTTACAATAGCTAAGACCTGGAACCAACCCAAATGCTCATCAACAGTAGACTGGATAAAGAAATTATGGGACATGTACTACATAGAATACTATACAGCAGTAAGAAACAATGAAACTCAGTCATTTGCAACAAGATGGAGCAATCTGGAAAACATCATGCTGAGTGAATTAAGCCAGTCCCAAAGAGACAAATATCATTTGTTTTCCCTGATCGGTGACAACTGAGCGCCAAAGGGGAAACCTGTTGAAGTGAAATGGACACTATAAGAAACTATGAACTGATCAGCTCTTGTCCTGACTCTAGATGTACAATGTAATACTTTATCCTTTTTAGTATTTGTTGTTGTTGTTGTTGTTGTGGTTCTAGTACTAGTGGTTGAATTCTGTAATTAACACACAATTATTCTTAGGTGTTTAAATTTTAGCTGAAGAGTGATCCCTGTTAAATTTAAGAGTGGAAAAAGAGAGGGAGGAGATGGACAATTTGGGACATGCTCAATCAGACTTTCCCCCAATGATGGAGTTAGAAATGTACCAGGGGATTCCAATACAATCGCATTAAGGTGGCATGTACCAATGCCATCTCACTAGTCCAAGTGATCAATTTCAGTTTACAACCGATGGCCCTGATAGGTCTAAGAATCAAAGGTATCACACAAACAAGACAAGTGTCTGCTAATACTAACTGGTAGAATCAAAAAGGGAGATAAAGATCCAACATGGGAAGTGGGATACACAGCAGACTCATAGAATGGCAGACGTCCTAAACAACACTCTGGCCTCAGAATCAGCCCTTAAGGCATTCGGATCTGGCGGAAGAGCCCATGAGAGTATTGTAGGCATGGGAAGCCAAGACACCATGGAAAAGAAAAAAAAAGAAAAAAGAAGAAGACCTAAATGAAAGATCTCTGTGAGTGAGATCCCAATGGAAAGAACGGGGCCATCAAAGAAGGAGGTTCCTTTCTCTGAAGGGAGGAGAGAACTTCCACTTTGACTATGACCCTATCGGAATAAGATCAAAGTCAATGAACTCTAAAGGCTTCCATAGCCCTGACAACTCATGAATAGAGCCTAGGGAGATTACTGACGCCATAAACAGGAGTGTCAAATTGTTAAGTCAGCAACAGGAGTCACTGTGTACTTACATCCCATGTGGGATCTGTCCTTAATGTGTTGTCTAATGTGCAGTGATGCTATAACTAGTACTGAAACAGTATTTTTACACTTTGTGTTTCTGCGTGGGTACAAACTGATGAGATCTTTACTAATTATATACTGAATTGATCTTCTGTATATAAAGAGAATTGGAAATGAAAAAAAAAAAACCAACCTGGTGTTAAATTGGAAATGGCATAGAAAATTAATTAATTTTTAAAAAAATATTATGTAGGATCTCTGTCTTTAATGTGCTGTACACTCTTATTTAATGCTATAACTAGTACTCCAACAGTATTTTTTTTCACTTTGTGTTGCTATATGGGGGCAAACTGTTGAAATCTTTACTTAATTTATACTAAACTGATCTTCTGTATATAAAGAGAATTGAAAATGAATCATGATGTGATTGGAAGGGGAGAGGGAGCGGGAAAGGGGAGGGTTGCGGGCAGGAGGGAAGTTATGGGAAGGGGGAAGCCATTGTAACCCATAAGCTGTACTTTGGAAATTTATACTCATTAAATAAAAGTTTAATAAAAAAGAAAAAGAAGTAGGAACTTCAAGTAACCTACTCTAATGAAACATCACTCTCTCTGGTAGATTAAAGATGGTTAAAAATTATTTCTGTTCACTGTATATGGAGATATGTAGTCTATTTCCCTCCTCTCCTTGAATTTGAGCTGGTCTCAGTGACTTTTGTGACTAGTAAAAGGTAAAAGAAGTGACCTTAAACCTCTGAGACCACCACAAATAATGTTGCATAGCTTTTGTTTATTTGATTATTTTCAAATCATTTAAATGCCAAAGGAGAAGTTAAATGATCCTGAAATCCTACTAGTGATGAAAACACTTGGAGGATCCAGAGACATCTAGGAAAGAGAAAAATATCCTTTGCTATTCCAACATTAGAGCACTTTCAAATATTCTGCCCTAAGGGATTTGAGTCATCCCAGCTGAGGTCCCAAACATAGGAGATCAGTTACAAAACATCTTTACTTAGCCTCACTCAAGCTATACATTCATAATCATAATGATTGTGGCTATTTCAATCTATTAAAGTTTTCTTTTTCAGAAAGGAAGTGCTACAACGCAATGAATAACTGCAATAATTTCTGTTATTAACTATTTATTAAATGAATTGGAAATCAGGAATGTTGTTGAAGTGTTTATTTGCCCCATATTCCACATGCGATAATCTACTTGAAGCCATCATGAGGCCACATTTTGAAGGAGGTTAAACATGTCTTCCATGCCCCCTGTTTGAAATATCCATGCGTTTATTCTCCACCCCTGGCCTACCCTACTTGCTCTGCAGTTCAACAGAGATCTAGTGCCTCCCACTGACTGCTTCTCACTGCTTTGTTCAAACAAATCCTGTATCCAGGGTATACAATCTTAAATGCACATGTTTTACATAATTTTAGTTGTACTTTTAATATATTCTTAGTTAATAAGAATAATTCCACATATTCCATTCCACAAATATCAATTTCTCTTCTTACCACCTCTGCATCAGGTGAGAACTAGTTTACTCCTGTTCTACCTCTGTTTATTTTGCACTCACTCATGCCATTCTCTATACTGCATCCAAGAGCATTTCTGATGTGTCAATACGACCATTATTTTCTTTCCAGTCCTCAACTTCATACATCATACATCCCCCATGCGTAAGTGTATGTGTACATACACAAACAGACATATCACTCAGAAAATATCATAAATGATTTAATATTCTATATAATGCCTAGTGAATTTGTCCCTGATTTTTTCTCCAGTCTGTTTCTACTCATAACCCTGAAGTCAACTGGACGTCTCATCCTGTGAAATTGTCAGAGCTCCTTAAATCTGATGTATACGTGGTCATCCCTCGATCACTGACAAGGTTACTTTCATGGGTTTCTGTGCTCCATGGAACTCACTGAATCTGTTTGCTTTTCAGCTTTCTAAGTTTTCCCTCAAGCCTCAATGCAAAACATATAGATAAATATTTCCTGAACACCTTTTTCTTAATATTAATCTCATGATCATTCCATTTAATTCTTAGAGGAACATCATACACCTCTACAACAACCCTGATATCACTCATTCATAGGCATAAAATATTAAGCAAGGATAGAAACTTATTTACTGTCATTTGGAATCACAATTCCTTAGACATCAGAAGCAACAAAATTGAGTAATTACTTTGTGAACCCATATTAAACTATGCATTTAGCACAAAATGCAAATTAGATACAAAATAATTATTATATTACTAATATCAATCTCTGCAGTTATTCTTTTTCTTAAATTCAAAATAAGCTTTTTAAAGGATTACATAAACTTCCAAATTATTTCCCTCTGTGTGAGGCTTACAAAAACTTTCCAATTTTCCCATGAGCTCACTGTTGTTAATATATCTATAAATTATTATTCTAACTAGATTAGTTGTTTATGCAGTAGTATAGCAGTTTCCTTTTAAGGAAAATATAAGAATTATATATACCTTCTAACAAATTAGTAAGATTTTGAGTGTTGTAAGCATTCATCAAACCCTCAAAGATCACTCAAGAATTCCATCAAATAGTAATCTAATATACACCTCAATAAAATGACTCTTGTCAGGAGCAATAAATTAGGTCATTGTTTACAATTGCTGTGAAATTGTTTCCATTTCTTTTAGCGACTTTATCATCAGAAACAACTTGTTAAAACATTTCAGTACCTGCTGACATAACAAACACTTTTTTATCTGTAGATTCCTAATTTGTTTAAACTGCTGTGTCTGCTTCATACTTTTAGATAATGCAACTATAACCATTGGTTTACACCTTAAAACAATAAAGCTTACTGTTTTCGAAACAATAATGTTTATTCTAAAAATGATATTTATATTTCTCAGACTTTTGAACATGTTTCACATTTAAATATTAAATTTCTAAAAGTATAATAAGTTAAATACAACTATTACATGGAGGAATTTAGAGAAAGAACGTGAAAAGTAGGAAGAGGCACTAACTTGAACTTGGGAAAGATGCATTACGTGAATCTGCAAATGACCTGAGAACTGCAACTGTTCTTCAGGAAGGAAATAAGATCTTGACTGAGAATCCTATAAAGATGGAAGAAGAAAGTGCTTAAACTGAAAGTTTCAGGCAGGCTATTCACAAAGGCTTCAGCAACCCTCTTGAGTTGAGTGAATATTTATAAAAACAGGTAATGAGAAACAAAGCTAGGAATGGATAATGATCTTTTTCTACTTGCTATTCAGCTTTTGTAATATAGATATCAGTCAGGTAGGAGAGTATATAGTACTCAAATTACTAAACATCAAACTACAATGAATGAATATTATACATTTTATTTATTTTAATTATGAACTTTATATATATTTATACTAATTAAATTAGAGAGTTCACACTAGTATTTGTATTACTCTTCATAGATACCTTCACCAACCATGATGTTGGTGACATAGTAACCTTCAACAAATATTTGTTGTATTAACTAATGAGTAGTACAAAATTATCAATCTTGAATCAATTACACATCAAGCAATGGCATACACATTTTCAAAAGCACTGGTAGACTAATAATAGTATTTCAAATCGCACATGTCCAAACCAACCCTTTGTTGTTGTTGTTGGACCAAAGTATTCTTTTGCTGCTCTTCCCATTCCAATTATCCACAGCTTTATCCGTCTTCAAGCTCTAACTTCAAAACACGTATTTCTGGATCAAATCCCTTCACACCATTGTCACTACAACAAATTTGGTCTCAGTCTTCATCATCTGTCACTTAGTTTATTGCCACAGCTTCTTGGCTGGCCTTTGCTAACTCACTATATCACCTACTTGGATTAGAAACTTAGTGGAGCTCAAAAAATCTCCAAATAGATAACAGCTTTCCTGTCTTCTGAACTTCCATTGATTGAACTAGTTTTCAGTGCAGCTGGTGACTTACTGGTGTGCTAGAAGACTGAATGATATTATCAAGTATCCGCTAAACAAGGGAGAAAGCAAAGGGGTAGGATTTTTTGTAATTCAATTTATTTCAATGTGATGATACTGTGATTAAACTACAGTGAAAAATTGTACTCTGTTATTTTGGATATCCTTTCTCTTTCTGCTCAGTCTGCCTCCTACCACTCTTCCTTTTCCACTCTGCTAGATCATGCTGGATTGTGCATCATTGCTTAACGATGCCAAGCTGATTTTCAATACAGGCGTTGAACTTATTGTTTCCTTCAGCCTGAAGACATTCTTCTTGTAATTATTTACCTGGATCAGTCTCTCATTTCTTATAGGACTTGATTTCCATATTACCTTCTAAGGGAGATCTCCCCTATTTGTTTCACCTCTTTCTAGCATTCTTTGTCATTCTTTATGGTTTTATTTATTTTTATTTTTTGCACAGCACTTCTTCCTTGTAGCATAATATAGAAATAAAAATATGAGATGGATATAGAGATAGTTAGCATTTTAATATTTGTCTCACCTGACAGAAAGAAAACTACATGAGGATAGGAATTTTTGTTGATAATGTTCACCACTACTCACAGAATAGAAAAACACTGACATATAAGTACTCAATGATTGTCTATAAGATGAACGAATGAATGAATGAATGTCATGACAGTGTAATTGTTGTCACCCATTCCATATTCCATTATTGCATGCTTGTGTAAGGTAGGGATGATTATTTTGTTTTACCAAAAAAAACTTCAGCAAGATCAATACCACTTCCAAGGGATGCACTCTTGTACAACAGACTGCCTAACAAATCTTTTTTTAAGCTTCTCCTCCTCCCTCTTCACTGCTCTTTGTTTTTCCTCTTTCCTACCCTTTCATCTAATGAAATTCCTGGTTGAATTCTTTCTTGGAACTTCATTGCATTCCTGTGCAATTGTTTCCCTGTAAAGATTAGTTAAATATTTACCATGAATAGTCAAAAAGCCATCTTCTTTATGAAAAATTTTTGCCTTGAAATATGAGGAATTTCTAGCCTATAAAAGTACTGTGTGTTTTTTGTGTGCTGTTGTTCAGGTTTGCTTTGTTTTGTTCTTTTTTTTTTTTTTGAAGGTGAAAGAAAAAAACACAATGTGCAGGGTCCATTGCTGTGTCACAGTAGGTTAACCACTTCCTGTGATGCTGACATCCAATATGGGCACTGGTTTGAGTCCTGGATGCTCCACTTCTGATCTAGCTCTCTGCTAATAAATTTGAGGAACCAGGAGAATATGGCAAAGTGCTTGGGACCCTGCCACTCAGTGGAGACCCCAATGAAGCTCCTGGCTCTGAAAGTTTGCCCAGACCTGGCTGATGTGCCCATTTGGGGACTGAACAAGTAGATAGAAGATCTCTCTCTCTTTCTCTTTCTCTTTCTCTTTCAAATAAATAAATAAATCATTATCTTATTTGTTAGCTAAGTAATTTCTGTTTCACACAGTTTCCATGTTTTGTCTAATTATAACAATAAGTAAATAAATATGAAAAGAGTCAGTTAAATATATATTTATTTTTCTTAAAAATAGAAAATTTGTGCATATTTATGGGCTATTGGGTGATATTTTCTTTCCTATATGTATATATTGTATAATATCCAGTAAAAGTAAATATATTATTCATTCAATCATTTACTATTTCCTTATAATGAAAGCATCCAAAATATTTTCTAGGATATTTTGTACATTATCATTATCTATAGTTACTACTGTGCAATAGAGCCCCAGAACTTCTTACTCATATCTAGATATATTCTTATACCTGTCAATCGACTTTCTTCCAATACTCCCTCCTCCCTTTCCTCCCCAGCCTTGGTTACCATCACATTTTTTAACTTATGAGATCATTCACTTTTGTAGACTCCACAAATGGAGTGAGAGCATATGATATTTATCTTTCAGTTCTTTGCTTACATCACTTAACATATTGACCTCCAGCTCCATCCATGCTGTTGCCAATGGCAAGATTTCTCCTCTCTTAATGACTCAGTAATGTTTTGGTGTGTATATGTACCACATTGTCTTTTTTATTCATCAATGAATGGACCCACAGGTTGTTTCCATTCTCTAACTATTGTGAATAATGCTGCAATAATCATATGAGTACAGATGGCTCTTGTACAAATGGATTTCATTTTCCTTGGGATACCCACACGGGAGGCAGATTGCTGGATCATACAGGAGTTCTATTTTTAGAACCTACATACTGTTTTCATAATAGCTGTACTGATTTAAATCACCACAAACAATCATGCAAGTGGTCCCTTTTCTACACAACCTCACCACTACTTGTTATCTTTTGCTTTTTTTATTAATAGAAAATTTTACCAAAATAAGGTTATACCTCATTAAGGTTTATATTTGTATTTCCCTGATGATTAGATTCATTGAGTGGTTTTTCATGTTCTTATTTCTTTTTGTATGTTTTACCTTAATAAAAATGACTACTTACATCTGCTGCCTTTTAAAAACAAAAAAAGATTTATTTATTTACTTGAGAAGCAGAGTTACAGACTGAGAGAGGGAGAGACAGAGAGACAGGTCTTCCATCTACTGGTTCATGCTCCAAATGACCAGGCAGGCCAGTGGAAGCCAGGAGTCTGGAGCTTATTATGGGTCTCCAGAGCAGGTGCAGGGACCCAAGCACTTGGGCCATCTTTCAATACTTTCTCAGGCCATCAGTAGGTAGCTAGACAGGAAGTGGAGCAGCTGGGACTCAAACCAGTGCCCATATAGGACACTGGTGCTGCAGGAGGATGCTTAACCCACCCTACCACACCACCAGCCCCTACTGCTCATTTTTAATTGGATTTTTTTCTTCCTTCTTTTTTTTTTCTTTTGGTTTTGGTCTGTTTGAGTTCCTAAAATATTCTAGATATTAACACCTTGACAGATCCATATCTTACAATATATTGCCCATTCTGTAAGTTGTCTCTTAACCCTGTTGATTATTCCATTTGATATTCAAAAGCTTGCTAGTTTGATGAAATCTCATGCGTCTATGTTTGCTTTTATTTACCATATTTTTGGGATCTGACTTAGAAAATGCTTATTCACTCCAATGTCCTGAAGTGTTTTCCCTACGTTTTCTCCTAGTAGTGTCAAAGTTCCAGGTCTCCCATTTTGAGTTGATTTTTATGCATAATGAACTATAGGGATATAGTTACATTATTCTGGATGTAGATATCCAGTTGTCCCAGCACTATTCATTTTTTAAAAAATATTTTTCCAGTTCATGATCTTAGCACATTTGTCAAAGATAAGTTGACTGTAGATTTGTTTTACTTTTAGAGTCTCACTTCTGTTCCTTTCTACTATAGATCTGTCCTTTATGCTAATACTATGCTGTCTGAATTACTGGAGCTTTGTAATATATTATATAGTCCTGCTGTATAATTTCTCCAGTTTTATTCTTTTTGTTTAAGATTGCTTTCGTAACTCAGGATCTTTTTGTTATTGTGTTCCATCCAAGTTTTTGTAGTGTTTTTTTTTCTAGTTCTGTGAAAAGTGGCATTGGAATTTTGGTAGCCATTGTGTTGACTCTGCACATTGCTTTGAGTAGAATGCCTTTCTGAATGATATGGATTCTTTCATTCAATGAACATGAATGTGTCTTTGCATTCCTTTGTGTCATCTTCAGTTTCTTTCTTCTTTTTTTTAACTTTTATTTAATGAGTATAAATTTCCAAAGTACAGCTTATGGGTTACAATGGCTTCCCCCCTCCCATAACTTCCCTCCCGCCCGCAACCCTCCCCTTTCCCCTTCCATTCATGTAAAGATTCATTTTCAATTCTCTTTGTATACAGAAGATCAGTTTAGTATATATTAGGTAAAGATTTCAACATTTTGCCCATATAGCAACATAAATTGAAAAAAACTACCATTGGATTACTAATTATAGCATTAAATAGCAATGTACAGCACATTAAAGACAGAGAACCTACATAATTTTTTTTCAAATTAATTAATTTTCTATGCCATTTCCATTTTAACACCAGGTTGGTTTTTTTTTTTTTCATTTCCAATTCTCTTTATATACAGAAGATCACTTCAATATATAATTAGTAAAGACCTCATCAGTTTGTGCCCACACAGAAACGCAAAGTATAAAAATACTGTTTCAGTACTAGTTATAGCATCACTTGGCTTTAGACGACACATTAGGGACAGATCCCACATGGGGTGTAAGTACACAGTGACTCCTGTTGCTGATTTAACAATTTGACACTCCTGTTCATGGCGTCAGTAATCTCCCTAGGCTCTAGTCATGAGTTGCCAGGGCTATGGAAGCCTTTAGAGTTCGCTGACTTTGATCTTATTCCGATAGGGTCATAGTCAAAGTGGAAGTTCTCTCCTCCCTTCGGAGAAGGGTACCTCCTTCTTTGATGGCCCCGTTCTTTCCACTGGGATCTCACTCACAGAGATCATTCATTTAGGTCTTTTTTGTTTTTCCATTCTATCTTGGCTTTCCATACCTGCTATACTCTCATGGGCTCTTCCACCAGATCCGAATGCCTTGAGGGCTGATTCTGAGGCCAGAGTGTTGTTTAGGACATCTGCCATCTTCAGTTTCTTTCACCAATGGTTTATAGTGTTTATTATAGAGGTCTTTTCACCTCTTTGGTTAAATTTACTTCTAGGTATTTTATTTTTGTACCTATTGCAATTGAGATTGCATTCTGAGTTGGTTTGCAAGTAATTCACTATTGGTATAGAACAATGCTACTGATTTTTGGACATTGGGTTTGATTCTGCAACTTTGCCGAATTTGTTTATTAGTTCTAACAGCTTTTATGTGGCGTCTTTGGATTTTTCTCTCTATATAAGAATATGTCATCTGCAAACAGGTAATTTTACTCTCTGCTTTCCAATTTGGATGACCTTTTCTCTTGCCTAATTACTCTAGCTAAGACTTTTAGTGCTGAGTAAAAGAAATGCAAGTGGGCATCATTGTCTCATTCTAGATCTTAGAGAGACAGCCTTCAACTTTTCTTCATTCAATAATATGTTAGATACTGGTTTGTTTGTTATATATGGCTTTCATTATGTTGAAGTATATTCCTTCTTTACCTAATTTCTTCACAATTTTTATCATAAAGGAATACTGAATTTTAACAAACTCTGCATTTCTTGATGGTTAATATCTTGACCAAGGTAACAAAGCTAAATACTAAATAGTAAGTCTGATAATCTAATTTTAGCAACCTGACTCCAAGATACTGCTATTGAATCTCAGGATACATTTCATAAGCACTTTAAACTTTTTCATATTTGAAATATTTTATTATTTATGTGTTTCTCCATGGTACTAAACAGTAAAATCTTACAAAGCAAATAGACAAGATGATTTTCCTTGGAGGCAACCAGAAAATGGGGAATATGAGTAATTGCACCTGCTCCAGAACTTGAGGGTACTGGGGATCAGGTGGGATATAACAGCAAAAGACAGAACAAAAGAAGAAAACCTGGGTGATATTTCTTAAGAGCCACATAAAGGAGGAAAACAAAGAGTCAGAAAAGAAAAGAGAAACACGTCAGCTATAGCTGAAGATATTCCCTATTACCTAAAACAAAGAAAAAAATGCATACCATAGTTTTTATCCCTTTCATTTAAATATCAAAACATAACATATTTATGATATTATTTATTAGTTGCACTTAAAATATTGCTTAAGTAATTTGTATGAAGAGTAAGAGTATGAAAGTATGTCTACATAGCACGATTCAGTCCTTGTCTCTTGTACACATGAAGGAATCTAGGTGTTCTTTCTTTATTGTCACCAACTCAAAATGCAAATGCACGTACTTGCACGCAAAGTAAAGAGGAAAAAAGGATAAGAACGGATTGCAGTATAAACAATTACAAATCTCTCATGACCTCAATAAATGTGATCCCAAATTCTACTAGTACTTATACTCCAGTAAATAATGTTCAGAAAAAATATACAGCATTTATTTATCAATATTTCAGAACAAATAATTCAGGATAAAGATCATCAGATGTCTTGTTAATTCTTATTATTCTCTATTAAAGTTTATTTAAAATAGTTTCCCTGTAAATTAATTATTTAACTGCATTTCATTTCAAATACCAAGGATTGCATTAATGTAGAAATTACAAGTGGACCATTTAGTAATTTTGTTGAATGGATATTGCTATTATATTCTCCTTATTTTTCATCTGTTAAATTGAAGCTATAAGAATGAAAGAAAATTGAGCTCACTTTTTGGTCAATTAAATCACAGAAAAATTTGTAATGACTTACTTATGATTTTGTTTTTATGGATAATATAAAGGAGTGGATTTTGGGTCTTCTTGTTACACTGTTGCCATTTTTTCCAATGCAGAATTATAGAGGAGTTGTAAGGCAATTAAGAGTGTTACTTAGAGTTTTCAGGTGCAACACAGGAGTTTTAAAACAGTTTTAAAGGCAATTTTTGATAAGTAATATACTGTAATACACCTTTTAAACCCTACATGGAATTTAGGATCTTTCATGGAAAATTCCCAAGTTACCACAATAAGGTAAAGCTCTGTTTTCATAGGGGGATATTTTTGGGAAAAATAACTTAGTTTGATTTTCATGGAAAAAATACCTACATAGTAGTATTGCTGTTCAAATTTTGTCACATTTCTTTCTGTGGGTGTTTTGAAGTAAATGAACACGTCTATGTAAACATTATGATTTGACTGCTCCTAGATGTTAGAAAGAGGCAGTGTGTGACTAGTGACGTACATGAGCTTCATGTAAAGAGATTTTGCCATTTTTCAAACCAGATATAGCTTCTATATCAACAAACAGAGCACAAATCTCCAGTCTGAGTTAGAGAAAAAAAGTCTACAACACTTAAATGAATTCTTTGTATGTTAAGTTTGTTGAGAAAAGTATTGTACATATCTATTGCTACCAACTTTTAAATTTGTTTTCATATATCAGAGTCAATTAAACAAGTGACAGTCATCCATAGTAATCATGCAGGACAGAACTATTTCTATAAGGCAGGAGCTGTTGCATATGTTTTTAAGTGGGGATGGAAATAAATATCCAAGAAGGCTGTTCTGCCTTACTATGAAAGAGAATATATATGGCAACTCAACCAAAATTTATGAATGATTTTCATTCAGAAATTTGAACACCGTTATAACTAGGAAGCAATTCCATCATGAAAGTTATTCAATGGGGCCTTTTATATTGCAGTTAAAAATCATGCTTTAAACCAAAATGTGATTTTAATTTCCCAGCGGACTTCCATATAAATATAATCCTCTCTTCTCAACTTTCTGTATGACTCCTTGGTTTCCTTTTTAAATAGTTTAATACATTATCTTGGGTTATGTTAACCTTCCGTTTCTACCTATCTACTTATATACTTTCAGCTACTTTCTATTCATACCAGGAACGCTTACACAGACTTTTGTAGTCTAATCCTAATTGTTTTCATAGTTGAGTATCTTGAGCCAGCTTTGTAAGAAAACACCACTTCAACTAGTCTTCTCACTCCTAACATTGGTTTGAGAGTCCCTTTTTGTACTTTCACACCAAATGCTTAAGTAATGATATTAGCATCATCCTAGGGGCAAAAGAAAGCAAAAGAAAAAAGGGTGAGGAAAACCCATGTGGGTTTTATTTAATAGGTTCATGGGATCTTTTAGGAATTCTTAAATTCAGATAATGCATATTTGGAGAAAACAGCAAGGGCAACTCCAAAGTCCTCCTCATTGTACTCCCCCTTCTGATCTTTAATCCAGGCAGTATTTATAATTTACCACTACTCAAATCATTTCAGACAATCAATGAAAGGAAAATCTGTAGCTAACAAATATGCCTCTCTACAAGATCGCCTGAGTTCCTTCCCCTGCAAGCTCTTTTCGTGTGTTTATCTATGGGATAACACTTACCCCTCACTTAGAGGGAGGTGTGAATGGGAATGGGAATGACCATTCCTCCACAAATATCTCCAACTTATGTGTCATCTGACAAATGGCTAAGGATACTTCCTGACAGCTCGCTTTGCAAAACAGCAATAATCTCTCACCACCTGTCATGCCCAGATGTCTTGTCACCTGCTGCTGGTGACTCCTCACCACCAGCAGCTAGTCTCTGTGATATCTCTCCTGTTTGCTTCAAGAGCTATCCTTCTAGCTGCCTAAAATGAAATTCTGAAGACTTTGTCCACATTGTCATTAGAAAAAATAATTGAAACTACTCAAAAACTAAGAACAAGAGGGTACAATAATGGTCAACTTTACATCAGGGACATCCATGCATGCTACATGGGAATCTGATCCACGCATGAAAGAAAATATTTAACTTGTAAAAAATTACTATCACTGAGTTAGATAAAAGAGAAAAGCCAAGAAAATTTTAAATGATACATTTTGAACTTTGCCAAGTGTGGTTTTGCTGGGCAATATCAAACATAAATGAAATTCAAATTCACTCAAAGGTTTCCCCTAGGAAATAATAAATAATTGAATAATTGATGAGAGTTAGAAGGAGGTTGAGGCCGATGCTGTGGCTCACTTGGCTAATCCTCCGCCTGCAGCACCAGCACCCTGGGTTCTAGACCCGGTTGCGGCGCCGGATCCTGTCCCAGTTGCCCCTCTTCCAGTCCAGCTCTCTGCTGTGGCCTGGGAAGACAGTGGAGGATGGCCCAAGTGATTGGGCCCTGCACCCGCATGGAAGACTAGGAGGAAGCATCTGGCTCCTGGCTTCAGATCGACATAGTGCGCCAACTGTAGCAGCCATTGGGGGGTGAACCAACGGAAGGAAGACCTTTCTCTCTGTCTCTCTCTCTGTCTCTCTCTCTGTCTAAAAAAACAAACAAACAAAAAAAACTATGAGTATTACATGTTTATCAAAAGTATTAAATTATAAAATAATCAAAAATAAGAGCTTAGAATTCAATAGCTCATTGGCTTCAGAAGGAAAATATAAGGTTTGTTGTTTTTCGAGATTATTTATTTATTTGAAAGCCAGAGTTATAGAAAGGGAGAGACTGAGAGAAAGAGAGATTTCATTCACTGATTCACTCCCCAGATATATGTGTATATATATATATATATATATATACACACATATATATATAGTCATTCCTAAAATTACTCATCTTGTAATTCACTTATGAGTCATCTGTGGATTGAATAGCTCTTTCTTAGTGAGAAAGTTACATGTATATATTCTCAAGTTATTTTCTTTTATCTTCCCTAAATTGTCCTGTCTATTGTCCACCTAGCTCTAAAATTCACATATCAGTTACTCATCAAATTTAAGAAAAGCTGCCGATGACACGGCTCACTTGGTTAATCCTCTGCCTGCGGCTCTGGCACCCAGGGTTCTAGTCCCAGGGTTCTAGGCGCCAGATTCTGGATTCTTGGATGGCTCAAGTACTTGGGCCCTGCACCCACATGGGAGACCAGGAGGAAGCACCTGGCTCCTGGCTTCAGATTGGCACAGCGCGCTGGCCGTGGCGGCCATTTAGGGGATGAACCAACCGAAGGAAGACCTTTCTCTCTCTCTCTTTCTCACTGAAAAACTCTGCCTGTCAAAAAAAATTAAGAAAACTGATTAAAAAGTTATCCATCTACCTTTAGGAAAACCCAAGTGGGGCTGGAATCGTGGTGTAATGGGTTAAGCTGCCATATACAACATCAGAATCCCATATGGGAAACAATTTGAGAAACAACTGCTCCACCTCCAATTCAGCTTCCTGCTAATGTGCCTGGGAAACTAGAAGAAGATGACCCAGGTAACTGGGGACCTGCAACCACATGTGGGAGGCCCAGGTGAAGCTCCAGACGCTTGGATTTGGTGTGGACCAGCTCTGGCCATTGCAGCCATTTGGGAAGTATACCAGCAGATGGAAGATTTCTGTCTCTCTGTCTCTCCCTCTCTCTCTCTCTCTCTCTCTCTCTCTCTGTCTTTCAAATAAATAAAAAATAAATCTTATTAAACAAAAACTTAGATTGCAATTGCGATTATGATCCAAAAATAAAACTATTAAACTTTGTATTGGAGTAATATATGGAAATATTTCATATGAAA
This sequence comes from Lepus europaeus, assembly GCF_033115175.1. Lineage (NCBI taxonomy): Eukaryota > Metazoa > Chordata > Mammalia > Lagomorpha > Leporidae > Lepus > Lepus europaeus. The sequence goes on along the minus strand of NC_084828.1, from coordinate 17,908,775 downwards.
TTATAATACTGCTATTGAATAATTTCATATGAAATTATACAGAGCACAGATGAGAAATTTGCTTAAATTTAATATTATCATAAAGTACAATTTGAGTAAAAATTGTTTACAAGTCAATTTTCTCATTTTATTTGTAAAAAAAAATTTCTTTGATGATCATATAGCAAATCTCATACAATGGGTTCCTTCAATAAAAGAAAGAGTAAGGGAATTTGAAAATTCTCAGTAAATTTTAAAGTTAAACAGCAAAGTTTAATAACAGATTTCAACAAATTATAAAAGGCCTAATAATTGTTGCACGAAACTTTGTCCTATGCATATATCAAAATGTTTTTTCTAAACATAAGCAAATTTGGGCATCTAGATGGTTTAGGCCAATTATATAAATGCATATAAGTATATGTGTGTGTATGTGTTTGTGTGATGATATAAATTATATTGATGAAAACATTTGATGACTTTTATTCAATAACCTTAAAGTTAGCAAAGGTCAAACTTCCAATCAAGTTTTAATATCATATCCATTTCTTTTTCTTTTCTTTTCTTTTCTTTTTTTTTTTTTTTTTTTTGAAAGGTAGAGTGGACAGTGAGAGAGAGAGAGATAGGGAAAAAAGTCTTCCTTTACTGTTGGTTCACGCTCCAGTGGCCGCTGCGGCCGGCGCACCGTGCTGATCCGAAGCCAAGAGCCAGGTGCTTTTCCTGGTCTCCCATGCGGGTGCAGGGCCCAAGCACTTGGGCCATCCTCCACTGCACTCCCAGGCCACAGCAGAGAGCTGGCCTGGAAGAGGGGCAACCGGGACAGAATCCGGCACCCCAACCAGGACTAAAACCCAGTGTACCGGTGCCGCAGGCAGAGGATTAGCCTATTGAGCCGCGGCGCCGGCCAATCGTATCCATTTCAAAGATTGCAAACTTCTTCCCAACTTATCCCTCTCCCCCCACACTCATATCCCAGGCTTCTGACTCCCACTTGATATTCTGCATTAGTCAAGAGAATTGGAACTTGGGGATACATTTGTGCACGCATGCATATGTATGAGTCTTTGTGCTACTTTCCACTTGTGTTTATTACTTTTTTTTTCTCATTGCTGTTCTTTGTATGCACTCTTTATGGTACAGGAGGGAAGGGATGAAAATGAAGGGCATACATCCTACTTCACTGGTGCATTTTTAATAAGATGCCACTGTTTCAAATGCTGGCTATGAAGCTCTCATTGGTATCTTTGGAGGTGTCTTAGCAAATTTCCTTGTAGGCTCTTCAGTCCTGGAGTTGTCTGAGGCACATAATACCCTGCCCAGCATGTTTCCTCACACTAGCCTTCTACTCCATGTGTATATCATCACACAGCTCCTTACTGCAAGTAGTTTGCCCCCCTATGTTCGAGTTGACTTCATAGTGAAGGCTCTCCCCTGACTACTCCCAGAAATTCCATCACCTATACAACACCAGAATTGAATGTCTTATTCAGATAATTCCTTACTAGTTAGGCACAGGTTTCTGTTTCCTAAACTGCAAGAGCCCATGGTCATTTTTCTAAATAATCCTTTCAGTGTGATTGTCAAAACTTTTGTTACATGGCCTTATCAGGATGTGATTAGGAAGGAAAAAGCGCCAATTCTTTCCACATCCTACTACACATACAACTCTCTTCAAAGGAGGAAATATTGACATCCTGCTATTGTTTTAACTTGATTTGCCTCCACAACTCATAAAGATCTTTAATCCTCAAGGTCGTAAGTGAATTGAACAAGGAAGGTTAAGACTTGATCCAATGATTGTGTTTAGGAAGTGAGCCTAGAGTAAGGACCTCAGGTCATGGGGCTTTGCTCTTGGAAGGTAGTTCTTGATGGAGAGTTGATTATATAAGCCTGAATCAAGTTTAGCTGCCCTTTCTGTTTGGTCCCTGGCTTGCAAGTGCTTCTTCCTCTATGTGTGCTCTACAGTTGACAACTTCCAGCCTCATTAAAGACATGAACCATATGGCCCATCTGGTCCTGGACTGTGACCCTCCAAAACTATGAGCCAAAACTTAACTTCTCTCATCAAAAGTAGTTTCTCTTAAGTAATTAGTTGTAATGAAAAGCTAAAACCCAATTTTAGCCAATCTAGTCTAGATAATCCTTCCATGTAATATGTATGCATACTTACCACCGATGTTTTAGCTTACATAAGAATGAAGACAATGGGTATTCTTCATTTTAATCACTTGTTAGGTAATAGAAACATTGATTTGTCTAGCAATCCGCACACACACACACACATACTCATAATTGTATAAGAATATATACTTATATAATCCAAACACTATCACCAACTAAAGAAACTTGTTGGATTTTCTTAAGCACAACCATATAAAATGTTTTAGTTTCTTTCTACCAACAAGTCTAAAACATATGATACACAGATTCAGGTCCCACAAATTAAAATGTATCTTTGATTGATTTTAGCAGCTTAAATTTATGGACAATCTTATCTATAAGCCATTTAAAATAAAACTCTTAATAAAATTTCCCCATGTGGACATACAATATGTACACACATATAACATAGCATAGTAGACCAATATAGCAATTTTAATAATAGCTTTTAAAATCTTTAACTCTTTTTGTCGATTGCCAATTGATTTGAATTGCTTTTTGTTTTTAGTAACCTCAGTTAACCATACTTTCTCTCAGTTGGTACTGTTAATACATTATTGGCTTCATCTGTTTACAGAGCCATCCCAAAGTACTGAATACAATAGAAGTGGCTGGAAAAAGTCCATAGGAACCTATAGGAGGACAGCTAAACACAGAACCAACAACGCTTTAGTTTTATGAGCAGCAAATCATATATAACTGTGGATGACAAAAGACTTTAAGTCGCCATGTTTAAAATTATAAACTCATCAACCAACAAGAGGCACTTGCTTACTTGACAGTATTTTTGAAAGCACCTGTAGGATTTTACAAGTATTTAACCCTTTAGGCCTCTGGGGATTTCTCATTAATATAACTATCATGTCTAGTAACACAAGATCATTAGACTTTTTAATTCTCAAACATTTGTATTAATAGCATTTTCCATTATAGAAACTTATAGTTTGGTACCACATCACATCTTGACAGTACTTCTAATATAATCCAAATAGCCTGATTAGTTGGTGTCTCTAATGTCTAAGATGAGAGACATAGGTCCTTCGATTTTTTTCAGTTGGGCCCAAACTGGAAAAACCAAAGTCCAGGATTTACTGGAAATTTTAGAGACCAGATTGTTTGAAACTTTGATTTTTTGAATGCCTGTCAAGAATGCCAAGAAGGCTCAAAATCCAAAATATCTAGTTGAAATAAGATTCCTTAAAATCATGACATAACATAGACCAAATTTGATCATTGTTACAGGTGATTATTCAAATCTTTGAAAATAAGCACATATTTAAATAACCCATAGCTCTTAATAAAAATTCAGCTGTTTTTGAACCATTAGAACTTAACAGACATCAAGAGAACATAATAGATTCCTTTAACACATTGCTTTAACAGAGCATCAGAGTTTAATTCTATGTCAAAGAGAAATTGAGCTTCCTGTGATCTTTTGCTGTGAGGTTTCCTTCCTTTACCTTCTTTCATATTGGTGACCATGTTTCTGTGTTTCTGTGTGTAACACATCTTTAAGCATCTTTTGCAGGGCAGGATGAGTGGCAACAAATTCTTTCAGACTTAACATTCTGCATAACTTGTGATATTTAACAATATTTATTTCAGAATAGTTTTTTTTTACATTGTTCTTAATTTATTTCATATTTCTGTTAATGAACATCCTGGGAATCAGTAGTGGTAGCTCAGATAATTGAGTTCTTACAGTCATTCTAGGAGACTCGAAGTGAGTTCCTGGTTCCTACCTTTAGCCTGGCCCCAGCCATCACATAAGCCAGTGAATCAGCATATGTGAATTGTCTCTGTCTGCCTCTCTATGTCTGTCTGCCAGTCAAATTAAATCATAGGAAAAGAGAAAGAGAAATGGATTAGAAATGAGCAGTAATTGAAAAAGAGACAAGTTCTCTTCTACCAAGTCTGAATAATTTTGAGTTAGTCAATCACAAGCTATTGGGATACATGTGTGATCTTTAGAACATATTGATTCTTATTTTTCTATACTACTCTTCTGTGCCTTTTTACCTCTTTCATAACTAAAATAGTTAGACTTCTCAATGTACAAAACATATGGAAATAAATCCTGGACAATCGCTCCTGAGAAGTGACCATCTTCCCTGGAAGTATCTAGTTTCTAGGTGAGCTATTCTCGTTGCAGCACAAAAGACAAATACAACCACAAAATTATTCCTTCTGTTTGTCTTTCCTTTCTCATTTTCCAGCTCGTTTTTTACAGCAACTGCTCAAACGTTTTTTAGATATTTTTTATGAGCTACAGTTTCCAAAATTTTGTTAAATTAAGCTAAGCTGAGTAAGCAACATTTTGGCCTTTTCGTTTTATTGGGCACACTGGTCATCTATTGCCCCTCCCCCACTTTATTCTCTTCACACAAGAAAGTAGAGTTTCCTGGATCTGGACTTGGTGATCTGCCTGGTGGCCCTTTCACTGAATGCCACACACGCCCTTGGAATTTCAAGCTCTCACCTTCCTTTCAGAATGTAGGGTATATTTCTGCCACAACTCCAAAAATTGTTCATTCTCTGTTCTTTTCCTTTGTCCCTCTATTTTTATTTTTTCCTTTTCTCTCTTTTCCTAAATGTTCATTTATTTATTTATTTTTTGTTTTATTTGAGAGGTAGAGAAAAAACAGAGTTTCCATCCCTGAATCACTCTCCAAATGCCCACAATAGCCCTAACTGGGATCAAATTTGAGAGTTGGGAACTCAGTCCAGGTTACCTCATGGGTGGTAGGGACCAAATAATTTGAGCCATAAACCACTGCCTCCTAAGGTACATATTACTGGAAAGCTGGAATCAGAAGCAAAGCTGTGACTTGAACAAAGGTATTATGATATGGAATGCTGGCAACTCAAGGAGTGGCTTAGTCACCAGGTCAAATGCTTAACCCTCCACTTTAAAAAAAAAAAAAAAAAACACAACAACAGCTTTATGAGGGCAAGACAAGTTACACATGTATCTGATTTTCAATATCTGATATTTCTAAAACAAACACACCAATAAAAGTAGATTAGAAAGGGCTTATTTCATCTTCTAACTTCATCACTAATTGTTTGATGTTAGAGAAGTCACTTAAATCTTTTAGCCTCTGCAGCCTTATCTACAAGATGAACCTTGTTACAGGATAGTGTAATAGGAAAACACTGCTGTGGTGGGAGAGATTTGAAATTGCTGCACTTTTGCCTATGCAATGTGTTAATGTTACTATGAAATAAGACTGTTCCTCCTTTATGACTGACCAAGATACATGAGGTGAGGCACATGAACCAAGAGAATCAATTCATTACTCTAAGATTATATTACAATGAGGTTTTTAAAGGCCAAATAAAAACAACAATGTCTCTTAAGCCTGTATCTCAAGATTGAAACAACAGCAACAAAAATGCATAACATCAATAACAATGATTTGGGTTAATATTTGTTTCAATGATCAGCATTTCTGAACTCTTTACTCTCTAAGAGATTGAGCATACTTATCTTTTTAAGCTTAGATCTTAATAGCTTCTAATCTATGCTCACAACGAGGAAAATGCTATCATTTTTAAGGCACACATGGAAAGGTACTTTTATGACATGCCAGTGACAGTTTATACATAAAAGTCAGTCCTTTTCAAATGTCATTTCCATTAGTATCTTATATCAGAATTACAAGTGAAATGAACACAGTGTAACCTAGTATTTTAAAAGGTTATGTTGAAGGAGTAGAGAGGCTTAAATTAATTTTCCCTTTTCTCATCCAGTAGGCCTTTACTCAATAGGATTTCCTATAATTCTACCTTAATCCACGTCTCTGTTGGTGAACCAAACTGACCACAACATCGAACAGCCTGCCAAAGTGGCTCCCTTCCAGTTGCCCTTTCTGCTCTTCCAGATAAACCTCAGCTTAATGATTGTACAGTGATCCAAATCAGCGAAGAAGCAGAGAGCAGACACATATCTCATTATCCCCGGCAAAGAAATGTTTGTTTAGTCATGTGCAAATATTGCCCTAAAATGGTCAGCTGGTTAGCCCATGTTAACCATTTATCTATCAATCCTTAGAATTAACATTAAAATAAATTATTTTGAGGAATGTTTCTACATAATTAATATTAATTGGATGTTTTGGAGGATTTGCATTGCTGTGCTCCCTGTTGAAGACTTTGCAATATACAGAGAATAAGCAGAAATGAGTCTATATAATCCCTGCATTCAATCACTAAAATATTAACAAAGCAAACTAAAAGTTTTGTACTTCATGTATATTTCTGAGTATTGAAGTATGAGATATGACCAAATCATGATTTATTTAAGAAAATAAATTATGAAATTATAAAAAAGTAAATTAAATTTTGTGATGTTTTCCAAAATGAAATGGGTTCCTACTTTACAATCTGTGAACTACAGATTCTCCTCAGGGAATGCTCTCAGCTACTCAATAGCTGACCTATGAATAAAATTACCTCACATTCGTTCTGTTACCTAACTTGAAAACTTCCAGTGGAAACTCGCTCTTAGCACTCATGTACTACTGAAACAAGAAAAAAGGTACTTTCTTTGATGTTCCAACTTTTTACAATTTTGAAATACTTAAAAATGCCTAATTACACAGAAAATAATGTAGCAAATATTTTAATAAAATAAAATCTTTTATGAAGATTTTGAAATGTGCTTTTAAAAATATAATGCTACAAAGTGCAATTTGAATTCTCTTTAGTTTTACCTTTCCTCCTTCTCCAGGTTTGTTTAGAACCGGTAATATTCATAGCTATGTTTCTATTCTTTATCATGTACATGAAATTGTATACATACACACACCACATACACACACACACGGGGGTTCTTTGAAAAGTTCATGGAAAAGGTGTGTTATGAAAAAACTATATGGGGATTCCAATATTTTTTGAAGCAACTTTCAACTTATTTTTTTTTAACTTTTATTTAATGAATATAAATTTCCAGTATACAGCTTATGGATGACAATGGCTTCCCCTTCCCATAATTTCCCTCCCACCCGCAACCCTCCCCTCTCCCGCTCCCTCTCCCCTTCAACTTATTTTTAAGTTCCATTTTCCTTGAATGTTTTGAAGTACCCCTGTGTGTATGCACATGCATGTGCACATTTGCATAACTTGGTGAGCTTTTCAAGATTTTATTAATAGAATCATACTGATTTGTCATTCAGTGACTTTTTTCATCATTCCTTTGCCTACTTCAGACCCTTTTATGGATATTAATCATATTTAAGAATATAGGGGTCTGGTGTTGTGGCCTAGCAGGTAAAGCCAAAGCCTGTGAAGCCAGCATCCCTTATGGGTTCATGCTCTGGCTGTACCACTGCTGATCCAGCTCCCTGCTAATGTGCCTGGGAAAAGCAGTGGAGGAGGTCCAAGTAATTGGGCCCTTGCCACCCAGACCTGAATGAAGCTCCTATACCCTGGCTTTGGCCTGGCCTAGCTTCAGGCATTGTGACTATCTGGGGAGTGAACCAGAGGATGGATGATCTCTGTGTCTCTCTCTCTCTGTAAAACTCTGGCTTTAAAATAAATAAAATAAATCTTAAAAGAAACACCACATTAGAACCTGGGATTTGTTTTTCCATATATGTATGTATATAATTTATATGAGAGTACATATATAATGAGAGTACATTATATAAATATACTAAACTGTATTTCTCCATTCCTTAACTGGTGAGATTTTTGGATTTTTGAAAGTTATTTTGACTGCCAAAGGAGTGGTATAACAATAATTCCTTTTTTAAAAATTTATTTATTTATTTGAAAGTCAGAAATACACAGAAAGAGAAGGAGAGGCAGAGAGAGAGAGAGAGGTCTTCCATCTGCTGGTTCACTCCTAAGTTGGCTGCAAAGGGTGGAGCTGCACTGATCTAAAGCCAGGAGCTAGGAGATTCTTCTGGATCTCCCACATGGGTGCAGGAACCCAAGGACTTGGGCCACCACTTTCCCAAGCTACAGCAGAGAGCTGGACTGGAAGTGGAGCAGCTGAGACTCAAACCGGTGCCCATATGGGATGCTGACACTGCAGTCTGCAGTTTTACCCACTACACCACAGTACCATCCCCAAAAAGGATAATTCTTAGGAATATCTTCTCATGTGTACACATAATATTTTCTCTAGAATCTCTATCTTGAGGGTGAATTCTAGTCATAAACAATATATATATTTTCAGCATTGCTCTTTTATTTTCAAATTAGCAGTCTTTTCCTTTTATATTTATGCAAAAATTTACATTTTAGATTTTAATTTGTGGTGATAGATATTAAATAATAACCAATTGTTAGAAATTGTATGCTTCCAATGAGGTGAGTACATTTTACTCTATTCACTGGCCATTTATCTTGTCTATGCTGGGACTTGACTATTCATGTCTGCAAATTGTTTTCCTGGTGTTTATTTTTTTCTCCTTATGAGGATGCTACTTAAAAACAAAGAAAGAACAGGAAACTACATTTTAAAGATTGTGTAGATTGGGGCTGGCTGGTGGTGTGGCATAGCAGGTAAAGCTGCTGCCTACAGTGCCAGCATCCCATGGGGGCACTGGTTTGTGTCCCAGCTCCTCCACTTCCCATCCAGCTCTCTGCTATGACCTGGGTAAGCAGTGGAAGATGGCCCAAGTCCGTGGGCCCCTGTACACATGTCGGGGACCCAGAGAAGGCTCCTGGCTCCTGACTCCTGGCTTCATACTGGCAAGATCCAGCCATTGTGGCCATCTGGGTAATAAACCAGCAGATGGAAGACCTCTCTCTCTCTCTCTCTCTCTCTCTCTGCCTTTTCTTCTCTCTGTGTGTAACTCTAACTTTCAAATAAATAAATAAATCTTAAAAAAAGATTGCATAGAATAGATAATTTGTATTAAAGTGGATAAGCCAGGTGGTAATGGAATGTAAAGAGGATAATTGAGGAACAGAAGAGTTTCAGAATGGTAGATAAGCAGGAGCCCAGATCGTAGATATCATTAAAGATGATTTTAATGCTGAAGTTTCAGGTAGAAGGAAATTTTTTGGTTTCACTGAGTAGGATAATGGTAATACTTCTTTTAAAAATTGCAGTGTGGGAGCCGGCACTGTGGCTCACTTGGAACCCTGCATTTGGGCGCCGGGTTCTAGTCCCGGCTGCTCCTCTTCCACTCCAGCTCTCTGCTGTGGCCTGGGAGGGCAGTGGAGGATGGCACACACGCTTGGGCCCTGCACCCGCATGGGAGACGAGGAGGAAGGACCTGGCTTCGGATCGGCGCGGTGCTGGCCTTAGCGGCCATTTGGGGGATGAACCAACGGAAGGAAGACCTTTCTCTCTGCCTCTCTCTCTCTCTCTCTCACTGTCTAAGTCTGTCAAATAAATAAAGAAAGAAATAAAAAAGAAAAAAAATTGCAGTATGTAATATTATTGAAGGTTAAGGATACTATCCTGGGACCTAGGAAGTTGAGACTTGCTAAGGAATTTAACAGCATGTATCTTTAAAATTGCAAAAAATATGATGAAGTTAAAGAATATGATTCTATGAGGAAGAATAATTTATTTCTATATTCAATGCTGAAACTTCCCCTGTGAGAAGTGACATCCAGCTGCTGGTAAATTCAGGCTCATAAAATTAGGAAGAACAACACAGGTGTTTATTAAAAGATACAGAGGGACCGGCGTTGTGGCATAATGGGTAAAGCTGCTGTCTGCAGTGCTGGCATCTCATATGGGTTCGGGTTCAAGTCCTGGCTTCTACACTTCTGACCGAGCTCTCTGTTATGGCCTGGCAAAACAGTAGAAGACGGTCCAAGTTCTTGAGCCCCTGCACCCACGTGGGAGACCCGTAAGAAGCTCCTGTCTCCTGGCTTCAGATTGATGCAGCTCCAGGCATTGTGGCCAATTCGGGAGTGAACCAGAGGATGGAAAACCTTTCTCTCTCTCTGCCTCTCCTTCTTTCTCTGTGTAACTCTGACTTTCAAATAAATAAATAAATCTTTTTAATAGAAAACTATAATAAATATAATTTCAAAAATACAACTTTTGGATTATACCAGTTCTTTCCCATGTAACCACCCTCCCACCTGCAAACTATGCCATCTCCTACTCCCTCTCCAATCCCACTCTTCATTATGATTCATCTTTAATTATCTTTACATATGGAAGATCAACTCATACTAAGTAAATATTTCACAGACACGCAAAGTATAAAGTACTGTTTGAAGACTAGTTTTCCATTAATTCTTAAAGTACAACATATTAAGGACAGAGGTCCTACATGGGGAACAAGTGTACAGTGACTCCTGGTGTTGATTTAACAATTGACACTCTTATTTATGATGTCACTAATAACCTGAGGCTCTTGTCATGAGCTGCCAAGGCTATGAAAGACTCTTGAGTTCACAAACTCTGTCCATTTTCAGACAGGGCCATATGCAAAGTAGAAGTTCTTTCCTCCCTTTAAAGAAAGGTACCTCTTTCTTTGATGGCCCCTTCTTTCCATTGGGATCTCACTCACAAAGATCTTTCACATCCTAACTATGGTCATTTAAATATTAATGTCTGGGGAAATCCTCAGCCTCATCATTCTCTCTTTTTTAAAGATTTTATTTATTTATTTGACAGGCAGAAATACAAAGAGAGAAAGAAGGAGAAACAGAGACAGATCTTCCATCTGTGAGTTTACTCCTCAGATGGCAGCAATGGCCAGGCTGAAGCTAGAGCCACAGCCAGATGCTTCTTCCTGATCTCTCATATACATGCAGGAGCTCAAGTATTGTGTCATCATCTGCTCCTTTCCCAGGTGCATTAACAGGGAGCTAAATTGGAAATGACATAGGTAGGATATGAACTGGTGCCCATATGGGACTCCAGCATCACAGGTAGCAGCTTAACCCACTACATCACAGTGCTGGCTCCACAATATTTTCAAACATCTTCCTTAGATGCCTTCATGTTTCTGAATTTTTGTGCAGAATTTTTTTTGAAGATTTATATTTATTTGAGAGGCAGAGTCACAGGGGGTTGGGGAGGAGATAGACACACACACACACACACAGAGAGAGAGAGAGAGAGAGAGAGAGAGAGAGAGAGAGAGAGAATCTTTTGTCTATTGTTCACTCCCCAAATGGGTCAATGGCCAGGGCTAGGCTGAGCTAAATCCAGGAGCCTAGAACTCCATATATGTTTCCCACATGGATGGCAGGGTACCAAGCACTTGGGCAATCTTCTACTGTGTCTCAGATGTATTACCAGGGAATTGGATTGGCAGTAAAGCAGCCAGGACATGAGCCGGCACTCATATTGGGATGCTGTTACTGCAGATCACAATTTAAGCTGCTGCACAACAACAATGCGAGCCCTACAAAATCTTCTTACTATGTGTATCATTCTGTATTTCTGTCTGCTTTTCTACCTTCTATCTAATCTCCATACAGCTTTTGGGCTTGCATTCATCTACCTATGTTTAGTCAATATTCTGGGTTGGTGATGAATTTCAATCTTTGTTGCTCTATTATAGCTTATTTAAAACTCACAATCAACTTACTCAAAGACTTTTAAACTATTGAGCACAGTTTCCTTCATTTGCTTTACTTATGACCCCAAATCATGAATATTTATCCTAAGAATCTTGCCAGTTCACATATTGCAGATATTTTTAAAGCTCATGAAAATCAGCACTTCCTTCCTCTTTTCTTCATACACCTCCCATAACTTTTTAGAAATTTATGTCTACATAGATGTTATGATATTTTATGCATTCCATTTTGTTGTATAGTAGTTATAAACTGATATTACTCTATTAGTATATTTTAAGCATAAAGACTAAATCTCTAACTGTGTCATTTCACTTGTATTTCATGCAGTATCAAGCACAGAATGCTGTCTATGGTGGAAATTTAATTAATGATGATTGGATAATTTAGTTGAAAATTAATTTGGAATAAAATTTCAAGTTAATTGTGCTGCTAAAACAATGAGAATTCAGGAAAATCACAAGAAACTTTTATAGTAGTCTAAGAACAAGTTAATAGAGATTTGGCTTAATAATTAAGTGGAAATAGAAAAGAAATACTGAATTCACAATATTTTTAAAAAAGGACAGAATTTCATGACAGATTGAATTTAGGGAATAAAGATGACTAAAATGTCAAAGTGGTTCCATTAAATTAATCTAACCCCAGGAATAGGTTAAATAATAACATAATGAGTAAATAGGAGTGTCAGGCATACTATCTTACTGCAACAGCCAGTTTCATTCTAGCCATAGGCATTTTCTCTACGTCATTTAATAGAGAGGAAATTAGAGTTCAATGAAACTCCAAGGCAGATCCTGCAATGATTGCATCATTATTGCCTGGAGACAGATTTCCATATGTATGTTTCCATATGTATGTTTCCAATTGTATGTTTCTGGTAATACACATCAAAGATTCTAATTCAGCATATCTGGGGTAGAGTCCCAGACATGTACTATAGAAGAACTCCATGAACTTTTTTAAGGACCTGCTACATAGCTGAATTTTCAAACTAATGAATATTTTACTTGCCAAATTTCCCTACAGTCCAGTGACCTTGATAATAACATGAAAAATAATGGACATAGACGAGATTGGGCGCGTTCAGGGTGGTATGGCCGTAGACAGAAGAAAGACAATTGGGACATGTTCGATTGGACTTGCCCCAAATGGTGGAGTTAGAAACGTGCCAGGGGATTCCAATACAATCCCATCAAGGTGGCATGTACCAATGCCATCTCACTAGTCCAAGTGATCAATTTCAATTCACAATTGATCACACTGATAGGTCTAAGAGTCAAAGGGATCACACAAACAAGACTAGTGTCTGCTAATACTAACTGATAGAATCAAAAAGGGAGAAAATGATCCAACATGCAAAGCAGGATACACAGCAGACCCATAGAATGGCAGATGTCCTAAACAGCACTCTGGCCTCAGAATCAGCCCTGAAGGATCTGGCTGAAGAGCCCATGAGAGTATTGTAGGCATGGAAAGCCAAGACACTCTGGCAAAGAAAAAAAAAAAAAAAAGAAGAAGACCTAAATGAAAGATCTTTGCGAGTGAGATCCCAGTAGAAAGAATGGGGCCATCAAAGAAGGAGGTACCTTTCTCTGAAGGGAGGAGATAACTTCCACTCTGACTATGACCTTGTCTAAATATGATCAGAGTTGGCGAACTCAAGAGGCTTTCATAGCCTTGGCAACTCATGACAAGAGCCTAGGGTGATTACTGATGCCATAAACAAGAGTGTCAAATTGTTAAATCAACAACAGGAGTCACTGTGTACTTACTTCTCATGTGGGATCTGTCCTTAATATGTTGTCCGATGTGAAGTAATGCTATAACTAGTACTGAAACAGTATTTTACACTTTGTGTTTCTGTGTGGGTGCAAACTGATGAAATCTTTCTTAATATATACTAAATCGATCTTCTGTATATAAAGAGAATTGAAAATGAATCGATATGAATGGAATGGGAGAGGGAGGGGAGATGGGAGGGGTGCGAGTGGGAGGGAAATTATGGGGGGGGAAGACAATGTAATCCATAAACTGTACTTTGGAAATTTATATTTACTAAATAAAAGTTAAAAAAAAGAAAATAATGGACACAGATTTAATTGCTTAAGTTTATTAAATCTGAACTCATGTCTACTCTGGATACATGAGTGTAAACCCAGAAATCACAAAACAAGGTAAAACCATGTCTTGTTTTTTTTTTTTTTTGTTTGTTTTTGTTTTTTGTTTTTTTTTTTCAGATACAGAACCTGGGAAACTCAAGATCAGGTAGAGATCTTCTAGGGAAAATGAACTTGAGTTTCTCTAACAAGGAAGAGAGTACTTTTGCTTTCAAATTATTTCGGGGTGACAAACACGATTGAGGCAAGTCTGATATAACTCAGGGTGGCCGTTAAGTTTTCTAAGACTTGGGATTTCCAGGACAGGAGGCAAACTGGCCACTCTGGTACTTCTCAAATGTAAGTTATTGTTAGATCCTGGAAAATCTTCCTTCTGGTAGGTTCAGCTCCAGATATTATGTTTGCGAGGCTGTCTACTTCCTGAGGTATTGCTAAGTCTCAGATAAGGATTTTGCTGTTTGTTTGACATTCTGCAGCTCTTTTGACTTATTTCACCAGAATTTTATATTGTTTTTCAGTACAATGAAATTGAGTTTGATGAAAAGAATTTTCTGTTTATCTGTTTACCAGTTTCTCAATAGACTGTGTTCTGAACTACGTTTTATGACACTAAACTTGACTAACCATTTGATATTTTCTTGAAAGTTTGCAGAGTGGGGAAACAAGTTCAGCAATGAACTGAACACTCTATCAAGAGAAGATGAGCGTGGGTTTCTTTAACAAAGAAAAGAAAATGTGTGTACCTCCAAATTCTATGGGGCACTTTTTTTTTCATTTGTCGGTTTACTTCCCCAGTGAAGCTCAGCCGAGCACAGTAGGGGTCTGTATTCCTTTCCCAAGCCCTGTCCCTTATTATCTGGGTGTGATGCTCGGAAGAGGTTCCTTTTTCCTCCGGAATGACTTTATACATCCAAATGTCTACAGTAACTTAGCGGTAGTTAAGCTGATCCTCTCAACCAGTGTCATGAATCCAAGTTCCATGATGTTAATTCACACTAAGCTGCTAATGAGCAGAAAGGGATTAAAGTGTTACACTTCTCCAACTTTATTTGAGAAGTGAGTGTTCATAGCCGAATTCATAAGATAATGCAACCACTGGGTGGTGACAATTTTGGTGAAAACAGCCATTTAGAACCATTTATAAGGGAGTTAGCGTCTTAAGATATGTATTTGGTTATTTATTTAAGTAAAAGAGAGATGGAGGGGGAGAGAGAAAGAAAAACACTACTAGTACACTATTCATATGTCTATCAAGGCCTAATGTGGGCCAGAGTGGAACCCTGGAGCCTGAAATCCACTCCAGAACTCCAAAAGGGGATGCGGGAACCCAATTACATTAAGTGCTGCCACTGCCTCCCAGGGTCTATTTTGACAGGAAGCTGGAGTCAGGAGCTAGAACTGGGCCTCAAACCAGGCGCTTTAATCTGGGATGTAGACATCTTAATCACTAGGCTAAACTCCCACTCCTACAAGGCAGATACCTTTTTAGTATAGTCAGGATGCTCTAGCCTAATGAACCATTTAGCTTCTATAGAATTTCAGAGGCAGGCAGGAAGAGAGAGAAAGAGGGGGGGGGCAGATTTTGAGGCCAGTTAAATCCAAAATCTTCAGAATGGGCTGGCAGCTTGGTGTCCCAGGGAGGAGGGGATGCTGTCTTTGTGTTTGAAGGCAGTCTGCATGCAGAGTTCCCTCTTGTTTGTGGGAGTCCACTCTTTCTACTGAGGCCCTCAACTAGTTGGATGAAGCCCACCCAAATTATGGAGAGTAATCTACTTAAACTCCACTGATTTAAATTTTAATCTCACCAAAAGTGTTCTTTCTTTAAACATGCAAAATATATTTGGTCAAACATCTGTATGTGATAGCTTAGTTAAGTTGACAAAATTAAACAGCACACCTGGTGGCACATAAGGATAACCCCTTTTGTAAATCAGAATGAAATGAAACTAGACGTTAGGAACATTTTCCCTTGCCTGTAGTTGTATCTCATAAGCCAGCTTCACTAGGATAGGATTTAAGAGGATCCCATAGTATAGATAATCATTTATATTTTGGAACAAAGAAGCATTGCTCCTACATGATGCTTCACAGAATTTCAAAGGCCAGCTGGATCGGTAACTCAAGTTTATAATGATGAGTTACGTTTTCAGTGATATTTGGAAGAAAGCATTACAATTTATTCCAAGGAAACTATAAATCTGAATTTCAGAGACCTGTTTCTACCAGCAACAAACATGTGCATTTGAATGTTGTCTAGCAAGAGATCAGAGTAAAATATGAAGAAAAGTCTACCTCATATCTCATGTCCACCTCTTTGCCTGATGTCATAATGCCTCTAACTGTCTTTTCTTCCTATAGTTATATCCAGGAAAACATTAAAGTGCTCTTTCTTCAATCAGCTCAACAAAATGACTGAAACTACCTTATACAACTAAATTCGTGTCTGACTTTTCTTTTTAACACATGCACACGTGCACACACACACAATGCCTTTGAAAGCATTTTATTATAAGGGGATTTGTAACTTGTTTGACTAAGTAAAAGATTAATTGATTTTGAGAAGACTGGAATAGGTGGCTGGCACTGTGGCACAGTGAGTTAACGCCCTGGCCTGAAGCGCCGGCATCCCATTTGGGTGCTGGTTTTAGTCTCGACTGCTCTTCTTCCAACCCAGCTCTCTGCTATGGCCTGGGAAAGCAGTAGAACATGGCACAAGTCTTTGGGCCCCTGCACCCACGTGGCAGACCCGGAAGAAGTTCCTGGCTTCTGGCTTCAGATCGGCACAGCTCTGGCCATTGCAGACAATTGGGGAGTGAACCAGTGGATGGAGGGCCTCTTTTTCTCTCTTTCTCTCTCCCTCTCTCTTTCTCTGCCTCTCCTCTCTCTGTATAACTCTTTCAAATAAATAAATAAATAAAAATTAAGAAAAAAATAAAAGAGAAGGCTGGAATATAAAAGAAGGTAAGGGAAGTTTCTTGATAATGTATGTTTTTTTTCCCCAGTGTGTAAAACAATGAGAATTGCCTAAATGTTCTAGGAGTGATAGAGGCAGGGAAATCTAAGAGGTCTATAGGAAATGCTTATCTTCTAATGAAGATGTAAGGTTTAATAACGTCTGCAGGAAATGAATCCTGGCAAGCCCAAATTCCAGGATCCCTGGACATAGCAGATGATAAATCATTGCTGCTGATTACTGTGCCTTACCTGTCTCCTAATCTCCCCCTTCACAGTTTTTAGTGTTTTGAGCAAGAGGAAATGACAACCCTCAATTAATTTGAAATGGTGATTGTTTGAATCTTTGTCTTTGAAGTGTTCTGTAACAACATCAACAAAGAAATAAAAAAAAAAAAACTATATATTTTCCTAAAGCAACAAAGATGAAAACAAAAAAAAAAACTGGCACTGGGTTTGTATTCAGCATGGAAGAGAGAACTTTGCTGCCATTGAACCCGGATGCCTTGATAGTCCTGAGGAAGGATTGCTGGACACCTTGATCAGCTGCGGCCAGACTTCAGTGACAAGGCTACTTCTCTCTCCGGTTGTGGCCTCTCTGACCCAGGCTAAGGTTTATGTGTGTCAATGATGGCCAGGGAACCTCCACAGCACCCAGGGTACAGATTGCTTCGCTTAAGGGAGCACACTAGACATCTAATGACAGGCTACTGAGGCCTTGTTCGAGAAAGACAAAAGAATCAAGGCTTGTGAATGACTTGAGGAGAAGCATAATGAAAACAAATCCTGAATATTAATTAACCTAGCGTATTTTAGCATTTCACACAGTTCCATCAGATAGCAATTACTTTAGCTCAATGACTTTCTTCTTTTTTCTAAGCTTTTTATACAGCTTCCACCTAGAATCCTAAGACAGAGTTCCATCAGCTTTCCATTTCTTTGGCTTTCTTTTAAAAAAGAACATGAGAAATGCAATATATGAAATGCTACGGAAGCATGGACTTCAGGAACAAAGATAAGTTCTCTCAAAAAACTCTGGCATTGGAAAAATGTTGGTAAAAACAGTACTATATAGGCTAAGTACAATTTTGCCATATGCATAATGTCACACATCTCAGGGACATCTAAAGATTTGAGGTTCTGTTGAAAAGTAGTTATTCTGCTTTATAGAAAAGAACATTGTTGGCTGGAATACATCATGGAGATTATAAATGGTAACAAGGAGTAACATAAAAATGCCTGACAAGAGTTTGCAGGTGGGAAGGAGGTTTGGGGGTAAGATTCACTATGATCCTAAATTTGTGTATATAAAATGCATGAAGTTTGAATACTTTAAATAAAAAGTTTAAATAAAAAGTATCTTCTCAAGAGATAGACAGAAAATTATAGGGGTAGAAAAAAGTGCTGCTTGCAAATCAAACAGGTGATACAATTGAAGTCCTACTTCCAGGGAATAAAATTCCTACCAATATCACAAAGGGATAACACGAATCTCAGTCAGGATTTCAGGAAGAGAGGACACAGGTGGAAGTGGGGACTCTTCCTAAACAAGGGCGATAGTAGTTACACTGCTATTGGGCAGGGAAGAAGCTTAATTTCAAGGGTTGAGGCACAAAGTCAAACACACACCATTAATGGGATTGATTTAATTAATCATTGCCTGATTCCTGGAAGAAAAATTGTGCATCTCAGAGAAGATGATAGGAGAGCCTGCACATCAGAATAAAATGACTCAGCATTTGGGGGAGGGGAGGCAGAAGGAGAAATAAGATAGCCAGTGCAAACGGGCCAGTAAGGCAGCTCTAATTGCACAGGCCACTGTAGAAAATTTGCTTTCAAATTACAATATGTTTCATGTGTAAAATGTATTTAAGTATGAACTAATGTTATCCTAAACACATTATAGAGGTTTGGTTATCATTTCCAGATTTGCTTGATTTTCCTATTTCTCTCCATTTTTAAAATCAATCTTCTAAGATGAAAACTTTCAATGTAAAATACTTTGTGGAAATAGAAAACGGAATCATGTTTCAATCTTAAGAAAGAGTGTTTACATTTGAATTTTGGTGGAACTTCTGTGCTTTCATGCCTGAATCTATTTAATAAAGTTACAAATTGACATCGTGGAAGTGATGTAATATGTAGTTACACACAACACAAACACAGATGGGCATGTTTTCTAATTGGGTTTTTCTGTACCACCTATTCCCCTGCAAAACAGAAAATAAAAATGCTTAATAAAACATACCTTTGTGCCACATTTTCCATATTATTTCAGTTTATATTAAAAATTAAATATATCACTATTCATAAAATTACCCAGAATATCAAAACCTATAATAAAGCAGGATTTGGACATTTAGAAGGTATCCAATGACCTTTATAAAATCTAACATTATCTGAGCATATAATTTATTCCATAAAATGTGGACAGGGTAGAGTACCACAAAATCAAGTCAAGATGCAGAAGTTTGGCAGATGCTATGAATAGGCCTTGAACTAACTCCCAGAGGCTCTTACAGGAGCATCATAATTTCTCATTCAAATTAGTTTCTCAGAAAAATTAAAATGTAATTCTTGAGTCTTTAATAACCAATTATGATAAATGAATGCTAGATATCTGTTCCATATTTAAAATTATTTATTTGAGAGACAGGGAAATAGACAGGGAGACACACACACACACACACACACACTTAGCTCTCATCTACTGATTTAATCCCCAAATAACTGTAACAGTTGGGATTAGGATATCCTAGAGCCAGGAGCTGGAAACCCCATCCAGGTCAGCTACATGGTAGTAGGCACCCATCACCCACTGGCTCCCAGGTCACCCATCAGCAGGATACTGGAATTATACACAAAATAGGACTACTTAAGGCATTTTGATATGGGATGTGGGCATCTTAATCAGAGTCTTGATCATTATGTGAATCATCTGTCCCTATACTTTATGGATTTGTAAAGACTGTTTGAATACCCTGCAATGCTTTCCTTTTCAATGTTACTATTCTTTTGAACTAATGTCTATTGTTTTCATACACAAATCCTGGATCAGGAAACCATTTACATTGTTGGTATGTATGAAAATTGATGAAGCTATTATGGAAATGTATTTAAGGATTTCTCAATAAATAAAAAAATAGAACCACTATAAGATCAAGAAATGCATCTTCTGGGTGTATACCCAAAGACAATGAAATGATCACTTTATATTGATATCCACATTTCCATGTATACTGCTATATTCACAAAAGCCAAACTATGCAAAATAAATGCCTGGATAAAGTAATAAAGAACGGAGTACTATTCAGCCTTAAAAATACATGATCCCGCCATTTGTGACAACCTGGATGAATTTGAGGACACTACGCTAAGTGAACTAAACCTCAAACACATTCACATATGCACACAAATGGTATGTTCTATTTTATATGCAGAATCTAAAACACAATCAAAAACATAGAAATTGGAAGTAAAACAGTGGTTACCAGATGTGGAGGGCAGGTGGGGTGAGGAGATGTAGAATCATGGGTACAAAGTTGCAGTTGTGTAGTATGAGAAAGTCTGAAGATCTAATGTACAGCATGTGAACTGTTCTTAATACTATTATATTGTATACTGGAAATTTGCTAAAAATGCAGATTTCAGGTATTCTTACTACACAAAATAAAGATAACATTGTGAGATGATCCATATATTAATTGGCTTCACTATTAACAACAATTTTACTATGTGTATCATATATAAAAACATCATATTAGAGATAAACATTTGGCTAAGAATTTAAGATATTACTTAACACACCAATGTCCTAACTCTGAGCACTTGATTAGAGTCATGACTCCACTTCTACTCCAGTTTCTCGTTGGTGCACAATTTTGGGAAGCAGAAGTTGAAGACTCAAGCATTGTGTCCCCATCACCAACGTGAGAGACCTAGATTGGATACAGCCCTAGCTGTTGTGGGCATTTCAGGAGTGAATGGATGCATAAGATCTCTCTCTCTCTCTCTCTCTCTCTCTCTCTCTAGATAGATAGATAGATAGATAACTTTCTGTTTTCTCTATCTCTCTTTTCTTTGTCTTTCAAGAAAACTGAAAACTTTTATTTTATTATTATTTTTAAAGATTTATTTATTTAAAAGTCAGAGTTACACAGAGAGAGAAGCAGAGGGAGAGAGAGAGAGAGAGAGAGAGAGAGAGAGAGAGAAATCTTCCATCCACTGTTTCACTCCTGAATTGGCCACAATGGCCAGAGCTGCATCCATCTGAAGCCAGGAGTCAGGAGCTTCTTCCTCTTCTCCCATGTTGGTGCAGGGGCTCAAGGACTTGGGTCATCTACTTATGCTTTCCCAGTCCATAGCAGAGAGCTGGAACAGAAGTGAAGCAGCTGGGACTTGAACCAATACCCATATGGGAAGCCAGCAATGCAAGCGGCGGCTTTACCTGCTACACCACAGAACTGACCACAAGTGAAAATTTTTTTTAAAAATTATATACCTTAAATATATACAATAAGAGTCCTTTTCTCCAATATAGTAAAATACATTTGGTGTTAACTTTAATAATACTGATATAAGGCAAATGCAATCATCTTGCCATGTAGAAGCAAAGTAAGCCCATGCTGCCCTACCTTTTCTGCCTTAGTCAGTTTTTTTTCTGCCTAAGGAGACAGGGTCCCTGCCATATGTATAGCAATTTGTGGTATCAAATAAGTGGTCAACAATGTATCTCAAGGACTTAGAAAAATAAGGACAAACCAAAAACAAAGTTAATAGAGGGAAAGAAACAAATAAAATTAGAGAAGTAATAAACAAAATTGAAATACACAGATACCAAAAAAAAAAAAGCATACAAAATGTCAGTGAAATGAAGAGTTGGGTTTTTTTTGAAAAAAAAATCAAAATTGATACATTATTGGCCCAATTAATCAAACAGAGAGGGGAGACGCAAAAAGGGAAGAGGACCACATTAATAAAATCAGAGATGAAAAAAGAGATGTTACAACAGATCAGACAGGAATTATACTACAAACTGCTATACGATAACTAATGGGAAAATCTATATGCAATAGACTTGTGGACACAAACAACCTACCAATATTGAGTCAGGAAGATAGAGAAAACCTAAAGCGAGCAATAACCAAGTTGGAAATTGAGTCAGTATTTTCCTCCATAAAGGAAAAACTCAAGACCAAATGGCTTCATTGTTCAATTCTACCAAACTTTTCAAGAAATACTTCCAATTCTTCTCAAGCTATTCAAAACAATTGTATAGTTTTGAACTCCTTCTATGGGGCGAGCATCACCTTAATTCCAAAACCAGAAAAAGATACAACATAAGAAAGAGAACTGTAAAGCAATATCACTGATGAACATAGATACAAAAATCCTCAACAAAATACTAGCTAATTGAATCCAAGAAGACATAAGAAAGATCATTCACCTGGAACAAGTAAGATTTATCCGTGATATGCAAGGATGGTTCACCATATGTAAATCAATTAATTTAATGCATCACATTAAAAATGTTTTCACAAAAATTTAGAAAACAAGGAAAGAGGGGCTTTGAGGGAGGAAAAAGGGAGAGAGGCAGCATGGTTGTCTTTAAAGAATTGTATATAGTAAATATATAAAGTTCATTCACTTTGTGTTAATAAAAATCTAAAGAACATAAAAATGCTATTCTGTAATGAAAATGTATGTTCTGTGACAAATATCAGAAATGAGAGTGTATTGATTTTGTGTTGGAAAATTTTATGATGTACATGGAGGTAGATTAAGGGAAAATTTGCAAAATGAGTATAGCATAAGTCATGTGTGTAAATTACCTTTTTTATATTGTTCTAATTTTATTTTTTAAAAGTAAAACTGCTATTGCGGCCAGCGCCGTGGCTCAATAGGCTAATCCTCTGCCTTGCAGCGCCAGCACACCAGGTTCTAGTCCCGGTAGGGGCACCAGCTTCTATCCCAGTTGCCCCTCTTCCAGACCAGCTCTCTGCTGTCGCCCGGGAGTGCAGTGAAGGATGGCCCAAGTGCTTCGGCCCTGCACCCCATGGGAGACCAGGAGAAGCACCTGGCTCCTGCCTTCCGATCAGCGCGGTGTGCCGGCCGCAGCGCACCTGCTGCAGCGGCCATTGGAGGGTGAACCAACGGCAAAAAGGAAGACCTTCCTCTCTGCCTCTGTCTTTCACTGTCCACTCTGCCTGTCAAAAATAAATAAATAAATAAATAAATAAATAAATATAATAATTGGAAATGAGCCAACGCTGTGGCTTAACAGGCCAATCCTCCGCCTTGTGGCACCGGCACACCAGGTTCTAGTCCCGGTCGGGGCACCGGATTCTGTCCCAGTTGCCCCTCTTCCAGGCCAGCTCTCTGCTGTGGCCTGGGAGTGTAGTGGAGGATGGCCCAAGTCCTTGGGCCCTGCACCCCATGGGAGACCAGGAGAAGCACCTGGCTCCTGGCTTCGGATCAGCGCAACGTGCTGGCCACAGCGTGCTGACTGCGGCGGCCATTGGAGGGTGAAACAATGGCAAAGGAAGACCTTTCTCTCTGTCTCTCTCTCTCTCACTGTCCACTCTGCCTGTCAAAAAAAAATGATAATTCACTACCTTATAATTGATTTTGAAAAATATTGAGTTTTTTTTTTTTTTTGACAGAGTTAGACAGTGAGAGAGAGAGAGAGAGAGACAGATAGAAATGTCTTCCTTTTTCCATTGGTTCACCCCCTAAGTGGCCACTGCAGCCGGTGTGTTGCGGCCAGCATGCTGCACCGATCTGAAGCCAGGAGCCAGGTGTTTCCTCCTGGTCTCCCATGCGGGTGTAGGCCCCAAGGACCTGGGCCATCTTCCACTGCACTCCTGGGCCACAGCAGAGAGCTGGACTGGAAGAGGAGTAACCAGGACAGAATCTGGTGCCCCAACTGGGACTAGAACCCAGGGTGCTGGCGCCAAAGGCAGAGGATTAGCCTAGTGGGCCGTGGCACCGGCCAAAAAATATTGAGTTCTAAGACAACAGAACATGATTCTCACTCAGATGTAGAAGCTGCATGTTTAAAGTTTATCTTTTTAAATTAAATATTTAATTATATTAAATCACATACCTCATTATTCCTATTATTTCAATTTAAATGTCACAATGATGATGAAAAACTGTAGCAAATATGAAGCACTTATTATCAAAATCTTACTGTGCCAAAGTTGTATATAATTTACTATATTTTCAATTTATCAATCAATATGCAATATCACTGTCCTATTGAGGATTGAATGTCAATAACATTAAAACAATGATCTGCCTTCCTTTATCATTTAATATTTCACTTTGCCTTCTCTAAAACTCACAGTATTCCTTGATTATAGTCCTTGATCTATTAGTTCTGAGCAGGAAGGGTAACATATTAACTTATGCATAGGTTGGAGCCAGCACATACCTTTCTTCATACTGCAGTAATGATTGATCAATGATCAGACATCAGAGGACTGGGATTCCTTGCAATACTTTAAAAGTGCTGAAATTTGCAGCATGGTATAAAATAACTTAAAATTTTAATATCACCTCTTCATTTAAAGATATTTGAAATGAAACATGGAAGCAAACATGGTTATGTTGATCATGTTCATGATTTATAGATGCAACATTTGTCGGTAGAACTATGATGGCCTTTTGTGAAATTTGTACGCATCCAAATCTCTCTAGGTATTTGCATATACAAAGGAAAAGTTTCCCCTCCCCTGCTTTGCTTTTATTGAAGGGTTTCCAGGACTGCATGTCTGTTCCTGATTTCTATTTTAAGTGTGTATATCCTTTTCTTGTATTTTACATTAAAATTTTTTTAAACTCTAACTTAACAGTTGAGTAAGTTGGCATTGTCCTTTTTTTCACTTTTGGGACATTTGAAGCAAATTATTCTTTTTTTGCATCACTTTTCCTTTTGTAACTTTTGTTTTGTTGCTTAAAAATGGATCCTACGGGCCAGTGCTGTGGGGTAGTAGGTTAAGCCTCCACTTGCTGTGCTGGAATCCCATTTGGGAGCTAGTTTGTGTCCTGACTTCTCCTCTTCTGATCCTGTGCTCTGCTATGGCCTGGGAAAAAAGTAGAAGATGGCCCAATTCCTTGAGTCCCTGCACCCACGTGGAAGACCCAGAAGAAGCTCCTGGCTTCGGATTGGCTCAGCTCCAGCTGTTGTGGCCATTTGGTGAGTGAACCAGAGTATGGAAGGCCTGTCTCTTTGTCTTTCTGTAACTCTACCTCTCAAATAAATTAATTAATTGAAAATGGATTCTAAAAGAATTTTTATAACCCTCCTAGCTTTAAAATATTGTTTACAATCAAAGTTTTCTTAATAGATCATAAACATATTTTTGATAATCAGAATGATCATGCCTAACACATGTGTCATACACTGCTCATGAATCATCCAGATCCATTTTTGTTTCTTTCTCCTGCAACATGACTAAGCTACATTTCTGTTTTCCTTGCGCTGATGGGAATGATTTTAGCCAGGAGAATGTTAAGCAGAAGTGATATATACCACTTTTCAACCTGGTTCATAAATGCATCCCACCAATGTGTGTAGTGTTTCCCCTTCCATTTCTCAGATAACAAAAACCTCAATGACCTAGGAAGCTGTATGTTGAGAAGAGAAAATCTCAGTCAACTTGGAAGGCTGTGAAGGAAGGTAGGGTGGCCGCATTCTTACTTTTACTTTGCCTCTGAGAAGGAGATAGTTTTCTCTTTATAATAAGTCATTATATGTATTATAGTCTCTTATTTCATTACTAGATCATAATATTGGTGAGGCTGAGATATGCTCAATATTGAAATATCTTTATAATTCATTGTTATCCCGTCTTCTTTAAGAGAATAGTCAAGTACGGCACGTAATAATAATATTTCCATATGAATGAATGTAAATCAGTAATGTGTGTATTTTTCTAAAAAGGTATTCTTTGAAAAGTCTACTTCTTCATTTCAGGACTTTTCAAAGCTCATGGCTTCTTCTCACAGAAGGTAAAGAAGACCTAGAAATTGACTACTTTTGTTAAATTATTTCCTTTCCGTGTGACTTGAAATTATTCTCTCTAAATGCATGGCATAGACTTGTGGTTAACACCATTGGTTTACCTCTATGCTTTTTCTTTGCCCCTTTTCCAAATATGAAGTCACACACACACACACACACACACACACATATCTAGCCTTGGGCTTTCCAGTCAGATTCACATTTTATGACCTGTTTACATGCATACCTATAGATATTCTTAGATCAAATCATGTTACCAATCCACATTGAAGTAACTTCTGCAGTATATCTATAGTGGAAAGAACTTTGGGATCTTCAACATTAACTTCTCACTACAAGCATATGGAAACAAAACCTCAACATGTGAACTGCAGAATCACTATGAGGATTCAAGTCACATGTCTTGTATTTGACTGGTTTTTCCACATTACTGTGAAATTTTCATTGTTGGCGTTATGAACTAAGTTTATTTGTGCTTATTTATTCAATTGAATTCATTAGTGAATTCAAACAAAGGAAATAAAGAGACTACTAAAAACTGTTACATATGGATGAGAGTGGGATGTACAAGGTTGACCCACTTTAGCCTACAGATTCAAAATATAAACACGATTCAGTTACAGTCAACAACCAGATATTAAATACAAACATATCCATAAAAAATCCACAGAAAAGTTAGCATGCTACTTGCATTTAAACAATGAATTTAGTGCCACTCTCATAATATTTATTACTGTTTATGCTAAACTAAACTTCGAATAAAACAGATTTTAAAAAGGCTACATGTATGAAAAGATGGAATCTGTACTTTGTCCAAGTCTTTCTTTCAATAGCCCAACTACTTGAAACCATAGAAGGAGACAGGAACTTCTTTGCTTTTCTTCTCCAAAACTATCCACTAATCTTTTAATTAAAAGTGAATGATAGAGAGATAGAAAACGAGCAGGAGAAGCTGAAGAACACAGGTTCCTTATGTATGTGCCCAACACTAATCATTCTGCACATCTCACAGTGATCTGTATTAGTTACATGGAATCCAATCCATTCTACTAAAGCTGATGCTGTCAACCACTGTGGTCAGCTATGGTTCATAGCACTTGTAGACATAGTTTCATAAACATCCACAAACTGGAAGAGGAACTTCCAGGAGGTTTTTTTTTTCTTTTGTACTACAGAACGCTAACATTTTAGAGGATAGTTTTATGCAAGCTTGAGATTTACATGTTAAAATATCTCTGATGTTCCTGCAAGTCTCCAGAAACTGTACTTATCTAGTTTTACTTTTCAATTTAATAAGCTAGCTTTTATTTTAGACATAAAAGCATCATTTAAACAATAATATAGAGAGACATGCAAGCATATATGATGCCAACAAATTTTTCAAGTCAAAGAATTGAAGTGAAAATAATACATTTTCCTCTATAATGTGGTGACGGAAAATAATGAGCACTCCCTATGTGTCAGGCATTGAACTAAGTTTATGTAATATTTGCAATGATCCCTAACACGTTACAGTTTTACCTTTGAAGAAAATCAGTCTCAAAGAAATGTAAGTTGCACACACACATTTACATTTTCCCTAACCCTCTGTGACATAGAATTTGCGAATTATACCATTATTCACGGTGTCTCTCAGCCTCATCCTATTTCGTGTGCTTCCCAGCCAGTGATATTTCAAGAATTATATTTAACTCATTCATAAAAAACCTATCTTCTATACATGCTTGGCATTCTTCCAGGCACTTCAGTCACATCAGTGAACAAAATAAACAACATTCTTGTCCTAGTTCAGCTTACATTCAGTTCCTTATGTCTGATTTCAATTCTCTTGCCTTGCTCTCTCACCATCATACAAATCTAGTAAACATTCCATCATGGATAGCTCTAATTCTGTGTCTCCTCCAAGCTTGTCACTCACAACTGATAAACCCACAATAGTGCCTATGATCTGATTTCATCCTGATTCTCTTACAATACACTTCAATATGGCTGTTAGAGTTCACCATTAATATTACAGACACTTGCTGCCCCCTTGACTCTTCTACTTCCGTAGATGGTTTCCAATCTTTATGCAACCTCATTCATAACCTACCAACACCTGTAGCCTTATTCTCATCTCACCTAATTATCTCAGTTTCTATTTTACAAAGGCAACAGTAAAACACAGCGGGGAGCTTGTAGAAACTCCTTCAATGAAAATCATCACTCTACCTAAATATTTGGGGACTAAAGTCTCTGCCACCTTGCATACATACTTTCACTTATAAGACGAGTAAGGATTTCTCTGGCTACCCTGATTCCAACAGCAGCACAACCGTGCATCAAATACTACTAACTGGTCACAGGTTCTGCTGACCCCTGCTCCTGGACATCAAGGTCAGCAGCATATTTTACTTTTCTTAAAGTTAGATGAAGACAGCTGTTGGATATGTAGACACAAAACTGTACAAATGGTCTTCAAAAATTTCATGAAAATGTTAAGAAAAACCTCTGCACAAATTTCAATTTTTGTACCAAAGTAAATTTATTTTTAAAAATTTTAATTAATTTATAGATGCTTCATGTATTTCATATATGCAGCTTTGACACACAGTGATATTTCTCATCTACCCTCCCTCTCACCCATACTCCAACTCTTCTTACTCCTTCTGCTCACGTTCTGACTCAATTTTTACAAAGATATATTTTCACTTTACTTAATGATCATATAGCTAACCCTACACTAAGTAAAAGATTTCAACAAGTAGCATAAAGAAAAAAGAAAAGAAGAGAGAAGAGAAGAGAAGAGAAATGAAGAGAAAAGGAAAGCAAAGGAAAGGAAAGGAAAGGAAAGGAAAGGAAAGGAAAGGAAAGAAAAGAAAAGAAAGGAAAAGAAAAGAAAAGGAAAGGAAAGGAAAGAAAAGAAAAGAAAAGAAAAGAAAAGAAAAGAAAAGAAAAGAAAAGAAAAGAAAAGAAAAGAAAAGAAAAGAAAAACAGTTCCTCACCAGAAGAGACAAGGGCTGTGAACAATCATCAAATCTCAAAATGTCTATTTCACTCCAATACTTTACATTTCAGGTATTCTATTAGTTACCCCAGATCAGGGAAAACATGATAACAATCTTTTTGGGACTGATTTATTTCAATACTTTAATGGTTTCCAGTTGTGTTCATTTTGTTGCAAAAGACACAATTTCATTTTTTTTATAGCTGAGCAGTACTCCACAGTATATATATATATATACCATAATTTGATGGACATCGGGTTCAGTCCATATCTTCACTATCATGAATTGTTCTGCAATGAACATGGGGGTACACATAGCTTTCATATGCTGATTTATTTTGGTTTGGGTAAATTCTAAGGAGTGAGATTGCTGGATCATATGGTAGGTCTATATTCAGAGTTCTGAGGTATCTTCATACTGTCTTCCACAGTGGTTGCAACCAGTTTACATTGCCAGCAAGAGTGGACCAGGGGACCTTTTTCACCATATCTTCTACAGCACTGGTCATGTGCTGATTTCTGTATGATAGCCATTCTAACTAGAGTGAGGTGAAACCTCATTGTGGTTTTGAATTGCATTTCCCTCATGGCTAGGGATCTTGAGTATTTTTTCAAGTGTCTGTTGGCCATTTGAATTTCTTCTCTTGAAAAATGCCAGTACAAGTCCTTTGCCTATTTCTTAACTGGATTGTTTGTCTTGTTGTAGTTGAATTTCTTGAGCCTTTTATACATTCTGGATGTTAACCCTTCATCAGGGTTATGCATGAATTTCAATTTTTCTACCAAATCAAATTAATTTTTAAATTCCATTTTCTATAAACTTTTGAAATATCACATTGACACTGAGATTTTGTTACTCAGCTGTTACAGTGGTTAGTAATATCCTTCCTATTAGAACTCCTCATCTTTGTGCATTATTGCTATGTCATTTATCACCATGTAACATACTCTATATTTTCTGTTATTTTTCCCCAGTGTCTTCTCTCTAGAACAAGAATTGGCCAATTATAACCTAAGGGAAAGATCTGCAGTAATTCATGTTTTCACATATAGTTTTTTAACTTTCATTTAATGAATATAAATTTCCAAAATACAGCTTATGGATTACAATGGATTTTTCCCCCCATAACTTCCCTCCCACTCGCACCCCTCCCCTCTCCCGCTCCCTCTCCCATTCCATTCACATCAAGATTCATTTTCAATTATCTTTATATACAGAAGATCAATTTAGTATATACTAAGTAAAGCTTTCAACAGTTTGCACCCACACAGAAACACAAAGTGAAAAATACTGTTTGAGTACTAGTTATAGCATTACTTCACATTGGACAGCACATTAAGGACAGAGATCCTACATGGGGAGTAAGTGCACAGTGACTCCTGTTGTTGACTTAACAAATTGACACTCTTGTTCATGGCATCAGTAATCACCCTAGCCTCTTGTCATGAGTTGCCAAGGCTATGGAAGCCTTTTGAGTTCGCTGACTCTGATCATATTTAGACAAGGTCATAGTCAAAGTGGAAGTTCTCTCCTCCCTTCAGAGAAAGATACCTCCTTTGATTACCTTTTCTTTCTACTGGGATCTCACTTGCAGAGATTTTTCATTTAGGTCATTTCATTTTTTTTTTTGCCAGAGTGTCTTGGCTTTCCATGCCTGAAATACTCTCATGGGCTTTTCAGCCAGATCCGAATGCCTTAAGGGCTGATTCTGAGGCCAGAGTGCTATTTAGGACATCTGCCATTCTATGAGTCTGCTGTGTTTCCCGCTTCCCATGTTGGATCATTCTCTCCCTTTTTTATTCTATCAGTTAGTATTCAACTAACTGAGCACCAGAAAGGAAACCTGTTGAAGTGAAATGGACTCTATGAGAAACGGTGACTTGATCAGCCCTTGCCCTGACTGTTGATGAACATGTTAATACTTAATCCCTTTTAGTATTTTTTTGTTCTACTTAATACTATTGGTTGAACTCTGTAATTAATACACAATTATTCTGAAGTGTTGAAACTTAACTGAAAAGTGATCCCTGTTAAATATAAGTATGGGAATAAGAGAGGGAAGAGGTATACAATTTGGGACATTCTCAAGCTGACTTGCCCCAAATGGTAGAGTTAGAAACATACCAGGGGATTCCAATGCAATCCCATCAAGGTGGCATGTACCAATGCCATCTCACTAGCCCAAGTGATCATCTTCAGTTCACAACTGATCACACTGATAGGTCTAAGAGTCAAAGGGATCACCTAAACAAGACTAGTGTCTGCAAATACTAACATATATACTTTCTATTGGAATATGGCTACAATTGTCCATTTGTCCATAATGAGGGAAGCAGTATTTATGCTACAACTGCATAGTTCAGTAGTTGCAACTGACATTGTGTGCTCTGTAGACATTTTTTTACTATCTGATCTTTAACATCTTTAACTTCAATAATTTTCCAAACTCTCCAATGGGACACAAACTCCAAGTATATAAAAGCTTTGCCTGTTTAGTTTATTGTTATATCTCCAAAAATATAATAGCACCTTGCTCATTGTAGGCATTCAATAAATATTTTTAAATATTTAAATGAATAAATGAATGCATGATAGATTGTAGTGTGCCAAGAATTGTCCAGAAAAGATGCACCTATCCTAGTCTCCTGCAGCTGTAACCTTATATGAAAAATGAATTTTTTGCATGTGTGATTGAGCTAAAATCTTGTCTTGAAAGAGTATCCATGATCAGCCAGATAGGCCCTAAATACAATCAAATGATCCTTATGAGAGGGAAACAGAGAAGCTGGGCCATTTAGACAGAAGAATTGAGGGAATGACATGAAGGAGTCAGACATCAGGATGATGTGCAACAAGCCAATGGATGCAGCAGGCACCAGAAGCAAGAAGAGATAAGGAATGTACTCTTTAGTATTCCTAGGGGCTACAGCACACTAGAAACCTTGAGTTTGGTCTAGTGATATTGGTTTTAGATTTCAAGACTCCAGATTGTGAGAGGAAAAATCTGTTGAAACCACTAAGTCTTTGGCAATTTGTTAAAGAAGCAGCAAGAAAAAATACATAAGGAGAATGAATTAAAATTAATTCAATTAAATATTGTACTCAATATTTAATTGTGTTCACATTAATTCTATATTAATTATCACTAAAACTAAATGTCATAGGAGAAAATATATTTTACCATTTCTTTGGTAACCATCAGTTCATGGCAAGTACTGCATAATTTATGGCTTCTTCACTAAATAGCTTAAAGTGGTCACAGGTGGGGAGATTATTTTTGTTTCATTACTTTATAAATTAGTTGATAAAATAAGTTTCTGCAATATTAGATATGAAGTCCAGGCATAATTCTGATTTTATTCAACATATTTCCATATTTTCCCATACAGCATTGCTTTTATCATAAATTATTGCTAAACAAACAAAATTAATTGCTATTAAAAAATAAGAAATATAAAGGTTTCCAGGGTGACAGCCAAGCATGTAGAAACATTTTCTTCCTTAACAAAATGAAAAACGTGGGAGGAATTTTCCTTATTCCCCATCAGAGGATGTGGTCATGATCATGTCTCCCTGCAATGCCTGAAATGGCAGCCTCTTTGGAAATAAGGACTTATACTTGGCTGATTGACTACATCTAGCAGAATACATGAATGGAAAACTCCCAGCACATGGATAGTATCATGGAGCTGCTGAACTAACCATGGAACCGCCCTGTATCTGTACTTTGTGTTCTCTGGTACAATAAATGTCCACTCTAGGTTGTGTATCCAATTACTGGAAGCTGAAAATCTCTTCATGTTGGCAACAATGGTGAAAATAATGTAATTTAGGATCATTGCTTCTGACCAACTTATTCACGCAATGAGAAAAGGATATAGTAAATTCCTTAGTCATATTTTGACAATGAACTATGTCCTGACTAAACTAGAATCCAGGGAAATAATATGGGAACTAAGAGTTGAAATTGCCTTTCAGTCATTTGGGGATTTTTTTCTGCACATAAGGAGTCAATTTGTGCAGCGTC
The DNA here is from genome assembly GCF_033115175.1 of Lepus europaeus. NCBI lineage: Eukaryota > Metazoa > Chordata > Mammalia > Lagomorpha > Leporidae > Lepus > Lepus europaeus. The sequence goes on along the minus strand of NC_084828.1, from coordinate 17,876,015 downwards.
AATGCTATCTTTATTGAGCACTGGCAGTGCTATCTCAGTGATACACTGAAATGGACAAATGGGCAGAGGATTCTTTGCAAAGAACAAACGTATTCCTGGTTGACTTGGACATTTTCATGCCTGGAGCAGAATGAACTTCTATATTTTTGGTAAGAATTCTATAAAAACGGAAGATATCTGCATTCACTGCAGTATTCTATCGCCAAATTTTTATTGAAATGGGAAGTATTAAAAATTAAGAATATTTTTGATTCCATGAAACAGACACATGCCAACCCACATATATGGTTTTATGGAGTCTGTACCTACTAATCTTATAAGTAGTATTTGTAGAATTTTAACATAAGCAAATACCTAAACATGAGAACAGTTAACATTTCCAACTACCTTTTGCTATAAAACTAACATTAAATTTATCTCACTGTCTCTTGTTCTTTGCACTTTGTATTTACTCTATAAGAATACCATGGTTCACATCAAGAAACTAAGAAGTCAGTAGAAGTAGATTTTGTAATAAGTTGGTGATTTATTTATTTGAATGCTAGAGTTACAGAGAGAGAGAGAGAGAGAGAAGGAGAGAGAGAGATCTTGCATCAGCTCGTTCATTCCCCAAGGAGCCACAAAGGCCAGGACTGGGCCAGGCTGAAGCCAGGAGCTAGAGCTTCATCAGGAGCTCCCATTTGGGAGCAGGGGCTCAAACTCTTGGGCCACTTTCTGCTACTTTTCCTAGGTCATCAGCAGGGGGCTGTATTGGAATCGGAGCAGCTGAGACACAAACTTGATATCCATATAGAATGCCAGGTGATGGCCCACTCATTATGCCTCAATGCAGTCCCTGTGATTTATCTGAAGAGATTATTTTTTCGCAACAGAACATCCATCCTAAAAAAACCAAGCACTGTTATCTTTCACTTTATTTATTTATTTATTTCAGAATGAATGACTCATTTGGCCTCCAGTTTAGTTACCAAATACTGGACCTTATTATGCAACAGAAATGGTTTAAAATTTAGAGTTTGGTCTCCTCTTCATTATTTACCTGCTCTTGCATATGTTTGGGGTTATCAATAAAAACATCTTAGTTTACATTGTCTTGAGGATCAAGTAATAAAATGCTGTTTTCCTATTCCTTAACTCCACAGCTGGCAGTTCTTGGAAATAACAATAAAACTGCTCAGTGATACTGAGTGTCTGGAGGATGGCGTTCATGAAACATGTGTTCCCCAAGTTCTGCAGGCCACTGGCACTAATGCCAGCACTGCTTCCATTAACTTTTAGTAACCTGCTGTTTAATGATGACTTTTCAAAAAGTTTTCTTTAGTATTTTGTCATGACATTTGTAACGGACAAAGATATTGAGAAAATAAAAACATTTGTAAATAAATTTATGATATTTATCAAATGAATACATTCGCTTTTCTAGTAAGAAAGACCAGGGTTAGACATAGGGAAAGGAAAGCACATCCTGGAAATAGGTCTTCTCATGTGAAAATGCCATGAATTTAAAATTTTTATCAAAAGTATATGGGAAAAGGTAGGGAAATTCACTAAGCATGTTACAATAGCCAAAAAACCACATATTCATTTACAACTATTTGACAAAAATACATTTCTGACAGAGTACGTACCCAAACATAAGTGTTAATCATCACACAATTTAAAAAGTATAACTGGGGCCAGCTCCATGGCTCACTTGGTTAGTCCTCAGCCTGCGGCACCAGCATCCCATATGGGCACCAGGTTCTAGTCTGGATTGCTCTTCTTCCAGTCTAGCTCTCTGCTGTAGCCCGGGAAGGCAGTAGAGGATGGCCCAAGTGCTTGGGCATCTGTACCCGCATGGGAGACCAGGAGGAAGCACCTGCCTCCCGGCTTTGGATCGGCGCAGTGCTGGCCATAGCGGCCATTTGGGGAGTCAACCAATGGAAGCAAGCCCTTGCTCTCTGTCTTCTCTCTCACTGTCTATATCTCTACCTGTCAAATAAAAATGAAGTATAATAAATGCTCAATGCATCTAGAGATAAAATGCACTTTTTAGTTAGAAGTAAACTGGGGAAATCAGAAAGTATTCCATGTTTAGTCAAGAAATTACAGCTGAGATAACAAAATTAGACAAATGTTTGAAAGTAAAATTAAAAGTAAATATTAAATATAAAAAGAAAATGAAAGGCAAATCTCTGTTTCTTTCATAGGAAACTGGTATACAATGGAAAACAATCTTCTATTCAGAGAAATAGCTATATCCAGACCCTGAATTAATTAATAAGGTAATTAATTTACCAACCTTACCCATTTCTAGTAGATTAATTTACTCAAAACATTATTCTTCCCTCAATCCTAAGATTATATATATGTGTGTGTGTGTGTGTGTGTGTATTCAATGATTGGTTTGCCTGTGTAAGAAGTTTAAACTATTTAACAGGCACTTCAACTCTTTTGACTATTGGATGCAGTTCTTACTTTCCACTACCATATGCTATCGCTTTGTTTTATTAATCCCTAATTCTAGCATTTGAGTGTGCCTCATTCTGTTTCTTTGTGCCATTTCTGAAGTTGTTTCTAAATTTATAATTCCCTTCACATTCACCTCTACCTCTCTGGACTCAAATCATGCATCCCAGTGCAACTCAAGTTCCATCACTTCTTCAATGTTTGACCAGTGCACTACCCTTAAAAAAATGTGAGACTTCATCAGAATTTGACAATACTTTATAGCTGTGCTATCTCTAAGGAGATAAACAGAGTGCCTTGAGTTAAAGCCATTTATATGAAAGTCCTAAAATCCAATATGAAGTGTTAGTTTTTAGAGGACGGGTAACTGAAATGCCAAGCATATGACCTTGCATTTCTGAGGCCAAATAAATAGCCTCTGAATTAATGGCTAACCCCATGGGTAACATGTTCACCACATTAACTTAATAATTTTCTAGAACTTCACTTCTACCATTCTCTAAGGTATCTGGGATTATTAGAATCTTTATAAAACCACATAAGCACATTTCTCCTAAAATTCAAGGTGTTATAATGAGCTCCACTTTTTTTTTAACTTTTATTTAGTAGATATAAATTTCCAAAGTACAGCTTATGCATTACAATGGCTTCCCCCCACCATAACTTCCCTCCCACTCGCACCCCTCCCCTCTCCCGCTCCCTCTCCCATTCCATTCACATCAAGATTCATTTTCAATTATCTTTATATACAGAAGATCAATTTAGTATATACTAAGTAAAGCTTTCAACAGTTTGCACCCACACAGAAACACAAAGTGTAAAATACTCTTTCACTACTAGTTATAGCATTAAATCACAATGTACAGCACATTAAGGACAGAAGTCCTACATGAGGAGTAAGTACACAATGACTCCTGTTGTTGACTTAATAAATTGACACTCTTGTTTATGGCGTCAGTAATCTCCCTAGGCTCTAGTCATGAGTTGCCAAGGCTATGGAAGCCTTTTGAGTTAGTTCGCCGACTTTGATCTTATTTAGACAAGGTCATAGTCAAAGTGGAAGTTCTCTCCTCCCTTCAGAGATAGGTACCTCCTTCTTTGATGGCCCCATTCTTTCTACTGGGATCTGACTTGCAGAGATCTTTCATTTAGGTCCTCTTTTTATTTTGCCAGAGTGTCTTGGCTTTCCATGCCTAAAATACTCTAATGGGCTCTTCAGCCAGATCCGAATGCCTTAAGGGCTCCACTTTTGATATTTCATATAGAAATATAAATGCCTTCTTTATTTCATAATACTTATTCTTAAGATTATAAAAAAATTTTGCATTGTAAACAAAAATTGAATTCATTTAAAGTCCTGCTATAATATAACCTATGTAATAGAAAATCTTTAATACTATGACATATAAAAACAATCTAAAACAGTAAATGATTTTATTCTTTTTAACAGCTTTCTTTTAATTCATGGATAGTTTACCTTTTATAAAAACATTTCTCACCATTATTTATTCTGTTTTATGTATATGTGAATTCAGTGTTCATCAATGTTTGGTTTCGATTGTCTCATAGTTTCATTCTAACACAGGATGGGGGATGACATATTCTCTGAGTTTTACATGATTAATTGCCAATACTGTTATTTTGTACTTGGATAACAACATGCATGGTTATAATATTCCTGGGACATACTTGTTCCCTTAGAATCTTGTAAATATTGTTCTATTATCTCCTGGCACTTCATTTTTCCACAGAGGCATTTGAGCTCAGCCAAATTTATCCCCTTTGTGAGTTCTTGGATACCTGATAAATTCTTTCTTTATCCTTGAAATTCAATCACTTTACCAGAATGTCAAGAAGGTGGTTCTTCCAATGAATTTCTTGAGAACAGTATGTTTTTAGGTTTATGGATATTATTTTTAATTTAAGGAATATTGTCTGCTGTTACGTACTTATTTTTAAACTCTATTTGTTGGGTTTTCACTTCATGTGTGCCATTTATCTTGATTTTGGATCAACATTTCTTGTATACTACAGCCATTAACACCTTTCTGATTATTTTGTTTTCATCCCCCTCCATTTCACTGAGACTTCCTCATAGCTTTCTCTGTGGCTAATCTTATTTTCTACATGATCTAATCTGTTCTCGTGACTTCTACTTAATTATATCTGCAATGGTGTCACTCTAATTCTCTGTTTACTTAATTTTAAAGTTTCTCCATTCAGCCCTTCCAGACTTAAGGAGCTTTAATCATTCTATCATGGACAAGAAAGATTTTTATTGATTTTTACCCAACTTGTCTGAGAGCTGTTGGATTCTCCCCTAAGTCTTCATTGCAGAAATGGAAGTAGGTATTCTATTCACATTTTGGTATTCCAAATTGCCTGTGGAATAATAGAAAAAAAATCAACTGTATGTATCAGTGACTTGAATGGAGAATTGGACCTTGGAGCTATAGATATGGTGGAGACAAGCTCCTAGATACCTAGATATCAATGCTATAATAAGTCATTTACAAAATATTTTAACATTATGAAGACTATTTTATCTCTTTTTAACTTAAAGTTTCTCTTTCAATTCCCCTCAGTGATACCCATCAAAATATATACTATCAAATGCATTGGATAAAATAGCTCCTCACACCATAGAACTGCCTGATAAGGGAAGTTAGATCAGGAGTGTTTCAAAGAGTTATCTATTTAGTCCACCTTAAAACTTACTTCTAAAAAATGTGGGCATACAACCTTTCCTCTATTTTTGTTTTATGTATTCCAAACATGTCTTTCTCTTTCAATGCTAATTTTGTTTGTATACTGAAACATTTAACTTTTGTTCACTCTTACAATTATAACCAGAAAAAAATGAAAAAAAAAAACAAAAATAGATGATTTTTCTTGGATCCATCAATGAGTTGAGATCACAGGACAAATAACCTCTCTAATGTCTGTTGGGACAAGCACTGTAGTCAAGAGTAGAGATTTTGTACTTGGTGCAGAAGTCACTGGAGCCATAAATTGCTAGATGCACTTTAATGATAATTTTGATGAATTCTTGGAATTTGGGTTTAACATGATTGAGAAACTCCCATGAGCAAAAGTATTAGGGAGATAGGCCCTTACTTGCATGGGATTTTGCTCTAGTAGTCTCACCATGTCCTCATTTTAAAGAGCCAAAAAATATCTCTTGGTGGCTCACATGCAGCGATGGGGAAAGTAAACATGGGGAAATATGTCCAGAACATTTGTCATTATAAATGTCTACTTTCTGGGAGAGATGACTCGACACACAAGCTTACCTCATTTGGGGAAAGTGTACTTCCTCATCCCAAACTTCATTGATTTTGACTCAGGCAGACAACCAATCAAGATATACACATGAAGTCAGAGCCAGAGGAAGAGATTCACTCCACTAAACTACTAGACTCAATCACAAGATTATAGAAATGTCATCTCTCACACATCTGATTTTCACAGAAATACAATTCTGGCGTAATAAAGAATTAAAGATGAACGTATAGAGACACAGAATATAGCCAAGGGATATTTTTTAGTGAAGCCCAAAGAAAGCAGATGATATTAAATCAAGAATGTAAAAAAATTTAAAGTCTGATATCTTCAGCTACTACAAACACCAAGTAAATATCAAATCTTAACTATAATACCAGAAAACATTATACCTAATGCTTTTTACCTCAGTCTGTATATCCTACATGTCACTCTTGCTTATTATAAAACATTAAAATAAATTTCCCAAATTAAAAAAATAGATGTAGTCAGAAGAGAAAAAGGAAGCATCAGAACTAGACTCAGATAAAACACACATTTTAGAATTATTATCATAGGATTAAAAATAACTATGATTCATATATTAAGATCTCATGAAAAAATTAACCATGGATGATAGAAAATGGGAAACATAAGCAGAAAGATGGAAAGTATAGGAGAAAATCAAAATAAAATAAGAGAATTTGAAAATCCTATAACACAGATTAAGATTGCTTTTCATTAACTCAAGAGCAAACTAGACATGATGGAGAAAACAATGAGAAAAGTTGAAGATATGTCAGTAAAGTATTTCAAAGAGAAAATAATACTTCAAAAAAACCCAGAATATTAAATAGCCATGAGAAAGTTTCAAGAAATGCAGGATATGCACAATTGGAAGAGCAGAAAGAGAAGAAAGAGTGTGTCAGAAAGTATATTTGAAGTCAAGAATCTTCCAAAATCAATGACAGACATCAAAACAGAACTGACAAGCACAGAAAACATGGAGTAAAAGCAATAATCTGCACATGGAGACATCATATTCAAACTGCATAAAAGCAAGGACAAAGAGAAAATCCTGGAATAAGAAAAAAAAAGTAATAAACAAAACCACTGTTTCTAGTGCATCAAGGATAAGAGTTAACAACAGAATCAACACCAGAAACTATGTAAACAAGAAGGGAATGAAAAAAAAACACAATGTGAAAGATAAAAACAGCAGCTTCTAATCTGATGTCTTGTGAGATTGCCCTTTTAAAGTTTAAATTACACATTTTAGAGACAGAAAAAATGATACCTATCATAAGTAGTTCTGCCCTTCAAAAAAATTTTAAATATGCTCTTCAGGTAGATGGTACCAATGAATGTTAAACCAACATGGAAAAGTTACTTTGGACATATGGTTAAAAAGTAAATCATTTTTTCATTAAAGATTTTAATGTTATCTCCATTTAAAAATTAAGTTATACTATTTTCCTAAATCTGCATATATGAAGCATATGAAAAAATAAAGCTTGAGGTTGGTGTTATGCACAGTGGGTTAAGCTGCTGTCTATGATGCCAGCATCCCATAATGGAGCAGTGGTTGGGGTCTCAGTTGCTCCACTTGCAATCCAGATACCTGCTAATGTGCCTAGGGAAAGCAATGGAAGGTGGTCCAACTACCTGGGTCCCTGCCACCCACCCAGGTAGAATTCCTTGATCCTGGCTTGGGCCTGACCTAACTGTGCCCCTGTGGGCATTTGGGGAATGAACTAGCAGATGGAAGATCTGTTTCTCTCTCTGTCTCTCCCACTGTCTCTATAATTCTGTCTTTTAAGTGAAATAAAAATCTTCAAACAAGATGAATCTTGAGAGAGAAATTAGCCTATAATATACAGATAGATCCAATGAAATTATTAAGGTCATACTAAAAAAGAGGTTGAAGTGTTATTGAAGGAGGTGTAAACAGAGAGGCAGAGAAAAGCTCTAAGATGGAAAAAACAAAGAAGTAAATCTTCTCATGGGGCCTTCAGAAGGACATCAGTCTGCTAACTCCTGGAATTAGCATAAGATCCTTTTGGGACTTCCAACACCCAAAACTGCTAAATTACATTTGTGTCATTTTTAACCAATAAGTCTAATAATTCATGATGGTAACAACAGCAAAAAAATTGAGTCAAAATCCCAACTCTACCTAAAAAATAGAAGGGAGTCAAACAGTATATAGATGAGGGCCAAATAAATCCTTTAGTTTGGTCATTGCTAATTGATTTAAAATATCTAGATTTAAAGTAACAATGGTAACAGCATCTTGAATTATGTTACCATAAGATAAAATTAAATGAAATATAGAAATATCATATATTGGGCATTGCCTAAAATAGTCCCTAACAACATGGCACCTGGCAGATGTTCGGGTGGCGTGTTTGCGGCGGCTGTGGTTAAGCCACACAAGATCAGACCACCTGTAGGGATAGGTGGTCTTTAGTTCCGGACACATGGACAGTGCATGATCCCTATACCTCGCTTAAGATGCCCCGGTGCGTGGTCCACCCATGCCTGCCTGACCTTTTTGCTGATTGGCCTCCCTGCTGTGCATGTCTTTTGTAAACTTTATAAGCCTGTACACTTCCTCAATAAAGTAGTTCCTACTTCAACAGAACTCATGGGTGCTTGCTGCAGGGTGCTTGACCTGTCGACCTTACCTCTCCCATTTGCCTTGTTGGGGAGTGCTTGTACTGTCCCCTGTTGGTCAGGGGCCAGCCTCAGGCTTAAGACCCCAACAATCATAAGCGATGGGAAAGAAAAACTGATATTACCCTTTATAAAATGCTTTCACTGTCACTGAAGTTACATAACATTATTTGAAGGTGGGTAGCATTACGTAGCATTATTTGAAGGTAGGGCAACCATCAATGAATTTGCTAAAAAGAAATGTATATGAAATGTTAAAAAAGGATATAAAATAAAATTATGTAAAGTATTCAAGAAATGCCAAAGTAGACGAAATGAAACAAGAAATGCATACAACAAATTTTCAAAAATACAGACCTAGTAGACATTATTCCACATGAATCATGATAATATTAAATGTAATTTATCTACATTTACCAACTAAAATGAGACAGTCATAATGGATTGTAAAAGCTCAAACTATATGTTTTCTATAAGAAACCCACTTTCAGTGTAAAAAACTCAGGTTAAATGCCAAGATGTGAAGAACAACACAACACGCCATCAGGCAAAAGGAGTTGAAAAGGCTGTAGTAGATATGTTTCAAATAACAATGACATTATAACAAAAAATGACTACTAAGATAAAGGAGGGTATAACAAAATGATAAAACATTTGATTCTTTAGGAGGACTCAAAAAAGAGAGCTGTAAGGGAAGCATAAATATTTTTAGGGGTTGTGAACAGAATGTGAGTGGAAATAAAGTGAAAAAATTCTGAATAGATCTTAAAAGAAAACAAAAAACAGGGTATTAGAAATTGGAGTAAGTTATCCTTGTTGTCCAGTTTCAAGGATCTCTAAAGAACTGTGTCAATGACTTAAGACTTCATGAAAGACAGAACGTAAGAAGGGTAATGTAGGATATCTGGCAGCAAAAAAAAAAAAAAAAATCTAAGCAAAAATGTATTGAAGATATTGTGAGGCTTTCTTTGGTCTCTTAGAATAAAATGAGAGCAGAGAGAAATGATTTAATGAGATAATTTAGAATTAAACAAAACAAACAAACAAAAAACAAAAAGAGATGCTTGGGAGAAAATATTAAGGGTGTGACCAAGTGATCTTCTGCTAACGAGATTACTATGGATAGGAGAAAGCCAGATTCTTTTCATCAGGAAAATGAAAGAATGACTGCAAATAAATTTCAGGGATCTTAAGGCGTGCTAGGACTTTGAGGGCGAAATTTCCAGAGAGGTGCCCAGATACCTCAGCATTCACAACTCTCTGCTGCCTGAAGATTCTGTTCCCTGGATTCTGGTGCAAGACCTCTTGTTTACTACAGGAATAGTTCCAATAAAGCTCCAGTGTGGCTCAGTATGATACTCCAGAAGGTACAAGTCACAAACGTAGGTGTAACATATGGTTGTGTCTCTGTGGCTGAGCAGAGCTGTGGGGGACATGGTGGACTTCACCTAGATTTCAAAAGATTTTTCGGACAGTATGAAAGCCTAGATAGAAACACGTTTTTGACTGCAGAAAACTGGTACTGGGGCAATGCTGGACAGAATTGTGTGATCAGCCCCACTACAGTGTCCCCACCAGGACAATGCGTGATGGAGCCATGGAGACAAAGCCACTTTAGAGACCCTAGAACTCTCAGGCCAGCAGCATACAACTCCAGCCTTGGAAGGCTGCAGGCATGAGATGCCAACCCCTGGGAGCAGCTGTCTGGACTGCACACAGCAAAGTTAACGAGGCGGGATTGCTTGAGGGCTTGGGGGGCGCCAATCCCACTCCTGTGTGCAAGGATGCGGTACATGGATTCAGTGGAGACTGTTCGCTAGCTTCAAGACCTGTTTTCTATATTGGGTTTTAGACTTATTTGGGAGCTTTATTCCTTTATTTTTTGTCTATTACTCTTTTTTGGAATGAAAATATATCTCCCATGTCTGTCCTAGAATTGTGTTTTGGAAGCACATACGCATTTTGTTCTTACAGGCTCACAGCTGGAGGGTAATTCACTCAGGAGGAATTGTGATTTTAGTCTCAACGATATCATAACTACATGAGATATTGGGCCTTGGTTTTTGAGGTGATGTTGAAACAAATTAAAAATTTTGGGACATTTGGAATGAAATGAGTTGTGCACACAAGAAAGATGAGTTTGAGGGATTGTGGCAGAATTGTACAGCTTGAATGTACCCCCCCCCCAAATATATGTACCAGAAAATTAATTCCTAAAACAACAGTAGTGGGAGGTGGAACCTATAAGAGGTTATTAGGTCATGAGGGCTTTACTCTCATTAGTGGATGGGTGCTACTATTGCAATCATGTGGTCCTGATAAAAAGATGTGATCACATCCCTTCCTTCTCTCCTTTGTGTCTCACACAAATGCCCTTCTTGTCTTCTTTCTTCCAACATGACATGGAACAACATTAACTTCTTCATCAGCTGGAGGCTCCTCAATCTTGGACCTCTCAACTTCTAGGGTTGTAAGAAATGAACACTTACTCTTTAGACCATACCCAGTCTCAGGTATCCTGTTACAGTGACATGACATCAATTAACACAAACTCGATGACAAAAAGTCTGATAACAGATGAAATAAACAATTGAAAGACACAAATTTCTCAAACACAAAGACAAATAAACTGACCAGGTATAAATCTATGAAACAAATCAATTTATAAGTCAAGATTCTCTTGAAAAACAGAACTAACAAGAAATTTGATTCATTACTGATTTACTTGATTTATGGATTATTACCTGATTTATGGACTTATTACAAGGTTTTAAATCATGAATTTATGGATGTTTCCTCCAATAGCTGAAAATCTAGAAAGGCTGGTGATGTTGTTTAAAAACTTAGAACTTGAGAGCTGATGGTGTAGGTTTCAGTGTGATTTTTTTTAAAGATTTATTTATTTATTTACTTGAAAGTCAGAGTTACACAGAGAGAGAAGCAGAGGCAGAGAGCTGCGCCGATCTGAAGCCAGAAGCCAGGAGCTTCCTCCAGGTCTCCCACATGGGTGCAGGGGCCCAAGCACTTGGGCCATCTTCTACTGCTTTCCCAGGCCATAGCAGAGAGCTAGATTGGAAGAGGAGCAGCAGGGGCTAGAATTGGCACCCATATGGGATGCCAGCACTGCAGGTGGATTAACCTATTGCGCCAGAGCGCCAGTCCCAGATAATGGGTATAGTTATAAAGCTTAATTTTAAGTCATTTTGAGTGGATCATTGAATATCCAAACATTATTTCTGAGATTGTCTGTGAGGGTGTTTCCAGAAGAGATTAGCATTATAAGCAGTGGAGTTGGTAAGCTATATTGCTCTTACCAATATGGGTCAGCATTACCCAATCCTTTGAGGTCTGAATAGAACAACAAAAACAGAAAATCAGGAAAGAAGGATACACTCTCTGTTTGCCTGAATGTTTGAGCTGGGACATTAATTACTCCTTGGTTTTCTTGGTTCTAAGGCCTTAAAATTCACATTGAGGGGCTGGCACTGTGGCGTAGCTGGTGAAGCCGCCGCCTGTAGTACCAGCTCCCATATGGGCACTGATTCAAGTTCTGTCTGCTCCACTTGTGATCCAGCTCTCTGCTATGGCCTGGTAAAGCAGTAGAGGATGGCCAAAAGTTCTTGGGAAAAGAACTTGGGAAGTTTCATGGGAGACCTGGAAGAAACTCCTGGCTTCGGATCAGCGCAGCTCCAGCCGTTGTAGCCAATTGGGGAGTGAACCAGCGGATGGAAGACCTTTCTCTCTGTCTCTCCTCCTCACTGTCTGTAACTCTAACTTTCAAACAAATAAATAAAATCTTAAAAAAATAATATACCCATTATCAATGATATCCTTCAGTGATGTTCATTCTTAATTTTGATATGCATAACAAATATTTTGATATGAATTTAATAATAAATAGGATAATATTTAATATGAAGACATTAGAGGCATTGTTGATTAAGTTTCAGCCCACCAAAATAAAGTTAATATATAATAGTTTCCAAGTTCACCTAAAAGTTATTTTTTCACTATACCAGTTAACTAAGTGGGTGAAAACATTGTACTAAAATCAATAAATGTACCTTAATATATACTTATTGCTAAAATAGCTAATGATCATTGAATTTATTGGAGAAGTGGAACTGCAAGTTGTCACAAACGTTTATTATAAAAAATGCAGTATCTATAAACTGTGATAAAATGAGGTACAATAAAATGAACTAATGCCATTAAAACCTGCACATCTTATGTATTATTACAAATGAATAAGAGAGGGAACGCCTTGCCTTTCTCCTCTCTTATCTATGTGTACACAGTTGTACATACAGTGTATTCATAACAAATAAGGAAGAAATACTCATGGCAGTTAGTCCCCATTTCTGTGACTGGTCATGCAATTATAGCTGTTATCTGTAAATGCCTTCTTCCACTACCCATTCTATATTCACTTTGTCTTCAGCAAGCATCTCAATAACCTTTCACAATTGCCTGCCTGGGGGAATGAGTCAATCCTTCATTCTGTAAAGGTACGGGTCATGGCAACACTGCCTGCTTTGTGTTGTTTCAGTTTTGCACTTTTTAAAAATTTACTTATTTATTTGGAAGGTCGAGTTACAGTTAGAGGGAGAAACAGGAGACAGAGATACTAGCTATCTAGATAGGTGGAGAATAGATATCTTCCATCTGCTGGTTTATTCTGCAAATGACCTCAACAAGCAGGACTGTCCAGGCTGAAGCCAGTAGCCTGGAACTCTATACAGGTTTCCACAGGGTTGCGGTGTCCCAAAGAACTGGCACCTCCTCTACTTTCCCAGTAGCGGGAGAAACGGAGCTGGGTCTGAATGGGGCAGCTGGGATCCAAACTGGTACCCATATTGGATGCTAGTTGTGGGCCACAGCTTAACCTGCTGCTCCACAATGCCAGCCCCATGTTTCCCATTAATTTAATCACTGAGTATAGTAATATGAAGAGATAGCCTAAGGGATTGCCTGTATTCAGGACTTACCATTTCTTGCCTCCATTTTCAAGAAGTTCAATTTCCCTTCAGTAAGGATCAATCACACCAGTCAGTGTTGTGTGAAAGAAAGCAGTCTGAAAAGCCTAAATAATATATGAGTCCAGTTAAATTACATTCCCCACACACAAACACACAACAATCAGTTGCCGTCATGGCAGGAGGGGGAGGGAAGAATAATAGAAACACAAAGGATTTTTAGGTCAATAAAATTATATTACATAATTCATGGTGGATTCACACCATTATGCATTTGTCAAAAGCATAGAACTCTACAAAAGAAAGCATGCAATTAATGTATGAAAATCAAAAACTGATTTAGATCTGAAGGTTCCAGAATGAAATGCTTGCTATGACCAAAATAAATCTGTGTAAAAAATGTGTGAAGCAAGTGAAGGAAGTACAAGTAGAAAATGCACTGACCCGAGTCGTTTTGTTTATCAGTGAATTCTGTCTGTATCATGGAACTACAAATGAGTCGGTAATGTTGTTTTCCAGGTAGGAGGAGCAGATCAACAATTCTGAGCTAAAATGATTATGTTCTGGAACTGAACAATTTAGTAAGCGTAGTACAGATATTGGGAGCAATGTTTATCACTATTGGAGTTGTAAGATAATCAAGGGAATGAAAGTAAATGAAATTATCCATTTGACAATGAATTAGGGTGGGAGACATCAGTATGGACTCATGAATACCTTTATATTTATATAATATTTACATATAGAAATGCTTATAACTTATATGAACCCATAGGTTAATACATATACATATATTTCTTTGCTTTGTCATCTAAGTGTGCGTAGGAGAAAGGATATCTCAGAAGAAACAAACACTCCTATCATTCAAGTCACAGTTTTGAAAGCCATCCTCAAATAAAGCATGGGCAAGGGATATACAAGTGGGCCTGGAACGTCAAATAGCAACAGAAAGTGTAAAGGGGCTAAAAAAATTGACAAGAGTATGTCAAAGGACACAGAAGCCAATGGAATAAGACCCTGGTGGTCAAAGATCCCAATTTGCCTAAAGAAATAAATAAACTACTATTGAGTTATAAACAAAAGTGCAAAAAAATGCATAGGAGTCCACACAGAAATAAACAAATCATTGAATAAACATATACATGAAGAGAAAGAGTCAAATCTCCCATTTAAAAAAATTCCAAATGCTCCCAAAGGAACTGGCTGCAAAACCCCTTACTCCTTAAGTTTGGGTTGTTCACTGTGGCTCTCTACAAACAGCACAGTATAGGAGGAGGCAATACAGAATATTTTTCCTTGGAGAAATCTGAAAAACTATTACCCCAGCTAAGAGGTCAAGGTCAACACATATGAGTCGCAGTGATAGTTACATGACCTTGGTGGTATGCCATGAAAACAGCACTTTAACTCTGTGACCTTCCTTTGCAAAATCCATAATCAGTCTATACATTAGAAAAATATCAAATAACTTTCAAAAAGGGTTGTTCTAGAAAATTACTTGATAGTCCTCAAAACTGCCAAGAGCAAAAAGAAAGGAATATTTTTGGACAACTAAATGTAAGTTTATACCCTGAGTTGGATATGAAAAAGGAAAGATCATTAGGATAAAAAAATCAAGATAACTGCAACAAATTATGAAACTTACTTAGTTGTGATATTTTAGTACCAGTATTTGGTTGCAAGAAATGCACCATAGAAATATCAGTTGTTGATCCTTGGGAAATCAGAGGTGGAATATATGGGAACTCTATTATCTATACCAATTTTTGTAATGTTTTAAAAATAAATTTTATTTAAAAGTAACACACTTACACTGAATGAAGTATGCAAATTGTAAAGGAGTTGATTTGGTTTTTGGGAAGCCATCATGTCTTCATATGTTCAACATAAAAAGAAGCAATTAACTACAGGCTCTGAATATATTCAGAAGGCAGGTACAGTAGGTCCAAGTTATCTCAAAGGATATATGCCAAGATATCTAATGAATGCCTGAAATCACAGATAGTACTAAATCCTCTGTATAGTGATTTTCCTACATACAATATTTATGAAAAACTCTGTAACTTAGGGTAAGAAATTAACAACTAGAAATGAAACAGAATAATTATAACAATTATAACAAAATTCTGCATTAAAAGTTGTATGAATGAGGTCTCCAACTTTCTCTCTCAAAATATCAGACAGTAATTTAATCTTTTCACTTAAAGAAGCACTTGTAGCTCCTATTTTTGGCATGTCCAAAACATTACATGGGCTTCCTCATCTGTACTGCAATTTCTATTGCAGTAGAACAGTTGCATGTATATCGACAAAAATTATCACTCATCAATTTATCTATATACTAGCATCTGTTTTTTGTATCCATCTACCCATTAAAATTATCTAAGCATTAACATTCAGTTCATGTTTAATGAGTTGAAAATAGTTGTTTTATGTCAATTAATTATCCTAACAAACTGAATATTACATACATCCCGTGAGATGTTCTGAAAATCAAACCTTTGAAAAAGTAATTACAATATATAAAATTACTGGTATAAGATGTCTATTCCTCATCTTACCACTAGATCGTGTTTGCTAGAATGCACACGGCTTCTCAGCTATCTCTGTATCATATTCATACTTAAGCTTGGATCTAATACCTTAGTGTGTATTAGCAGAATATTTTTTTGTCCTGCTTTTGACTCCTTTTTGTCAAATTGAGTTTTATGCCTTTGTTCTATTTAAGTTCTTCTTGCAACAGACATCACTTTGCACCCACATCTAAGCTTCACTGTGTTCACCTCTTCCCTGAGCTCACAAGAGGTCTCTTACAGGCTGTTGGCTGCATATTCACGTTCTGTGTATCTTTTGGAGAAAAACAATAGAGAAAAGAAAACTTCTCTTTTTGAGCATTGCCATTGCTTAAATTCCAGATAAATGGGAATCAACTGTGTTTGTTTACCCTCATATGGACTAGTGCTGGCAAATTACCACAGCAATTTTATTTCTTAAAACTCACATTTTATCTTATTTTGTCAGATGTGACTGCATGGATAATTTCTAAAAAAAAAAAAAAAAAAAAAAAAGGACTAAAATAATCTTTTAAAAACTCACATTTCTCCTGTAGACTTGGATCCATAAGTACCAGTCAAGGAAAATATCTAACTTCTTCAAGGGAAAGGAGTTCATATTTCTTTTGAAACATCGTTGTTGCCATAGTTACCAAGAGCTCTGAATTTTTTTTTCCCTAACAATAACATCATCATCTAGATACACATAGCTCTCAAAAGTAAATGTTTTATTGTGGAAATTTATAAGGAAACAGGCTCTGCTTTCAAGGGCTTTAAAAAACTTTAAACTGAAGAATGTTATTAATAAATACACCTGAGTTGAACTCACAAGCTTTTCTAAGCCAGAGTTAGGAGAAAAGTCAGTAGAGAAAAGGAAAAGTCATACACTTTTACCATTACCAAGGTGAAAGTGATTTAAATTAGGAATTGAGAATGCTTGATCTTCCCCGCCCCAGAGTGTATAAACACTCCACATGCGCTGCCAGGGCTCCAAGACTGATAGCCTCATCTGGACCGGCCACTAGACATTAAAACATACAAACTCGCATACACGTGCACACCTTGGAATAAGAAAAATATAAACTGGCTTATTTTCATTATTGGTCTTGCCAAATATAAACTTTAGGGACAAAATTTTAAATAAAGCAGCAACTATGAAAATAAACAATGAGATCCCTGTGTACAGGATTACGTAGCTGGGGTGTGCATGTTTGAAATCAAGCACTGAGTAGAAATAAAATCAGTTCTCTCTGTCTCCTTTTACCTTTTAAAAGACTAACACAAGACTACTTATTAACAGAAGTTTAAGGTGTAAGCATATACCTTTTGAGTAGTAAAACATTGCTAAGAAATACATGGTCAATGTGGTCATTATAAATAATCCTATCAAATACTCCAGTTACTTCAGTGGATTATAAAAACCATCAAATGTGTTTATGATTTGGAATGAGTCTTGGAAACTAAGGAAGTTTGAAGACTTAAAAAGTAAATTTCATAACTCAATATCCCCTTTATTGGTAATACATTATTTTTCTTCATGGTTTGCTCTTTCATGCTGAAAAAAATTCCTTACCCTAACCAACATGGTGCATCATAAACTGAAAATCACAATTTTTCATGTTTTATTGGTATGTAAATGTCGTGTTTATAATTTCAACTTTTTCTTGAGTATTCATCTAAATATTATTTTAATAAGAGAATTCATGATAAGCTTAACATTAAATTATTCCTAAATTTCTCCATGGTTAGATACTTGATCTAACCATGTCAAGTAAACAAAGTATGTTTTTAGAGAGGTTTTAATATCTAGCACAGTTCTTAGTAATAAAGACTATGACTACAAATTTACAAATTTTTTGTTTTTTAAAAACTGACTTTGTAGGATGATTAGTGAAATATTTTATTTGTTAATTCTATATATTTTATAGGCCTTCCTTATACTTGTTTTGGGTTATTATTGTTTGTGTTTGATTATTTGTTTGGAAGGAGAATCGACTTTTCCAATCAGCCCTGTCCAGTCTGGGTCATATCTCCTTCACCTCCTTGAGAGAATTTTTATAGGTCAAGTTCCTCCATTTTCTCTTCCTTCCTTCTTTCCTTCCTTCCTTCCTTCCTTCCTTCCTTCCTTCCTTCCTTCCTTTCTTCTTTTACTCTCCTTTCCCACAAATAAATAAATTTGAAATTCTTATTTCTTTCTATGACAAAAAAAAAAGAACGAGGGTACATCAAATGCCCATGGAAAAAGCGAAAGTAAGAGATAAATTTATTTAGTGCTAAAATTTTAAAAAACCTGACTTCTTTTCATAATATGCATTTTCCTTGAGCTTGTTGAAGACGCCATGTTGTGTTTTTTTTTTTTGGTTTATGTTTTTATTTTATTTTATTTTATTTTTTGACAGGCAGAGTTAGACAGTGAGAGAGAGAGAGAGAAAGGTCTTACTTTTTCCGTTGGTTCACCCCCAAAATGGCTGCTATGGCCTGAGGGCTGCGCCAATATGAAGCCAGGAGCCAGGCGCTTCCTCCTGGTCTCCCATGCGGGTACAGGGCTCAAGCACTTGGGCCATCCTCCACTGCCTTCCCAGGCCACAGCAGAGAGCTGGACTGGAAGAGGGGCAACCAGGACAGAATCCGGCGCCCTGACCAGGACTAGAACCCAGAGTGAGTGCCGGCGCTGCAGGCGGAGGATTAGCCAAGTGAGCCGTGGCACCAGCCAAAGACTCCATGTTTTTGCAGACACTTTATCTTCCTTCTAAAATGTTCCTGTGTCCCAAACCAGATGCTTTTGTCTTTTAATTTTGATGAAATCTTTTTGACAGTTTCTTCCAAAGACTTCAAATCTCTTGTACCTTATTCTCAAGTCAGCAGCTTTATTCAACTCTCTTCTGGGATCCTGATATACATGTTGACAATTCTTAACGGTTTAAGGTGGGATCTCATTTTCTTCACCATCTTAATTAATATTTTTCTCACTTGCTCCCTAATCAAAAACATTGAGTTCTGTATCAAATACTCATCATTTTCTTTAAGCGTTTGATCTCTGGTTCTCATGAATTCGCTCTCACATTTTTTAATCGTTATTGATACTACCTTATTTTAGAATAATTAATTAGCTTCTCAGTTACCAACCATAGACCCCTCAAACACAGCTTGTACACTGAAAGTAATGGACTCTTTTATAAAATATATATCTCATGTACTTGTAGATTGTAAAACACACTATTGCATGCACCAAAAGCAATTCTAAATTATTTAAAATAGCCTACCTGAGCTGTTATGATTTTAGCGCTGACTAGAGAAGAATTCTACTACTCATGGTCAATATTTTGTTGCAGTGGGTTAAGCTGCCACTTGTGATGCCTGCATTCCATATGAGTGTGGTTCGTGTTCTGGCTGCTCTACTTCTGATCCAGCTTTCCAATAATGTGCCTGGGAAAGTAATAAAGTTGGCCCAAGTCCTTGGGCCTCTACCACCCATGTAGGACACCTGGATGGAGTTTCTGGTTCCTAGCTTCAGCCTGGCCTAATCCTGGCAATCGCAGTCATTTGGGGAGTAAACCAATGAATGGAAGATTGACCTCTTTCTCTCTCTGTCTCTCTCTCTCTCCCTTTCTATTTCTGTCTCTCCCTCTTTCACCTTCTCTCTCTGTATCTCTGACTTTCAAATAAATAAATCTTTTGACAAAGGAATTCTGCTACTCATAGTGCTAACTACCATCCACTCCTATTTCAGACCTAACAAATTTGTATTGCCATTTATGAAAAGAAAGGTACTTATTTCTGCTTAAGTAAGCCTACACCGAGACCATGGTCGGGAATCACTTTCTTTGTTTTTCTAAAGAATTCCTATCTTTTACAACAATACTCAGTATTGTCTTTATATATGAATCAATTTTGCCTTCTAAATTCCAAATAAATTTTGTTTCTTCTTCTAAATTATGAATTCTCTGTATGAGTTCTATCATTCTACTATAATATTTAAAGTCATATTTTATGATGATGACACTGAATTAAAATAATGAATTACATTCATTGAATTCCCACAATATACCAAAAACTCTTTGGTTCTATACTCAGTATCTTATTGAAACTTCACATTGTGTATTAGATTTTCTCATTTTACTATTCAGAAAAGAGATATTTAGAGAATTCAAGTATGTTTAAAAGTTTCATTTACATATTTGAAAAGTAGAGAACATGCACACATTCATGACAGAGAGAGATCCTCCATCTGCTGGTTCTCTCCACACTTGGCTGCAGCTGCCAGGGTTGGCTTAGGCTGAAACCAGGAAGAGGGACTCCATCCTACTCTTCTGTGAGCATGGGGGGTCCCAAGTAAAGCATCATTTTCTGTGGGCCTGCAGGTTCATTAGCAGGAAGCTAGATCAGAAGCAGAGTAGCAGGGACTCAAACTGACACTCTAATATGGGATGGCAGCATAACAAGTGGTGGCTTAACCTGGTGCACCAAAACAGTGGCCTTGAGAAGTATTGTACATGCTTACTCAATGAGCACATGACTACGCTAATACTTAGTCACAAACCTGCCTGGATCCAATCCTTTCATTTTTTTCCCCCAATGGTGGCTTTTTCTCTCTAGTTGATTGAATTTTAGGTTTCCTCCATGAGGGTAAATGCATGATTACAGATGGGAAAGGGACTTAGGCTCTCATTCTCAAGAACCCTTTGTATTAATTTTTCTGATTCCTCAAGCACATTTCACAGTGGTTGAGGGGACACTTTTTTGTTCTATTTGTTCTACAGTTAAATGTGTGCACACATCCTGAAACATAGATTATACCCACATTTTTGATGACTGACTCTTAAAATTTTCCCAAACCACCTTAAATGTTGAAGTTGTAAAAATTCCTGAAGATAGATAAAGAAGGGGCCATGATACTTTACTTTGTGGTCTCTGGATGACATCTAGTGGTTGGAACTGGAAATTTTGAGAAAATTATGTTCAAACATTGACAGTGTCAAAAAAAAAAAAAAAAAAAAACCAACTTTGTTGGTCTTGAGTCCTTATTACTAGGTAGCATCAAAGCAAAGTGACACACAGATTTTGCACCTCACAAGGAGTTGGGACAACCTTCCTAGCCATTTTTGTTTCTTAGTGTATGTGCCAGAGAACAATAATCTGCCTCTATGTTAAGCAATATGTGCTCACTGGAGCTTATGAAACCTTATTTGTCTGTAATCAGTACCCACTTTGGAATGATATGACTTGGGTAATCATTATCAGATGCAAAACAGGATAAATGCTTTTAGTGTTCTTATACTCTTTGTAATGTTTAACATTCTGAATGTATATAAGCATAAAATA
Organism: Lepus europaeus; assembly: GCF_033115175.1. NCBI lineage: Eukaryota > Metazoa > Chordata > Mammalia > Lagomorpha > Leporidae > Lepus > Lepus europaeus. The sequence goes on along the minus strand of NC_084828.1, from coordinate 17,854,780 downwards.
TAATGACATTAAAATCTACCACCCTGTAATCTAAAACTATATTTTAAAGCTCTTATATATATATATATATATATATATATATATATGAAATTTGATCCTTTTAAAATCAAGCAATAGCTAAGATTTGAGTTACTCTTGTAACTTATACCTCTGTGCTAGGTCCATGGTGATAAAGAATTGGGATCCATGGAAAACGGTGCATGGTGTAACCCAAGTATATGATACACCAGTGCCTTAGGGCTGCAGGGAAGGAATGGAAGTCCAAGAGATGAGGAAATCAGTGGGTGAGGAAGATGACTCTGGAATGAGTGGCAGTTGATAGGATAGCAGAAGAGGCAACAGAAAATCATGGGTTCCTGCTTTTATACGTGCGGCCTTGGGAGAAGAATTTAACAAGTCAAAGTTTTAATTTCTTCATCTCATCAATGGAATATTGCATAGCATGTGAAAAAGCATACTGATTACCATGTGACAATTACCCATCCATTTTATTACACATAAATAAAAAGGAAAGCATTTAAATCAAGTGTTCCGAAGAATGTACAAAGGGAAGTGAGCCAAAAGAAAAATAATAAATAAATATCTTATTGTTGACACCAAGGGAATTCAAAAACTGATTAATTACATACGTTACGGTGATCTGTGTATTTCAGGTGCAACCGAGGTCCTTGAAAAATGACAATTACTAAGAAATACCACTGTTTAATGCTTTAGGGTACTGTTTAGCCACAACATGAACCAAAAATTTTATCTCTTGAATTATAGTCTTTTATAAAAAAGCAACACCTAGGACAAAATTTGACTCACATTAACTTTTCCTATGTATTTTAAATGGGGAAAAATGGGCAAAGAGTGCTTGGGTTTGCAGATTATATTGTTTAAGATTATTGTATCAGCAAACCCTGGAATTAACCTCAGGGTTGAAGAGTAAGAAAAAAGACATCACTCCACATAGGCTCAAAGAAGACTTTTGTTGAAGAGGTGGGTTTCCCTGTGGTCTTTGAAGTGGGCCCGTCTGAGTGCTTGTTAAATCCAGGGGCCTTGTGATGAGTGAACTGCAAGAGAGATTGCTGACGGGCTTGAAATCCCACAGTGGTTGTTTTGTCCCCGGCTTTGAGAAGGTTGGTGATTACTGAACTCCATTTCCAACAGAGTCTTTGTTCCTAACCCAAGTATCCTATTTAAAGAAGAGCCAAGTAGTATAGGCATTTTTTATTACAACTAAAATGGACTCTTTGACTTCTATTTCCCCAAAATGAGTTTATTGGTAGTTGAAATAATTTCCTTAGAAGTGATCTGGGATATGTATGTATGTGTGTGTGCACTCATGTGTATGTGTGTGCACTCATGTGTATGCATGCAGAAGTGCAGGTGCTCACACTTGAGAAAGACAAAGAGATGTGTGTATGTGTGTGTGTGTGTGTGAGCATACTCATCTGTTTATGGATGTGCTTCAAGAGAGCTCAACCTTCTACTTCTCAAGATCATTAAGTTTAAAATGTCATCTTTGCTTCTTTGTTACTTATCAGCATGAGATAGCTGACTGATTTAAGTGTTGAACTTATGCAAGGTTGGCATGTCCGCCCTTGATATTTAACAGACCTGAACTAAACAAAGCATATTCAGTTTGAGTCATTTTAAATATTTGGTCACTTTTTAACTCCATGTAAACTTTCTGGTTAAAGCTTATTTCAAATACTGAAAGAGTTATAACCTAAATATAGTACCTGGCTTATGACACTTTCTCAATAAATATTTTTGATTGATAATTCTAAAAATAGGAGAATCTTTGCTTTGGGGAGAATTAAAAATTCAAAAATAATTTGTGACATACTTTTATCTCTGTGCTGCCTATCTTTACCAGCTTCTTCCTTTTAATTACTACTGCTTTCTTCTTTCTTCTCTAAAACCTGAAGTATCTTGAGTTTTCTGTCTTCAAAACAAGCTATAACACATTACAAGTTGAGAATCCCTTCTTTGAAACACTTGGGACCAGAATTGCTTTGGACTTTGAGGTTTTTAGATTTTGATACACACATACACACGCACATACATATATATGTATATATAATGAGATCTTTTCTTTGTTTCATGTTCATCTAATACATGCAGCTTGATGGTAACTTTATACAGTATATTCAATAAATTTGTGCTGTGCAAAGTTTCATCATGTAACATTATTTACTATGGTGATACATCGGTACTCCAAAAGTGTAAGATGTGAGAACATTTCAGATTTATAGATTTCAGATTAGGGATACTCAATCTGTAGTAGGATTAGATATTTCAGACATAGTGAGTACCTTTTAACTAAAATATTTTACTGTCTTCATATCATGTACAATGCATTTTATTATAATTTTCTTTATATATACATATATTCCACTATATTGCATTTATAATAGCATTTTAATTTTAAACTACTTATATATAAGATTAAATCCCCAATGTCTTCAATACAATGTGCTTTTCAACATATGAAAACTTCAATGTAATAGAAAGTTTTCTTATTTTATTAGATCCATCTCATTATGTGTCCAGCTTTTGGAAAACTGTAGTTGCAATAAACCTGGACTGAGCCAATGCTTATGTTTTGCATTTTTGGCACAGATCAATTAATCAGGGACAGATTGAAATATCAATAAAATATGCTAGAGGAAAAGGAAAAGGAAATTGCTCCTCTTTGGAGTATTTAAATGCCAAAACACATATATATTTTATACTGTGAGAGAAAGGTTAATATGGGTTTGTCAGAACACCTGGATATGAAAGTTTTTTCTATCAGATAAAAATAATATATTCTGAGTTCACTAGTGGATAGAAGATGCTTTTCCCTTCTGTCCCAGTAAATGAAATTTCTAACATAACACATTATCCCTGTTACTTACATTGGCATAAAATTAGATCCAATCCATCCAACAACTCCAGTGTTATCTAGTGTAAAAAAACAAACAAACAAAACAAAACAAAACAAAACAAAAACAACAAAGTGCTGACAATTGTCCATTTGATTTTATTGCCTCCTAACTTGGGACTGCTCCAGGCTTAGGAACTAGGAGATGTCCAATGACCTTGCCTTATCTTCCTGTCTCCTCTGCTGAGAGGCTGCTAGGTAAGCTCCAGGTAGATTGACATAATAATCCATGCAGGCTTGGGGGTATGGTAAAATTGCAAGACTGTGCTGGTGTTCTCTGGGCTCAGTAACTGTTGGAAGTGGACTTGCCCTCTAGAAGAATGTTATTTAAGGTTTTGCAGAGATTATTTATGGGATCTTTCTGCAACTTTGTAGTGGGCCCTAAGAATTCAGGCCATTATTCTTTCTTGTTGGGGTCACTATTCTTCTCTTAATGATTATTAGGACCAAGGTCTCATTTACAATAACTTGGTCAACTGTTCTTACATCCAGTCCCTGGGGAATCCAACTTTGTTTGCCTTTTCATTATACTAAAAGAAATGTTCACTTTTTTCTTGATCAATAAGCTACAACATGCCCAGCGTCTCATGAAATTCAGAGGCCAAATCAAGGCCTCAGAGATTTGCTTTGTTTAGTTGCATTGTGTTTCGATTTTCTTCTTCCAAAATTTTCCTCCTCACTTGATTTAGACTAAAGGGAAAATTTTCTCTTCCTTTCCCCCTGTGTGGTTATGGATGAGTGGAAGGTCAGTAACACTAACTATTCCCTCAAAATGAACTTTCTCTCTCTCTTTATATCTCCTGTTTTACTCTCCTTCCCAAATCATTTTTCTTATATAACAGGAAATGAACTAATGTCTTTAGAATAGTGTAGATCATCCCTCAGCGAGTTATGAATAGCTTTTAGAATGTAAGGGTATGCAAAAGTTTTAGTGGACGTTTTACAACTGTATCTTTGTTCCTTAAATGAAGATCATGAATATGGTGTAAAATTATGTATATGGAACATATTTGGAAGCATAAAATGATCCGTACTCATTATTATCTATGGACATAAATTAATATGGGTGTTCAGACCCTATAACCTTCTTATGATAAACATATGTGGGCCCAGGGATTTTACATGTTCTCACCTTCTTAGTTTCTGTTGACAATCACTCTTCATGAAAAAGATGGAATTACCTTTGATTTAAGACCTTTCCAAAGTGATCTCCAATAATGGCATTGGCAATCTTTTAGCTTGGAAAGATCAAAGCAACAAGGATACTGACCCTGTACAGTCGGCTGCGAATGTCAAAGGATAACATTCCACAGACCAGTAACTCATCTTTGCAGGCTGAATTATGGTAAAGATGGAATGAAACAGACTATAAATTGAATAGTGGAAAATATAGTAAATTCTGTAAAGCAGACAAGTGCTTCAAAGTCTGAGCTTCCTATAAGTTGTGCAAAACCAGCAGATGGAAGGAGCACATTCACTTTATATAGAAAAATATCTTCCTATTGAGTATAGACTTAAGTATGTTTCAAAGAAAAATACTATTCATACTATTCTCAAATGCACTGTTGTTAATATTCTTAGACTGTTAAATTGTAAAATATAGGAATTTGAAACATAACCTTAATGTTTTCAAATTAAAATTAGTAACTCTCCTCACTAAGGAGTTGCATTACAATGGCTTCTTTTATTCTTACAAAATCTGTCTTTCTCAAGGGTTAATGTCCAAGACACTAAACACCATCATAGGAAAGAATAATTACTTGGTCCCTGATTTTCTTTGAAATTTATGAAGAATTTCAACACAAGCTGTTGTAAAATTCACTATGTTTGGGAATATTGAAGTATAAGTAATACTCAACACTAGCATTTTGTGTGTTGAATAAAATTAAGACATACAGATTCACTTGAATTGCAACTAACATGTAATTTACAAGAATAGGTTGCTATGATTCTAAAGCTGGTTGCTGTATTAGCCTCATATATATAACCAACTATTGAAAGACAAATGCACCACGTTTTGTAATGTCTGAATACATTCTGCATTTCTAATTTTATTGATCTTAGAGAATTTCTCAAAGAAGTGCTTCCTAATGCACTGCTCCAATATTACATTCTTATTTTAATTATGCTTTTTGTGCATAATTTTGAATCTCTAAAGGAAAAGGCAAATTAGCAATGTTTTGGAATTAGAGTCTCAGGTATTTACATTTTCCCATGATTATCATTAGAAAAAGTAATATGATATTGAACAATGTTGATTAATTTCTTATTTTATATTATTTTCTTGCTTCTTTGCATTTAAGAAATTTTTGGCTATTATGTAAATTGTAAGAATGTTACCACAAAATTAAAAGAAAATAAGGAAGGAGGAAAGATGTGAGGGGTAAGGGAAGATGGGAATTATTGTTATGTTCTTAAAACTGTATATATGAAATACATGAGATACTTCTCTTTATTTAGATTAGTAGGATAATTTATTAAAAATACAATATAGAAGGCATTGTAAGGTAGAAAGATTATCTGAGCAAGCCTAGAGGAAATCAACAAGGATTAATGAGGTTCCCAAAAGCAAAGAACAGCAATACTAATACCATATAATTCTTACAAGATATAGTTTTAAATTTTGGTAATCTAAGTTTATGCAATACTGTCTCAGATATGACACAAAAACATAAACAAAAGATAAGGTTAGACATATTGGACTTCTTGAAACTACAAACTATGTACTTCAAATGACACAATCAAGAAAATGAAAGCATAACTTACAGAATGGTAGAAAACTTTTACAAATCAAAATAATGACCTTATTTATATAATATGCACATAACTCTTACAACACAAGAATAGAGACAATTAACCCAAATAAAACAAAGAAGAGATCAGAAAAGATATGTTTTCCATAGAAAATATGCAAATACATGATAAACAAATTAAAATCTGCTCAACATAGATGTTAGGAAAATGCAAATCGAAACTATAATGAGGTATGGCTGGCGCTGCGGCTCAATAGGCTAATCTTCTGCCTGCGGTACCGGCACCCCAGATTCTAGTCCCGGTCAGGGCGCCAGATTCTGTCCCAGTTGCTCCTCTTCCAGTCCAACTCTCTGCTGTGGCCCGGGAGTGCAGTGGAGGATGGCCCAAGTCTTTGCACCCCTGCACCTGCATGGGAGACCAGGAGAAGCACCTGGCTCCTGGCTTCGGATCAGCTGATGCGCCGGCCACGGCAGCCATTGAAGGTGAACCAACGGCAAAGGAAGACCTTTCTCTCTGTCTCTCTCTCTCTCTCACTGTCCACTCTGCCTGTCAAAAAAAAAAAAAAAACTATAATCAGGTAAGTAAGCATTTGGTACAGTAAAACACTACTTGGTACATATGCATCACATATCAGAGTACTTGGGCTCAAGTCTTGGTTCTACTTCTAATTCCAGTTTCCTGCAATTATGCACCTTCAGAGTCTCTTTAACAAATGGTTTTGGGAAAATTTGATCTCTGCATGCAGAAGTATGAAACAAGACCCCTACCTTATACCCTATATCCTATACAAAATCAACTCACAATGGATCAGGGATCTACATATAGGATCAGAAATCATCAAATTACTAGAGGAAAACATGGGGAACACTGTAAGACATTGAAAGGCTGCTTGGATAAGACCCCCAAAAGCACAGGCAATAAAGGCAAAAACAGACAAATCAGATTTCTTCAAACTAAGAAGCTTCTGCATAGCAAAGGAAACACTCAACAAATTAAAGAGATAGCTGACAGAGTGGGAACAAATATGTGCAAATTGTAATCTGATAAAAGAGTACAAGGAGCTCAAGAAACTCAGCAACAACAAAACAAGTGATCCAGTCAAGGAAATGACCAGGCGTTTTTCACAGGATGAAATGCAAATGACCAACAAACACATGAAATGCTTATCAGAATCACTAGCCATCAGACAAATGCAAATAAAACAACATAATGAGGTTTTACCTCACACAAGTTAGAATAGCTACAATCCAAAAACCCAAACATAACAAATGGTCTTGCTGCTGAGAATGTAGGGAAAAGGGTACTTTAATACACTGTTAGTGGGAATGTAAACTAGTACAACCTTTATGGAAGCCTGTATGGAGATTCTTCAGAAATCTGAAAATAGGTCTGTTGTATGACTCAGCCATTCCACTCTTAGGAATTTACTCAAAGGAAATAAAATCAGCATATGAAAGAGTTATCTATGCCCCCATGTTTACAGCAACTCAACTCACAATACTTAAGATATACAATCTACCCAGATGTCCATCAGCTGGTAACTAGATAAAGAAATTGTGATATATATATGTATACACACACACACACACATATATATATATATGTATATAGAGAACTGTCTTATATATTTCATATATGTATGTATATATATATATATACATATATATATATATATATATATATGTATACACAGTGGAATATTACTCATCCATAAAAAACAATGAGATCCTGTCTCGCAACATAAAGGTTGCTACTAGAGACAATTATGCTTAGTGAAATAGCCAGTCCCAAAAAGAAAAATATCGTATGTTTGATAAATACTATACAGGATACAAAAAATGCAATGTATAAGAGTGAAATTGACATTTTGAGATTTGATTAATTTTGTATTTATATTATATACTTATTTACTTATAACTATTTATATTATTTATACTCTTGAGGAGCAGTAGTTTTTCTACTCACTACTTGTTAAATTCTTTATTTAATGGAGGTTTAACCTTGTGTTTATAAATAAAATTGAAAGTATTTCCTCATAAAAATTAAAAGAAATATAAGAAAAGGACAAAGAAAGAGGATACAAAGTAGAAGAGATGGTAGGGTGGTAAGTATCATCTTTCTCTTAAATCTGTATATATGAAATACATGAACTTTATTTCATTTACATAAATAAAAAATGATTGGCAAAATAAAAAAGATGATATTTTAAGTCCTCGAGTCTCTGGGATTCTGGCTTTGATCTGGTCCAGCCCTGTCTGTTGTGGAGATTCGGATAGTGAATTAGCAGATGGAATATTTTTCTCTATCTATTTCTTTCATGTATCTTTATCCTTCAAATAAAACTATTCTCATAAGGACTTCATCTTACAACAACACACAATAAAATACCTCTTTATACCCATTTTTTTTTAAAAAAAGCAAAGTTCATACTGTGAGGACATGAAAAAATTGGAATTGTTATATACTTCCAGTGAAAATAGATTTCAAAAGAAATACTCAACCAATTTCTATGATAGCATCACTCAAAACAGCCAAACGTTGAAAATAATTCCAATGTGTCAAAACTGACAAGTGCATAAATAAAGTGCTGTGCATTCATGCAACGGGACATTATGGAACAATGAAAAGTAATGGAATGATTGCATGCAGATACATGTTATAACATAAACCTTAAAAATAGGATGCACAGTGAAGGAAGCTGGTCAGAAAAGACCATGTTTTGTATGATCCCATTTATATGAAATGTATAGAAACATAGATGTATAGGGAAAGCAGAGTGGGTCTAGAACCAGCGCCCATATGGGACTCCAGCACCACAGGATTAGCCAAGTGAGCCACGGAGCTAGCCCCCAAAGGCTATGCAACTTTTGTTTTAACTTTTATTTAATGCATATAAATTTCCAAGGTACAGCTTATGGATTACAATGACTTCCCCCCCATAACTTCCCTCCCACCTACAACCCTCCCCTTTCCCATTCCCTCTCCCCTTTCATTCACATAAAGATTCATTTTTAATTATCTTTATATACAGAAGATCAGTTTAGTATATATTAAGTAAAGATTTCAACAGTTTGCACCCACACAGAAACATAAAGTGTAAATACTGTTTGAGTACTAGTTATAGCATTAAATCACAATGTACAGCACATTAAGGACAGAGATCCTACATGAGGAGTAAGTGCACAGTGACTCCTGTTGTTGACTTAACAATTTGACATAAGACACTAGTCTTATTTAAGTGATCCCTTTGATTCTTAGTCCTATCATTACGATCAATTGTGAACAGAAATTGATCAAATGGACTAGTGAGATGGTATTGGTACAAGCAACCGTTATGGGATTGAATTGGAATCCCCTGGTATGTTTAACCATGTCCCAAATTGTACATCTCCTCCCTCTCTTATTCCCACTCTTATATTTAACAGGGATCACTTTTCAGTTAAGTTTCAACACTTAAGAATAACTGTGTATTAATTACAGAATTCAACCAATAGTATTAAGTAGAACAGACCAAAAAAATACTAAGAGGGATAACGTATTAAATTGTTCATCAACAGTCAGGGCAAGGGCTGATCAAGTCACCGTTTCTCATAGTGTCCATTTCACTTCAACAGGTTTCCCCTTTGCTGCTCACTTAGTTGTCACCGATCATGAAGAACATATGATATTTGTCCCTTTGGGACTGGCTTATTACACTCAGCATGATGTTTTCCAGATTCCTCCATTTTGTTGCAAATGACCGGATTTCATTGTTTTTGACTGCTGTATAGTATTCTATAGAGTACATGTCCCATAATTCCTTTATCCAGTCTACTGTTGATGGGTATTTAGGTTGATTCCAGGTCTTAGCTATTGTGAATTGAGCATCAATAAACATTAAGGTGCAGACAGCTTTTTTGTTTGCCAATTTAATTTCCTTTGGGTAAATTCCAAGGAGTGGGATGGCTGGGTTGAATGGTAGGGTTATATTCAGGTTTCTGAGGAATCTCCAGACTGACTTCCATAGTGGCTTAACCAGTTTGCATTCCCACCAACAGTGGGTTAGTGTCCCTTTTCCCCCACATCCTTGCCAGCATCTGTTGTTGGTGGATTTCTGGATGTGAGCCATTCTCACAGGGGTGAGGTGAAACCTCATTGTGGTTTTGATTTGCATTTCCCTGATTGCTAGTGATCTTGAGCATTTTTTCATGTGTCTATTGGCCATTTGGATTTCCTCTTTTGAAAAATGTCTATTGAGGTCCTTGGCCCATCTCTTAAGTGGGTTGTTTCTTTTGTTGTGGTGGATTTTCTTGATCTCTTTGTAGATTCTAGTTATTAATCCTTTATCTGTACCATAGTTTGCAAATATTTTTTCCCATTCTGTCCATTGCCTATTCACTTTCCTGACTGTTTCTTTTGAAGTACAGAAACTTCTCAATTTGATGAAATCCTAATAGTTAATTTTGGCTTTGACTGCCTGCGCCTCCAGGGTCTTTTCAAGGAAGTCTTTGCCGGTTCCAAAATCTTGCAGGGTTTCTCCAACATTCTCTAATAATTTGATGGTGTCAGGTCATAGATTTAGGTCTTTAATTCATGTTGAGTGGATTTTTGTGTAAGGTGAAAGGTAGGGGTCTTGCTTCATGCTTCTACACATGGAAATCCAGTTTTCCCAGCACCATTTATTGAATAGACAGTCCTTGTTCCAGGAATTGATTTTAGATCCCTGATTAAATATAAGTTGGCTGTAGATGTTTGGGTTGATTTCTGGTGTTTCTATTCTGTTCCATTGGTCTATCCATCTGTTTCTGTACCAGTACCATGCAGTTTTGATTACAACTGCCCTGTAGTATGTCCTGAAATCTGGTATTGTGATGCCTCCGGCTTTGTTTTTGTTGTACAAGTTTGCTTTAGCTATTCAAGGTCTCCTGAGTCTCCATATGAATTTCAGCATCATTTTTTCTAGATCTGGGAAGCATTTCCACTGAGATCTGGTACCAGACAGGGATGCCTACTCTCACCACTGCTATTCAACATAGTTCTTGAAGTTTTAGCCAGAGCCATCAGGCAAGAAAAAGAAATTAAAGGGATACAAATTGGGAAGGAAGAAATCAAACTATCCCTCTTTGCAGATGACATGATTCTTTATTTAGGGGATATAAAGAACTCCACTAAGAGACTACTGGAACTCATAGAAGAGTTTGGAAAAGTAGCAGGATATAAAACCAATGCAGAAAATTCAACAGCCTTTGTATACACAGGCAATGCCATGGTTGAGAAAGAACTTCTAAGATCAATCCCATTCACAATAGCTACAAAAACAATCAAATACCTTGGAATGAATTTAACCAAGGATGTTAAAGATCTCTACGATGAGAATTACAAAATCTTAAAGAAAGAAATAGAAGAGGATACCAAAAAATAGAAAAATCTTCCATGCTCATGGATTGGAAGAATCATCATCAACAAAATGTCCATTTTCCCAAAAGCCATTTATAGATTCAATGTGATACCGATCAAGATACCAGAGACTATGCAACTTTAATAAGTTCCCAGGATATGTTGATGCCACTGGTTTAGGGAAGACACTTTAAAAATAACTCTTTTGTATAGTAATTACTTAATTTGCAAATAATGCATGTTTTACCATCAGAATTAGCTAGGATCACAGTAGATTATTTAAAAATAAATGGCAGTCTTAGCAAGTATCCATGTTTTACTACACACACATTGAAATTATTTCTACTAACTTATGCATGTTTGGAGTGAGATTCTATTGGTGTTAGCTAATCTTCCTTCTCTCTTTGGTATACTCAAAGGTTTAGTTTTATTTTTATTAAACAGTGTTCAGTAGAAACACTTTCTCCTATTGGCTTGAAATCACAGAAATAAAGTAGCTTATTTTGTAGTTTAAGTGTTTTTTATTAATAGTGGATACAAAATTTAATTAAATAATTTTGAAATGCAATGGATGATATGATTGCATTATTTTTCTTCTAATATGTTCATGTGAAGAAGTACATAAATAGATTTAATGATGTTGATAAATCCTTATTTAAAGGAAGTAGCCTAATTGGTTGTGGTAATCAGTATTTTTCTGGTATCTAACTTATGCTAGATTCTGCACAGTTTAAAACAATGAAGAATTATGCATTAACTTTCAAGATAATACATTTGTGTTTCATGGTTTAATATGTATAAATATACACACAAAATAATGTATATATAAATATATATAAAATTTTTTAAAAGTGTTTATTTATACACATAATCACAAGTATTCTGGATTGGGAAAAACATTGTTTGCTCATAGAGAAACTTGTATATATTCTCCATGGGGCTTCAAGAAAATGTGATGGGACCCACATGACAGGCAATGTTGTTGCATGAGATATGCACTCTAGGTAAGGATCTCCATATCCTGAAAATTTGCATTTATATAGGACTTACTAGCATAACCTGGTATGTTTTAACCTTCTCTGAGAGAGACAGAGACAGAGAGGGAGAGGGAGAGAGAGAAACCTTTGTTCCAGATGTAAACCAATCGCTCTAGGAATAGAGACAAAGGTCACTATTTTACATCCTGAAATATAAACAGAGACCCAGTGAAATAAATCTCCGTATCCCTCCAAAAATATCTATCTTTAACTTTTGAGGAGTGTTTGCTGTTCAATTATCTTCAATTTAGGTGCCACTGTCTTTTCTAGCAAGGTCTGATCTTGCAGAAGTTTGGAGTTATCCAGGATCATTGTCCCTCAACAGATCCCAATGATTATTGAACTGTTGAATTGTCGTGTTTCTTTGAAAAAACTGATGAAAAGTATTAGGCATGTCCCAGAATGTGCATCAAGTTTTTGAACAATCTTGCAGTTTTCACACTCACAGTTTTTGGTTAAAGAATCTCGTGTTGCTGAAGAGATATAAAATACATATGCAATCATACCAAGTGTTTTTGAAAGGATTTGTGATTTTCCCATGACCTAATCTCAGTCCTGACTCAGATTACTTGGTCTGGCACTTCTGGTCTTAGCAGCATGGCTCCAATTTGCTTCCAAGATGATCTCCTGGTAGATCTGTTTTCTACCCACTCTTGTTCACCTCACTCTCTACTTGTCTGCTTTTGTTCATCCTTTTATTTTTCTTGTTTTGCACTCATACCTGTTTAAGTCATTCACATGCTAACTCTTATATTAGAGTCATCTCTAATAGTTCTGCTTTGAATAATTCTAAATATCTTGTATCTATTGAAATATATTTGTATTCCTTTTGTAAAATTTAATATAATATGTTATCTTGGGTTACAGTTATTTTAATGCCTCTCACCTTCAGTAAACTTTAATCCTCCAAGAAGTGCCTTCTCTTAAATGTAGTATTATTTATTACAGAGCTTAGAGATAAATTGATTATGGTTAGAAATTAATAAATGTTTGTAACGCTTTATAAAACTATTATGACACTACATGAATTACGTGGTATTCATCATTGTCACTCTTATTCAAGGTTCACTTTCTCTTCACACATGAAGGTTTTGGACCAATATTAAAGTCACATCCATAAGATATTGTGGAGAACAAGATCACACACAAATGCTGATGTTTATATGTGAATTCATGGTTTTCAGATAATGAGCATATGTTGATGTCAGAAAAAACAAAGTTGGCACAGAAGGGCAATCCCTCTCCACTTACAGGAAATCTACATCAGTTAGCAGTTTTCTATGCAAATTTTGTGCTGAGATGTTCTGTAAAACATTAATTTTAGTGCTTGCTACTTGAAGTTACATCCAAGGTTTAATGCAATCCTACTAGTGAATAATTCGCTGTGGCAGAACATTGTGGATTCTCTAATTACTGTAACCCATGCATTCACTTTATTTAGAGATTTTTATATTTCCATTGAGTGACTCAAGTATTCTGGCTTTATGGAAGCACAACTTCAGCTTTAATTTTTGTCTCTGTTTCCCTTCTACTTCACTGTTTCTTTCTTTTCTCTTTTATAATTTCCTCTTCTACTTCAAGTATTTTATTTTATTCCTTTTCTAGGGTTTTCATCTTCTACTCATTCTCTACAACCTTCTATATATTCACAACTTGATTCTCTATTTAATCTCATTCTTTTCTTTTTTATTATTTAATAAATGTGAATTTACAAAGTGCAACTTTTGTATTGTTGTGGCTTTCCCCCCACAACTTCCTTTCCTCCCGCGGCCCTCCCCTATCCCACACCCTCTCCCATCCTGCCCTTCATCGAGTTTCATTTTCAATTACCTTCATACACAGAAGGTCAACTTAGTATATACTAAGCAAGGATTTCAACAGGCTGCATTCACACAACCGCACAAGCTATAGGGTATTGTTCGACTAGTAGTGTTGTTTTTAAGTTTCTTTCTTTTTTTTTTTTTTCTTGACAGGCAGAGTGGATAGTGAGAGACAGAGACAGAGAGAAAGTTCTTCCTTTTTGCCAGCAGATGGAAGACATCTCTCTCTCTCTCTCTCCCTCCCTCCCTTCCTCCCTCTGTGTCTGCTTTTCAGATAAATAAATCTTTTTTTTTTTGAAAAAAAAAAAGGATCTATGAAAGGAATAATTTCCTAGTAACTTAAAAAAGTGATCTAGGTCAGCGCCATGGCTCAATAGGCTAATCCTCCACCTGCGGCACCAGCACCCTGGGTTCTAGTCCCGGTCGGGGCACTGGATTCTATCCCGGTTGCCCCTCTTCCAGGCCAGCTCTCTGCTGTGGCCCTGGAGTGCAGTGGAGGATGGCCCAAGTGCTTGGGCCCTGCACCCCATGGGAGACCAGGATAAGCACCTGGCTCCTGTCTTCAGATCAGCGCGGTGTGCTGGCCTCAGCGCACTGGCTGTGGCGGCCATTGGAGGGTGAACCAACGGCAAAGGAAGACCTTTCTCTCTGTCTCTCTCTCTCACTGTCCACTCTGCCTGTCAAAAAAAAAAAATCTAATAACTGCTAATGAGAAGCACAAAATAAAATGTAAAGTTTATAATCAAAGACATTACATACGATCTACTATGCTAACGAACACAAAAAATGTCAGGGCAAGGATTTCCTTGTGGTAAAAACTTCAAGGATTTTTCTAGGATAATTATGATAAATCCATTGTATTGGTGGCTTACATTCATATTTCCTTAAATCCATCCTTTCTGCTTTTCCTTGTATGGATGTCTCATATTTAGTCTCCAGAGTTGGCCAAGAAACTTCACATGGCCAGTAGGATGTTAAAAAATGGGATGCAAGCTGAGCATCAAAATAGCTCTTCATAATTTCTGTTTCCTTTCTTAGATCTTCTCTTTTGCCAACAGACCAAGCCCAAGCTAGTTTGCTAGAGGTTACAGGACCACACAGAGAATTGAGTCATATCAGCCAAGGTCATTCTTGACCATCTAGCCCTCAGCCAACCTGTCAACTGACCTCAGATGTAGGAATAAACCCAGAAGAGATGGATCAAGACTGAAGCAGATTAACAATACCATCTAACCATCCATCCAGCGAACTTTAGATTTGTAAGAGATCATGATGTCATATTATTTTAACCAGTCATTCAGGGTGTGTGTTTATAAAGCATTGTCAGGGTACACCATCATTTAAAAATAATAAAATGAAAGATACACAGCCATAAATACATCAGAATCCACATTGGCTCATATCCACCAGAATTCTTTGAAGGATACACTATTTCCCACCTATGTGATACTTTTGTATGTCGGTAACACTAATGAGGTTTACCCTCTTACTCACCTAAGCCTTCTTTTACCATGTGACATAAGAGTTTTTCTTTCAAAGCATATACTAAAAACAGCCTTAGCATTCCTTCATTGGATCTCTTTATTATTTATTTTTAATTAATTTTCTAATTAACATGTTAGGGGTAAGGTCATATTTTCTTTGTATTTCTTGAGACTGTGGGCACATATGGTAATGACTTTATCATCATTGAGTAACTATTCTGGAGTATTCAAAATTTAAACTAATCAAGCTATGTTAAAATTCTTTTTTTTTGGTTAATGTAAATAATAGAAGCCTTTAAATATCTCATATTTGTTACCCATGCTTGGCTAGGTCAAGCCATTTGGGTATGAGTGACTTTTCTATAGATTTGTGTATCAATAGAGTTTTCATTTTGATTATAGAAGATATGATCCAAAATAGTACCATGGATTATTCTCAGTGATACTTGGATTCCTTTATGAGATTTGGCTTCACTGGAAAATAGCCAGTCAGAAGACTACTCTGATTTGGCAGCAGGACTTGATTTCTCTTAAAAGCTGCAATGTTGCTCTGGACCTCAAGGGAACTACAGGACAACACTTGGCTCTGTACCAGAGGGGTAGATAAATGAGGTGCAAATTCATTTATCAAGTATTTTAACATTTCTTTGTCACACAGAACAGACTGCACACCTGTTATGTCAATAGTCTTTGGTTTAAAAATCTTCCCTTTAATTTAGAAAGCCAGAACAAGAAATTCTTTAGTGTTTGTCACTGTCAATGAACACAATTTTTCTGTTGCTTAATTGTTTGCAATGTTGCAATCTCTTTCCTCCTGCCCCATTTCATCCAAAGTTCCCTTCGTGGGGTGAGATGAGGGAAAAGAGGGATTTATAAACAGACTCCAGTGGTTTCCTGAAGCTGTCACACATTAGATGTCTGTGCTATAACACTTTATCTGTCCTAATTAATAACATTACACTCACATAAATATTGACTTAAATGGGTTCATTTTGTGTGCCCTCATAAAGATTGCCTTCAGAAGTTTCTATTGAGAGATTTTGGAACCCTTTTGAGAAAACTGGAATTTAATTAACAACACATAGTCTATTCAGATAACTGCTTCAGGTACTCTCCCAGAGCAAAGATGACCCTGGAGAGATACAATCATTTTGGTGAGCTTTATGTGAATCATATGAAATCCAACCCTTTTGGAGTCTGAGCTTTCAGCAAAATACCACTTCCTGTTTTTGAGGGCAAATGGCTTTAAAAAGTCATATAAAAAGACTCATAAGTCCCTTGGACATCAAATAACTCTTACAAAACAACAATTTAATGAATTAAGTGTAAATGAATCAGAAACATGTGGGTTCAGTTTCCCTTGAAATACCCATGGGCTTAAAAATTAAGGAAAAAAAAGGATTGTTTGGCAAAGAATCATGTGTGTTTTATAGAGCTCAAGCCTTCTAAAAAAAAGAAAACACAGCCTTGATTTGGTTGATTGAAATTTTTAAAAAAACATAGTGTTGGCCTTCATTAATGCATTTTTTTCATCCTACAAACATCAGATCGAAGGTATAATTATGTTTCTTTTGAAGTGCCAAGTTCATTTATATTAGACCATTTGTCAAGTACAGTAACATTTTGATTAACCAGAACCCTCAAGTAAAGACTCTTCTCAAGGGCAGAAGTGCCAGCCAAAGGAAGAGCTAAACTGTAGTTCAAATACAGTTCATTAGAGCTGAGGTAAAGAAAACATAGTGACCATTCAGTTCACTAACCAAGAAGATCCTAAAGCCCAAGGAGTGGTGAGCCTGGTTAGCTAACCACTGAACAAAAGGCTGTAAAAACAAAGTCATTCAAGGGACAGAGCTCGTATGGTAAGGACAGCTGAAATAAGTGAAAAAATCTGTAAACCAGGAGGAAGAACTGGGATAAAAGGAAATGGCTGATGGAGGAATATGAAAAACATGGAGTGGCTGCTAGAAATGGCCCAAATACCGCAGGAAAAGAGAGGTTTGAAAATGTGTAAAAGCAGGAAAAGTAGGATAAATAAGAATTTTCAAAGCCATCCTGTGCATCGAAATTCTGATAGGACTATAAATGTTAGCCGCTGGTTCTCACAGGATACGACACACTATACCTGTAAACAAGCTTAAAATAGCCTCGTATATTGGTGTATGTACTTTTTTTTTTTTTGAGAGTGGACAGTGAGAGAGAGAGACAGAGAGAAAGGTCTTCCTTTGCCGTTGGTTCACCCTCCAATGGCCACTGCGGCTGGCGCGCTGCAACCGGCGCACCGCGCTGATCCGATGGCAGGAGCCAGGGGCTTTTCCTGGTCTCCCATGGGGTGCAGGGCCCAAGCACTTGGGCCATCCTCCACTGCACTCCCTGGCCACAGCAGAGAGCTGGCCTGGAAGAGGGGCAACCGGGACAGAATCCGGCGCCCCGACCGGGACTAGAACCCGGTGTGCCGGCGCCACAAGGCGGAGGATTAGGCTAGTGAGCCGCGGCGCCGGCCAATGTATGTACTCTTAATTAGTTGTGTGATTTATTTCTAGACACA
This sequence comes from Lepus europaeus, assembly GCF_033115175.1. Lineage (NCBI taxonomy): Eukaryota > Metazoa > Chordata > Mammalia > Lagomorpha > Leporidae > Lepus > Lepus europaeus. The sequence goes on along the minus strand of NC_084828.1, from coordinate 17,836,850 downwards.
TTTGCATTCAGACATATTACATTTGTAATTTTGGTGGTGTGAAGAATTTGAATTGAGAAAGCCCTGAAGTCCTAGATTTCTGATGGAGGCTTTTGAATTTGAACTGATTATATAGATGCCACAAAGCCAGGAGAAATGTGAAGGGGTCTCCCTTTCCCAAAATCTGGATGAAATGAAATGCATTTTCTCTCTGTAAGTGATATATATAGACCAGTTAAACTACTAGATGTTTAGCTTTTCAAGATATTGATAAACTCCTGTATAAAGTCCTTTTTAAAAAGTTTGTGAAAAGTGAAATTAAATGACAAGTTTATTGGTTGGAGAAAGTTTTTGAAATTAATGCATGCTTTTTTCATGCTGTGTTTTCCATGAATGTTTAAAAAATGTTTATTTCAGCTACTTGAAAGGCAGATCTACTGGAACAGGATGAGAGAGACAGAGATCTTTCATGTACTGGTTTACTCCCTAAGCTCCTGCAATAACCAGGACTGGGCCAGGCTGAAACCAGAAGCCCAGAACACCACTGGGGTCTCCCACATGAGTGGCCTGGGTTCAAGCCATCATCTATTGCCTCCCAGGATGCATCAGCAGGAAGCTGGATGGGAAGCAGAGGAATCGGGATCAAATTTGACATTTTGACATGAGATAAAGTGACAGATTAATTTGCTACACCAGTTATACAGCTATCTTCTGTAAACTTTTTGAAGACCATTTGTATTTTTTTGACAGGCAGAGTGGATAATGAGAGAGAGAGACAGAGAGAAAGGTCTTCCTTTTTGCCGTTGGTTCACCCTCCAATGGCCGCTGCGGCCGGCGCATTGTGCTGATCCGAAGCCAGGAGCCAGGCACTTCTCCTGGGAAGACCATTTGTATTAATAAATAGCTTCTATGAATAAGGCCTAGAGTGGCAAAAGTCTACAAATTAAAAATATATATATATTTTCGATGGAGAATCAGAGAGAGAGAAAGAGAAAGAAAAACTCATCTACTGGTTCACTTGCCTAAGACCCATGATAGCTTTAGACAGGGGCCTAAAACCAGGAGTTGGGAACTTAATTCAGTTATCCCACATGAGTGATAGGGACCGAACTATTTGAGTCATTCCTGATGTCTCCTAGGGACGGCATTAGCAGGAAGCTAGAGTCAAGATCAGAGCTGAGTATCCAATCCAAATGCTATGATATGACAGGTGGACATCTTGAGTAGTGTCTTAACCACTAAGCCAAACCCCTGCCCCTACAGAAGTTTTATTCCTAGGAAATACTACTAACTGATGCTAGCATGTTGATATGAGAGTTACCTATTGATGACATCTATACATAGAGGAATCATCCTGATTAAATTTAAAATATATTTATTGAGCCTGTTGACATTGTTTAATCAATGTTTATATAGGTATAGACTTTCAAAAAGATTTATTTACTCATTTGAAAGGCAGGGTGACAGAGGAGAGAGAGAAGAGACAGAGATCTTCCATCTGGTTGTTCATCTTTCAAGTGACTGTGATAGCCACGGCTGGTCCAAGCCAAAGCCCCAAGCCAAGAACTCCATTCAAGTCTACCATCTTGGTAGCAGGCACTCAAGTGCTTCAGGCACTGTCTTCTGCTCTCCAGGAGTGTAACAATCAGCTAGATCAGAAGTGGAAACCTGTGTCTCAAACCAGCACTTCAATAGTTGAAGCAGATGTCCAGAGTGGTGCATTCCACCTGTTGCCCCATGATACATCGCTCACCACAGATGTTAGTTAAATACTAAATATGGAGATCTTAGCAAAAATCATAATTTGATATTGTGCCCAACTGCAATCACACCCTAACCCCAACAAGCGTTCCAAAGAGGGAAAATTCATGAAACAACAACAGTAAGTTATTTCATTTTTGAGTAGTACATGATATTTTCTTTTTATGCTTTGTAAGTTGCAAATAAAAATAACAGTAACAAGTATAATGCTTACATGGAGGATGCATTCACATATGATGCTGACTCAGAAAATGTGAGGGGCCGAGACTTAAATGCTGATATTAAAATCTGCATGATGAATGGACTCAGACCTAATCTTCTAGTAATAATGATTTTTGTGTTTTGTCCAAAAAAAAAAAAAACCACTCAATTTTTAAGTCTTTCTTTTACAGTTCTACTAAAGTTTAAAAAAATATGTGACCTTTTTAAGAATTTTTCAGGACTCTACCAGGTTTTGTTAATAGAAAGCCAACTCATTGTCATTGGTATGAAGCGAAGTGACGCAAACACCTCAGTGCTGTGTTTTATTTTTCTGCAATTACTAACTTCAATTCTGCTTTGCCAATCTTCCTTTTGCATCATTTTATCACACTTGATTGATTCCAAGATGTTTCGATGATATTTAATTTCTGATATGTATACCCTTTAAAACAATGTCACATTTGGTGTAAAAAATCAACTTCTCTTAAACCTGCCAGGATGTGAGCTGAGACTCACATGTTCACAACAGTCTGAAACTAGGCGAGGCAAAGTCTAGCTCTGAGCTATCTCTTCCCCTTTTCTTTAGGAAATAGCTTTTCAGACAACTGGAATGGGGTAAATGTGAGTCAAAGGGATGAAATTTTGCTTTTTGAGATTAATTATTAATAATATTAATATAATTATTATTAATTAATTATTTCAAAAACAGATAAAAGAGAGGTCCTACACACTGGTTCACTCCTGCAAATACCCAGCTGAAGGTGGGAGCTTGGAACTCCATCCAGGTCTCTCCTACATGAAAGGCAAGAACCCAATCATTTGAGTCATCAATTTCCAGGATCTTCATTGTCAGGAAGCCAATGTCAGGAACTGGAGCTGAGTATGGAACCCAAGCACCCTGACAGGTGAGGCAGGCATCTTAATGGTCAGGCCAAACATCCACCCAGGAGGAGTGTTACGACTTAACTGCCTCTGTTTCTCTATAATGCTCATTAACCTTTTTTTTTTTTTAAGATTTACTTTTTTATTTGAAAGTCAGAGTTACACACAGAGAGAGGGAGAGGCAGAGACAGGTCTTCCATCTGCTGGTTTACTCCCCAGTTGGCTGCAACAGCTAGAGCTGTGTCGATCTGAAGCCAGGAGCCAAGAGCTTCTTCCAGTTCTCCCACAAGGGTGCAGGGGCCCAAGGATTTGGGCCATCTTCTACTGCTTTGCCAGGCTATAGCAGAGAGTTGGATTGGAAGTGGAATAGCTGGGACTCAAACCGGTGCCCATATGGGGATGCTGGCACTGTACATGGTAGCTTTACCCACTATGCCACAATGCTATCACCACTCATTAACCTTTGACATACTCTGGGTCCTCATAAAGTAGCAGATTTTCACATGTTGATAAAAGTACTCTCCTGAGGACTGAAGCCAGAAGACTAGTCCACCCATCTCATATAAACTCAAATAGAACATTGTCCAAATTTTAACCACCATGCTTCATGAGAGCAATAATTGCTTTAGGATCATGATTTTGCTATAATTTGATACATGTTTATATTTATTAAAGAATAATCTCACATTGAAGAATATCTGATTTTTGCATGAATCTGTCATACTAAGAAGTGAGTTGGATGACCCCAATGGCTACAGCAGAGCCAATCCAAAGCCAGGAGTCAGGAGCCTCCTCTAGTCTCACATGCACGTGTAAGGGCCCAAGCACCTGGGCCATCTTCCACTTCTCAGGCCATCAGTAGGGAGTGAATCAACCAGGACATGAATCAGTGCTCATATGGGATGCTACAGACGGATACACAACCTACTTTACCACAGTGCTGGTCCCTAGTTTCTAAATAACGTGATGAGTCTTGACACTCAGAATCAGCCAAAGAAGCTATTTTGTGACATGTTTCTGCACTCTTTTTGAGTTCTTTTTAATTTGTAATGTAATCAGGTTACAGAGGAATGAGCTTACATGTCATCACAACTATTTAGACACTGTTATTAGTGACTATGTGCACATGCTGTGTACACAAATGATGTGTTTGGAGGTTTGCATGGGTGCTGAGGACAGAGAAATGGAAAGCTTAGAGGATTTACAAACTCAGCCAGGATGCAATTACCCTGTAGGCTTTCTATGTTAGCATAGCTTTCCTTCTCTTGACTCAAAATTGCCTTCTGAAGAACTGAATCAAGTTAATTGGCTAAGAAGAAAGACAAATTAGTTATTGTGTGTACATTAGTGATGATTTTCCTCTATCACCAGGGAGAGTTCAGCTCAAAGTTCATCTCATCTTACTGTTGGGGTTTCTTAAGAACGTGAACCTTGGAAACACCTGTTAGTAACATGACTTGAAGTTCTCCATGTTTTTTTTTTTTTCCCCCACTTTTGGATTCTGCTTCATCCAGCTGCTGATAATTAGAAAAACAAAGCAAATCCTTCTCATGGATGCTGTTCTCTGGAGAAAGCCCAAGGAGCATAAAGCCAAAGAATGCCATAAGCCGTTTTGTTGTAAACCAGAAGACACGCTGCACACTATCCTTTTTGACTTCAAAACCACAGGAATGGATTAATATCACTAACCACAAGAGACCTTTGTGGGTGAAACAAGAGGGCAGGCATGGGAAGAATATTCATCTATGATGTATGACCTATATTTTTTTAAAAAAATTAAAAGCCACATATATTTGAATCAGTGCATTATAAACGCATCAGCCCTATAGGATGAAAAATAGGGCTATAGAGAGCTGAGTTTGTTGCCAGAATTTTTTGGGTTCAGAAAGCTTTTCAAATATACAGAGATGAATGTTCAGTGAACAAAGATGAAAATAAGAATTCAACAGCAAAGCAAAACTCTGGCACCAGATAAGCCCCTTCAATTAATCAATGCTATCCTTTAATATATTACATATATATATATATATATATATGTATATATATATATATATGTATATATATATACATGTATATATATATACATACATGTAATATATTTGATGATGCATATAAACATACTTAGTGATAATAAAGAAAAGCATAAAGCTTGCATTTCGTTTAAATGCTTACAAAATGATCTACAGAAGCAAAAGGATATGCATTTACAGTATTCTGGATTCTTTATAAAATAAAGACAATGTGCATTTTAGCAATTTAACATGTTAGTAACACTTGAAGGAAATGCACATGTAAAATATGAAAAGCATTTTTCTAGTTACTATGAAAGAATAGACATAGGAGATAAATATTCACAAACATGACTTTTTAAAAGATTTAAACAGGGTGGAATGGGCACATGCAGGAAGCCTGATCAAGGCTGCCAGATTGATGTGCAGGCCCTGGAGGGGGCTAAAGACATGGACCCCCGGGGATTCAGTCTCAAGGGTCTTCAGCCTCATTCTGAGAATGGTGGACACCGACTATGTCAACGCCACCATCCTGGCTCAGGAGAACGTGCTGGGCCGCTTTGAGCAGACCGACGAGATGCTGCTCAGTGCCGCCTGCACCACAGGCAGATCCTGGTGGAGATGAAAGGCGACCTGGCCAGCATCTTCAGCTGGATCAAGATGGTTGAATGGAAAGCTGGCCTGGCATCACCCAGAGGCCTCATGGCCCAGAGACTTTCCCCCCTGGAGGACCTGGAGGACTCCCGCCCTCCAACACCATGCCCACATCGCCTCATAGGAGCAGAGCACTGGGCTCCTAAGCCGCCGGTGTGGACATTATGTCCCCCTCCCTCAGTCCCCGGCTTTGAGGACTATCCCACGCTCAGCCTGGCTCCCCAGCCATCAGCAGCAGCAGCCAATCAGATCTTTAAAAGAAGCCAAGTGAGTAACCTCTCACTGGTGCCCATAATCTGGGGGAGGGGGTACTCAGGGTAGGGGTTCCCCTTCTGCCCCAGTGGGTGTCTGAGGTGGCAGCCAGCAACTTTGCCTCATGATCAGACATCAGCTTTTGTCACCCAGGACTCCTGGGGTTGGAGGGACAAAGCTTCCTCCAGGGGTTTGGATATCTTTAGGGGTCTTCGGTTAACACTCTTTCCTCCCTCAGAACAACACTTACTGCAACTGGTGTCTCAAGGTCTCCTAGGTAGGTAGAAAGATTGAGATGGAATCTGGCCATCCACTCAGCTCAGAGCCCCCATGAGGTCTATGTGATTCTATGAGTGGAGATGTGAACCTCAAAGTGGTCTCTACTGTAGCCTCCAAGGAGTGACCCCCGCCACCTTGGAAAGCAGAGTTTAGTGGAGCATTTTTGTACTGGAAATTTACACATGCTGTTGGAATGCCAAGAATAAAAGGGTCCAACACTGAAAAGAGAAACCAAAGAGCAAAATTTATTCATTTATTTACTTGAAAGCATGAGAGAGAGAGAGAGAGAGAGAGAGAGAGAGAGAAAGGTCTTTTATCATCTGGTTCACTGCTCTATTCCATAAATTCCAACAACAACCAGGGCAGGGCGGGATCTAGGTTTCCTACATGACAGGGACCCAAAATACTTGGTCTACCATCTGCAGCTGTGCTAGGTGCCAGGTGCATTAGCAGGAAATTAGATTGGAACCTAAGCAGCCAGGACTGGAACTGATTTCTGCAGGCATCGCAGTATTTCTCAATGGTAGTCCAGGATTCAAGACCTCATCCCCAATTATCTTTCAGATCTTATTACAGTTCTACCTGCATAACCATTTCCTGTTTAAAAATGTCAAAAATCAACTCTACATTTCCAAAGAAATGTATGTCTTTGCACATAATACCCCTCCATCTTTGATTTCATAAGTCTTTGAGACATGATAAGTTAGTTGGGAGATTATCCTAGGAGAATAGCAAAGTGACAATTAGAGTCTGATATAGGGTGATGTAAACGGGATGAAGATGAAGGCATAGAGTCAATGAATGCCTATATACTGAATTAGATAGATTGTGGATATTATTTTTTTGGGCATGAGGAAATAACATGTGTTAGTGGTGACCTAGTTCTCAAAATCTGGCAAGTGGAAGAATGATAATGTCATGAATACAAATAGGAATATAAAATATATAGGCTAGATTTGTGAGACAAATGAGATTTGTTATGCTATTTTAAATGTGGGCTATCTCTGAGGCATCTTGGACATCATGGAATTACATCGAAAGCTGGAATGAGAATTTAAACTACAACTCCCCTTTCATGGATAACTAGCTGGAAAATTATGGATAAAATTATGAGTATTTGGAAACTTGCGAGGAGAAAACACACCAAGAAAAGAACATTGATGAATGCTCATTTTTAGAGAATGGGCAAAAAGCTGAGGAGCTCACTGAGAACTGACACAGAAAAGCAACTTTTTCATGTCAACAAGTTTAAGGAAAAGGAATATCAAAAGCAGGGAATGTTGATAATGTTATACATTATAGAGATATAAGAACAAAAATAAGGCTAATCAAAGACCACAACTCCATGGAAACCATAACTGGAGGAACACAACTCATCCAAGGACCAGCTGCAAGGATAGTCATAGTGCTTGCAATTGAGCATAAAATTAGCAAGAAAGTCAGAAACAATTCTTTATTACTTGGGAATTTGAAGATAAAACAAAGTTAACAGTGTTTTAGAGGGCTGAGGTTGAAATGTGATACTGTTATCTGAATATATTCTTAAAATTGCACAATTGTGAAAATTCAGATAACAAAAGTGAAGATTACAAATCTTTGATCTGAGGAGGAAAGAACAACATCCTATTCTAACTATACCTCAATTATTATAAAACATACTTCCACACCAAAATTATCTAGCGGTGATACCTGCACAATATAAAATAGTTAACTTCAATTAAGTAATAGTTTTAAGTGTAGGGAAGGGCTTTGTGGTGCAGTGGGTTAAGTCACCACATGATCCATTCATATCCCATATTGGAATGCCAGTTCAATCCCTGTCTACTCTGCTTATTATCCTTCTCTCTGTTAATGTGCCTGGGAAGCAGCAGCTGATGGCTCAAAAGATCCTGGCATAGACTTGGGAGACCAGAAGTTCCTGGCTTGTGGCTTCAGCATAGCCCAGATCCAGCTGTTGGGGCATTTAAGAGTGAATCAGCATGTGGAAGATTTATTTTTGTCTCTTCCTCTCTCACTGTCACTTTTTCAAATAAATACATAAATCTAAAAAAAATCAAATGTAATGAACTCATTACTCAGTATGCATGAGTGGGTTATAAAAATACCATGCGATATTGGATATTGATATTGTGTTGTTTCCACACTGTAAAAATATGCATTGTGATATAAATAAAAATTAAATGTTGAATCTTGATGTGATTGGAAGGGGAGAGGGAGCGGGAAAGGGGAGGGTTGCGGGTGGGAGGGAAGTTTTGGGAGGGGGGAAGCCATTGTAACCCATAAGCTGTACTTTGGAAATTTATATTCATTAAATAAAAGTTTAATAACTGAAAAAAATAAAAAATAAAAATTAAATGTTAAAGATATATCTGGAGTAGAACCTTATCAAAGTACACTTCAACTATGATTTCCCCAGAAAGCTCTATGATTATTCAACCTGTTTCTCAGAGTACAAAAGATCCAAACAACTCATACTTGCTGATATTAAAAAAATTGATATCTTAACAATCCTTGAGTCCTCATTTTCACCAGACACTGCTATTTCTTACACTTACTTTTTTTAAAAAAGGGTTCTGTTTATTTGTCTTTGTTTTATTTGAAAGTCAGAGACAGATAGATAGACTGAGAAGAGCTCTTCTGTCTACTGGTTCACTGTTCAAAAATTCACAAAAAAGAGCACTGGGTCAGACCAAAGTCAGGAACCCAGAACTCAGTTCAAATCACTGATATTGGTGACCGGGATTCAATTTCTTGAGCCATAATTTGTTGCCTCACAGGATGCTCAGAAGCAGGAAGCTGAAAAAGTAAGCAGAGGCAGGAATAGCAACCAGAAACTCTGATATGGGATGTGGGCATCCCAGACAATGTCTTAACCCCTGTACAAAATGCCTGCCCTACATTTACTTCTCATAACAACTCCATGATGGAATTAATGTATCATTAGCCTAATTTTAAGGATGATGAAACTGAGGCCACAGAAAACAAGTAGCAAAATTGCCTGAAGTCACAGACTTAAAAAATAGTAAAACTTAGACTTGAACTCTGGTTTTCAATGTCCTTAATCCATTGAGGATAAGTGTCTGCTAATTAGGGAGGCTTGTTATGTTAAAGTGATATTAAATATAGTCATAATGCAAGCTCCATCTGGTTAGAAAATAGGTCTTTCATGAAAGTCATTGACTTCAACAGAATGGATTGTTTGTGTGGTCAGTGGGAGGTAGTATTCCCCGAGATATCCTACAATAAGCTAGAAAATCAGTGCCACAATGGTGGCTAATTATAGTACTCTGTTCAAGGTGGAAAGTTCAGCAAAATGCTTTTAAAATGTATTTAAAGTATCTGCTTACATAAAATTTATGGGGAGTAGGGAGAAAGGACTAGAAGGTGGTGTGTCTGGGATTTCCTTAATGAGCTGAAGGCGATCAGGGGAACTCAATTTTGAACCCACATATTCAGGGAGGACCTTATAATCTGATATGTAGTCTAATTTGGATGTGGCAACCCTCTGAAGATGACAGGGAGAGCGTTTGGATCCTGATAAATCAGCTACTGCTGTAGTGCGAACAACCCAAGTCAAAAATCAAATCATCCTTGTCTAAAGCAAGTATTGGATCAAGATGAAAGAATCTGTGTACCTATAAAGATCAGGAACATGACAAAGTGACCCTAGCATGAGATATTATAAAAGAGGCCTTCCACAGTAGGAATAATATAAATAAATGTGCTTAAGTGTTTACAATAGTTCTTTGAGAGAGAGAAATGATCCTCTGGTTGGCACCACATGAAACTGATTTAATCACTATAATAGGGAACATAGATAAATGCTTTGTGAAAGGAAAATTCTATAACAGAACATTTAGGAGGAAAATCATTATTTTTCTGTGCCTAGAAGGTCTCGTAACAAGAAAAATCAAGTAGTATATTGTGTGAACTCCAGGTAATTGCTGTTTGATGAAAGAAAGGATGGAGGTGGGGAAGGGGGTGCAATAAGGAGAAACTGTAAACCCAGCAAGTTCCTTTTGCTTCAAAATTGCTTCCTGTTATAAAGTACTAAAATTCAAAGAGGTTACAGTTTGGTCTAGGGAAGGTACACAAAATAAATATCTAAAGTCCTTGAAAATTGCATTAGCCTTACACCACAATGAAAGCAAAACACTGAGTCAAAGTGAAAATAAATCTATTTCTCATATTATTACTTTTCTTCTTGAAATTTGGCAAAATATGACAGCATATTATTATCCAATATTATTCTGTGGGTTCCAGATGCTTTTCTTTAAAAATATTAAACTTCCATTTTCAAGTGAATATTACATAAGAAGTATGAAGAGATATAATAATAATACAAAATTTATTTTCATACCCAGATTCTAAATATTTGAGAAAAGGCTTGTATCATTTTCACCAATACATAAGCAACTAACTTATGGTGTATTGGTTTTGTAATGAGGGAAAGTTACAAAGCATTGGCTATGACAGTAGGAGCATATACCCTAAATCATAGCCAGAAAAATCCCCCAATCATGAAATAGAAAAGAAGAAAAAGATAGAAAATGAATTAGATACAAAAGAATAGTATATGAAACCCACAGCTTTCAAGTATAGTATTGTACCAGGGAAGCAGGATTAGCCATATGTAGATTCAACATTATCAGGTCTTCAGATAACTGAGTCCACTGTTTGAAATACTAAGTGCAAAACAACCCAAGAAGCACAGTTTATTCTTTAAAATATTCAAACATTTCCATCTTTAAAAAGATTTTTATTTATTTATTTTGAGAGGTAGAATTACGGGGTAGAGGGAGATACAGAGAGAAAGGTCTTCCATTTTCTGGTTCACTCCCCAAATGGTCTCAAAGGCCAGAGGTGGGCAGACCAAAGCCTGGAGACAGAGGCTTCTTCCAAGTCTCTCACATAGGTGCTGGGGCCCAAGCACTTGGGACATCTTCTACTGCTTTCCCAGGCCATAGGCTGCCACCCAAACATTTACATTTTTCTTTTTTCTTTTTTTTTTTGACAGGCAGAGTGGATAGTGAAAGAGAGACAGAGAGAAAGGTCTTCCTTTTGCTGTTGGTTCACCCTCCAATGGCCGCCGCAGCCAGCGTGCTGCAGCTGGCACATCGCGCTGATCCGAAGCCAGGAGCCAGGTGCTTCTCCTGGTTTCCCATGCGGGTGTGGGGCCCAAGGACTTGGGCCATCCTCCACTGCCTTCCCGGGCCATAGCAGAGAGCTGGCCTGGAAGAGGGGCAACCGGGATAGAACCCGGCACCCCAACCGGGACTAGAACCCGGTGTGCAGGCGCCGCAAGGTGGAGGATTAGCCTGTTAAGCCATGGCACCGGCCCAGACATTTACATTTTAATGAGTTAATTCCCATGCCTTGGCTAAATAAGCAGAACAAGACAAGCTAGGTAAGCCAGAGAATGGAGATATAAAGCTCATGTGTGAAAGCAATAATCTGAGAGAGGATGAGGATCTAACTCAGGCTATCAGTGGACATAGTAGGGCACTGTGGTTGGTAGGCTAAGCTTTCACTGTGGCATCAGCATCCTATATGTACGCTACTTCGAGTCCTGGTTGCTCCTCCTCTGTTTCAGGAGGAGGTATTATAGGATTTATTTTAGACCACAATTATTTAGAACAAAAAATTTTAAAATATTACCCATATTTTTTCTGTGAAATATAATAGACTGACAAAACACAATTTTTAAAAAGAGGGAGTATGTGTTATAAATCATAAACATAGATGGTTTGTTTTTTTATAAATGAATTTATAACATATTTGGGTGAATGATCTTTCTTTAGTTACTACTTTTTAGGTTATATGAAATTAGATAAAAAACAAAGGAAGATTAGATTTTAATCATTTACCATTTGTCTCTATTAATATTATTAATTAATTTATTGTTAATTAATATTATCTGTATTAATACCAAAAAATTAAAATAACTACTTGTTTCAAGCATGTTTTGAAATATGATTTTATATTTGAGAAAGAGGAGACCATTGGTAGATTTTTTGGTTGGAGAAAAACAGATTTTACTTTCTTTTGGTTTGGTTTGATTTTGTTTTTAATTTCTCTTTAGGTACTATCCAATTAAATCAGTATACTAAAAGTCTACAAAAAATTATCCAAAATCTTTTAATAGGTAAACTCAGTATAAAAAAAGGAAGTACTTGACCTGCCAGGAAAAGCAAATGTATTCATTAGTTACTGTAATATCTTTAACTGCGTTTTCATAACACTAAAACAAAAAATTTAAGAGCAAGAAAAGTACTTGGACTATTTTATGAGTTTTGCCCAGTAAAATTTATTTGCTGAGCTCCCCTAAAGCAAAGGGCAATTGTAAATCTCCTATGGGGCTATAAAGTCATTGAAAAGAAGACCATGTCTCATTCACCTTTTAATACCTCACAACTAGAGCAGTACTGGACCCCAAGCAAGGGATTTAATTTTCTGTGAACTAAGTTTTTCGTTGTTGGGACTCAATAGAAACCACCAGGAACATTACACACTACACACACATGCACACTCCACACAAAATTCCTGGTCACAAATATGACAAAGACAACTATTACAGGACCTTCCCTGCTGCTGTCTTTGCTTCCCAACTTGTCGCTGATTTCCTTGCTTAGCTAATTCTTTGCCTTTGAAGGCTCAGCTCAATACATTCTCTCAAAATCCTTGCTTCATCTAGTGGACCTGGGAAGTTTCTCAAATATTTCTCCATTGTGTTATTTTATCAGAACCCCTTCCTCTATTCAGCTTCTCCATTTCCACATTTCCTCTCCCACTAAGCTGTCTGAAACCAGGACCACGCCTGATCTATTTAATTTTGGGGGTACACACTATGCTGGCAACTAATTATACTTCTAAAACATACTTGTCAAGTAAAAAATTAGTGTAGTTAAGAAATATGTAAAAACAATATTTTATTACTTATTTAGCTCATTAACTCCCAGATGAAAAGGGTGCATTTTCTTGAGATATTTGTTTGATGAGGAAGCAGCCATATAAGCAACTTTACCCAAACTACAAAATCACTGTGTCTGTTTAGTGTTGCCATAGGAATTATGTTGTATCTGTAAAGGAGAAGGTCATAGAGGAAAGAAAAATGTCACATATGACTTATTCAGATAATTAGAAGAAAAAAATAGAGTAGTGGTGCTTGAAAAAACGGAGCTATGGGTTCCATGTCTTCCACCTGAGTGCAGGGACACAAGTACTTGGGCAATCCTCCACTGCTTTCCCAGGTGCATTACTATGTAGCTGGATTAGAAGTGGAGCAGCTGGGACTAAACCAGGCATCCACAGGGATGCTGGCATTGCAGGCTGTGGCTTCATCCACCATGGCTCAAATTAAAATTTAATTTTAATTCAACTTTACTTGTCTCTTTTATTACGGACCTCAACTTTAGTGAGGTATCATTTGCTTGTTATTCTTGTTACTAAACACACAGAAAATTACTTTTATACAATGTATGTTTCTTAAAGTCAAGATTTGTATCTTTTTTTATCATTGTGTACTCAGTGCCTATAGTTGTATATGACACATAATAGATAATCAATACATATTTGCTGAGTAAGATAATGAATAAAAATAGAAAAGTTACCATCAGTGCTTGCCTTTTTTTTTTTTTTTGACAGAGTGGACAGTGAGAGAGAGACAGAGAGAAAGGTCTTCCTTTTGCCGTTGGTTCACCCTCCAATGGCCGCCGCGGTAGGCGCGCTGCGGCCCGCGCCCCGTGCTGATCCGATGGCAGGAGCCAGGTGCTTCTCCTGGTCTCCCATGGGGTGCAGGGCCCAAGGACTTGGGCCATCCTCCACTGCACTCCCTGGCCACAGCAGAGAGCTGGCCTGGAAGAGGGGCAACCGGGACAGGATCGGTGCCCCTACCGGGATTAGAACCCACTGTGCTGGCGCCGAAAGAAAGGTCTTCCTTCCGTTGGTTCACCCCCCAAATGGCCACTACAGCCGGCACTGCGCAGATCCAAAGCCAGGAGCCAGGTGCTTCTTCCTGGTCTCCCATGTGGGTGCAGGGGCCCAAGCACCTGGGCCATCCTCCACTGCCTTCCCAGGCCACAGCAAAGAGCTGGACTGGAAGAGAAGCAGGCGGGACTAGAAGCCGGAACCCACATGGGATGCCGGTGCCGCAGGTGGAGGATTAGCCAAGTGAGCCACGGCGCTGGCCCTGATGCTTGTCTTTAGTATGTTATTTATGTGGTTTATGAAGGATTTCTGTTTTTCAGAATATATAATTTAAATTATTTGATTTAAAATAATTTTAAAAATTAAAAATGAGTTTAAAACTAACATTTGGTTAATAGAATGTACCTGATTAATAGTACTTAATTTTACACAAAACTTAATTTAGTATTTATTAGTTTTATTCTTTTAAATGTGATTATGGGGATGTGTGTTGTGATGCAGCAGGTAAAACTACCATCTGCTATGTGGCATCCATGGGACACTCATGTGTGTTCTGGCTGTTCCAGTTGTGATACAGCTCCCTGCTAATGGCCTTGGACAGCAGCAGAAAAATCACTTGGGCCCATGCCACCCCTCTTGGAGACCAGGATGAAGCTCCTGGCTCTTATGTTTGGTCTGGCATAGCTCGGTCCATTTTTGTCATCTGGGGAGTGAACCATGGATTGAACATCTCTCTCTCTCTGTGTGTGTGTGTGTGTGTGTGTTTCTCTCTCTTTCTCTGTCTCTCTGACATTCAAATAAATAAATAAACCTTTTAACAACAGTAAATTTTCAAGACATATAAAAACAGTGATGCAGCAGCTAATGGTCAACTAATTCAGTTGAATTGTTTGAAATGTTTTCTCCTAATAGAGTTAAAATTTTCATATAATCTTTCCATGTCAGTTTTCCTAGCACACACACATACACACACACACTGACTGCTCTGAATTGGACAATTTTCATGTATTTATATGTTCATATTGTTTGATTATATATCTTCTCAATATGATATTGTTTATAATTGGCATTTTCAACAAATTTTTAGATTCCACCTTAGATGTTTGAAGTCAAAAAGTCCAGGGAAGGTGTCCAGCATCTGTGTGATTACCTTCCATGCTGAACTTCAAGAACCACTGGTCTATAGCAATGCTTGTGCATCCCAGTAACTGAAGGACTTGTGTGATCCATTTCCCTCTAGTTATAATTAAAGGAAGAATGAACTTCATGACATCTTTAATTTTAATGATTATTTCTTTATCAATTTATTTTGATCTAAGTTAAATCCATCATAAAAAGCTTCTCAGCTTATTCTGAGTCAAATTGTAATAAACCCAGTGTGCACTTTAAACGGTATCCTAATTTGATCATTCGACCACTCATTTTTGTAATTATGGTGGAAAACACAAGTCAGCTTCTGAGTTACAGCATGATTACCTTGAATTGATAAGAAATAAATTTCTTGAAGAAACTCTTTACCTCTTTGACCATTTTTTTTAACCAGGTAAAGAAATGAAAGAGCTCGCCTGAATGTGTTTATAACCCACTCAGGCAAATTTTCGGATCATTTTATAACTGAAACAAAGGACAGAATTTCACCAAATGGAATTTTGCTCTTGCTGGTTATGTTAGTCTATTCTCTATTTTTATAACAAAATACTTGAAATGCATACTTTATAAAGGAAAAGTTTATTTAACTCATAGTTCTAGAGGTTTAAGTTCACGGTACTGACATCTGTTCAACTCTGGTGATGGCCTAATGATGGATAGCATCACAATGCTAAACCCATTCTAACAGGAACTAACAGAGATCCTGAGGAACCTACACTAGTCCTTCCTGAGGATGGTGCTCTCAGTGACCTAATTATTTTATATTAGACACTATGTCTTTTAAAGTTTCATCACTTCTATGTCACTAGCAAAGACCAAGCTTTCCAACACATAAACTTTCGGGAGCCATGCTTAAATGGTATCTAAAGCATGGTACTTGTCAGGACTTTTTGCCCAATTATCCTAAACTAAAAATTCAAAGGGACTTAACTTCCTGCTTTGTGATTGGAAGAATCATTGTTTTAAAAATTCTGTTTCAGAGGCTGGCGCTGTGGCGCAGCAGGTTGAAGCCCTGGCCTGAAGCACTGGCATCCTCTATGGGCACCGGTTCTAGTCCCAGCTGCTCCACTTCTGATCCAGCTCTCTGCTATTGCCTTGGAAAGCAGTGGAAGATGGCCCAAGTCCTTGGGCCCCTGTCTCTGCCTCTCTCTGTAACTTCATCTTTCAAATAAATAAAATAAATATTAAAAAAATAAATAAATAAAAATTCTGTTTCATTGATACTTTGCATTATATCACTGGGAAGACACCCAGATGAATCAAACAAATGTTATTACCACAGCTATTTTATAATTAATTATACAATAAGTAAATCATCTTGAAAGAAAAGAAAGGTTTTGTAGAAACACATTGGTAATATTACTAGCAATTTTCTATATTGATGGAAATCTGATGAATACGTGTTGCTAATTTTCATTAAGACTGGTGACTCTATCACCATTTAAATAATTATGTCACTCAAATAATGTCAAGAGGCTGTGCCTATGCCCAAGCTTTATTTTTCTATGATTGATTTATTTATTTGAAAGGCAGAGTTACAGTGAGGCAGAGGCAAGAAGTCAGAGAGAGAGAGAGAGAGAGAGAGAGAGAGAGAGAGAGAGGGAGAGAGGACTTCAATCTACTGGTTCATTCCCAAAATGGTTGCTATGGCCAGAGGTGGGCTGATCTGAAGCCAGGAACCAGGAGCTTCTTCCAGGTCTCCCACATGGGTTCAGGGGCCCAACCACCTAGGTCATCCTCCTGCATTCCCAGGAACATTAGCAGAGAGCTGGATTGGAAGTGGAGCAGCCAGGACTTGAACTGGTGCCCATATGGGACGCTGGCACTGCAGGCAGCTGCTTTACCCACTATACCACAGAGCTGGCCCTCATGCCCAACATTTGCATGACAAATTCTATCAGGAAAATGGTTGGATTCAAGTAAAAACAAACAAAATACTTATATTTGGACATATTCTTAGCAAAGTTTGTTAGGACAAAGGAATTTACAAGGTACATTGACACCATCTGAATTCTTAGAATGTGACATACATATGAGAAATGCAAACTCTGATTTGCTAATAGCCAAAACACTCAGAATAGTTACAGCAACATTGGCAAATGATAAAAGGATAGACAGAAAGATGATATAGGACGTAGATAGATAGATAGATAGATAGCTCTGTTGTGCCCCAGCTTATGAATATAATTGTACAGTCATGGAGCATTTATGCCTCTGATTTTCCTGATATCAAGCAAATCGCAATAATGGCAATTAGACAGGAAAATAGAAATGATCTTCTGCTTGGATTCCTGCTGTTGGATATGAATGGGTTTGTTTTTCTCCCTCTTTCCTGGTCGAGGAGCTAATTGTGGCTAATAGAGTCTTGAGAATGGAATTTGATCCCCATGGGAAATAAAGAGGCAATGGATTGGCTGTGTGCTGTAGACAACCAGTACTGGCTTAAAAGAGCCAATTGTTATATTTCCAAAAATGTTACAAGCTAAATGTTAAATGTATTATTAAAAAGTAAATTATAGGAAAGGCATATTTGGGCTAATTAAGACACTTGAGATGCCCATGTCTCGTATAAAGGTGCCTGAGTTTGATTACTAGCTCTGGCTCACAATTCAAGATTCCTAATTTGCTTCCTGGGTGAGAACAGGTGACAGATTGGGTAGCTGGGTCTCTGCTATGCACATAGGACACAACAATTGAATTCTTGACTCCTAGCTCTAGTCTTGAGCCCATCCCTTGGTCATTATATGTTTGTGGAGCCAATCAGCTGATGGGATCTCATGTCACTGATTCGCTCCCTCTCTAATATAAATAAATAATATAAACATAATTAATTAATTCTTTTTTTTAAGAACTTAAAGAATACTTAAGCTCATCCCTTTCTAATTGTTTTTACTTCGTTTCAAAATTATACTCTTGGATTATGTCTATTACATCTCTGTGGTGCCATGTACCTCTTTTGGATTCTGTATTTAGTGATATCATGTTTGTAGTGTTAAAATGAACATGTTGGGGCCAGTGCCATGGCTCGCTTGATTAATCCTCCGCCTGCGGAGCCAGCATCCCAAATGGGTGCTGAGTTCTAGTCCTAGTTGCTCCTCTTCCCATCCAGCTCTCTGCTGTGGCCTGGGAAGGCAGTGGAGGATGGCCCAGGTGCTTGGACCACTGCACCCGCATGGGAGACCTGGAGTAGGCACATGGCTCCTAGCTTCGGATGAGCGCAGTGCGCCAGCCGTAGCAGCCATTTGGGGGTGTGAACCAACGGAGGGAAGACCTTTCTCTCTGTCTCTCTCTCTCATTGTCTATCTCTGCCTAATTAAAAAAAAAAAGAAAATGAACATGTTGAGAAAAGTTATACCATAGAAGTCAGCAAATACTACCAATCATGGTTTTATGAAAATACTAGAATTTTAATATATTCTCTGAATGATTATTTCAATATGAATTATTTCAATAATTTATAATTTTATATTATATCAAAAGTATTGCAATTAAAATCTTACCATGCCACCTTATATGAAAAAGTAATATATTTGCAAAGCTATATGCCTATAAACACAAAAATTGTATTTGGCTTTTGGTATTTGTAGATCTTTCTCTACACAGAAGATTGCTGACAGAATGTTTCTGCTTGGGATATTCACATTTTAACATAATATGAAAGCATATGCATGTTGTAGAAACCATGCTTTATCATACATTAACCATATGTAAATGACAACTATACCACCATTCTGTTTTTCACTTTCAATAGTGTACTTAATAAATTACTTGGAATATTCAACACTTTGTATGAAATAGGTTTGTATTAGATGAGTTTTCCCAAAGGTAGCTAAATGTAAATGTTTGACCATATTAAAGATAGGCAAAACTAAGATATGTTGTTTGGTAGGTTAGATGTGTTCAATGCATTTTTTGACCTATGATATTTTCTACTTATAATGGATGTATCATTATGTAAGCCCATTGTAAGTTTAGGAGCATTGATATTTTTGTTATCAAGGTACTTCCTGGGGCCAGTGCTGCAGCGCAGTGGGTTAAAGCCCTGGCCTGAAGTGCCAGCATCCCATATGGGTGCCAGTTCTAATCCCAGCTGCTCCTCTTCCAATCCTGCTCTCTGTTATGGCTTAGGAAAACAGTAGAAGATGCCCAAGTGCTTGGGCCCTAGCACCCACGTGGGAGACCCGGAAGAAACTCCTTGATCCTGGCTTCAGATGAGAGGAACTCTGGTTGTTGTGGCCATCTGGGGAGAGAACCAGCGGATAGAAGACCTCTTTCTCTTTTTCTCTACCTCTCTCTGTAACTCTGTCTTTCAAATAAATAAAATAAATCTTTAAAAAAAAGTACTTCCTATTTTGCTATTACTAGTTTATAATCCTGCCAGCTATGAGGAGGATTTTTGGTTCTCTGTGTTTACATCTTCCGCTTACTTTACCTTCTTAACTTTTGAAAGAAAAGGCTTCTCATATTTACTTCCTGATTTTTCTCTGATTTCCCTGATTAAACAAAGCTGCATGCTTTATGAAATACAAAATTCAGCAAGTTAGAAAATTAAATATGCACCAGTAAAATATAAATACAGAGAAAGCATGGGTGAATATAGGAATATCACAACATGTGGAATTCAAGACAAATGCCATAAAATGAAGAAAGAAGGGAGAACTGTTATGGAAAAATTATAATTTAGTGAAGGCATCATTTATAAATATCTGTATGCCAAAATTATGTGATACACATATTTTAATACATATATATTTAAAATCCATATATGAGAAAATATGTGGTGTTTATGTATTTGTCTTTCTGTGTCTGGTTTATTTCTTCTAGCATATGATCTCTAATTCCACTCATTTTGTTAAAATTGTCAGGATTTCATTTTTATCATGGGTGATCAATATCCCTTTGTGTGTCTATACTATATTTTCTACTTTCAGGTTGATTATGTGTCTTTGTTATTATGAATACTGCTGCAATGAGCATGGCATTGTAAATATCTCTTTCACATGTTGATTTCATTTTCTTTATATGTTTTCCATGAAATGCTATACCTGAGTCACATAGTTGAGTACTATTTAGTTTCTTATGGATTCTTTCTACCATTTTCCACAATGGCTGTACTAATTTGCATTCCCATCAAAAGTGTATTAATGTTCCTTTTTCTCTACGTAGCTAGTATTTAGCTAGTATACTTAGCTAGTATTTGTTATTTTTTGTCTTTATTATTCTTCCCTGTGCTGAAATTTCCTGTCTGAAGGATGATTTGTGTGTGTGTGTGTGTTTGTGTGTGAAAACATAAAGAATCAAATTGTCAGTTTGACTTAATGGTGAGTGGCATTATCCAATATCAAGGTTTCCTGGTATCTACAAGGTACAAGCAAACACAGAGAAGGGAGAGGCCTGTAGCACCAGGGTAGTTGCCTGCATCCTGCCTTTTCTCGTTATTGTGCACTGTTCCAGGTTAATCAATGGACTTTTTAAGTTAAGGACCAAAGTAAAATATGAATGGAATATGAATGGTATATTTAGTAGTCATAGTTTTTAAATTATATGTAATTAAATTTCTATGTTTTAAAATTCTATGTAAATAAAAGATCAGCTATAATTATCAGGATACAAAACAAAATCTCTGTAATTTCCCTCTGACTTCAAATGCCGCTTCACCTTTATAGGCAACCAAATTCTTAGTTTCTTATGAATTCTTCAATACAAATATTTAAGGAACAATTTAAGTTTACTCAAGATTATTTTTAAGCACAATAAATCTATGTGTATTTATTCTAAATTAGCAGGTTAGGTCCATATCAAGTTTAAGAGAGGAAAAAAATAATCAAATGTCTTCAAAATGAATGATCCAGTGATAATAAACACCACTTTTTGTTATAAGTGTTTCCCAACGGTTTCAGTTTAAGCTTTATTAAAATATTCACCATAACCTGAGTGAAGTGATGAATTATATTTCACTGGTAAATTGCACTACTTTTGCTTAAGACACATTATTTGATACTGTCTTTGTTTAACACTCACATTGTTAAGCATGAGCTTGCATAAATGGTCTGTTTTATATAACTAAATTTTTCAAACATCTTACTGAAGTTATTACATACAAGTTAATTCATCCAGATTGTATTTCTTGGCAAAAATAAAATAGAAAATATGCAGCAATATGCATGGAGAATGAGAGAATTTTGATAACTTAACATTTAATAGATTTGTCCTGGAGCTAATTAGTTCTTCTAAAATTCTGCTTGCTCTGGTAGCTGCTGTTGGGCAGGAAATTTTGGCATCATGAGTCAGACATTCTAGATTAGTTGATGAAGATCAAATAACTTTCAGTCCTGAAAGAGTACTTACATAACTCCATATGTGTATACTATGCATAATACATTCAGGAAATAAAATAAGCAATGAAAAGTAGCCTACAGAATAAATATGCTGGAAATGAAATACACTAATACAGAAAGTAAAGCACATTTTGTAAAATGTGTATTATTCTTCATGGGTTATAAATGAATGTTATAACATTAAAACAGCACATGTTAGGTTATGATTTCAGAGAATACACTATATTATTCAAGCTTTTGCAGATAATACTATCTCAAGATAATTGTTTTGCAAAGCTACTGCTATTGTTACAAAAGTTTAATCTAATTAGAAAGGGTAAGATTATGATCTCGGTTGTTCTCCCTCTCAATACTGTGGTTTAGAGAGCTTTGAACAAGTTTTTAAGCCCTAAAAGAAAAATAAATATTTACAAAAATATAGATACAGCCAAAAGATGATGGTTTATTTTTACACTAGTTATAATATTAAGCACTTGAATAATTTGTGTTCCAACTAATATTTGTATTATTGCATATATACATACAACAATATTATCATTTATTTTATATGTGAAAATGCAGGGGCCAGACCTGTGGCCTAGAAGTTTAAGCTTCCACATGCAGTGCCAGCATACCAAATGGGGGTCGGTTTGACTGCTTGCTGCTCTACTTTTAATTCAGTCCTATGCTAATGCATCTTGGAAAGCTGTGGAAGAGGCCCAAGTGCTTGCCCCCCTGCACCCATGTGGAAGACCTGGATGAAGCTCCAGGAGCCTGGCTTTAGTCTGGTCTAGCTATAGACACTGTGGCCATTTGTGGAGGGAAAAAGTGCATGGAAAATATCTCTCTCTGTCTCTCTGTTTCTGAATCTCTCCCTCTCTCTCTAACTCTGACTTTCAAATAAATAAACTTTCAAATAAATAAATAAAAATAAAATATATATTACAGCATTGTGAACTACAGTCTCCCCACTATAAGTTTCACACCAGGAATGTATTGGTTCAGCCAACTCTGATTTTTTGTTCTCATTATCTCCACTTCTCTCTACCTCCCTACTGCCCCCTAACCAGAGACTCTAGTAAACGCCATTTTGAGTTTGGATTTAGCTGGCTGGTTTCCACATACTGCTTTTCTGCATCTGGCATACTTCATTTAACCTAATATCCTCCAATTCTGCCCATTTTGCTGCAAATGTCAGGATTTCTTTATTTTTCTGTATGAATAGTATTCTATTTTGCATATAACTTCAATCTTTGTTTATTCATCTGATGCTGGGTCTTGGCTAATTCCACAGCATGACTATTGTTAACAATGCTGATATAAACAAGAGGGAGTAGGTATCTTTCGGAGACAATAATTTCATGTCTTTTGTATATGAATACACAGTAGTGGGAATCACGGATCCTATGATTGATAGTTCCGTTACTAATTATCTGAAGATTCTCTATTTTATTTTCTAAAAGGCTGTGCTAATTTACATTCTCACCAACAGTATATGAGATCACTTTTCTACATTCCTTTCCCAGCACCTGTTAGTTTCTGTATTTTTCTCTCTTTTTTTTTTGTAATAGCCAATTTCACAGGAGTGATATCTCTTTGTAATTTTGATTTGCATTTTCTTGATAACTAGCAATATTTAGCATTTTTATATGTTTGCTGATTATTTGTATTTATAGTTTTGAACACTTTCTATTTAGGTCCTTTGTTCATTTTGCACCTTTTTTTTGGTGGGGGGAGAATAATTTATTGAATTTTTATATATCCTGAATATTAATAAGGAGCTTACCAATATTTTCTCCCACTCTGTGGAATATCTCTTCACCCTATCCATTGTTTCCCTTTTTGTGCAAAAGCTTCTTAGTCTGATATAATTCCTTTGTCTACTTTGTTGCCTGCGATTTTGGGGTCTTATCCCCAAAATATCATTGCCTACACCAATATCTTAAACTGTTTCCTTTTTATTTTCTTCTATCAATTTCATAATTTCAGATCTTCTACTTATGTATTTGATTTCTTTTGCATACATGGTGAGAAGTAGGGTTCTAATTTCATTTTTCTACACATGCAAATCCAGTTTTGCCAGACTCCATTTATTATAAGAACTTATCCCTTCTCCCATGTATATTCTTGGCACCTTTGTCAAAAATCTGTTAGCTGTATGATCGTGGATGAATTTCTGGGTTCTACATTCTGCTACATTAATGTGCGTCAGTTTTTATGAATTAGAGTATTATTTTAATTACTATTGCTTTGTATATGCTTTGCACTCATATACTGTGATTAGACTGTTTTGGATCATGGTTATTTTGGCTATTCTGGGTCTTCTGTGGTTCCATGTGAATTTTAGAATTGTTTTTCTAATTCTGTAAATAATATTGATATTTTGATAAGGATTGCACTGAATCTGTAGATAGTTTTAAGTAATACAGACATTTTGACAATAATGATCCTCTTACTCATTTTTTAAAACATTTTAAAAACATGTTTACAAATGGACTCTAAACACAAAACTGGCAATGATGACAAATTTTTGTACTACCATTCTTTAAGCTAAAAATTTACGGTGTGGCTCCATAGTTATAAAATAAATATTCTGTGATCATGATATATATTTCTACTTGCATGGATGTGTTCTTATCAATGTTACATTAAGGATAAAAGGTATATAATAACTCTGTTGGAAAAGTTTTATATCAACTTAGCTACTTTTTTCTTTACAGGATTAAAAATAAATCTGAAATATACATCTAAGTTATTATTAATTGAATTTCAAGTTTATTTTGTTTTAACAGCTTGATTAGAAACTCAAGTTTTAACTCACAGTCTAAAATATTTTGAAGTAGTACATTTAGGATTCTTATAAACAGAGCTTCTGCCTGCCAAATAATAATACGTACATTAGATATCTCTATAAAATGTTGAGCTTTTTTTTTCAGTGTAATATAGACCACATAGTATTGATTCATAGATTTTATGAAACACTTCAAGTTCCCTTATTGCTCTGAATCTCATACTAGGCTTCACTTTGAAGACCACCCAAAAACTCCATCTGGTCCAAATATAATCACTATCCTGCAAGTACGTATTCTACAGTCTACAGCATACACTAAATGCATTAATTCACAAAGCAATTGAATGTCACTTTTTATTTAAGTCAAAAATAAAATATTAGTACAGCAGTTAAAACTTCATTATCATGCTTAAGTATATCCCAAACTCCAACAAATCCCCTGATATATTTGGTCTTATTGCTGTATCAATCTCCTTATTATTATTTCAAGAACACAGAAAGTCATGCTATACCCATGAAATGATTTATCTCTTTAAATTGCAATGGCTGGCTTACTGTGTAGTGAATAAGATACTTTATAAAGTCAAATGATTGCAGACAAACAGGCAGAGCCAGCCTTCTGTTGCAAGCTTAATCTAACTCCCTCCTGAATACTTTTTGCACAGCTGACTAAATCTCCCAATTGGTGTCATGGTATCATAAGCATTGCCAGATTGCTGTGGATACAGTTGAGTTTGAGATCAGAACTAAGAGCAGCCATGAGATTTATTCCTGTGAGGAAACTGACCAAATATTGAACATCAGTGAATGTTAATGGAATAGTTGATCATAGATGACAGTTTTCTTCCATAATCTTCGTCAAGGATCACATGTCACCTGGTTAATTCATTTTAACATCTCTCTGTAAAAGTCAAGGATGGGGTTCCAAGATGGCGGAATAGAGACAGGATGGTCCAAATCATGTGGGGCAATATTAATATTTTTACAAAGGGTAGAAACTACATGCCTAAGATAAAACCATGCGGAATTCAAGGAGGAAAGCCCAGCAAGAAGAGCAGAGATGTGGGGAAAAAAAAAGAGGGGGAGGCTTGGATCTGGAGAGGAGTACACCAGCCCCAGTGGACCAGGCGAGAGGGAAATCCATGGGTCCATGGAGCTGTGGATAGCAGCGGGAGGGAATGCTTGGTGAACTGCTTTTGAAGTTCCACATAGGGAAAAAAATTAATGAACAAATAGGGAGGTGGCACACCTCCCTCCCTCTCCCCCAACCCTGCAAGGACCAGCAGCAGGCTAAAGGAAACCATTCCACTACTTTTTTTTTTCTATTTTTGGATGTAGGCAAATGTCATATCACAAAGGGAAGCCCTGCCTATGGAAAGCTCGTGTCCACCCACCACCATTGAGATGTAAACTAGGTTCCAGTAGGCAGGGGCACTGTGCACCCACCCATGAACAACAGACCTATAGCAACTCATAACAAGGGAATCCTACTCACAGGAAAGACTCCACAGATCAAAGGCATAGTTCACTAAGCAGTGCAAACGAGTGCTGAACACACCAGGGACTAACACCACGGCACCCCGCAGCTGTGAGGAGAAGGGAGGGTCATAATAACACAAGTGAACAACCTCCTCCATGCAGATAACCAGAGGAGAGCTACAAAGCCCCACAGGGGCCTTTTCTTGGATACGTGTGCCACCCTGGAACACCGAATGGAGCACAAGGCCACACCCAGCACACACCTCTAGGTACTCACTGAAAGTATAGGCATTGCACAAAGCCACAAAGACACCAAACAATTAAAAAAATACACAAATGCCAAAAAAACAAGAAGAAACTTAATTAAGAATAAGGAAGGCACTATTAGTCCCCCAAAGAACACTACATCTCATCAATAGTAGATGATGAAGATGCAGAGATTGAGGATATGCCAGAAACGGAATTCAAAAAATTAATCATCAGATTACTTAGAAGCAATCAGAAGCATATTCATGAACTAAATGAATTTTTTTTCTCATGAAATTGAGACAATAAAGAGAAATCAGAATGAAATACTAGAAATGAAGAATTCAATAAAAATTGCAGTGGGAGTCTTAACAAGAGAGTAGGTGAGGCAGAAGAAAGAATACCCAAACTAGAAGACAAATCTCTGGAAATTTTACTCTCAGAGCAAAAAAAGAAGAAATTAGAAAACTAAAAAGCACAGTTGGAGATCTACGAGATACTAGCAAATAACCCAACATATGGGTCCTAGGAGTTCCTGAAGGCATGGAAAGAGGGAAGGATTAGAAGGCATTCATGACCGGTGCCACGGCTCACTAGGCTAATCCTCTGCCTGTGGCACCAGCACCCCGGGTTCTAGTCCCAGTAGGGCACCAGATTCTGTCCCGGTTGCTCCTCTTCCAGTCCAGCTCCCTGCTGTGGCCCGGGAGTGCAGTGGATGATTGCCCAGGTCTTTCGGCCCTGTACCGCATGGGAGACCAGGAGGAAGCACCTGGCTCCTGGCTTTGGATCAGCGCAGCGTGACAGCTACAACACGCCAGCCGAAGCGGCCACTTGGGGGGTGAACCAATGGAAAAAGGAAGATCTTTCTGTCTCTCTCTCTCCCCCTGTCTAACTCTGCCTGTCATAAACAAACAAACAAACAAACAAACATATAAAAGAAGGCATTCATGAAGAACCTGGGTCATGAAAAGTTTGCCCAAGTTCTAGGCAGCAAACTCCTTGATGTTCTGGCAGTATCTGGCCTGCAATAAACAGAAAGTCCACCTCGGTAAGGCCTGCAGTGGTTTGAAAAGCTTTGACATGTCCTCCTCCAGGACCTGCATGCTCTCCTGCTGGCCACAATACTGATACTGCTAACTGTTGCAGCTGCTGCTTGGTGGTATCCCTGATGCATGTATTGTATTTAACTGTGTCTTGGCTTATTTCATCCACTCTTCATCAGCCACTGTAAATTCGTTCCCTAGTTTTAATATTATTGAATCAAATTCCATACCTTGCAACTAGCTCAATACTATCACTGTAACAAATAGGCTTATCAATTCCATAACATAACTACTATTATTTATTTTATTGTTATTTTATCTGTACCCATTTCCATCACTATTGTTCTGAGAACCCTATTCTTGAACTTCAACATTTTTCTATTTATTTAAATTTGCTAATATTCTTTTTGGAGTAAAGATATAGTCTTTGTAAATATTTTCTACTTTTATTTATCTTTAAATTTTATTTATAAGCTTTGACAGCAGAAAATTTCATTTTCCCATTGTTTTCTTATATTTTATAAGTAGAATGCCATTGACAGTTCAGAGCTTATAGTCTCTTTGATTATTGTGGCTTACATTTTTTTAATATATGCAATCCAACTGTGACTTTTATTAGTGTGTGGTTCAGACCTAATGTCATTTGATTTCCTAACTAGTTTCTCAAAAATGAGAGATTTCTGCTTTGTGGATTTTGGTGAATTTCAAATCACACATTAATAATATATAAATCAAGTTGTCTATGAACTTTCTAAAGTCATTCAAAATACAACTATAAATCACTGAGATGATAGAATACATTCACTTATGTCTATAATTTTTTTTATTCTAACTTTACTTCTTGTTGCTCATGACTTTTAAAAAATAACTGTGTTGTGAATATGGTCAACTGGTTAAGACTCTACTTGGATGCCCCCTTCCATGTCAGAGTGCATGGATTCCAACCACAACTCTGTTTCTCATTCAAACTTCCTGCTAATGCAGACTATGGGAGCCAGCTGGTGATGGCTCAAGTAGTTAGATCCTTGTCGTCCATGTGGAGGACATGGATTGAGATCCCAGTTCCTGGGTGTAGGCTGGCACAGTCCTTGCCGTTGCAAGCATTTTGGAAAATGAATCAGCAGATAGAAGAGCTCTCTCTTGCTCTCCCACTCTCCCTCAATCTATGTCTCCCAATTTCTATTTCTCTGTCTCTCAAATAAAAACTTGTAAATAAAAGAAAAAAATTTGAACTATTCATTCTTCCAGATGAATACCCTTATTGTACTAAGACATAAAGATATTCCTCTGGGATTATGACTAGCAACAAGTAAATAGAACATTTGTTTTCTATTGCTGTGTAGTTACCTACCAGTTTTTGTTTGTTTGTTTGTTTGTTTGTTTTTTGACATGTAGAGTTAAGAGTTATAGACAGTGAGAGAGAGAGGCAGAGAGAAAGGTCTTCCTTCCATTGGTTCACTATCCAAATGGCCGCCACAGCTGGCATTGCACTGATGCAAAGCCAGGTGCTTCTTCCTGGTCTCCCATGCGGGTGCAGTGGCCCAAATACTTGGGCCATCGTCCACTGTCCTCCCGGGCCACAGAAGAGAGCTGGACTGGAAGAGGAGCAACCGAGAATAGAATCTTGCACCCATATGGGATGCCGGCGCCGCAGGCAGAGGATTAACCAAGTGAGCCATGGCACCGGCCCTATGTACCAGTTCTGTAGGTCAGAAGTCCAGCCCAATGTAGTTGGGCTCCCCTTCAGGATGAAAGCAACATGACAGCAGGCTGTGTGCTTAGCTGATGTTTGAGGAACTCTTTTCCAAGTTCATTATCTTCTTGGTAAAATAACTTCCTTTTAGCTGTCGCACTAAAATCTTCTTGTTCTTAATCTATCCATCATAAAAATGCAAATAAATCTAGTGGAAAATGGGGTCTTTTGGTAATATTGAAACATTTGAGAAATAGTTGAAATTTATTTCAATGTGATCAAAATGTATGTATGTATCTTCACATTTCTGATAATTATCTTTGTGTAAATTTTTATGTGTCATATAAAGATTTGCTTATTTTATGTCTTTTATTGGAGTACAGATATTTTCTTATATTATCATTCATACAATAAATTTCAGTATTTTCTGTGTTGATGCTTCTGCTAAATCCTAACAGAACAATTTTAGTAATGATTTTTGCTTTTAATTAGCTATATTGGGTATCCTATTAATAATGACTATATCCTCAAATAATGACTTTAGATTATATTTAAAAATCTCAGTAATTAATTTTTTCTTTTAAACTAATTTTAATTAAAAAACTTCAATATCATAAATACATTTTCAATGACTATTTATTTCATGTAGTTATCCTTTACAGTGTCTTAAAATGTAAATCTCCTTTTTTGTACTTTTTCCATTTCTTTTTAATGAGACCAACATTAAAGTTCAACTGCTGCTATTATTGTACTTTTGGCATCTATTACTTTTAGTAACACATCGTATGGATTTTATCTATAGAATTATTGGTATACTGTGGTAATAATTTATTTCTAATATTTTAATTATAAAATTTGGTATAATTTACAAATAATAAAATGAAAGCTTTTAAAATGTGTACCTTGTGGCTCAGTGGGTTAAAGCTTCAGCCTGCAGCACCAGCATCCCATATGGGGACCTGTTCAATTCCAGGCTGCTCCACTTCTGATCTAGCTTCCTGCTAATGTGCCTGGGAAAGCAACAGAAGATGGTGAAAGTGCTAGGGGAACCCGGAGGAAGCTCCAGGCTCCTGGCTTTATCCTGGCCCAGCTGGGTCATTGGAGCCATTTATGGAGTGAACCAGCAGATGGAAGATATTCTCTCTCTCTCTCTCTCTCTCTCTTTCTCTCTCCAGAAAGAATTTGCCTAAATATTACATGCATAAAAAACTTTATGCATAAAGATTAACTATGTTGTTTATTTATTTGAGAGGTAGAGTTACAGACAGTGAGAGGGAGAGACAGAGAGAAAGGTCTTCCTTCCGTTGGGTCACTCCCTAGATGGTCGCAACTGGCCGGAGCTGTGCCAATTCAAAGCCAGGAGCAGGAGCTTCTTCCGGGTCTCCCACATGGGTACAGGGGCCCAAGGATTTGGGCCATCTTCTACTGCTTTCCCAGGCCACAGCTGAGAACTGGATTTGAAGAGGGGCAGCGGGATAGAATCGACACCCATATGGGATGCCAGCACTGCAGGCGAAGGATTAACCTACTGCGTCACAGCACCAGCCCCAACTATGGTTTTTAATAATGAGAGAGAGAGATAGAGGTGTCTTCTGTCTGCTGGTTCACTCCTCAGTTGGCCACAATGGCCAGAGCTATGCCAATCCAAAGCCAGGAGATAGGAGCTGCTTCTGGGTCTCCTACGTGGATGCAGGGATCCAAGCACTTGGGCCATCTTCTACTGCTTTCACAGGCCATAGCAGAGAGGTAGATCAGAAGTGGAGCATCTGGGACTTGAACCGGCACCCATATGGGATGCCAAAACTACAGGCAGCAGCTTTACTTGCTACACCACAGCTCCAGCCCCCAACATGCAGTGACTTTTTAAAGCCCTTGTCTTGACTGTTGAAAAACAGTTTTTTTGTTTGTTTGTTTTTTTCTTCATGCAAACTATTGAACTCTTTACTTAGTATAGATTGGTCTTCTGTGTATAAAGTTATTCAAAAATAGATCTTAGTGGAGAATGGGATTGGGAATGGGAGAGGGAGGAAGAGGAGATGTGGGCGTATAGTTAGAAGGGTTGGTATGGTGGAAAGAGTCTCAATATTTTTAAAATTGTACTTACAAAATGTACGAAGTTTATATTCCTTAAATAAAAGATTTATTATTGGAAAAAATACCTGATTTTAGTGGATTTATTTATGCAATTAACTGAACAAATTATTTTCATAATCTCATCCCCACCACAATGAAGTGACTCATCAGATCTGTGGTATAGGTGATGGGAGTCCTATTTTAAATGTGGTCTAAAGAAACTCCTCTCAACTACGTTATGTCAAGGGAAATTTTCCATATTCAGCTCATCATACTTTGAAATTCAAAGGGTAAAATCCAACAACTTATTATAGTCTAGAACTTTATTTGTCATCTATTTGAACACAATATTTTTTTCTAAAATATAAACAAGTTATAACGATCTGCAGTAGCACTAAGTGCAAACAGTAAGCAAGATCAGGCTAATTGTAGGATAATTGTAGGAGGCTGGAGATGTCAAGATTTTTTTTCACTGAAAAGAAGCATTAAAACCAGTAAGTGAAAGATGTGCATCTTTTTTCTGTCGGGAACGAAATAAGAAAAAGGATTTAAAAGAATTTCATGAAGTGAGTCAGCACTGTGGCGTAGCAGGTAAAGCAGCAGCTTGCAGTGCCAGCATCCCATATGGGCGCCAACTCGAGTCCCAGATGCCCCACTTCTGATCCAGCTCTCTGCTATGGCCTGGAAAGCAGTAGAGGATGGCCTAAGTGTCTCAGCTCCTGCACGCAAGAGGATGATCAGGAAGAAGCTCCTGGCTCCTTGCTTTGGATTGGCGTGGCTACAGACAGAGTGGCCATTTGGGGAAGGAACCAGCTGAAGAAAGCTTCTCTCTCTTTCTTTCTCTGCCTCTCTTTAACTCAGCCTTTCAAATAAATAAGTATATCTTTTTTTTAAAAAAAAAGGAATTTAATGAAACCAGTTATTCAGAGAAAATAAAGAAGGAATACAGAGGGGCCGGCGTTGAGAAATAGCAGGTAAAGCTGTTGCTGTGAACCTGACATCCCAAGGGGGCGTCAGTGAATATTCTGGCTGCTCCATTTCCAATCCAGTTCCCTGCTAATGACCTGAGAAAAGCAGCAGCAGCTGGATCAAGTGTTTGGATCCCTGCTGTCCTCGTGGGAGACTTGGATGAAGCTCCTGGCTCCTGGCGGCACCCTGGCTCAGCCCTGGCCCTTGTGTCCATCTGGAAGTGAACCAGTGGAGTGAAGGTATCTGTCTCTCTCTCTTTCTCATTCTTACTTTGACTTTCAAATAAATTAATAAGCCATTTTTTTAATTTAAAAAGAAGGAATAAAGATAATCAAATTGCAAATTGGAGATTAAATCTTCACTAACTAGGAGGATAGAATCTAGGTTTTAATTGCACAGCCAATGCATTATGCTCAAAGTGAACAGAATTATTTTAAAATGCTCAAGATATAAGCATTTACAGGTAAGAAAAATTTTACTCTAAGACTTAATAATGTGTGTAGATTGTGTGTAGATTGAAAGAGAGGATACAGTGAGAGACTTTATGTCCATTTGCATCATGATAACAGAATATTTATGTGACAATGGCTTATCTATCACTTCTACAGACATCATCATAAAGGAGATTGTTTTTTTCTCCTAGGAAGGAAGCAAACAGCGAGAAAAATAAAGTAAAAAGAACTTGAAAATGGAGAAAGAACTACAGATGTAATCTTTGACATCCTAAATCAAAATTACTATTTGTATATTTCTCCTTCCAGAAAAGAAACTTGTAACAGTGAACTGAACCCATGCATTAGAGTTTTCCATCTTTAACATTTGACATATGGCAGGACCTCAACATATGTTTATGCAATGAATCAACAGATGTCAAATAGCTCTTGTCTTATTATTTCACTATTCTTGAAGATGAAGGAAACTGACTCCTCTGGGAATGGGGGCACTGAGAGTTATTTGAGAGTGTATTTAAAACACCTGATGAAAAGAACAAGATAATGATTTAAAGAGAAAAAAAGTAAGAATGACAAGAATAACATTATCTTGAAATCGATGTGAACCACATGTTTTTGAAATTGTTTTGTGAGTAGTATTAATTTGGTGAGCAGATGAAGAAAAATCAGACCATGGGAATAATAAATATTCTACAATTAAATCACTCTGATGTGACCTGAGTGTCAGTTCCCCTGGAGTCCATGGGTGGTAGAAGACATGAGTGCCTTTGGTATCCTTGATGGCAGTGAAAAAACCCTAAATCAGAATAAGATTTGAATTTAGAGAATAGAGAAATGGAAGTAAAGATTAAGATCAAAGGAAATAGGCTGGTTAGTTTATGGAAGTAGAAGAAATGAAGCCTGTTAGAAACAGCTACTCTCCATGTAATTCTTCCATTTCAAGGAGGAGAGAGGGCAGCATTCAAAATTACAGAGCACGATGAAGCAGAGATGAGATGATCTCAATCAGAGCTACAGTAATGCTGGTAAGAAATAAAATTTAGACACTTTATTTTGTAGGTCAACTCTGAACCAGAGCTGATAAGCTAACACTAGGAGTGGAGTGGAGCAAACCATTGGGAAGTATGTAAGAGCCGAGAGGATTCGGAGATTGTTGGTCAGTGGTCATTAGAATAGAGAGAATTATGTTATGACGAAAGATAGTGAAGAAGGCTGTGGTGGAAGAAAAGTTGCCTGAAAAATCGACACTTCCTATTTAAGTAGATGGTAGAAAGTGTCTCCATTAGAAAGTAATGAGGATTTACCTTTCAGAGAACACATATTTTCCATTGCAACAGAAATTCTTACACAAAATACAGCCAAGAAAAACATTAGTAGTACTTGCATTTTCTAATTGATTACCTAGTAATCCTAATGATTGTTCTATAAAATATTCACATTAGGAAAAGGAGAGATAATTAAAAATCTATATTATTGAGAATCTGATAGAAAGTAACATATTTCTCTAAAAAGTCGCACTCTAAGTGATGAGCCCAAACTGATTGTGGGAAAGTTGTCTTGTAGGGGTTGGCACTGTGGCACAGAGGGTTAAAGTCAAGGCCTGAAGCACAGGCATCCCATATAGGTGCTGGTTCTAGTCCTGGCTGCTCCTCTTCTGATCCAGCTCTCTGCTGTGGCCTGGGAAAGCATTCAAGGATGTGGAGGATGGCCCAAGTCCTTGGGCCCCTGCACCCAGGTGGGAGACTCAGAGGAAGCTCCTGGCTTCTGGCTTCAGATTGGCGCAGCTCTGGCCATTGCAGCCATCTGGGGAGTGAGCCAGTGGATGGAAGACCTCCCTCTCTATCACTACCTCTCTCTGTAACTCTGTATTTCAAATAAATAAAATTTAAAAAAAGAAAGTAACAGTATCTGCCTAATTTAAAAAAATATATAGTTTTCTTGTAAAAATTAGAAATACTTCCTCTCACACATTTATTGAAATCAAGGTATTGTTTGCACCGCTATATTTACTAAATGAAAACAGGACAGTGACATATGTTTAATTTTTCTTTTCAATTGTCTACAAAAGAGAACAGATGATCTAAAAAAGCCTCTTTTACCTGATATCTGCAATTCCTCAGGCAGAAGACCAATCTCACACTAAGCATAGTTTTTGAAAAGTGCATAGCGGGGCCGGCACCCACTTGGTTAATCCTCCGGCTGTGGCACCAGCATCCCATATGGGCACAGGGTTCTAGTCCAGGTTGCTCCTCTTCCAGTCCAGCTCTCTGCTGTGGCCCAGGAGGGCAGTGGAGGATGGTCCAAGTGCTTGGGTCCCTGCACCCACATAGCGGACCAGGAAGAGGCACCTGGCTCCTGGCTTCGGATCAGTGCAGCGCCAGCCATTGCGACCATTTGGGAAGTGAACCAATGGAAGGAAGACCTTTCTCTCTGTCTCTCTCTCTCACTGTCTATAACTCTACCTATCAAAACGAAAAAAAAAAAAAAAGAGAGAGGTGCATAGGAGTCAGCACTATGGCATAGTGTTTAAAGCCCCCACCTGCAGTACTGGCATCCCATATGGGTGCTGGTTCAACTCCTAGCTGCTCCACTTCCGATCCATTCTCTGTTGTGGCCTGGAATAGCAGTACAAGATGGCCCAAGTGCTTGGGCCCCTGCACCGGCATGGGAGACCCAAAGAAAGCTTCTGTTTCGTGGCTTCAGTTTGGCACAGCTCCAGCCATTGTTGCCAGTTGTGGATTGAACGAATGGATGGAAGACCTCTCTCTCTCTCTCACTCTGCCTCTCCTTCTCTCTCTCTGTAACTCTAACTTTCAAATAAATAAATCTTTAAGGAAAAAAAGTGCATAATAAGCCCAATAATTTGATGAAAAGCATGGTTACTTTTGAGAATCACTATCATAACCAATAAACATTTACTCCAGAAATTAATACGGATTAGGTTTCAAAGCTTATGTGCCTTTGTTACCATGATTTACAATTATATTGTTTCAGAAAACATGACTAGTTTCAGTACCTATCTTTAGTATCAATGAATTAAAATATTTTTGAAAAAAGCTCTACAAATTCCTTTAAATGTGAGCCATTCATTGCTTACAGAAAAAAACACATGTGTATAAATGTAGGACACTAGCTCTAATATTTCAGTATGTGAGTTGCAGCCAGAGTGCTAGAGGAATTTCAAACTTTCAAGAAATATTTCTGACATTTGACAAAACAAGATTTACATGAAAAAGTGAAACCATAGGTTTGAACATAAATGTAATAACCCTACTCATAACATAAGAAGAAGCATAAACAATTATAAAATCACAGTGAATTAAAACATAAAATAACTATTTTGTCCATTAGTTGCCTCCTGTCAGGACCAAATACAAACTATCAGATGAGGACCCCAAACTATGGCTTAACAAGATGCCATGTCTTGTTTACACTGCTTGGGCTACCTGTGGTTTTGTTCTTTCGGCTGAAAGTCTGGCGTACTACATACTGTATGGTAGTGTTTCTTATAATTATTTCTGACCAAATTAGCCTGGTGGTGTATACATTTACTCTTTCAGTTTTCATAGATTTAGTCATATGTCTGAGCTTGGAGTTCCTTGGGTTTATCTTGGTTGAAGTTCACTCAGTTTCTTGAATATGAATATTCACCTTTTATCAAGGTTGGGAAGTTTTATAAAATTATTTCTTTAAGTAATTTTTCAGCTCTACACTGATTTTTCTCTCATTCATTCTAGGACTAGTGACACGAACATTTTGTCATTGTTTCAGAAGTCCCTGAGGCTCAGTTCTTTTTGAAATTTTTAAATCTGTTTTCTCAGAATTGTTCAAAACAAATAATTTTCATTAATCTGTCTTTAATCATTTTGTTTCTTTCCCCTGTCACTTTTGTTTTATGATTTGGCCCATCTGGTGAGATTTTTATTTTGATAATTATAAACGGTTTTAGTTCTAAAATTTCCATTTGGTTCTTTGTATTTATTTTTTTACGGGGGTTGTCTATGTTTTCACTTTTTCCAACTATATACATAATTGCTATAAGGAATTCTTTATGATACCTTCTTCAGAAACACCTATCCACTAATTCTAACATTTATGTCATCTTGGTGTTTGATTTTAGCAATTTTCTTTTCTGATTTGATTTGAGGTTTTACCAGTTGTTGGTGGTTCATGTAACCATTGACTATAATTTGAACATTTTGAATGGTAAAACAATATGATTTTTTCTTAAATTGTTTATTTAAGCAAGCAGTCTACTAATTTAGGACTAAAAGGCATGTCCTCACTCACTTTTGTAGTTTGTTGTTCAAATTTCAATTAAGTTTATTGTTTAACCAGTAAACTTAAGCACAACCATATAAAATGTTTTTAGTTTCTTTCTACCAACAAGTTTAAAACATATGATACACAGATTCAGGTCACACAAATTAAAATGTATCTTTGATTGATTTTAGCAGCTTAAATTTATGGACAATCTTATCTATAAGCCAATTAAAACAATATTCTTAATAAAATTTCCCCATGTGGACATACAATATGTACACACATATAACATAGCATAATAGACCAATATAGCAATTTTAATAATAGCTTTTAAAATCTTTAACTCTTTTTGTCGATTGCCAATTGATTTGAATTGCTTTTTGTTTTTAGTAACCTCAGTTAACCATACTTTCTCTCAGTTGGTACTGTTAATACATTATTGGCTTCATCTGTTTACAGAGCCATCCCAAAGTACTGAATACAATAGAAGTGGCTGGAAAAATCCATAGGAACCTATAGGAAGACAGCTAAACACAGAACCAACAACACTTTAGTTTTATGAGCAGCAAATCATATATAACTATGGATGACAAAAGACTTTAAGTCGCCATGTTTAAAATTATAAACTCATCAACCAACAAGAGGCACTTGCTTACGTCACAGTATTTTTGAAAGCACCTGTAGGATTTTACAAGTATTTAACCCTTTAGGCCTCTGGGGCTTTCTCATTAAGATAACTATCATGTCTAGTAACACAAAATCATTAGACTTTTTAATTCTCAAACATTTGTATTAATAGCATTTTCCATTATAGAAACTTAAAGTTTTGTACCACATCACATCTTGACATTACTTCTAATATAATCCAAATAGCCTGATTAGTTGGTGTCTCTATAAGATGAGAGACATAGGTCCTTCGATTTTTTTCAGTTGGGCCCAAACTGGAAAAACCAAAGTCCAAGATTTAGTGGAAATTTTAGAGTCCAGATTGTTTGAAACTTTGATTTTTTGAATGCCTGTCAAGAATGCCAAGAAGGCTCAAAATCCAAAATATCTGGTTGAATTAAGATTCAATTCAAGTTTATTTATCCTCTGCAGTGAATCATGATCTCACTCATTTCTACATTAATTGGGTGACAAGACTCTGCCCAACCATGCTCAGCATGTGCTAGGGAGAAAAAGGGAAGTACCTCACTGCTGAGGGAAGATGATGGAATTCAGAATTCTATCCACCTGGCTGTGGGGGTAGGGTGATCACCCATTAGAATAGGTCAAAGAAAAGTGGCAGAGTACCACTACCAGGCTTCAATAGGTAGGGTTGCCTCCTATTATTCAGGTGATGTGAACAACAGAGTTCTGCCCATAATCTCTATAGGGGAAGAATGTTTGCCCCTTTTTTCTGTTGAGAAACGGTATAAAAGTCAGAGTTATACATACAGGGTATGCTGGCAAGAAGCATCTCACTGTCACTGCTACAGGAAGGTAGGAGTCAGAGTTGTTACCATCTCTATGGCAGAGGGGTGCTGCCTCCCATCTACAGATGGCGGGAGGATGTCAGAATTCTGCTCATGTCTCCAATATGGCTCCTTCCTGCAAGAAATGGTGGAAGACAATCCCACTTCTACGACATCCATGAGAATGGGGACAGAACACAATTTCTTTCTTGATACTCATCTTAAGAAAAGGTGAGTATGATCAAAATGTTTATTTCTGTTCTGTTGGATTGCCCTTTTCCCTGGTTCTTTAACTGGAGACAGATGAGATAGATAGATGACAGATTTTTATAGATAATAGATAGATAGATAGATAGATAGATAGATAGATAGATAGATACTTGCAGTGATTCAAATGAAAGATAAATAATTTGTGAAAATATTGGATGATATTATTGACAAGGACCTACTTAAATAACTATTTTATGGCATAGTTGATGGAAAGTAAAGTTTGTTTATAATGAAAAATCTGTCAGCTATGTAATACAATATTTTTTGTTTTCAACATTAATTTCACCATTCAAATGTAGATGTTCTTGACTAATATGTTTTTAAATCATTTGTGTTTTGATTGACATAATATTTGTGAATATTATGAGGTGATTTTTTAAAAGATTTACTTATTTGAAAGGTAGTGTAACAGAGTGAGAGGAAAGACAGACAGAAGTATTCCATCCATTGGATCCCTCCTTAACTGGCATAAACTTCACATGTTGGATCAGGTCATTCAGGAGCCCAGAATTCCAGCTGAGTTTCACATGTAGGTGGCAGGGGCCTAAGCACTTGGGTCATCTTTTGCTGCCTTCTTAGGCACATTAGCAAAGATTTAAATCAGAAACAGGTGCTGGGACTTGAAGCAGTACTCTGATATGGGATGTCCCAAGCAGCAGCTTAAGTAACTGGGCCACAATGCTGGCTGCTCATAAGGTGATATGTAAATTATTGTAGATATTTGGTAATGATTAGTTCAGAGTAATGAGCACATAGCATCCATAGAATTATTAATAGAGTTCAGTATTTTTGGGAGATTGAGGAATATGCTTACTTTTTTGAAAAAAAATCTACTTTCACCTGTCTGAGGATGGAAGATACAAGATTAAGCCCAAAACATTATTCAGGAAAAGCTAATGTGTTCTAACAGTGTGGATGTTGGGTGAGATGGGGAAATCTGAAGATATATGTTATCATGAGGACACAAAATTTTTTACAAAAAATGTATGTCAAATTACTATTCAGCTTTTTTCATTTTGTTTAGGATTGAGCATTGCTATGGTATAGAAGTTTGTTTCTTTCCCAAATTCATTTATTTATACCTTACTGACAAATATGATAGGGTGTAGAGGAAGGGAGTAGGTTACGAAGGTGTCACCTTACTAAAAAGGAACAGAGAGCCTCTCCCTTCTTCCATGCAAACGGAAATGAAAAACTCACATGAGTTGCTATTATTATATCAGATAAAATAGATTTTAAGAGAAAACTGTTAAAATATACAAAGAACATTATTATGTATTAAGGGATCAATTCAGTAAGATACGACTATAGTAAGTGTATATGCATCCAATGCTAAGGTATCCAGTTTTATAAAACAAATGCTCATGGATTTAATGGGAAACATATGCTTCAATACAATAAAAATGGGGTACCTCAACACCCCACCTTCATCAATGGACAGATCAACCAGACTGAAAAAAAATCAACAAAGGAACAACAGAGTTAATTTACACTATAGACCAAATGGATCTAAGATATACATACATATATATATATATATGACATATATATATATATATACAGATATATATATATATATATAACATTCTACCCCACAGCTGCAGATTACTCATTTTTTTCATCAGTGTATGGAACATTCTCTAGGAGAGACAAAATAGGCATAAAAGATATCTCAATAAACTTTAAAAAAATGAAATCGCATCAGCTATCTTTTCAGAACACAATGAAATGACATTGGAAATTAACATCAAAAGAAACTAAAAAATAAACGTACAGATGGAGACTGAACAACATGTTCTTGAAAAAACAGTGAGTTATACAACAAAAAAGGAAATTTAAAAAAATCCTTCAAATGAATGAAAATCAAAACACAGCATACTGTAACTTACGAAATACAGCAAAAACAGTGTAAAGAAGAAAGATAAGAGCAACAAGTGCCTACATCAAAAAATTGGAAAGGTATGGGCCATTGTTGTGACGTAGCAGGTAAAACTGCTCCCTGCAACATGGAGATCCAGATGGGCACCAGTTCATGTTCTACTCCAAGTCCAGCTCTCTGCTTGTGACCTAGGAAAAGCAGCAAAAGATAACCTAAGTGCTTGGGTCCCTGCTACCCACATAGGAGATAAGGAAGAAACTCCCAACTCCTGGTTTCCACTTGGCACAGCCCTGATCATTATGAACTGCTATATGCCAAAAAATTGGAAAATCTAGGAGAAATTGATAGATTTCAAGAAAAATATGATTTAGTAAAATTGAAGCCTCAATAAACCAATAACCAAAACTGAGATTGAACCACATCATCCCAACAAAGAAAATCACAGGGCTGGATGACTTTCAGAGCTGAATTCCATCAAATTTCAAGAAGAAATAATATCAATTCTACTTAAACTGCTTAAAACAATTGAAAAGGAGGGAACTCTTTTAAACTCATTCTATGAGGCAATCATTCTTTTTTTTTACAGGCTTCCACTCAAGATGGGTTTCTTACATAACAGCTGTTTTTTTTTTAAACTTTTATTTAATGAATATAAATTTCCAAAGTACAGATTATGGATTACAATGGCTTACCCCTCCATAACTTCCCACCCATCTGCAGCCTCCCCTCTCCCACACCCTCTCCCCTTCCATTCACATCAAGATTCATTTTCAATTCTCTTTATATAAAGATCAATTTAGTATATATTAAACAAAGATTTCAACAGTTTGCACCCACACAGAAACATAAAGTGAAAAATACTGTTTTGTTTAAGTACTAGTTATAGCATTAAATCACAATGTATAGCACATTAAGGACAGAGATCCTATATGAGGAGTAAGTGCACAGTGACTCCTGTTGTTGACTTAACAAATTGACACTCTTGTTTATGGTGTCAGTATTCACCCTAGGCTCTTGTCATGAGTTGCCAAGGCTATGGAAGCCTTTTGAGTTCACCGAATCTGATCATATTTAGACAAGGTCATAGTCAAAATGGAAGTTTTCTCCTCCCTTCAGAGAAAGGTACCTCCTTCTTTGATGACCATAACAACTGGTTTCTAACAGGAAGTATGCCTAAGATGTGACAGGGAAGCTACACGACTCTTTAGGACAATGTCACTTACATTGCTTTTCATTTTCTTTAAAACTTTTATTTAATGCATATAAATATCCAAAGTACAGCTTATGGATTACAATGTCTCTCCCGCC
Source organism: Lepus europaeus (assembly GCF_033115175.1). Lineage (NCBI taxonomy): Eukaryota > Metazoa > Chordata > Mammalia > Lagomorpha > Leporidae > Lepus > Lepus europaeus. Next base: position 17,795,521 of record NC_084828.1, on the reverse strand, counting down.
CCAATAACTTCCCTCCCACCCGCAACCCTCCCCTTTCCCAATCCGTCTACCCTTCCATTCACATCAAGATTCAATTTCAATTCTCTTTATATAAAGAAGATCAGTTTAGTATATATTAAGTAAAGATTTCAACAGTTTGCACCCACATAGCAACATAAAGTGAAAAATACTGTTGGAGTACTAGTTATAGCATTAAATCACAATGTACAGCACATTAAGGACAGAGATCCTACATGATATTTTTTAAAAATTAATTAATTTTCTATGCAATTTCCAATTTAAAACCAAGTTTTTTTTTAATTTTCAAATATCTTTATATACAGAAGATCAATTCAGTATATACTAAATAAAGATTTCATCAGTTTGCACCCACACAGAAACACAAAGTGTAAAAATACTGTTTCAGTACTAGTTATAGCATTACTTCCCATTGGAGAACACATTAAGGACAGATCCCACATGAGACGTAAGTACACAGTGACTCCTGTTGTTGACTTAACAATTTGACACTCTTGTTTATGGCATCAGTAATCTCCCTAGGCTCTAGTCATGCGTTGTAAAGGCAATGGAAGCCTCTTGAGTTCACTGACTTCGATCTTATTCAGACAGGTTCATGGTCAAAGTGGAAGTTCTCTCCTCCCTTCAGAGAAAGGTATCTCTTTCTTTGATGGCCCCATTCTTTCCACTGGGATCTCACTCACAGAGATCTTTCAGTTAGGTCTTCTTCTTTTTCTTTTTTTTTTTTTTTTGTTTTTTTGTTTTGTTTTGTTTTGTTTTGTTTTCCAGAGTGTCTTGGCTTCCCATGCCTACAATACTCTCATGGGCTCTTCAGCCAGATACGAATGCCTTAAGCTAATTCTGAGGCCAGAGTGCTATTTAGGACATCTGCCATTCTATGAGACTGCTGTGTCTCCCCCTTCCCATGTTGGATCGTTCTCTCCCTTTTTTATGCTATCAGTTAGTATTAGCAGATACTAGTTTTGTTTGTGTGATCTCTTTGACTCTTAGACCTATCAGTGTGATCAATTGTGAACTGGAATTGATCACTTGGACTAGTGAGATGGCATTGGTACATGCCACCTTGATGGGATTGTATTGGAATCCCCTGACACGTTTCTAACTTCACCATTTGGGGCAAGTCAGCTTGAGCATGTCCCAAATTGTACATCTCCTCCCTCTCTTATTCCCACTCTTATATTTAACAGGGATCACTTTTCAGTTAAAATTTAAACACCTAAGAATAATTGTGTGTTAATTACAGGTTCAAACAATAGTACTAGAACAAAAAAAACTATAATGAATGAAGTATTGCATTGTACATCAACAGTCAGGACAAGAGCTGATCAAGTCACTGTTTCTCATAGTGTCCATTTCACTTCAACAGGTTTCCCCTTTGGTGCTCAGTTAGTTGTCACCGATCACGGAGAACTTATGATATTTGTCCCTTTGGGACTGGCTTATTTCACTCAGCATAATGTTTTCCAGATTCCTCCATCTTGTTACAAATGACAGGGTTTCATTGTTTTTGACTGCTGTATAGTATTCTACAGAGTACATGTTCCATAATTTCTTTATCCAGTCTGCCATTGATGGGCATTTGGGTTGGTTGCAGATCTTAGCTATTGTGAATTGAGCAGCAATAAACATTAATGTGCAGACAGTTTAATTTCCTTTGGGTAAATTCCAAGAAGTGGTATGACTGGGTTGTACAGTAGGGTTATATTCAGGTTTCTGAGGAATCTCCAGACTGACTTCCATGGTGGCTTAACCAGTTTGCATTCCCACCAACAGTGGGTTAGTGTCTCTTTTTCCCCACATCCTCTCCAGCATCTATTGTTGGTAGATTTCTGAATGTGAGCCATTCTAACCGGGGTGAGGTGAAAACTCATTGTGGTTTTGATTTGCATTTCCCTGATTGCTAGTGATCTTGAACATTTTTTCATGTGTCTGTTGGCCATTTGGATTTCCTCTTTTGAAAAATGTCTATTGAAGTCCTTGGCCCATCTCTTAAGTGGGTTATTTGTTTTGATGTTGTGGAATTTCTTGATTTCTTTGTAGATTCTGGTTATCAACCCTTTATCTGTAGCATAGTTTGCAAATATTTTTTCCCATTCTGTCAGTTGCCTCTTCACTTTCCTGACTGTTTCTTTTGAAGTACAGAAACTTCTCAACTTTGGGTATAGAATCTGCCACATTCAAGGGGGTGAGAAATACATACCTCTTCTCAATAAAAACGATCAAATAATTCGGGTTCATCTTTAATCCATCATCATGTATAAGGCAAACTTCAGATATGAAAGCAAAGATATGAAGAAGCTTCACATATGCAAACACTGGAAAATAAAGAAATAAAGATCTTTGAATCTAAAATGCCTTTTGCAACTTCTGGACAGCTTCAAGACATTCTCGTGTACACTGTGAACATTTCAGAGAATTGCAGGAAGAATTTCAAAAGAATGCTATAAATACGTATTTTAAATAATACGTTCCTCCCCAACTGTCATGAAAAGTGAGAATAGTGAGGAACTAACACATACACACACAAACCAGCCTTTAATGGGCAGAGGTAGTTCATTGGGTTAGTCTACAGTTTGGGATACCTGTGTCTTTTGTCAGGGTGCCTGGTTTAAGTACTGGCTCTCTTACTTTCAATCCAGCTCCCTTTTACTGCATCCTGGCAAGATAGCAGATGATGGCCTACCTGTGTGTCTCTGCTGCCCACAAAGGAGAACTTGATGGACTTCTAGGCTTCAGATTCAGCTTGGCCAAGTTCTGTCTGTTGTAGCCATTTGGCGTATTAACCAATAGATGGAACTTCTCTCTGTCTGCCTCTGTCTGTATCTATCCGCCCTTCAAATGAAACTTAAGTAATTTTAAAAACAAATAAATATAAATAGATTGCTGAGTGTCTTAATTCAAGCAATTTTACTTCAAAGATTTTTTTTTTATTTTTTATTTTTGACAGGCAGAGTGGACAGTGAGAGAGAGACAGAGAGAAAGGTCTTCCTTTTGCCGTTGGTTCACCCTCCAATGGCCGCCGCGGCCAGCGCTCTGCGGCCGGCGCACTGCGCTGATCCGATGGCAGGAGCCAGGTGCTTCTCCTGGTCTCCAATGGGGTACAGGGCCCAAGCACTTGGGCCATCCTCCACTGCACTCCCGGGCCACAGCAGAGAGCTGGCCTGGAAGAGGGGCAACCGGGACAGGATCGGTGCCCCGACCGGAACTAGAACCCGGTGTGCCGGCGCCGCATAGCGGAGGATTAGCCTAGTGAGCCGCAGCGCCGGCCAAAGATTTTTTTTTTTAAAGTTTTATTTCTCTACTCATTTGAAAGCAGAGTGACAGAGAGAGAAATCTCTCATCCACTGGTTCACTTGCCAAAAGCCTACAACTGATGTTAGGCCAAACCAAAGCCAAGTCTCCTACCTGGGTGACAAAGACCCAAACACTTGGGTAGCAATCTGCTGCCTTCCCAAACACATTAGCAGGACACTGGGTCAGAAGTGGAGTAGCCAGTTCTCAAACTGGCACATGGATGTGGGATGAGGGCATTGGAAGCAGTAGCTTAAGCCACTGTGCCACAAAGTCCACCCTACAAATCATTACCGATGTTCTGTCATGAACTTAGGGATTTTATTAAGCAATCAGGCTGTAACAATGAAGAGACAAATATTGTTTTCTTTCCTTCCTTGTGCTTATAACTTAAGGTTACAAAGTAACTCTAAAGAAAATTCAGCTGGAGTAATGTAGGACAATAGTCTTTGTTTAATCCTCAAATGAGGAAAGTTATGTGAAAAAGATTAATACAGCATAAAACAATGAAATACAAGCTCATAAATGCATTCAGTAATTCAGTCAAATAAGTATAATTGAAGGTTTTGTTATATCCCTAGTTCCTCCTAAATCTTTAGGCTAATGCATAAACTATGTTTTAATGAAAACAGATGCCTCCCTGTACACAGGACAGTTCCATCTGCTCTGTAGTTCCACATGGGAACGTCTTCTCATTGCTTACCAGCCCATCCCCAGTTCCAAGAAAACATGAGCCTCTTAAAACAAAGTTGAAAATCTAGCGACTTACGAGTCAGCTGGCAGTGTTTCTGCATTTTTCAGCAGGCTTGGATATCGAAGGGGAGCTTAGTGTGCACTCTGTAACTGACCTTTCCGAGCCAAGTTCAGACTGGTGTGAGTTATCAAATCTGACAGCCTTCTGGCAAGGCTTTGAAGGCTCTTGGGCCAGACTCCCTTCCAAGCTCAGCTGGGATCAATTAGGATAAATAATAGCTCTTGCAATAGCTAGTTCCTACCATGCTTTTTAAATGCATTTAGTGAGCAATAATGCAATTTATGGCTTACCTATACATTGCTATCCATTTTAAAAAATCGGATCAAAATTGAAAGGCTAAAACACTCTAAGAGTTGTAGAACAATCCAGTGTGGGAATGGGACAACCAAAGAGGCATTTTAAAGATGAAATCTTTAACCTTTATGTATGTAAATAAAGAAAGTAAAAAGAAAAAATAATAAATAAAGATGACTTTCTCTAAATTTAAGACACAATTAGATATGCATTCAAAAATATTTTTCTCCAAAATCTGAACTCTTATGCCTAAATCCACAAAAACAATATTCTGAGAGTGCAGTTAAAATATACCAGATACCACACACACACACAGAGAGAGAGAGAGAGAGAGAGAGGAGAGAGTCAAGGACTTTTGTCTGCCACAGCATTCCCAGGTCCTCTCCAGCACAGGTTATTAGTAAACAGCAACTACAGGATACTCCATGGAAACCAGGGGGTACAACAGAAAATGGTAATTTTGGGGACAGTGCTGTGGCATAGTGGGTAAAGTGACCGCCTGCCACCTGAGCATCCTGTTCGAACCTTGGTTATTCCACTTCTTATCCCGCTCCCTGCTAATGTGACTGGGAAAGTAATGGGAGGGTGGCCCAAATACTTGTCCCCTGCACCCATGTGAGAGATCCAGAAAGAGCTCCTAGCTCCTAGTTTCTGACTGTGGAGTAAACTGGCAGATGGAAGATCTGTTTCTCTGTCTCTCCCTCTCTCTATCTCTCTAACTTTGCTTTTTCAAATAAGTAAAATCTTAAAAAAAAAACACACATAATTTTCTATAACAAGATTGAGGCTGCATTCGATAATCCTTTCCGTTTCTGTTTTCAAAATTCGGTTTTCTTGGGTGTTTCTCTTCATGTGACCTAAGGATAAGTTACTTTCATGCATGATGTTCAGACTTCGGCTATTTGCAAGAATTATTTTTTAATCTTTCCAATTACTACTAGAACCATGAAGTTGTTGTGACATCTCTTTAATAATTGTGTAGGTTTGACATGAATCTCTCACAAAGTAAGTACGTGTTTAAAACAACTGTAACTTATAACGTTAGTCTATATTTGTTTGTGTGTATTTTCTGCTTCACTTTTGTCTTTCAGCCTCAAATTCTGACCTTTTCTTCAAGTTTGTTTAATTGAGAGACATAGAAATACACACAGAGAGAGAGAGAGAGAGAGAGAGAGAGAGAGGCAATTCCAACCACAGATTCACTCCATAAGTGTGATTAATGATTAGGGACCAAAGCAGGGAAGTAGAAACTCAATCAGGTTTCCCATGTGGGTGGCAGGAACCCAACGTCTTCAATCATAATTATTGTCTAAGAGGGTCCACCTTAGGAAGAAACCAGAGTTACGAGCTGGAACTACGACTTGAATCCAGGTAATCTTAGATGTGATGCAGGCATTCTGTCTGGCATCTTAGCCAATACTAAGTCAAATACCCACTGCCATCACTACATTTTTTTCTTTTGATTTGTTTTTAACATGAAAGATTTATTGTTAATAATAGTGCCTTAGATTTTGTTTCTTATTCAGATACAAAAAACTATTTGAAGTCCTCTCTACAGAAACTTTTGTACAAGTGATAAGAATTGTTTTTTCAGACAGGTTTTATTTATTATATGAATTTCTTTTTTGACTGACAGTGATAGCCAGAAATCAGGAAGACTGAGGAGAAAGTGATCTAATACTGTTTACAAACATTCAAGCTATCCATCAAATGTGACTGATGGTTGGCTCTGCAGTCTGTCAGAATATTCATCCAGTAAGGTCCCTACTAGCTACCAAGAATACAGTGATACCAAGGCTGGCTCTTTGCTATACCAACCTGACTACGAAGCCTAGATGAGTTATGGGCTGTTTTCATCTCAGCTTCTAAGTTTGTGGAGTAATTGCAGCAAGGAGGAAAGTCTGAAGAAATATTGTTAGGTGTTTAAATTTAACTGAAAAGTGATCTCTGTTAAATATAAGAGTGGGAATAAGAGATGGAGGAGATGTACAATTTGGGACATACTCAAGCTGACTTGCCCCAAATGGTGAAGTTAGAAATGTGTCAGGGGATTCCAATACAATCCCATCAAGGTGGCTTGCACCAATGCCATCTTACTAGTCCAAGTGATCAATTCCAGTTCACAATTGATCATATTGATAGGTCTAAGAGTCAAAGGGATCACATAAACAAGACTAGTGTCTGCTAGTACTAACTGATTGACTAAAAAAGGGAGAGAATGATCCAACATGGGAAGCGGAATACACAGCAGACTCATAGAATGGCAGATGTCCTAAACAGCACTCTGGCCTCATAATCAGCCCTTAAGGCATTCAGATCTGGCTGAAGAGCCCTTGAGAGTATTTTAGGCGTGGAAAGCCAAGACACTCTAGAAAAAAAAAAGAAAGAAAGAAAAAACCTCTAAATGAAAGATCTCTGCAAGTGAGATCCCAGTGGAAAGAACAGGCCATCAAAGAAGGAGGTTCCTTTCTCTGAAGGGAGGAGAGAACTTCCACTTTGACTATGACCGACCTGTCTGAATAAGATCAAAGTCGGCGAACTCAAAAGGCCTCCATAGCCTTGGCAACTCATGACTAGAGGCTAGGGAGATTTGTTAATAAACAACAGGAGTCACTGTGCACTTACTCCTCATGTAGGATATCTGTCCTTAATGTGTTGTACTATGTGAATTAATGGTATAACTAGTACTCAAACAGTACTTTATACTTTTTGTTTCTGTGTGGGTGCAAACTGATGAAATCTTTACTTAATATACACTAAACTGATCTTCTGTAGTAAAACAACTGAAAATGAATCTTGATGTGAATGGAAGGGGAGAGGGAGCGGGAAAGGGGAGGGTTGCAGGTGGGAGGGAAGTTATGGGGGGGGAAGCCATTGTGATCCATAAACTGTACTTTGGAAATTTATATTTACTAAGTAAATTTAAAAAAAAAAAGAACTAATAGTACATGCTATGACGTTGGTTTATCTCTTAAAAACACATGACATTTTGTCAAACAGTATTTCAAATGACCAGAATATATAGTTTGGTGAAATGATAGACGGAGTACTTCATTGTTATTATAAGGACTATGATTATGGAGTATGTGTGTGTTTACATGCATGTGTGTGCACATACTCCCTAATGTATGAATCTCTGAAGGACACAGTATTTACACTGTGTGCTCAAACTATTTTGCACATCATTTTTTTTCCATTTTTGACTTCTACTGAGAGGTAGTGAAAATATATACTGTCAAAATTTGGGCAACAAAAAGGATACATAAAAAAGTTTAGGCTGCATAATCTTAAAAATATTTACAGAGTCATAAAAACACTTTACTGTTTGATATATGAAGTACACAAAATATACAAGGCTTGGTTTCTTTTTTTAAGATTTATTTTATTTTACTTGAAAGTCACAGTTACACAGAGAGAGGAGAGGCAGAAAGAGAGAGGAAGAGCAAGAGAGAGAGAGAGAGAGAGAGAGAGAGAGAGAGGTCTTCCATCTGCTTGTTCATTCCCCAAATGGCCATAACAACCAGAGCTGCGCTGATCCAAAGCCAGGAGCCAGAAGTTTCTTCTGGGTCTCCCACATGGGTGCAGGGGCCCAAGGACTTGGGCCATCTTCCATTGCTTTCCCAGGCCGTAGCAGAGAGCTGGATTGGAACTGGAGCCAGCCGGGTCTTGCGGCGGTGCCTGTATGGGATGTCAGCAATGCAGGCAATGGCTTTACCCACTACGCCACAGCACCGGCCCCCAAGGATTGGTTTCTAGTCATAATAGGATTAAAAATCTTTTTAAAAAATTTTTATGTATTTATTTATTTTTTTGACAGGCAGAGTGGACAGTGAGAGAGAAAGATAGAGAGAAAGGTCTTCTTTTTGCTGTTGGTTCACCCCCTAATGGCTGTCATGGCCAGCGTATTGCAGCCAGCACACCACGCTGATCTGAAGGCAGGATCCAGGTGCTTATCCTGGTCTCCCATGAGGTGCAGGGCCCAAGCACTTGGGTCATCCTCCACTGCACTCCCGGGCCACAGCAGAGAACCTGGTGTGCCGGCACTGCAGGCGGAGGATTAGCCTATTGAGCCGCGGCGCCGGTGGGTTAAAAATCTTAATAAGGAGATCTAAATGGAAAAATAACAAAGGTGTGAAAATATAAGATGGCTCATAATCCAAAGTTAGTGTTTCTAACTGATGGTTATCAAAGTCAATAAAGTGATTATGGAAGAGGTATTCAGAGAAGAGTTTGTGGACAGTTACTTACACTGTTTGCCACTCTGTTTTAAATCTCTACAAGATGGAAGAGAAAGAATCAGCAATGGAATTCTGAGAATTCAAGCAGTATGAGCAATGGGATGGGATGGAAAACAAAGTCTGAGGATAACTAAGACATAATGGGATAATTATCTTTACATGATCAAAAATTGACTGCTTACAGCACTTTGTAGATAATGTTATTCCTGAAAGTGTGATGGTCATCAATTATGCTAGCTTGCTTATCTCTGTAATTTGTCTTGTATTTGTTTTAATAAAAATCAGTTATACACTTAAGACAAGTTTCTAGGGTGACTCACTGTTGCTTTTGCACATAATTCCTAAAGATGAACACCTGCAGAAACCCTTATGCAGTGCAAGCTGACTCAAGAGTTTTGCTTTAGAAGTGTTTGCTGGCCTCCTTTGTTAGCATTTTGTTTTGTTTTTATAAATATATAATTATATTTTTAAAGAGTTGTATTTATTTCGAAGGCAGAGATATAGCGTGAACAAGGAGGAGAGGAGAGGAGAGGAGAGGAGAGGAGAGGAGAGGAGAGGAGAGGAGAGGAGAGAGAGAGAGAGAGAGAGAGAGAGAGGAGACATCTGCTGGTTCATTCCCTATATGACTGTGTTGGCTGGGCTGGGACAGGCCAAAGCCAAGAGGCTGGAACACCATTCCATTCATGCACGTAGGTGACAAGGGCCCAAACACTTTTAGGGCATCTTTTGCTACTTTTACAAGCACGTTGTTAGAGTGCTGGAAAGTGGAGGTAGGTCAGAAGGGGTGCTGGATCGCCATATTGCAGGCAGCAGCTTAAACCATTGTGCCACAAAGTCATCCCCTAGCATCATTTTTAAATCCAATACCATTTTCTTTTTCATTCATTTTCTTATCCATTCACATTAACTCTTGTGTACATTTTTAATTCATTCTTCCATGTTGCTCTCATTTTTACTTGAAGCTTAATGTTTATTTTCCAATTTTATCATGTCTTGTGCATAAAACATGAGATAAATATTAGTTGAAATTAATAATAATTTGTTTCAATTTATATTTATCTCATGTTTTTATTTTATAGTTTTATCACATTATGTTACCACAAAAATTTGACTTAATGAAAGTATGAACCTTTGAAGGCACAAATTCTGCTTCTGCAAATTACTTTAAAATTCTTTAGAGAAAACAGTGGGGTGCACATGGATACCGTAGTCTATGACTTCAAACTGTCAAATCACCTTTGAAGGATTTTATTTGGAACCACAATGTAATGATAGCTAAGAAGACACATGAGACATTACTCACCAAATGTAAACTATCAGGTTGTCACTAAAGATGGCTCCAAGGGAAGGCATTGTGATGCAGCAGGTAAAGCCATTGCCTGCAAAACTGGTATCACGTATGGGAAATGCTTCATGTACCAGCAGCTCAACTTCTGCTAACAACCTGCTAATGGCCTGAAAAAAAGCAATGGAAGATGACCCTATTGTTTGGACCCCTGTACACACATGGGAGACCTGGGCGAAACTCCTGGCTCCTAGTCTTCACCTGGCCCAGCCCAGGCTGTTGCTGTTGCAGCCATCTGGAAGTGAATCAGAGTATGGAAGATCTCTCTCTCTCTCTCATCTCTCTCTGTAACTCTGACTTTAAAACAAATAAAAAGATGACATCAAGGAGCCAGCCTTCAAGAACTTGTGAAGTTTCAGCCCTGGAGGAAAATAATTAAGTCAGTGGTTAAGATGTCCATATCTCACATTGGAGAACTAGATTTGATTCTGATCTAGCTCCTGACACCAACTCCTTTCTAAGTCAGATCCTGAATAATTAGGCTCCTGTATGCAGTTCCTGGCTCATTGCTCTGGCTTTGGCTCAACTTCAGCTTTAGTGAGCTTTTAGAGACTGAACCTATGAATGGAACATTCTCCTCTCCTCTCTTCTCCTCTACTCCCCTCCTCTCCCCTTCCCTCCCTACTCCTACTCTCTCCTACCCATCCTTTCCCTCCACTCCACTCCTCTCTTTCTCTCTCTCCCTGCATCTCAAATAAATAATTTTCAATCAAAAGAAAAATAAATCGATAGAATGTTAAACCAGTCCCAGATCTGTTCTTTTAAAAGAACTGTGGTCTTCCAATCTTGAAATCTTGGGAATGCTGAGCTGTGATGATGAACCTGTGAATTTATGCCACTGGAGAGACTATAAGGGAATGTCATAGGAACATGAAGCAATAAGTGAGACATAGTTGTCTCAGCGCTCCAGGTGAGCCTCTCAAGACTATTACACTGGGCACATTCTGAACTTTACAACAGGAGAGACCTCAAGTGAATCTGAAGGAACCATGTGGAGAACAGGTGGATTCAGTGCTGTGATTTAATGTTCCCTCTAAAACTCATGTTGCAATTTCATTACCATTTTAATAGTATTAAGAGATGTTACTGTTAAGAAGTGGTTGGGTCATGAGGTCTCTGCCCTCAAAAATGGGTCTGTGTCATTATTTGGGGAGTGAGTTAGTTATTAGGGGAGTGAGTTAGTTATTAGGGTAGTGGGTTTCTGATAAAGGATGAGTTTTGCATGCTCATTGTTCTTCTGCTGTGTTGTAATGGTGTAAGCAAGTCCTCTCCAAATGCAAGCAACCGCCTGATACTAGAATCCCCAGTCTCTGGAACTATCTGAGCTGAAGAAATGTCTACTATTTATAATTCACCCAGTCTGTTGTGGATTTCTATTTTAGTAGCAGAAATAGATTATGACACTAAGTAAAAAAAGATACAATTGAAAAGAAATAAAAATAATATGAAGAAAATAATCTCTCTTTGGAGACTGAATGCATTGATAGCCAATTCTCAATAGAAAAGAAGCTACTATAACTTAATATAGCTTATTTACTGAAGAAAAACACAAAAAGCAAAGAACATAAAAGCTAATATGTAACATATTTAATGATAAAAGATTAAAACTGTCATACTGGAGATATAGACAAGGCTATGAAGCAATAAAAATAAAATGACTGCAATAAAAGATCCAACCAGTAGAATAAAATAATACAAGTCAGTTCATATGTGTCTATAATTTCATAATTATTTATACAGTAAATCTTAAGTCATCAACAAAATATGTTCTGCAGCTCATAAGCAGGTTTGACAATAGTACAGGGTGCATGGTGCATGTACAAAATTCTTGTGTTTGCAATATAGTGGCACTACACAAGAAAAAAAATGAAAATGGAAAACATAGTCTTTCCAAAAGTACTGTATTGGAATTTTCAATATTGTTTCCAAAAATTCATGTTGTCTTGGAACCTGTAAATATGACATTATTTGGAAATGGTGTCTTCAAAGAGGTGATCATGTTAAAATAAGGTAGTACTACATTAGAGTGGGCACTAATCCCATGACCAAAAGCCTTAAAAAAAAGGGAAATTTGGGTATGGAGATGTTGATGGGGAGGGAAAAAAAAAAACCACGTGATGACAGAGGCTGAGATCTGAGGGATGCATTACGAATCCAAGGAATGTCACAAGAATAAGGAGCCAACACCAGAAGCCCTAGACAAAGTATGGAAGAGAATCTTCCTTAGAGACATCAGTTGTTACCCTCAGGTGTCCTTCTTGACACCTTGAACTTCTTCTTTTCAGAACTCATGATCCGTAGATTCACTCTTGTCCCAATTTAAAAAACAAAACAAAACAAAAGCTAGAACTTTTGAAGATGTCCACCAATTGATTTGATCCCCAAACATATATGAAAATACAAATAACTTTCAATGTTATTACATATTTTATTAAAAAAAACGCTTTTAAGGGCTTATGGTGTCTGACTTCAAGATTTATTATAAAACTGCACTCAGACGATGCTGTAATGCATCACATAGTACCCCATAAATACACACAATTTCTATAGTCTGTAAAGTGTGTTTAAAAGATAACCTTGGAACACAATATACCCAAACATACATAACCAATTGTTTTTTATTGCAGTGATATTTAATGGGAGAAGAAAATCGTTTTAAAAAAAAAGCGCTAGAGATTGAAAGTCCAGATCAAAAACATGAGTGTCTATTCTTAACTCACCCTCCAAAAAAATTTAGAAAGAACTCAAAACAGATTGTAGGTTTAATATATAAACTGAAATATAAACTATATATAAATAAACAAAATGTAGGAGAATGTATTTATGATTTTGGTATAGGCACTAACAAAAATAATGAGATCCCTCATCCACTGTCTTATGTTCTTTATGAGTTGAGCAGGACGTGTCACCCCTAAAACACATGCAAAATGTTTAAACTGATGTCTTAATTGTAATTGTTGAGGTATCAACAGTGGATACTTGATCTAATTATGATTTATGAGAAGTGTGTCTGAAGTGTTGAATTCACTGGGGGCTTGCTCTCAGAGGGTAGTATTTGCAGTATCATTATTATTGAAATTCAAGATCAGCCTATGTTCTCTTTTTCTGCTTCCTAACTTACCACATAATCATTCCTCCCCAGCCAATACACTATGGGGTTACCCAATCCTGAACTATAATCTCTAAACTATAAACTGAGGTGCTGGCACAGTGGTACAGTAGGTTAATCCTCCACCTGTGGGGCCAGCATCCCATATGGGCACTGGTTCTAGTCCTGGCTGCTCATCTTCTAATCCAGCTCTGCTATGGCATGGGAAAGCAGTAGAAGATGGCCCAAGTGCTTGGGCCCCTGCACCTTCATGGGAGAGTGGAAAGAAGCTCCTGGCTCCTGGCTTTGAATGGGCACAGCTCCAGCCATTGAGGCCATTTGGGGAATGAACCAACAGAAGGAAGACCTTTCTCTCTGTCTCTTCCTCTCTGTCTGTAACTCTACCTCTCAAAAAAAAATAAAATAAAATCTTTAAAAAATGAACAAATAAACTGTAAGCTGAAATAAACCTGTACTTTCCCAAGGAGCTCCTCTTGGGTATTTTAGTTAAAGTAACAATCAAATTTATACATTCCCTAAATGCTGGAAGTGGTCAAATTTGAGTCAAGCCAAGCCAAAAGCCAAGAACTCAATCCAAATCTCCCACATGGGTAGCAAGGACAGAACTACCTCATCCATAGCAGCTACCTCCAATGGTACACATTAGTAGGAAGCTTGATTGGAAAGTAGAGACATGTCTTAAACCCAGACCCTCCAATCTGAGATGCAGGTGTTCTAAATGGTATCTTAATCAATGTGTCAAATGTTGTCCCCCATATATTTTTCAAAACCCACTTAACTACACACTCAAAATGGATGAATTTTATTACATGTAAAGTATATACAATGGAACATGATTAAACATTGTTTTTGGAAACATGATTCAACACAGGAGAATTAGGTAAACTTGGTCATTGCTGACTTACAGAAAAGATGTATATGGAAATAATAAGATTATGCAGTGTATATGCTATTTCTAGCAGACAGGTTGCACTGACGGTCACAATTATTAATGTCCTTACATGCTGCTTGGACCATATATTTGTAGTTTTCTTTCTGTTTAATTCTGGGTTCAGACATGTGACTTCCTATGGTCAAGGTTATAAGAGTCATTGTCATGCAAGCTTAGGTATGCAGAGCTTATATACATTTTCTGCCTGGACACTTTTGCTTGGTTAGGCCTACTCATTCTTATAAACAAACACCAATGGAAAAGTTTTTTAAACTTGAATATTGAATGGATGGATGGATGGATAGATGGATGATAGATGGATGGGAAAGAGAAATAATAGAACTATGTTTTTCTTAATGGTTGTAGATAAGTCATTTGTAGATAATCCAACAACCATCTAATATCCTCTTATGTGAGAAAATGAATTTGAGACCCAAAGATTCTTCCCATTGAACCCATATCTAAACACCAACTGATGCTTATTATTTTGAATCACTGAGTTTTTTGATGGTCTGCTATGATTTATGGAGCACTTTATATAAAACCTCACCAACCTGATTTTTAGGTAAAACTAAAAAATAGTTTCATATTAATTTTAAGAGAAATGGGATCAAGTGTTTAATAAGTGAAGATTTTTCCTACATGTATTAGATATGTACAGTTAGAAAAGACTTTTTTTAGCCATGAGTTACTTGTTAAATGAAATAATTGTTAACTATGATTAATATTCTTGGTATATTTTGCTTTATCAGTACTATGCAGTACGCTTAAATAGTGTTGAAGTATTTATAATTCTTATGTTTACACTATTTTCTTGTTTTGTGGGATGTATGACTTTCCATAAGTCATTAACGTTGACAATGAAATATTAGAAATGAAGAATACAACATTTAATAGATCAAATAAAGAATGAGGTGGAAATTCTTAACAACAGACTTGGAGAGGCAGAAGAAAGAATATCTGAGCTAGAAGACAAATCATTGGAAATTTTACAGTCAGACCAAAAAAAAAAAAAAAGAAGAAGAAGAAGAGATAATAGAAAACTTAGTGTTGGAGATTTATGAGATACTACCAAACAACCAAACATATGGGTCTTGGGAGTTCCTGAACATGTAGAAACAGAAAATGGACTAGAAGGTCTACTTAATGAAATAATTACTAACTACTATATAATGAACATGTAGAAACAGAAAATGGACTAGAAGGTCTACTTAATGAAGTAATTACTAACTACTATATAAGATTTATTTATTTGTCTATTTATAATGATTTGAAGAAAGGGACATCAAAGTAGAGGAAGCACATAGAACGCTTAACAAACATGACCAGAAAAAGTTTTCACAACACGTTGCAGTCAAAATTTCCACAGTAAAACATAAAGAAAACATTCTTAAATGTGAACAAGAGAAATGCCAGATTACTTTCAGAGGGTCTCCAATTAGATTCACAACTGACTTATTATCAGAAACCCTATCGGTATAGTCCAATTCTTAAGAGAAAAAATTGTCAATCCCGAATACTGTACCCTGCCAAGCTCTCATTTATGAATGAAGGTGAAATGAAGACATTTCATAGCAAACAGAAATTGAAAGAATTTTTCCCCAGTTTTAAAAACAAGATGTTTAAGGAAGTGCTACACAACCAAAACACAGAAATATGGTTATCACTATGTAAGAAGGTGAATGCAGAAAATCTACCAGTAAAGGTACAAAGGAAATCCAAAGTAAACAATATGAATATTTATGAAAAAATGACATGGCCAAGTCTTACTTTTCAACAGTCACTTTGAATGTAAATGGCCTCAACTCTCCAGTTAAAAGATACAGACTGGCTGAATGGATTTAAAAATAAGACCCATCTATGTGCCACCTACAAGAAACACATCTCACCAACAAAGATAAATGTAGACTGAAAGTGAAAGGATGGAAAAAGAAATACCATGCTAACAAAAACCAAAAAAGAGCTGGTATAGACATCCTAATGTCAGACAAAAATAGACTTTGACACAAAAACTACTTAGAGACAAAGAAGGGTATTATGTAATGATTAAGGGATTGATTCAACAGGAAGATGTAGCTATTATAAACCTATCTACACCTAAATACAAGGTGCCTGGCTATTTAAAAGAAATGTTAATGGATCTAAAGGGAGACACAGACTCCAATCCATTAGTAATTGGGAACTTCAGCTTTCCTCAATGGACAGATCAACCAAACAGAAAATCAACAAAGAAACAATAGATCAAATTGACATTTTGGACCAAATGGACTTAACTGATATCTACAGAACTTTTCACCCCACAATTGTAAAATACACATTCTTCTCTTCAGTTCTTGGAACTTTCTCTAGGATAGACCATATGCTAGGCCATAAAGAAAATGTCAGAAAATTTAAAAAAATCGAAATCATACCATGCATCTTCTCTGACTACAATGGAATGAAGCTGGAAATCAACAACTCAAGAATCTCTGGATCACATGCAAACAAATGGAAACTGAACAACATGGTTCTGAATGAACAGTGGGTCAAAGAAGAAATCAAAAGAGAAGGAAAAATTTTCTTGAAAGAAATGAAGATGACAATACATCCTGTCAATACTTATGGGATACAGCAAAAGCAGTGTTAAGAGGAAAGTTCATAGCAATTGGTGCCTACATGAAGAAATAAATGCTGTATTGTTAACTATATTGTTTTAAAATCAAACCAATGCAATTCAGTCATTGAAAAAAAGTACTAGATTTTTATGGCATGGTTGCTCTTTGTCCCTATGAAGCACTGTCAAGAGATAAGCAATCTTTTAAGAAAATATTTTATTAATGTTTTCTGAATATTAACTTCCATGTAAAGTGTCCTGGTGCTAATATCTTCTTCCATTGGAATCCAGTAGATCAGAAATTAACTATATCTTATAAAATAAAATGCCATGAAGTTAAAACTTATCATTTTCTCTTATTTTTGAAAGAGAACATAAAGAAAACGTTATTGTTAACCCTCTTTTATTAGGAAATATTTAAAGAAAAATAGCTGGTAGACTAAATAAAGCCATTGGCAGATGATCATTAAAAGCATATTAACTCAAAAAGAGAAGATGGTTCAATACAAGTTACATTATAACACCCACATACTTTGCTAACGTCTATTACACGCAACTGCTAGGACAGAACTATTATTCCTTAAGCTGAAATTTTAATTGTTACCACAAACTTGATCACCTTTTAGGACTAGAAGGGAAAGCTAAAATTATTGTTTTATGACAGCAATGCTGAATAAAATACTATTGTTATTAGTATATGTAGTGGTAGTTGAGAAATTTGAAAATTAATTTGCTATAATAAATTTCACTTTTAATTACTCAAATGTTTTCTCCTCCTTCATTATATAAATGCTGTTTATGTAATGAATATTTTAAAAATATCTGATCACATCTAGATATGCTTAAATTCATGTTAATTCATTTTATTATTTACCTATATTACTAAAATTTAGATTTACTACCTATATGACTATTCTTCCAAAAAACAGAATATAATTAGAAACTACCATTCTCTGTCTAAAATTGACCATCATATATTACAAATTTCCCATGGTCTGCTAGCATAAGCAAGGGTAGAACATAAATATGCCAGGGTTTTTAATATATGCATATTTTTTAATATTTATATACTGATTTGAAAGGCAAAGTGATGGGGTGGGGAGAGAGGAAAAGAGAGAAAAAAGGGATGTAAAAATGAAGGGGAGAGGAGAGGAGAGGGGAGGAGAGGGGAGGGGAGGGGAGAGGGGGAGGGGAGGGGAGGGGATATATCTTATATCCCCTGATTCACTCCTGAAATGGCCTCAACAGAGGGGACTAGGCCAGGTGGAAGCCAGGAACCAGGACACCCAACTGGGTCTCCAACATAAGTTCAGGGACCCAAGTACCTAAGCCACCATCTGCTGCTTCCCAGGCACAGTAACAGAGAGCCGGATCAGAAGCAGAGTAACAGGAATTCTGACTGGCAGCCCAACATGGTATGTGGTATCATTATACCTGCCCTCCAAAACAGGCATGTTTCAGTTTTATAATAGAGAATTTTCAGATTACCTGTTGACAAGGAATAAATCATGACTTATGCCATTTATAGACCTTGACAATATGGGAATGTTTTCACACTCTTATTTCTGCAACAAAAATAGTGATTTTGAACCATTTACTGAAAGATCAAAGATGGGCAATTTACCTGAATACCACAAAACAATGTGTAAATACATGATACATGTGGGCTTTTGCAATGATAAACATATAGGGATTTTGAAAATGAATCTTAAAACTTTCAGAATTATCCTTTTAAAATAATTATTTTAGGAATATGATTTTTTTTTAAGATTCACACTCATTCCACTATTTCTTTTGTAATTGCCATTACTTGTTCTCATTGCCCTACTTTTCTTTGAGAGGTTAATGCATAGAACTGGGAAGCTGTCTCCCAAGTGGCACATTCAATATCTTGGCCTGATTTCGTGTTGGCACAGTGCCTGTCACATGTTCAGGTTGTTCCTGGACTAGCCAGCTGCCCTTCAAATCGTTAGCAACATCAGTTTCCCTGACTAAGCCTTGATTAAAGTAATCTGAATGTTTTAGCTATAATATTGGACAATTAACTTGTAACAATTTTAACATAAAAGGATTTACTCTCATGTCAGGGGTGGATGTTGCTTAAGTATGTCAGTGTCTCATACGTCTGACAGAAGAGATCAGCCATAAGAATGCAGAGAACAATGATTAATCTACCTGTAATTAAAGAGAAATTTGACCTAGTATGTTAAAAAAAAAGTAAATATTAATCATTCATTATATATAAATACATTAATATTAATAAAGTGTAATTCACCTATATACTACATAGTTCATTGATTTTAATTATGTCAATAAATG
The DNA here is from genome assembly GCF_033115175.1 of Lepus europaeus. Lineage (NCBI taxonomy): Eukaryota > Metazoa > Chordata > Mammalia > Lagomorpha > Leporidae > Lepus > Lepus europaeus. The sequence continues at coordinate 17,776,629 of NC_084828.1, read as the reverse complement.
CTTTTCTAATAGAAAATACAGTTTAATAATGTAAGTATATGGTTTCCAAGCAGAAGTCCTAGGAGCTTTCTGCATATCACTGAATTGAAATTTGTTTTTCTAAGTGCAAGAGGATACAAGGCAAACTTGTCCTTTACAGATTTTAAATCACAACCCTATGGTCCTTCTTTCTCTGTAGATTTTAGTGACATAAAAAATGTAATATGCCAAAGCAGAAATGACATAATAATTCAAAACATACAATATGAATATGCACATGTATATTCATGTACATACCAGTTGTCAAGGTCTGTTGAAATATGCAAGCACATTTACTCCTCTGTCAAGTGCACTAAATCTCTCCAGGCCTTAACATTTATTTTTTGTCTTATCCATCCATTTATAATAGCTATCTCTGGGTTTGTCCTCAAGCCCTACACTGTTATGAAGAAAAAATACATAGACATTTTGGCTCAATGAATAGTCTACTTTTATAGATAATGTTAAGATAGTAGCCTCTGAAGGAGCCTCCTGTCTTTCTTTGTTGAGTAACACAATGCTGAAAGGCTGTCCTAACTAGCTCTGTGATGTGGGCAAGGTCATTTGTCCCTTATGGCCTTAATTTCTTTGTAAAATGAACAGTTTTAACCAACAATCTCCCCAAAGTCGTATCTTAAACAAAAATTTATCATGCAAACTTTAATCAGAATTAATATGTATTTTGAAACAATGAAATATGACACAAAATATTAATCTGTACTGCTAACTTCTTAATGTAAGCTAATAATTAAAAAATACCCCACATCTTGGGAGTCCAACTGATAATACTCACTATTGCCAATATTTTTTCTCTTTAGATTACACCATCTACGTTTGACAATTCATTCATGCTGGAACTCTATTTATATTCTGAAGCGTAGTAGATCTAATAACAGAAAAATGTTATTCAGTTGTTGAACTACCCAATCTCCACATAAATTTTTGCCAAAGTGATTGACCCTCTCCATTGATTTTTTTTTTTTTGAATAGTTCCTTCATTTGGATCATAAGCAACATGGAGCCAGTGGAAATTTTTGCAAAGTTTTTGGCTTTCTGTACCCACCTAATAGCAGATGGATATTTCCCCACTTCAGATGAAACAAATGTTTCTCTTTGGATAGGTTTTCCCATTAAACAAACTTTTGCCATTGAAATCTATGTTTAGATTTGGACGGTTGGGACATCACCAAGTAAAATAGATGCTTGCTGAAATATTTGTCTTGTTTTGCTGATTCAGAAGCATGTTAATTCTTCAGTAAAGTTAGTAACAATTATCAAGTGTTATTTTTAAATAATTACTTTGTCAAAAAAGTGGTACTTCTAATGTTTGATTACTTTGGCCCATGAAGTAGACTTCAACCTTATTAAAATTACTTAAGCTATCTCCATTTCTTTTCCTGAATACGAATGAATCTTTTCAAGTTTTTTTGGTGACAGTCACAATCACATTCTGCCCAAAGAGAAGTGCAAAACTAGCAAAATGTCTGTTACATCATGGAAAAAAAAGAAAGAGAAAAAAAACCAGAGATTTTCCAGAAGTTCAAACATACCTCTTCTTGACCTCAGTTTCCTGTGTGTAAAATGTTGAATCTGCATTAGATGATTTTATAGTCTCTTCAGTTCTAAATTTCTAGGACTCCATAATCCCATTTACAAGACTGACTATGCTATGTTGATTTGTCACAGGTGTCCCCTCATCCAACATGAATGCCAATAAATATCAACATTGTGAAACAGCTAATAAGAAACTAAATGTTTCTGAATGTGCAAACAGACTGATAGAAATGAACAAATAGGTTAGATCTTATTGGATAGGACTCAATTTCCCATTTTTTTTTCTTTTAAGACTATTTGAATGTCAGAGTTACACAAAGACACACATACACACACACACAGAGAGAGAGAGAGAGAGAGAGGGAGGGAGAGAGAGAGAGAGAGAGAGGGAGGGAGGGAGAGACAAGAGATCTTCCATCTGCTGGTTCAACCCTTAAATGGCCACAATGGCCAGGACTGTTCCAGCCAAATTGAGGAGCCAAGAGCTTCATCCAGTTCTCCTACATGAGTCACAGGGGCCCAAACACTTGGGCCATCTTCTGTTGCTTTTCCCAGGCCATTAGCAGGGAGCTGAGTCAGAAATGAAGCAGCCACGATATGAACTGGTGTCTCAGGCAGCAACTTTACCCACTAAACCATAACACTGCTCCCTGTCATTCTTTTCTTTTTCTACCTGTTACAAACAATGTTGAAATTCCCACCTAAGTTGTTTGAATTGTCCTGTTCTCATTTTCATCCACATTTCATTCTTCTATTACATATGCAGATTCAGGGCTATTCAGCTGAGATAAGCACTGGATTAACTTTACTAGTATTTGTTAAGTTTCATGTCTTCCTTCTCCTCCTCAAACATCATGGTGCTAAAAGTATGGCAGTAAGGCCTACACTAGCTTGCTTGCTTGCTTCTTTCTTTCTTTCTTTTCCCTTCCTTCCTTCCTTCCTTCCTTCCTTCCTTCCTTCCTTCCTTCCTTCCTTCATTTTATTTGAAAGACAGAAAGAGAGAGAGAGGATTTCTGTCCGTTGGCTCACTCTCCAAATTCTTAAAATAGACCTTGGCCAAACTCAACAAAACTGCAATCTGGGTCTCCTATGTGGCTGGCAGGGACCCAAGCTCTGAACGCTATACTGATGTCTACAGAGTGTGAATTAATAGAAGGCTGGAATCAGAAGCAACTATGTGGAGGGTGTGGATGCCCACAATTCAGGACCCCAGCAGTGGAGAGTGAGGTGAGACCAGACTGAAGCAGCCCAAGCCACTGGTAATAAAGCTGTGGGAAGAGCCTCACGTGAGTTTGGCTTGGAGCCCTGTGGGGGTCAGTATATCTACCAATCCAGAGGGAAAAAAAGGGGGGCATGCTTCTTTCTCTCTCAACACCCAGAACTGGTATCCTGTAACTAGCCAAGAGAGGGTGGGCGCCATTTTGGAATACATAACAGCTGCACCAGCCTGTGCCCATGTGCCCAGCAGCCAACCAAGAGGAGAGGCTTCAGTCTGGCTGGGAGAATTGACAGGGATCTGGGGTCTCATGACAATGGGAGCCTTGTCTACTGAGACTGTGAAAACACTGTGGCTGTGTGTGAGGGTGCATGTGTGGCTGGGTCCTTGGGCAGTCACTGTGGGAGGCTCCACATGCTTGGGGCTTCCTGATTCTCTGGAGAGGGTCGTTGCTGTAGGATCTGTGGTTACACCAAGGACTGCATGGATCTTTTGTGTGGTTCTTGTGGCAGTGCAGATGAATGTTGTACCACTGGGGCCAGCACCCAGGCATTGGTCTCCTTGGTGGAGCAGAGGTGAGTGTGAGACTGAAATTGGACATGACCCCCTAAAATTTATACAAAAATGTGGCCCTTTAAAGTTCCCCAGAAGCTCCATCTACATTGCCACATGTGCTACCAGAATTTGGGGTGCCATACGATTTCACCACGGGCTTATTACTAAATCCCCAATATTAATAAGCCTGAGAGGGTTCTTGCCTAATATTTAGAGAAGAATTCTAAATACCAGCACAGATAAACAAGGCAGCATGGTACATTTTAGGCTTTTATTTAGTGCGAAAGGTGCATAGGAGAATGAGAGATTTATCTAAGAAAGAGAGGTAAATATGGGTTCATACTGAGCACCAGGAACCAACCACATGGAGGAGCATCTAGGCCAGGAAGCCTAGGGAACGTGGCCTGGAGGCGCAGGGCTACAGCAAGAACCCTCCTGGCAAGAGGCCAGGGAAGAAGAGAAGGGCCGGACACACCATGTCCAAGGCTTGTAACACACTTCCAAAGGGGAGTGGTAAATTAACCTGATTGGCTGTTGGACACCCATGTGTGGCCAGGTAGGGGGATGAGGTCACACAGGGGTGTGGTGAATGTATCAGGTAGGGCGTGAGGTCACACAGGGGCATGGCTATGGTGTGGTCTTCCAGCTCACAAACCTATATGCCTGCTTACTTCAAGACTATGTCAACAGAGCTGAAAAAAATCTCCCCTCATATTTAGGAAAAAAAAAAAAAAAACGGAGATTTACCATGCCCCACTTGGGAGTCACCTTGGACACTCCTCTCACTGTGAAGCACTGAACAGAGCTCCCTGGCCACACCCAGCACATGCCTCAGGGTATTCACTGAGAGAACAGACACTCCACTAACCCACAGAGGCATAGCCCAAAGATAAAAACCATCACAGGTTAAAAAACAACCCAACAAAGTATCTCCACAAATGCCTAAAAATAAATGCAACAATTCAAGAAACAAGAATAAGGAAGACAACATTACGCCCCCAAAGGAACACAACTCTTCAATACTAGAATGTGAAAATGAAGAGACTGAAGAAATGCCAGAAAAGAAATTCAAAAAAATTGATCATAGGATTATTTAGAAGTAATTAGAAGCAAATCCACGAACTAAAGAAATCTGTACATCATGAGGAATAAATTTTTTCTCATGAAATTGAGTTTTTAAAGAGAAACCAAAATGAAATATTGGAAGTGAATAATTAAATAGAACAATTAAAAATGTGTGGAAATTCTTAATAACAAAATCAGTGAGACAGAAGAAATAATATCTGAGTTAGAAGACGAATCTCTGGGAAATTTTACAACTGGAACCAAAAGAGAAGAAATTAAAAAAGGATAAAACAATGTTGGAGATCTATGGGATATTATCAAATGACCCAACATGTGGGTCATAGGAGTCCCTGAAAATGTGGAAAGAGAGTATGGATTAGAAGGCCTTTTTAGTGAAATAATTATAGAGAACTTTCCTAATTTGGAGACAGAAAGGGATGTCTAAATAGAGGGAGCACATGGAACTCATAATATACATGATAAGAAAAGATCTTCACCGCAACACTTCGCAATCAAACTCTCCACAGTAAAATATAAACAAAACATTCTACAATATGCACAAGAGCAGTGCCAGATTACTTTCAGAGGATCTCCAATTAGACTCACAACTGACTTCTTATCAGAAACCCTACAGGCTAGGAGAAAATGGAGAGATAAATTCCAAGGTATAAGAGAAAAAAAAAAAAACTGTCAACCAAGAATACTGTACCCTGCCAAACTCTTATTTAGGAAAGAAGCTGAAATGAAGACCTTTCATAACAAACAGAAATTGAAGGAATTTTTCACCCCTCTTCCAGCCTTACAAAAGATGCTTAAGGATGTACTATACAGATAGAAATATGGTCGTCACTACGCAAGACGATGAAGGCAGAAAATCTCCCAGTAAAGTTACAAAGGAAATCCAAAGTAAACAATAGGAATATTTATGGGAAAATGGCAGGGCAAAGTTGTTACTTATTAATAGCCACCTTGATACAAATGGCCTCAACTCTTCAGTTAAAAGATACAGACTGGCTGATTGGGGGAAAAACCCAATGTGCTGCCTACAGGAAATGCATCTCACCAACAAGGATAAACACAGACTGAAAGTGAAAGGAAGGAAAAAGGTATCCCATGCTAACAGAAACCAAAAAAGATCTGGTGTAGCCATTCTAATATCAGACAAAATAGACTTTAACACAAAAATTTTTTAAATTAGACAATGAAGTGTACTGTGCAATGATTAGGGGATCAATTCAACTAGAAGATGTGTTCACACCTAATTACAGGGTGCCTGGCTGTTTAAAAGAAATGTTGATAGATTCCAGGGACACATGGACTCCTATACAATAGTAGTGGGGGATTTTCATACCCCGCTTTCAGCAATGGACAGATCAACCAGGCAGAAAATCAGAAAGGAAAGAACAGTTAATCGACAATATAGACCAAATAGACCTAACAGTTATCTACAGAACTTTTCATCGTACAGTTTCAGAATACACATTCTTCTCACCAGTGCATGGAACTTTCTCTAGGATAGACCACAGCCAGGCCATAAAGCAAGTCTCAGCAAATTTGAAGGAATTGAAGTCATGCCATGCATCTTCTCTGACTACAATGGAGTGAAGCTGAGGATCAAAAACTCGAGAACCTCTAGAATATATTCAAACATGTAGAAACTGAACAGCATGTTCCTGAATGAATAGTGGGACATAGAAGAAATCAAGATAGAAATAAAAAAAAAAAACTGTTGTGGAACAGGTTTCTTTTTTCATACAATTTGTTGAAATCTTTACTTCATATAGAGTTAATCTATGTGTAAAGCTAATTGAAAACAGATCTTAGTAAAAATTAAGAATGAGAATAGGAGAGGAGAAAGAAAGCTAGAAGTGCGAGTGGGAGTGGGGGTGGGAGGGTGGATATTGTGGGAACAATCATTATTACTATATTCTAAAATTATATTTATGAAATGCATGAAGTTTGTATACCTCAAATAAAAGTTTTCTGGGGGGAAAAATATAAAAAATAAATGTTAGTCATGAGCCAGGAAAAAAAAATAAATAAAGTGATAGCTTTTAAAACAAATAAATAGGTCTTCTTTTTTAGGTCTTTTTTTTTTTTTTTAGAGCCCATGAGAGTATTTTAGGCATGGAAAGCCAACACACTCTGGAAAACAAACAAACAAACAAACAAAAAGAAGACCTAAATGAAAGATCTCTGCAAGTGAGATCCCAATAGAAAGAACGGGGCCATCAAAGAACGAGGTACCTTTCTCTGAAGGGAGGAGAGAACTTCCACTTTGACTATGACCCTGTCGAAATAAAGTTGAAGTCGGCGAACCCTAAAGGCTTCCATAGCCTCGGCAACTCATGACTACAGCCTAGGGAGATTACTGATGCCATAAACAAGAGTGTCAAATTGTTAAATCAACATCAGGAGTCACTGTGTACTTACGTCTCATGTGGGGTCTGTCCTTAATGTGTTCTCCAATGTGAAGTAATGCTATCACTAGTACTGAAACAGTATTTTTACACTTTGTGTTTCTGTGTGGGTGCAAACTGATGAAATCTTTACTTAGTATATACTGAATCGATCTACTGTATATAAAGATAATTGAAAATGAAAAAAAAAACTTGATTTTAAATTGAAAATTGCAAAGAAAATTAATCAATTTTTAAAAAAATGTCATGTAGGATCTCTGTCTTTAATGTGCTGTACATTGTGATTTAATGCTATAACTAGTACTCCAGCAGTATTTTTCACTTGGTGTCGCTATGTGGGGGCAAACTGTTGAAATCTTTACTTAATGTATACTAAACTGATCTTCTGTATATAAAGAGAAAAAAACACAAATAAATAAAAAAGTGATGCACCATCACCAACAAAAACAAAAACAAAAAAGAATCCCAAGACATTTTAACCTCTGGACCAAAAAGCATGTCACACATGTTTCTTAAAGTTCAGTATGGTTATGAGTTAAGAATAAAATAACCTGGGGCTAATACTGCATTTTAACTTTCAACATTTCCATTCCTGCTTCTCTTTTCTTAATTAACTTCATCAGGCAACAATATCCTCAGCCTCAGAAAATTAACCTCTCAATTAAGAAAATCCTTTTTCCTTCCACAAACTTCTAAATTTGCCAGTCTTTCTTCCCTTGTGACCCAATTATGGACAATAAGAACAAAGGGTAGGTTTCTTAGAGGACTTTGGGGCCTATTTGAGTTTCTAATAAAAGCAACCATGTAATTTTTATCAACTCTTCCCCTTTTCCCTGTTGTGATGTCTGGAGTTAGAGTCACCATCTTGTGATCATAAGAAAAGACCAAGAGAAATACAGACATACGGAAGTTCTGATGTCATTAATTTGATGGCCCAAAATCATAACAAGCATGAGTATCCAGACTTCTTGTCATATGAGAAGGATGTTGGTTTCTGGTGGATGCAGTGTTGTGTTAACTGCATCCCTCCATCAGGATCAAAACATTTGTCCTGCCAACTGCTAGGAAGCTTATGAACATCAGCACAAGAACACCTTCTCAGGTTTCTCCTTCCAGGGAAGCCAGCATCCAGTAACTGGTTGACTTGGACTATGAAGATCTCTGCTGCTTCTAAAATCAGGACACTCTGTAGAGCCAACCCATTTATGGGACTCCCTACATGCTGAGTCGAATCCTCATTATGGAGAAAACTTAGCTCCATTCACCCCCTAACCAGAGTACTGCTTCCTTCTCTCCTAAAGTGATGTTCCAAGAACACTGTCAAAGCCTGTGATGCTACTATTGGAATCAAATCAGCTTCCAACATAAACCAACTGGAATATTACTTAATCCATCCTTCGACTTTGCGCTCCAATAGCATTTGTCTTAGGACCTCTAGTGGATGCCTGACACCTCATATCCTGTAGAAGTCTGTAATTCAAAGCCTTTTCCATCCTTACTAAGCATTTGCCATGCTTTGTGTTTGTAACTTTCACAGTTTGACGTGGGACATCAAATCCAGAACAAATCACTTTATCCTTCTTTAGAATTTTAAGGATGGAAAATTCTTAGCAACCTCAGCACAAACTCTTTTTTCATTTCTTATTAATCTGAGAGCTTCCATCCTTTAACTTAAAAGAAGCAGTTATGCATTTTCTTTGGATTTCTTTGGATTTCTCTGGATTGCCAGCATCACCATTCTTTTGCTTTGGGGCCATTACTAAGTAAACTAAAGGTTCCTTGCACGCAGCATGGCAATCCCACAGCCAATTTGATAACTGAGACAGCTGCTACATGACAAATGGATGGGTAGCACATACAGTGTGCATATGCTGGGCAAAGGGATGATTCATACCTCAGGAGGGATGCAGTGTGACAGTGTGAGCTCTCATCTTACTATTCAGAATAACAGGTAACTTAAAACTTATAAATTGCTTTTTTGTAATTTTTCATTTAATGTTTTCAGAGTGCAGTTGATAACATTCTGCTCAAAACACATAAAAAGCAAAGCTGTGGATAATGGAACAGCTGTATCTGTGACCAGAATTAGTCTTTATTTGTAAATGAGGGAATAAATATGTAAAGCATATAATCATCTTTGATTATTTTTGAAGGATCTAATGAAGTAGCATATAAAAACACCTAACATATTAATTCTCATTCTATAAATAGTAGATGTTATAGTAAATTTATTTTATATTATTTATTTAAAAGATTTTTATATTTACTTGAAAGGCAAAGTTACAAAGACAGAAGGAGATACACAGAGACAGAGAAAGATCATAGATCCACAGATTCACCCCTAAATGACATCAACTGGGTCAGGCCAAAGCCAGGATCCAGGAGCTACTTCTGGGTCTCCCATGTGCATTCAGAGACTTAAGGTCTTGTGCTATCTTTCTCTGCTTTCGCAAGTGCATTAGCAGGTAGCTAGATCAGAAATGGAGCAGCAGGTACTCGAACCGGTACCCATATGGGATGCCAATGCTGAAGGCTGTGGCTTTACCCACTAAGCCACAGTGCTGGCCCCAGCTATATTAATTTTAAAATTGTTTTCACGAAACAGTGATATTACCATATTTGAACATAAAAGGTCATATATCACTCATATAAATAAATGACCAGTTTGTACCTAGTACCTTTCCTCTTTGGTCTTTCTTTTAAAATAGATATATGCAGCCCAGAGTTTACATTGAGATCTACAGAAGAAGTAAGAATAGAGAGATCTGAGAATTGAGGAATGGCAGGGCTGTGTGCACTGAGAGCTATTACTGGACACTCTGAGGTCCAGCTGTGACATGTTTAAAATGGCCTTGGACTAAGAGCAAGACAGGCTCCCATACAGGACACACATACTCTTTCCTCCCATGAGGATCAGGATTGAAGGTGTTTAAAGAAAAATCTCTGTCCCAGTGTTGACACTCACTTCTTCCTCCATGCATGATGGCTTTTTGGCAAACATTTCTGGTAGTCACTGGTTCCTTATATATCCTTCATGATGGCTGTTGCATCCCTAGGTTTGGGGCACTTAGTAGGGTCTCGATAATTGTTTATTGATTTAAAGCAGCTTGTAAATTTGTTTCTGTTCACAACCATGCTATGCCTTTAAGTGGAAAGAATTAGTTCATTCTTTAATATGGTCAGAATGACTGCCAATTTAATTCGTCAAAAATGATCTTTCATTTTTCCATATAAAGAAACAATAAGTGAATGTTTTGGGAGGGTCACCTCTTAGAACATAGGGGAAAATATTGTAAAAATGTTGTAAAAATAACTATAGACCCAATGCTGACCAGGAACAAAAGCATTGGCTCATTTATGAGACTTCTTTGTGGCTACTGAATACATTCTGTTCCTGTGCAATTTGCACATGTAACAAAGGAACTCTCTTCTTTCAAAGATTCCTGGTCTGTTAGGGAAGGTCCTGGTGAACCTGTTATATGGGGACAGGCCCTCAGGTGTGGATGAGGCCTGCCATTGCTGGAATCTGGAGCAGTAAGGGCAGGCTGCCACTGGGAGGTTATCGAGGTTCTGTTTTTGGAAGGAGCCACTGGTGTTTAGGGTCTTCTGCAATTATTGGGCATATTGCTATTGTAGTTGGGCTCTAAGTCTACATCTCTAGAACAGAGGTTCCCAACTGGCAATATGTGAGCTGAATTTGGCTCACAGATATGTTTTATTTGGCTCATTAATTGGTTTTTTTTTAAGTTACCATCTTTTGAAACTGGGAAATTTCACGTAAAACCCAGATTTTTGGCTTCTGTCACAAAATTCAGAAGATCTGGCAACACTGGGCTCACATTCCTGTGTGACAACACTTGGCTAGATCTATACAGCAGCAGTCCAATTATAAAAGAATGTGCTTGTCTGTTAACCACAGTCTCCACCACTCCCTAATACTCTCCAGTCCTGAACCTGAGCGTCAGTTGCCATTTTTGACCACACATGTCCTCTGGCTTTACAGTGTAGTAAAACATTTCTCTATAGAAGGCTAGGCCTTTCTTAAAATGAGAAAAATAAGGAGCAGGCCGGAGCCACGGCTCACTAGGCTAATCCTCTGCCTGCGGCGCTGGCACCCCGGGGTTCTAGTCCCGGTTGGGGTGCTGGATTCTGTCCCGGTTGCTCCTCTTCCAGTCCAGATCTCTGCTGTGACCCGGGAGTGCAGTGAAGGATGACCCAAGGGCTTGGGCCCTGCACCCACATGGGAGACCAGGAGGAGGCACCTGGCTCCTGGCTTCAGATCAGCGCAGTGCACCGGCCATAGCAGCCACTTGGGGGGTGAACCAACAGAAAAAGGAAGACCTTTCTCTCTGTCTCTCTCTCTCTCTCTCTCAGTGTCTTACTCTGCCTGTCAAAAAAAAAAAAAAAAAAAAAAAAAGGAAAAGAAGGAGCAAAGGCCCTCAGGTTAAAAATAAAAAAAGATACTTCTTACCCGGATGTATAATAATCAAACATCTTCAATCTTCATTTAATGTATAGTATCTAACCGTCCCTAAGTTAGGAAATCCTCACTCTTCTTTGGTGTTTCATAAACAAATAAGATTGGATACATGGATTCCTCTCCCCTAACCACATCCTATTGAGTTTGCAATAGAGTGTGGCAGTTATAAGTGCTTAACAACCTGAGTAAACAAAAGAGTGAATGAATTTAAACAGAAACATATCTGGGATCAGCATATTTCTTAAAGTACATAAGTTGTGAAGATAAATTAGCAAAGAAATACAGATAATTTCAATTCTTGCTGTTAATTTGACAGTTACCCCCCACTCCCCCCACAGGAGAACAACACAATACACGATGGACCTTTATTCCTTAGAATCTTTCTTAACATCTACTGATAGATTTTGGAAGACATACCCCAAGACTATGCTTGATCTTGTATTATTCATTTTTTTCTTTTAAAGCAGGAGATAAAGAAGGCATGGATGGTTTGCTCAACATGTTTATCAATATTATTTGCAGAAAGAAGGACTCCCAGTGAGTTTGCAGGCTGATATCCTTGTTCAAAGTGTTATCTACTCTGGAGATGCAGTGTACAGGTTCAGTCCACCAAGATATGGACAACTTGATGTGAAAGGGGAGACGTGGCCCAATAAGAAAGCACCCAGAATAACGTGAATATAGTGTGAGCATTTGCCACAGTGGTTAAGATTCCCACATCTCATTTCAGAGTGCCAGGTTGGAGTCCCATCTGCTATCTAGGCTTCCTGCTAATGTGCATGCTGAGAGGCAGCTATGGTGGCTCAAGCAGCTGGGTACCTACCATACAGGTGCAGACCTGGGTTCAGTTTGGGCTCCTATTTTAGCCTCACCCATCTGTAGCTGTTGTGGGCATTTGGGGAGTGAAATAGTGGATAGAATATCTGTGTGTCTGCTTGTGTCTCTACTTATCCCTCTGTCTCTCTGAATCTCAAGGAAATAAAAAAAAAATGTTTTTTTAATATGAGGAAGAAATCATAGGAGTAGTGGTATGTGACCATGACCACAAAAATAATGTAAATAATCATATAGTTTTGACAGAAATATACAATCCTAGCCCTCTATTTGAAGCACATGTCGGCTCTTTATCAGTTTTTGTTTTCAAGGATTAGTATCACAAATATTGGTGTGGGTGTGTACTTCATGTATGAGTGTCTTTGTGTGTGTGTGTGTGTGTGATGTGAGGTGGGGAATCTGTGTCGATATGGTTTTGTGGGTGTGTTATAGTATATTTGTATGTGACTGGATCTATGTGAAAGAGTTGAAACAGGAGTGGCAGAAGCAGGAATATTGACTCAAGACCATGTCATATAAACAACCACAAAATATATTGAGACTCACAAAATTGTAAAACTGATACAAAAATCAAGCACAGGTTCAATTCAAAAGATTAGGTTTAGAGTACTTGGATCTATTTCCTCAGTAGCTCTGAGAGGCAGAAGGAATATTAAATGTTAAAAGTTTAACATAGGAAATATCTTTCTCACAAAGGGATCAACTAAAATATAAATCAAACATACTCTCTCAAGGACATTCTTTGCCATTATTTCCCTTTTATGTCCAATTGAAGCTTATAAAAATAGCATATCAGATCAAATTTAATAGCCCTCCCATTATTGGGAACTGGTAATGTTAAGAAAATGTAAAAGGAAACAAGAATGTTTAGTCCCTAGACTTTCAAGCACGTACACTCAAGAGTTACCACTCACAATAACAGATCTACTTGGTTTCATTGTCCATTTTCATTTTTTGGCTGCTCAACATCCAGAAAGCTTTCTATTTCTGAAATACTTGGCCAATCAGATGCTCCTGCCTACAACTTTGAGTCTGGAATAGAGAACACAGAGGCCATGAACAATTAAAATTTTCATAGCACGTCATAGCATAACACTTTTGGCAGCATTGAGAGTCTTGTGATGCCAGCAAAGATTTAAAAGAAATGCCCTACCTTAGATTCCCTTGATCATGGACTGTTCTATGAGTCTGGCTTCTCAGATTCACAACATTTTTTTCATTTTTTTTTTCTATTTGAATTTTAACTTTGCTGTAAAAGTTAACAAGAGACATTGTATGTTGCTTTCAGAAAATGCATGGGCTGCAGAAAAAAAAAATTCCTGAAAGAGTATTTTATAGCAGTCAAGACAAAGTAAACACAATACAAAGTGAAACCTCAAGGAGTTCCCTTTGATAAATTTTGACCAGAGCATTCCACTACTGGAGAGTTATCTGCATTTGAATCAGAGGATTTAGGGAACAGAAACCATGAGAGAGTTTTATATGAGACACATATGGTTACAACTGAAGACAAGATCAAACACTAGAACTATGTTATATACTTATTTTCATTACCAAGATACTTAGATATAGAAGTGGAAGAAAAAAGAGAAAAATGGAATTTCTCCATAAATTTTAGAAATATTTATATAGATTATTAATTATTTCTCCTCTGATTCCATATTTTCAATAGTTCATGATGATGCATTTTTAAAGATTTATTTATTTAGTTGAAAGGTAGAATTATAGAGAGGCAGAGAGATAGAGAGATCTTCCATCCGCTGGTTCACTCCCCAAATGGCTGCAACAGCCATTACTGAGCTGATCCTAAGCCAGGAAACAAGAGTTTCTTCCAGGTCTCCCACATGGGGGCAGGGGCCCAAGGATTTGGACCATCTTCTGCTGCTTTCCCAGAGGCATTAACAAGGAGCCGGATCAGAAGTGGAGTAGCTGGGACTTGAACTGGCGCCCATGTGGGATGCTGGCATTGCAGGCAGCAGCCTTTACCTGCTATGCCACAGTGCTGGCCCCAGTGCATTCTTATTAGTACATCTTGAGATCAAACATTTCTCCCAGCATTTTCTGAAGTGATAATGAAGTCCATGTGATGATGTCTCTGAAAATTCATTAATTACCATCTTTCCATAAATCACTTTCCAAAATTGCAACTTCTTTTTAAATTATTGGACTACCTTTGTTACCAGTTAGAAATTATCTGATTATTTGCTTCTATAAAAATTTCAAGAAATAATCTAAAGAATTATAATAACAAATCATCAAATGTCTTGGATGAAGTATCACTATACTCCTAACTCTGTAAATATGAAATACATGACATTTGTTCACCTTATATAAATAAAAAAAGAATTTAGAAAAATGAAATTAAACTCAACACTCCCTCCATGAAGGGATTTATGCAATTGCTCATGAGTCACCTCTTTTTTTCCTATTAGGATACATGCTCTGAAAAATAAAATATGCTAGCATTGCTACTGATCACACTATGAATGTGACTTCTTTTATTTTTTTATTTTTATTTTATTTATTTATTTTTTAAATTTTTTGGACGGGTAGAGTGGACAGTGATAGAGAGAGACAGAGAGAAAGGTCTTCCTTTTCCGTTGGTTCACCCCCCAATGGCCGCTGCAGCAAACATGCTGCGGCCGGCGCACTGTGCTGATCCGTAGCCAGGAGTCAGGTGCTTTTCCTGGTCTCCCATGTGGGTGCAGGGCCCAAGCACTTGGGTCATCCTCCACTGCACTCCTGTGCCGCAGCAAAGAGCTGGACTGGAAGAGGAGCAACCGGGACAGAATCTGGTGCCCCAACTGGGACTCAAACCCTGGGGTGCCAGCACCACAGGCGGAGGATTAGCCTAGTGAGCCGCAGTGCCAGCCTGAATGTGACTTCTAAAATAAATATTCCTATTTGTCCCTTCCTTATGTCTTAAAAATAAAATGTAATTAGAAAATAGTATTTTCTCAATTATCTATTATTTTTAACATCTGCAGGAAAGAGTAGCATAATGAGAAAAAAACACAGGATTTAGAAACACATGTCTTAGATTTGCATTTCAATTTTGTTATTAATATGTTCTTTGACATTTTGCCAGTCAGCAAACACAATTGACACTGGCTGGTGATTCTGTTTTCCTTTTTTCTGAAATAAGTATTTGTGTCTGCGAAGATCAAATGAAATTCTGTGTGTTCAAAGTGTTTATTATAATATTTTATAAAAAGCTATGCTTATTAATAAATTAATTAGAGATGAATATTGTTACTAATTAAAATGTAAATAAGTTTCAAAGTTAGAAAAATATTTTGACTTTCTGAAATTTTATTTCCTAGTGCAAACTTCCTTTCATTAACTATCCAGTTATCTTCCATGCTTTGCATTGTCACTCCCAAATGGAATCAACAGTGGCTACCATACAAAAACATTGTAGTCAACTCTAAAAGTGCCAAAGTTCTTGTCCCCAAATAGCTAATTGTACTCTTAAGATAAGTTGACACATTATGATGATAAATAATAATGCAGCAGATGTAGTGTAAGTAGTATTGAGAAGTGTAGAATTCTGAGGGGAAAAAAAAAAAAAAAACCCTGCTGATACTTTTGCTTGAAAGGAGTGAACTGAACTCAAACTTGAGGGAAGAGAGAGGCATTTCATTCTATTTAGGCAGCATTGCTGGGAAGAGCGTGTTACCAACTGAAAGATGATAAAGTTGTGATTTTTTAGCCACTACCTGCATGAGTGGTCATTGATGATGGAAAAAATGGGATTAGTAGAAATTCTGGTAACAGAGGAAGATAGTGATGTGACAAAAATCTAAAAGAATACCAGTGTGGCTTTGGGATTGGGCAGTGAGTAAGTTTAAAGAACTTTGAAGTACATACTAGGAAAAGCTTAGATTGCCTTGAACACAGTGTTTCCAGAAATTGGGATGTTCACAGCTGCTAGTGAGACACAGAAGGAGGTGAAGAGCAAAGTGGAGAAGACAGAGGGCCCTAGAGAATACCTAAACTGTTGTGAGTTGACTCAGTAAAAATGGCAACATAATAATGGCTATTGGTGAAAGTCCAAAAGGAAATAACGAAAATGTATTGAAAATTAGGGGTGAGAGCTTTTCTATACAGAGTGGTACTCACTTAGGATTGTGTTCTGATGGATATTATGGGAAAACAAGAGTAATGAAACTGAATATTTAGCTGAGGAGGTTTCCAAGAAGAGTTGAAAAAAAAAAAAAAAACACAGCTTGGTTTCTTTAGATTTATAGCAAAACAAGGGCAAAGAGATAAGTTAGGGCAAGTTAGACAAAAGGAATCAAGACGTAATAATTTTGCAGATTCTCAGACTGTCTTGTTTGCAAACATTTTTTGCATTAACAGATTCACTGACAGGAATATATGATCTAAAGGAAAAGCCTAGGGTATAGCTGTGAAAAATCTGTTGCTTATACTTCAGGAAGATCAAAAGATTAGCATACTTAGACATAACAGGCTCTTTGAGGAGCTTAACATGCTCATGTGCCTTATGGGAGTGAGTACCTGTGTCGCATACCCAGCTCTGACTCCTGGCACCAGCTCCCTGCTAATGCAGACAAGGAGTTGAGTTCCTGACACCCACATGGGAGATATGGGTTGAGTCCCTGGCTTAGTTAACCATGCTCCAGTGCAGTCCCAGTTGTTGTGTGTGTCTCCGGACTAAGCAAATGGATATGAGAGCCTTCCGTCTTCACCATCTCTTAGTGCCTGTCTCCCAAATTAAAAAAAAAAAAAAATGCACCCAAATAAATTCACCTTTTGTTCCATTTTCTGAGAACTTTTTGAATTACTTCTTGTAAGTCCTGTTTTACAGAATCAAATGTAACTTTTTACTGGATTTCTCATTTTGAAAAGTTGAAAAGTACTGATAAAGACATCATTTTAATAACTTTATTATCTAACCTATATTTACAGTTGCATATCTCAAATGCTTCTTATATAAGAGTGATAAAAATGTTCTGGAAAAATAGGAATGAAAGACAATGTGCTTTTTCTGCGGACATTTTGAAGTACCCTCATATTCCATTCTTACTGTTTATAAATATATTCTGCTTTCCTGAGCATGCCTTGAGTGCCAGGAGATTACTCAAGCTGCCTTTCTACTTGTACTCCATCTTATTCATCCTTTAACAGACATTCCTGTGTCTTCTTCTGTTGATCACCTTTCTGGGGCTCTGCTTTCTACCTTTACCGCCTTTACAAAGGACGTTAGTTTCTATCTATCAGCCTTTGTGCTAACGAGTAGAAATTGCTGTGAATAGCTCTTTAGTGACTATAGGCAACATTAAAAGATTAATAAAAATTAAAGAAAATACTTAAGCTAACATAAATTGAGATTATACAGACATGGAAAACTTATGCTAGTCTATTTATATATTGAGTTAAAATATATGAACAAAGGAAACCAGTGTGTTTGTGTGTTTGTGTGCACAACCAAGTGTTTCTTATGCACAGTCATAAGGTTATGAAAAAATATTTTGACCTAGAGAACTGGCTTAGGAACAAGTAATCCAAATAGATGATTTATTTTTGGATGGAAAATTATAAACAGTAGGACTTCCCAGGGACAAGTGCTATGGCCAATTTTGTTACCATCTTAATTAAATGTTCTTTGCTATCATTCAAAAGCAAAACACTTGGTTAAACAAATCGTTATTTCACTCAGCATGATAATTTGTCATGAAATCTTAATAAACACTGGGTAATAAAGAGCAACTGATACTAATTGTCAATCATTTTTCTTTAAGCTAAACCTGACAAAATGAGATATTTATCAGAAAATTTACTTTTAAAAATGTGTCTTTTTCTGAAAAATGAAAATTTAATGATTCAATCATTTCTACTTTTAAAATTAATGTCATGAATTTTAGTAGCCCAAATGTACTGAGTCATCATTTCTGTTTTCCAGTCATTCTTCATTGTAGCACTAATGTTTCAAATATATTGCTTGAATCTCCTGCACTGATATAACAGAGTTGACAGCCTTGAATAGTCCACCATTATAAACATTAGAATTAAATAATTACCAATTTTTACAAGTACTATTCGATTTTCAGGATCTTCATCATTTTTAGAAGAATAAAAAATGTGGCAAAAATTAATTGAGTAAATAGGAAAATTATTTACCTGAAAGTTCCAGTAATATAACAGACTTAAATTAGAAGGGGAGATGATGATTATTTTAGTATCTCCTTGTATACTAAGCACTAAAATAAATTTCTAAAACCAGTTTATTGGTTTTCATCAACTTTTACTTTGTAATGAAAAACATTTTAGCTAAAAACCATATACATACCAATAAATGCACATTCGTGAACAGATAAACTATATCTTGGTCACTCATAAGCAACACACAAATTAAGAAAAAAAAACATTACTAGTATCCCACAAGTTCTCACGATTCCCATTTCCATTTCTTTATTTTTAATGTGGGAAAGAGGGATATATTATCATTTACAAGGTATGATTCTGTGAGGAAATAACTATATACCAAATGATATGACATCACATCTTTTATATTCTCTATATTAACTACCACAAATAAGAGAAAACATCTGATATTTGTATTTGTGAGTCTGTCCATTTGCATCCATTCTGTTGCAAATATCAGGATTTCGTTTTTTGAGGAGGTTGAATAGTATTCCATAACATAAAATATTGTTTTTAGAGATGTGAAGAATGTCCTTGGTATTTTGATAGGGATCACATTGAATCTTTAAATTATTTTGTATAGTACAGACATTTTGATAATACAATTTTTTCCAATCCGTGAACATGGGAAAATTTCCCATTCCTTTTGTGTGCATCTTCCTCTGTTTCCCTTTAATGTTCTGTAACTTTTATTGTACAGATCTTCCACAATCTGGGAAAATTTCTCTCAAGTTACTTACTTTGTAGCTATTGTGACTGGGACTGATATTATAAGTCCTTTCTCAGACAGAGTATTGTTAGTATGTATGAATTCTGTTGATTTTTGACTTTATACCCTACAATTTTGCTGAATTCTCTAAAGGGTTATAATTGTCTCAGTGTAGTCTTTTTATTACTCTATATTAAGCATCATTTCATCTGCAAATACAAATAGTTTGACTTCCCCCTTTCCAATTTTTATCTCTTTGATTTCTTTTTCTTGTCTAATGGCTCTGGCTAAAACTTCGAGAAGTATATTGAATTACAGTGATGAGAGTCCATAACCTTGTCTAGTTCCAGACCACTGGAAATGCTTTCAGTTTTCCCTGTTCAGTATGATGTTGGCTGTGGGTTTGGCATATATTGCTTAATTGTGAAGTATGTTCCTTCTATATACATTTAAGTTTTTCACCAAGAAAAGATATTGTATTTTATTAAATGCTTTATCTGCATTTATTGAGTAAATAATCTGATTTTGTCCTTCATATATGTATATATAGATATAGATATGCTGTCTATATATAGATATAGATACACAAATACAGATATATCTCCCTTTCTCTGTAACTCTTTAAAATAAGAAAACAGGGGCCAGTGCCGTGGCGCAGTAAGTTAATCATCTGCCTGCAGTGCCAGCATCCCACATGGGCACTGGTTCTAGCCCTGGCTGCTCCTCTTCCTATCCAGCTCTCTGCTGTGGCCTGGGAAAGCAGTGGAAGATGGCCCAAGTCCTTGGGCCCCTGCACTCATGTGGAGACCAGGAAGAAGCTCCTGGCTCCTGGCTTCGGATCAGCACAGCTCCGGCCATTGCAGCTATTTGGGGAGTGAACTACCGGATGGAAGACCTTTCTCTCTGTCTGTCCCTCTCAATGTCTGTAACTCTCTTTCAAATAAATAAATAAATAAAATCTTAAAAAAATAAGAAAACAAACCTTTTAAAAAATCTTTAAAATTGTTTTTATTTTCATTTATTTAAAAGGAAGTTTTACAGAGAAAGAGTGGGAGACAGACAGAAAGAGAGAGATCTCCCTAAATGGCCGCAGTGACTGGAGCTGGACTAGGCTGAATCCAGGAACCAGGAACTCCATCCGAGTCACCCAGGAGGGTGTCAAGGACCCAAACACTTAGGCCATCTTCTATTGCCATCCCAGGTGCATAGTCAGGGAATTGGATCATAAGCAAAGTAGCCGGGGCTCAAATCATATGAGATGTCAGCATTACGGGCACAATGTATACTGTGTTCACAGTGCTGGCCCTTATCTGCGACAGGATGAACTAGCTTTTTCAGAGCCTTGAGTGAGATCACAGTTCCAGTTCCCCTCACTCACACAGGTGTATGCACCATCCAGAACACTTAGCCACTTGAGTGTGTCCCAAAACCCCTGTGCAAGATCTGTCTTCAGTGCGCAGGGAGCTCCAAGTGTCCACAGTCAGACTGGATAGATATACAGGAATCCAGCCAAAACTGCAACCTTCTAGGCTCTGTGACCTATGCCCAGGACTCCAACAGTCACCATGCAGGCCACCCAGCTTGCAAGCTGACCCATACCTAGCTCTGGCAATCTCCAGCAGCAGCAGGACTACTTGCTATTCCTTAAGTCAAGATAGAGTTCCGCAAATTGATGCTGGCACTTTGGTAGTGGAAGAGGAGAGGGGCAAAGTGGCTTCTCCTCACCAAGCAAAACTTCCCTTCACCTGCAAGCTCCCCAGGCCAGACTTGAAGCCAGTGAGTCTGTGGAATTCTCCCTTAGTCAGGGCCACCAGTGGCAGGGACCATGGTCATTTCCTCTCTGCTTCCCTTGGCATGGTGATGCTTCCAGGCCAGGAGTCAGCTGTGTAGAGACAAGAGTGATTGGCAGCATGGTTGATGGTAATATGTCTGTCCCCTCTCCTCATGGAGACTCCTCATGGAGTCTCTGTTCTGTTCTGTCCATTATCCACTGAAAATTTCTTTCAATAAACCCCCAGAGAACGTGGTCCTTCCTTTGTTTTTCTGGTGTCTTTCTGTGGCTGAGGACACTGTGGCTTCTCACTGTTCAGCCATCTTGGATCAGTGTAAAATCAGTCTCTCTTGAATATTATAAGGGCTGACATACAGCTACATATTGTAATTCATGTTGTGTGATACATTTTGTATTAACACTCATTTCCCTGAAAATAAGTACTGCAGAGAAAATAATTTCAGAGTAAATATTCTTTTAATAATTTCAGATTAGTAATCAGCTGAAAGCATTTATATAGAACTATGTAGTTAATGTAATTATGTGTTCAGTAATGTCTGCTTAATAGATATTCAAAGCGGTACTTGTCTAAGTCAGATTGCTAAAAGAGAACATCATAGATGGAAAAAACAACCAAAATTTATTTCTCAAGTTCTGGAAGTTGGGAAGTGCAAGATCAAAGCACTGGCAGATCTCGTGTTTGATTCATAGACAGCTGTCTTTTCACTGTATCCTCCCAAGATGCAAAGCCAGGGAGCCTCACTGGAGCCTCTCTCTAAGGGGACTAATTCCATTCATGAGGGCTTTACCTTCATGTCTTAATCATCTCCCTCGAGACCCACCCCCAAACACCATTACAGCGAAGATTAAATTTTCATACATGGCATTTAGGGGGACAAAAATAATCATCCTATTATAAGATACTTGCCTGTGGGTGCTCTATGTTTTAGAAAGCATCACAGCAACATTTCTTTAAAATAATGTTTGTTAAATTTTCCTTCATTCTATCCACAATTTGTTTAGATTTGTGAAGACATATGTGTTAATTTTATGTTTTTTCCAGAAACAATTCCATAGATTGTGAATACTAACTGGTAAATCCAAAGACCAACATATATCAAGTGATCTCTGCCAGCGCCGTGGCTCAATAGGCTAATCCTCTGCCT
Organism: Lepus europaeus; assembly: GCF_033115175.1. NCBI lineage: Eukaryota > Metazoa > Chordata > Mammalia > Lagomorpha > Leporidae > Lepus > Lepus europaeus. Next base: position 17,754,673 of record NC_084828.1, on the reverse strand, counting down.
GCGGCGCTGGCATACCGGGTTCTAGTCCCGGTTGCCCCTCTTCCAGGCCAGCTCTCTGCTGTGGCCTGGGAGTGCAGTGGAGGATGACCCAAGTGCTTGGGCCCTGCACCCCATGGGAGACCAGGAGAAGCACCAGGCTCCTGCCTTCGGATCAGCACGGTGCACCAGCCACGGCGGCCATTGGAGGGTGAACCAACGGGAAAGGAAGACCTTTCTCTCTGTCTCTCTCTCTCACTGTCCACTCTGCCTGTCAAAAAAAAAAAAAAGTCATCTCTCAGTATTCCATGTTGACTCTTCTAAAAGAAATGAAAGGGACACTGATCAATCAAGGCTGTACACTCTATACGTAATTAATATAAGTAGATTATTAGAAAAATAGTGCTTTAAAACACAATAAATAAATTTCTTTCAAACTTAGATTCTTTAAAGGTACACAGAACTTAAATGAGGATCTTATTTTTTTTCTACATTTCATCTATTCTCCACTCTTCCATAGTACTGTTAGTTATGTAACATTTATGGATGCAATTAAAATTCAATTGAAAGTCTATGAAAATACCTCTAAAAGGTTTTCTTACCTTGAAAAGGATGCTTTTCTTTTGCTTTAAAATAAAAGAGAGCCAGCATTGTAGCATAGTAGACCAAGCCTCCGCCTGCAGCACCAGCATCCCCTATGGGCACCCTCCATGTCCCAGTTGCTCCTGCTCTGTTCCAGCTCTCTGCTTACAGCCTGGGAAAGCAGTAGAAGATGGCTCAAGTGCTTGGGTCCCTGTACCCATATAGGAGAACTAAAGAAGCTCCTGGTTCCTGGATTCGGATCAGCTCAGCTCTGGCCTTGCTGAACCAGTGGATGGAAGACCTTTCTCTCTGTCTCTTCCTTTCTCTGCCTGTAACTCTACCTCTCAAATAAATATATAAAATCTTTAAAATGCAAGAGAAAGAGAAGGGAAAGAAAGTTAAGAAACTATTATGAGCCAGGCAGCTTTCTACTATTGTATGTAATTCTTTCCATCACAATGTGAATTATTATTGTGATCTCCATCTTAAAAAGGGAGAATGTGATCTAGAAAATGTCTTATCCTGAAATAAGATACCCCAAAAGAAATTGGGACTAGAATTCAGATCTCTATCAATTCTAGTCTCACATATTTTTTAAAAATATATTAGAAACTTAAGAGAACTAATAAAATGTTTCAAAGATAGGCTAAATATTCTTTCTATAATTTCATCCTCTCCCAATAGGTGGGAAATGCATCTTTTGTAATTTTTACTCATAAAGTATAATATATTTCCAAATTTAAATGACAAAATAACTCCAGAAACTTAAAAACTAGATATATTTAAACTTCCAAAATACACAACCACGTATTTTGAAGTTCTCAATGACTAGTCCCTAATCCCATTGACTGAGACACATATGTTAATTTTAGCACAAGAACATGTGCCCAACACAGACTTTATGAGGTTAAAAAAAGATTATGTTATCTTGGAGAATAAGTGAATTTGAGATCAATCATTCCAACTTGTTTCAATCTGTTGGTAGGAAGTGCAAGAGCCTGGATATTTGCTTTTCAAATCTGTTACAAAAATACTGGGCAGTATTGTGTAAGCAGGGGTGATATGATCATCTACAGAATGCTAAGAGGGCAGTTCTCCTAGCACAGAATCATTCCTTTCAAATCCAGAGGAAACTCTGATACAATACCACTAAGAAATATAGTTTCCAATCAAAAATCCTGTATAAGTCTATGGGACTTATGAAACTATTAAATTTAAAAATAAGGTGTTTCATAAACATTATATTTAAATTATATTTTATTTTATTTCAAAAAGGCCTAGTTTTAATTCAATAGTTATTGTTTGAGTTTCTTACTCAAAACAATAAATAAAAAATAACTATTTTAAAAAGCACAAACTCCCTCAGAACAGGTATATATATATATATATATATATATATATATATATATGGAAAATAGATTCTAAACTCCTGTGTTTGTATTGCTATAGTATCTCCTTTTTTCCTTAAGAAGTATAAATTTCATAATTACAACATTAGGAATACAGTGATTCTTCCCACCATACCTGGCCTCCTTCTCCCATTCCCAGTACACATTAGGATTCATTTTCAATTAACTTTATGCACAGAAGACCAACTCTATACTACATAAAGATTTCAACAATTTGCACACAAACACACACACACACAAAACTGGTTGAGAACAAGTTTTACAGTTAATTCTCATAATACTACTCATTGAGGATTCAGGGCCATCACCGCGGCTCAGTAGGTTGATCCTCCACCTGCGGTGCTGGCACCCGGGGTTCTAGTCCCAGTTGGGTTGCTGGATTCAGTCCCGGTTGCTCCTCTTCCAGTCCAGCTCTCTGCTGTGGTCTGGGAGTGCAGTGGAGGATGGCCCAGGTCCTTGGGCCTTGTGCCCGCACGGGAGACCAGGCTCCTGGCTTTGGATCGGCGCAGCACGAAGGCTGTAGCGGCCATTTGGGGGTTGAACCAATGGAAAAAGGAAGACTTTCTCTCTGTCTCTCTCTCTTACTGTCTAACTCTGCCTGTCAAAAAAAAAAAAAAAAAAAAAGGATAGATGTCCTGCATGGGAAGTAAGTGAACATTAGTTCCTGTTGTTAATTTAACAATTAACTATCTTATGCATTATGATTACCTGAGGATCTTGACATGAGCTGCCACAACAATGGAAGCCTTTTGAATCCACAATCTCCATCAATATTTAGACAAGGCTATAAGCAAAGTGGAAGTTTACTCCTCCCTTCAGAAAAAAGTTCATCCTTCTTTGATGGCCACTTTTTTCCACTGGGATCTCACTAACAGAGATCCTTCATGCAGTATATTTTTCTGCCACAGTATTATGGCTTTCCATGCTTGAAATGTTTTCATGGACTTTTCAGTCAGACCAGAATTCCTTAAAGGGATAACTCTAAGGTCAGAGTGCTATTTAAAGTGATTGTCAATCTATGAGTCTGCTGTGTGGACTGCTTCCCACATTGGAACATTCTCTCCTGTTTAATTCTATTTTTATCACCAGACACTTGATCTTATTTATATGATCCCTTTAACACATAATCCTATCTATATGATCACTTCAACACTTAAGATGGCATTTTTACCACCCAGCTTAACGGGATTTGGAGTCCATGGCAAGTTTTTAAACTGTACCCTTATAGTAAGTCCATAAGAATATAGGAAGAATTAAACAGCTTTACAGTTACAAACTTCCTCCTTCCTCTTTATTGCCACTTTTATATTTTACTGACCTCTATTTTCAATTGACTTTATACAGACCCCTAACTTAAACCTTACACAAAAATCCTTTAAAAATGGATTAAAGAACAAAATATATGATCCAATACCATCACATTATTAGACAACAATGGGGAAACCCTGCAAGACATTGGCACAGGCAAAGAGTTCTTGGAAAAGACCCCAGAGGCACAATCAAAGCCAAAATTAACAAATGGGATTACATCAAAGTGAGATGCTTCTGTACTGCAAAAGAAGCATTCAGGAAAATGAAGAGGAAACCAACAGAATGGGAGAAATTATTTGCATACTATGCAACTGATAAAGGTTTAATAATGAGAATATATAAAGAGATCAAGTAACTCCACAATGATCAAATAAACAACCCAGTTAAGAAATGGGTGAAGGATTTAAACAGACATTTTTTTAAAGAGAAAATCCAACTGGCAAACAAACACATAAAAAAGTGTTCAGGATCACTAACCATCAGGGAAATGCAAATCAAAACTACAATGTGATTTCACCTCACCCCAGTTAGAATGCCTTTCATACAGAAATCAACAAACAACAAATGCTGGTGAGGATGTGGGGAAAAATGTACCCTAATCCACTGTTGTTGGGAATGTAAACTCGTAAAACCACTATGAAGACAGTATGGAGATACCTCTGAAATCTGATTATAGACCTATCATATCACCCATCCATCCCACTCCTAGGAATTTACAAAGGAAATGAAATCAGCAAATGAAAGAGTTATCTGCACTCCCATGTTTATTAACAGTTTAATTCACAATAGCTAAGACATGGAATCAACCTAAATACCCATCAACTGAAGACTGGATAAAGAAATTATGGGATATATACTCTATGGTATACTACACAATGGTAAAAAAAAAATGTAATCTGGTCATTTGCAACAAAATGGATGAATTTGGAAAACATCATACTTAGTAAAATAAACCAGTCTTAAAGGGACAAATAACATGAGAGCAGCAAGATGGTGGAATAGGAAGGGAGCACATTGATAGTCTGGGGAGAGACAGTTTAATAAAAATGGAGATACTGCAGGTTCAAGGAAGACTAGGGGAAGAAACAGCAAAGGAAACTCTTCTGGAACTAGTGATTCACAGTGGACCTGAGTGGAGAGCGTGGGAACCCAAGTTCGGGACACCAGCGGCAGATTCAACACACCAGTGCTGGAATGTGAGCTGTGTGGAATTACTTCCCTTTGAATCAAAAAAAAAAAAAAGAAAAGAAAAGAAAGAAAGAGAGAGAGATTTACCACGCCTAACCTGGCAGTGTCACCTTTGAAACACCCTAAACCCTGAGGAACCAAACAGAGCTCTCAGGCCACACCCATTTCAAGTCTTTAAGGTTCCATGGAAAGCAGACAGTCCACTTATTCTAGAGTCACAGTATAAAAAGAAAAAAACACCACAGTGAAGAAACCAAAGAATATCTCCAATATATCAAACAACAAATGCAAAAACCAAGGTAACAAGAACAAGGAAGACACTTATGATGCCCCCAAATGAAAAAGACACCCCAATTCAAGATTATGAAGATGATGAGATAGAAGAAATGCAAGAAGCAGATCTCAAAAAATTGATAAGAACATTAAGAAGTTCTCAAAAACAAATTCTTGAACTACAGAAATCCTTAATGGACAAGATAGAAAATCTCTCACACAAAAATGAAATATTAAAAAGGAATCAAAATGAAATGAAACAACTAGTAGAACAAGAAACTCTGATAGTGATGAGAAATCATAATGAAATGAAGAATTCAATAGATCAAATGGCAAACGCATTAGAAAGCCTTAAAAACAGAATGGGTGAAGCAGAAGAGAGAATATCGGAAGACAGAGAACAGGAAAGTATAAAGTCAAACCAAAGAAAAGAAGAAGAAATCAGAAATCTAAAAAATATTGTTGGGAATCTATAGGACACTATTAAAAAAAACCAACATTCATGTTCTAGGAGGTCCTGAAGGCATGGAGAGAGAGAGAAAGGATTAGAAGGCCTTTTTAGTGAGATACTTGCAGAGAACTTCCCGGGTCTGGAGAAGGACAGAGACATCCTAGTACAGGAAGCTCATAGAACCCCTAGTAAACATGACCAAAAGAGATCCTCACCACGACATGTTGTAATCAAACTCACCACAGTGAAACATAAAGAAAAGATCCTAAAATGTGCGAGAGAGAAACATCAGATTACTCTCAGGGGATCTCCAATTAGACTCACAGCAGACTTCTCATCAGAAACCCTACAAGCTAGAAGGGAATGGCGAGACATAGCCCAAGTACTAAGAGAGGAAAACTGCCAGCCCAGAATATTATATCCTGCAAAGCTCTCATTTGTGAATGAAGGTGAAATTAAGACTTTTCATAGCAAACAGAAATTGAAAGAATTTGTTGCCACTCGTCCTGCCCTGCAAAAGATGCTTAAGGATGTGTTATACACAGAAACACAGAAACATGGTCATCAACATGAAAGAAGGTAAAGGAAGGAAACCTCACAGCAAAAGATCACAGGAAGCTCAATTTCTCTTTGACATAAAATTAAAATCTGATTTTCTGTTAAAGCAATGTGTTAAAGTAATCTATTATGTTCTCTTGATGTCTGTTAAATTCTAATTGTTCAAAAACAGCTGAATTTTTATTCCCACTATTGGTGGGAATGCAAACTAGTTAAGCCACTATGGAAGCCAGTCTGGAGATTCCTCACAAACCTGAATATAACCCTACCATACAACCCAGCCATCCCACTCCTTGGAATTTACCCAAAGTAAATTAAATTGGCAAACAAAAAAGCCATCTGCACATTATTGTTTATTGCAGCTCAATTCACAATAGCTAAGACCTGGGACCAACCCAAATGCCCATCAACAGCAGACTGGATAAAGAAATTATGGGACATGTACACTATAGAATACTATACAGCAGTCAAAAACAATGAAACCCGGTCATTTGTAACAAGATGCAGGAATCTGGAAAACATTATGCTGAGTGAATTAAGCCAGTCCCAAAGAGACAAATATTATTTGTTTTCCCTGATCGGCGACAACTAACTGAGCACCAAAGGGGAAACCTGTTAAGTGAAATGGACACTATAAGAAACAATGACCTGATCAGCTCTTGTCCTGACTCTTGATGTACAATGTAATACTTTATCCTTTTTAGTATTTGTTGTTGTTGTTGTTGTTGTTCTAGTACTAGTGGTTGAACTCTGTAATTAACACACAATTATTCTTAGGTGTTTAAATTTTAACTGAAAAGTGATCCCTGTTAAATATAAGAGTGGGAATAAGAGACAGAGGAGATGTACAGTTAGGGACATGATCAATCGGACTTGCCCCAAATGGTTGAGTTTGAAATGTACCAGGGGATCCCAATACAATCCCATCAAGGTGGCATGTACTAATGCCATCTCACTAGTCCAAGTGATCAATTTCAGTTCACAATTGATGACTCTGATAGGTTTAAGAATCAAAGGGATTACACAAACAAGACAAGTGTCTGCTAATACTAACTGATAGAATCAAAAAGGGAGAGAAGGATCCAACATGGGAAGGGGGAGACACAGCAGACTCATAGAATGGCAGATGTCCTAAACAGCACTCTGGCCTCAGAATCAGCCCTTAAGGCATTCAGATCTGGCGGAAGAGCCCATGAGAGTATTGTAGGCATGGAAAGCCAAGACACCATGGAAAAGAAAAAAAAAAAAGAAGACCTAAAAGAAAGATCTCTGTGAGTGAGATCCCAGTGGAAAGAACGGGGCCATCAAATAAGGAGGTACCTTTCTCTGAAGGGAGGAGAGAACTTCCACTTTGACTATGACCCTATCGGAATAAGATCAAAGTCGGCGAATTCTAAAGGCTTCCATAGCCGTGGCAACTAATGACTAGAGCCTAGGGAGATTACTGACGCCATAAACAAGAGTGTCAAATTGTTAACTCAGCAACAGGAGTCACTGTGTACTTATATCCATGTGGGATCTGTCCTTAATGTGTTGTCTAATGTGCAGTGATGCTATAACTAGTACTGAAACAGTACTTTTACACTTTGTGTTTCTGTGTGGGTGCAAACTGATGAAATCTTTACTAAGTATATGCAGAATCGATCTTCTGTATATAAAGATTAAAAAAACCTGGTGTTAAATTGGAAATGGCATAGAAAATTAATTAATTTTTTAAAAAATTTTATGTGGGATCTCTGTCTTTAATGTGCTGTACACTGTTATTTAATGCTATAACTAGTATTCCAACAGTATTTTTTCACTTTGTGTTGCTATGTGGGGGCAAACTGTTGAAATCTTTACTTAATATACACTGAACTGATCTTCTGTATATATAGAGAATTGAAAATGAATCTTGATGTGTATGCTGAAAGGTAGGGGTCTTGCTTCAAGCTTCTGCACATGGAAATCCAATTTTCCCAGCACCATTTATTGAATAGACTGTCCTTATTCCAGGGATTAGTTTTGGATCTTTGATCAAATATAAGTCGGCTGTAGATGTTAGGATTGATTTCTGGTGTTTCTATTCTGTTCCATTGGTCTATCCATCTGTTTCTGTACCAGTACCATGCTGTTTTGATAACAACTGCCCTGTAGTATGTCCTGAAATCTGGTATTGTGGTGCCCCAGCTTTGTTTTTGTTGTACAAGATTGCTTTGGCTATTCGAGGTCTTCTGTGTCTCCATATGAATTTCAGCATCATTTTTTTCCAGATCTGAGAAGAATGTCCTCGGTATCTTGATTGGTATTGCATTGAATCTATAAATTGCTTTTGGGAGAATGAACATTTTGATGATATTGATTCTTCCAATCCATGAGCATGGAAGATTTCTCCATTTTTTGGTATCCTCTTCTATTTTTTTCTCTAAGGTTTTGTAGTTTTTATCGTAGAGATCTTTAACGTCCTTGGTTAAGTTTATTCCAAGGTATTTGATTGTTTTTGTAGCTATTGTGAATGGGATTGATCTTAGAAGTTCTTCCTCAGCCATGGAATTGACTGTGTATACAAAAGTTTTTGATTTTTGTGCATTGATTTTATATCCTGCTACTTTGCCAAACTCTTCGATGAGTTCCAGTAGTCTCTTAGTAGAGTTTTTTGGGTCCCCTAAATAAAGAATCATATCATCTGCGAAGAGGGATAGTTTGAGTTCTTCCTTCCCAATTTGTATCCCATTAATTTCTTTTTCTTGCCTAATAGCTCTGGCTAAATGTTCCAGAACTATATTGAATAGCATTGGTGAGAGTGGGCATCCCTGTCTGCTACCAGATCTCAGCAGAAATGCTTCCAACTTTTCCCCATTCAATAGGATGTTGGCCGTGGGTTTTTCATATATTGCTTTGATTGTATTGACGAATGTTCCTTCCATACCCAGTTTGCTTAGAGTTTTCATCATGAAAGGGTGTTGTATTTTATCAAATGCTTTCTCTGTGTCTATTGAGAGAATCATATTGTTTTTCTTCTGTAGTCTGTTAATGTGGTGTATCACGTTGATTGTTTTGCGAACGTTGAACCATCCCTGCATACCAGGGATAAATCCCACTTGGTCTGGGTGGATGATCTTTCTGATGTGTTGTTGCATTCTATTGGCTAGAATTTTATTGAGTATTTTTGCATCTATGTTCATCAGGGATATTGGTCTGTAATTCTCTTTCAATGTTGCATCTTTTTCTGGCTTAGGAATTAAGGTGATGCTGGCAATGTGAATGGAAGGGAAGAGAGAGCGGGAAAGGGGAGGGTTGCGGGTGGGAGAGAAGTTATGGGAGAGGGGTAGCCAATGTAATTCATAAGCTGTACTTTGGAAATTTATATTCATTAAATAAAAGTTTTTAATAAAAAAAGAGCTATGGGTTATTTAAATATGTGCTTATTTTCAAAGATTTGAATAATCACCTTGTAACAATGATCAAATTTGGTCTATGTTATGTCATGATTTTAAGGAATCTTATTTCAACCAGATATTTTTGATTTTGAGCCTTCTTGGCATTCTTGACAGGCATTCAAAAAATCAAAGTTTCAAAAAATCTGAACTCTAAAATTTCCACTAAATCTTGGACTTTGGTTTTTCCAGTTTGGGCCCAACTGAAAAAAATCGAAGGAGCTATGTCTCTCATCTTAGACATTAGAGACACCAACTAATCAGGCTATTTGGATTATATTAGAAGTACTGTCAAGATGTAACGTGGTACTAAATTTTAAGTTTCTATAATGGAAAATGCTATTAATACAAATGTTTGAGAATTAAAAAGTCTAATGATTTTGTGTTACTAAACATGACAGTTATCTTAATGAGAAATCCCCAGAGGCCTAAAGGGTTAAATACTTGTAAAATCATACAGGTGCTTTCAAAAATACTGTCAAGTAAGCAAGTGCCTCTTGTTGGTTGATGAGTTTATAATTTTAAACATGGCAAGTTAAAGTCTTTTGTTATCCACAGTTATATATGATTTGCTCCTCATAAAACTAAAGCGTTGTTGGTTCTGTGTTTAGCTGTCCTCCTATAGGTTCCTATGGACTTTTTCCAGCCACTTCTATTGTATTCAGTACTTTGGGATGGCTCTGTAAACAGATGAAGCCAATAATGTATTAACAGTACCAACTGAGAGAAAGTATGGTTAACTGAGGTTACTAAAAACAAAAAGCAATTCAAATCAATTGGCAATCTACAAAAAGAGTTAAAGATTTTAAAAGCTATTATTAAAATTGCTATATTGGTCTATTATGCTATGTTATATGTGTGTACATATTGTATGTCCACATGGGAAAATTTTATTAAGAATTTTATTTTAATTGGCTTATAGATAAGATTGTCCATAAATTTAAGCTGCTAAATTTAATCAAAGATACATTTTAATTTGTGTGACCTGAATCTCTGCATCATATGTTTTAAACTTGTTGGTAGAAAGAAACTAAAAACATTTTATATGGTTGTGCTTAAGTTTACTGGCTAAACAAACTACGCCATGTTAGATATTTAAGAGGTGTTTCCAAACACATGATTCTTAAAATTTATAGAAGGCATTGGACCTTCTGGTAAATGTTTTCTTAACTTGTTATCTAATGGTTGAAACGGTTTACTAAGTATTCATGTGATATTGCTATTGTCAGCAAGCGATCTAGGATTTGCTCCCTCATTTCTCTATTCTAAACCCAACTTATTCTTTCATTTCTCTATCTCCTCAAGGTAGGTAACTAATTCTATTATAAAGGAATCTGTGGGATGCACAATTTAATCTTTAGACCTTATAAAAGAGATGGCTAACATTTTTCTGTAATAGCATAGCCAAAATAAGAGCTTAAATAATAATCTCATAGCTAGATTTACTTTGCCATCAGCGAAGTAAACGGTAAGCAGAAAAAACCTCCCTTTCAGACCAAAGGGAAAGAAAATTTTAAAGTGAGAATATAATTTTCCTCATGGGCATTATCTACCTTAGAAAAACTACTACAGAACATGCCTGTGACTATAGACTTGTAGTTCAGGCCACCGAAGATTAGAGATGGGACACGGGCACTCCCTTGACTTGCATTCTCTGGTCTGCTTTAACACAAACCAGGAGGAAAAGAAAGCACGGCATCAGAAGCAATGGGTGGCAGGCCTATTAATGGCTGATCTGTACAGTGATCTGCCCTCAAGGAGACCCAACAGGCCAGTCCACTACAGTGGCTTTCAATGTGGTAAGCCTGGGCTTCAGCAGAAGTCAGCTTGTGAAGAGCCCTGGCAGCTCTGCCAAGAGTTGGATCACTGGAAATGGACCTGCCCTGGAGTCAAAGGATGCCCAGGTCAGAGCCACAGATCTTATTGGCTCTAAGCTGAAAAGCCCTTCACTCAGCCCAACTTCCAAAGTGACCACTGTAGCTGAGGGCACGGCCAAGCAGGGTCAGCAACATTGCAGGCAGAACTGTAAATTTCTTGTTAGAGATGCCCCCTGCCTTTACCTGGCCAGCTCTCCTCCCAGGCCAGCTAAGTAATGAAAGTCAACAGGGTGCCTTCCCCCAGGGGGTTCACACCTCCCTTAGGATATACCCCATGGGAAGAGATAGATAGGTCTGGGCCTCTTAACTTACAAGGCCTAAAAGCCCACCAGATTATTACCAGGCCCCTTCTATCAGGTTCTATTTGCCTCTCATTCAGAAAACTTAATTGTAGCTTAGCCAGCACCTTTCTTAGCTCCTCTAATAATGACTCTGTCCTTTGTCTAGACCCTGTCTAGCACACTTGGGCCTCATTCCTTTGTAATCATAAACTCTACTCTACCTCCAATGGTTCTACTCCCAACCTGTGTGTACTGATGGTCCTCTTCCCCACTTAATGCTGTATAATTGTTCAAACCTGGTAAATGCCACTCTTAGGATCATTGGTTACTATCCTCACCCTGTCTTTTATGACCTTGTCTAAATATGATCAGAGTCACCGAACTTGGAAGGCTTTCATAGGCTTGGCAACTCATGACGAGAGCCTAGGGTGGTTACTGGTGCCATAAATTAGAGTGTCAATTTGTTGGGTCAACAACAGGAGTCACTGTGCACTTGCTCCTCATGTGGGATCTCTGTCCTTAATGTGCTGTACATTGTGATTTAATGCTGTAACTAGTACTCAAACAGTATGCTTCACTTTGTGTTTCTACTTGGGTGCAAACTGTTGAAATCTTTACTTAATATATACTAAATTGATCTTCTGTATATAAAGAGAATTGAAAATGTATCTTGATGTGAATGGAAGGGGAGAGGGGGCAGGAGAGGGGAGGGTTGTGGGTGGGAGTGAAGTTATGGGAGAGGGAAGCCATTGTAATCCATAAGCTGTACATTGTAAATTTATATTCATTAAATAAAAGTTTAAAAAAGGGACAAATAACATGTTCTTCCTGATCTGTGATAGGTAAAAGAGCAACTAAAACAAAATCTGTAGAAGTGAAATTGACAGTTTGAGAAGCGATGACTTGAATAGCCTTTTTCTTGACTTTCAAGGAACAGATTTTTTTCTTCTTCATACTGTTTGTTGAACTCTTTACTTAACATAGAGTTAATCATATATTATCTCTTAATTGCCTTCTGTTTTTTACCTCAGCAGAAATAAGTAGATTGTGTTTTGTTTGAGTTGATGAGTGACTTGTCATTTCTTTCATTCATTCACAAAACAAAAATTTCCTGAGAATTTATTAAGAACAAAGTACAGCTCAGTGTGATGTCACTGATAAAATTGGTTTGAACTTTGCAGTTAATGAGCTAATATGAAAGAGTCACATATACTAATTTGCATAATACACCACTCAGTAAATTTTATAAGACTTCAATTTTATTAAAGTAATTGCCTGCTGAAATGGATGTGGTGTCTTTTCTCAAGTTAGAGACTCTTACATAAATGTTTAAGTGGATACAAGGAAGATTTATATGTGGCTGTTTTGTTTTTCAATAGCTATTTTGATTAGAAGGAATAATGGAGATTATTTTTTATGTAAATAATTATGACCAACAACTACTTTTAAATATTTGTTCTTCTTCTTAAAGGCTGCAAAAGAACATTTTCTTTTGAAGCAAAATTTCCATTAAGCACATACATCAAACATCACAGAATAATAGGTTTTTTTAGAACAAAGAACAATCTGAAGAGAAAAATAAAGGAGGTCAGATGTGTATTTTGTAAGTTCAAAAACAAGGAAAATTTGCTTGTCATATATTTAAGGAGAGAGGAAGAAGGATGATTGCAACTTATTTAGTTGCTAACTTTTTCCCATTAACCATGTATGTACATGTATATAGAGGAACATGGTCAGGGAGACTTACCTTCTTGCTGTTAAATCTGACTCCTCCTTTTCCAAGGACAGTGTGTCATAAGTTGAATTGTGTCTCCCTAAAAGAACATATTGGCATTCTGACTCCTGGCACCCCAACATGCTACCTCATGGGGATACAGGCTCTTTACAGAAGTCATCAAGTTAAGAAGAGCTCTAAATCTAGTAGAAACGGTGCCATGTAAATAGGGAAAATCTGAACAGAGACAGACTTGCATAGAAGCAAGATAATATGAAATGGCACAGGAAGACATTGGTCATGCAAACACCAAGGAGACCTGGAACAGATTTGTCACTCTAGGCCCTCAGGGAAAACCAATCATGCTGACAATTTCTTTTGGACTTCTAGCCTCCAAAACTATGAAACAATAAATTTCTACTGTTTCAGCCAGGAAGTTAATTGATCTCTGTCACAGCAACCTTTACAAAGTAGCCTTAGCGAACTCCTGCCTCACTCTGTACTATGTAGCAAATCCACAGACCAATGCAAGCACATGCTCCATGCTTCCACAGTCTGAATGTGCATACTGGTTAATCCTCCTAGTGATTTCTTAAAGATTATTTATTTTTTCATTTTGATTTGAAACATACAGAGGCAGAGAAGGAAGAGGTCCAGAGAATGAAGCAGATGGAAAAGGACCTTATATCTACTGGCTTACTCCCCGAATGTGCATAATTGACCAATGTCTGAAACCCAGAACATTATCTAGGAATCCGATGTGGGTAGTAGGGATCCCAAGTACCTGAGCTATCACCTGCTGCATTCTGAGGTCTTCACTCCTGGAAGCTGATCAGCAGTTATCCAGACTTGAACCAGGCACACAGATACGGTATGTGAGTGTCCCAAACAACAACTTAACCACTCTGCCGAATGTTCTCTCCTCCCTTGAATTCTTTAGTGACAACCACATCTGCCCTTATATTTTGATACTGCAAAGAGGACAACAACAGAAAGGAGACCATGATGAGGCCAACTGATAATGAGATGTAGAAAAAGGAAAGAATTAGAGATGATCAGGAAGAGCAGAAAAGTCCAAATATTGTCACTTGAGCTGCTGCCTCACACCAGAGATAAAGAGCTCCATCTGTGTTACTCAAAATTCAATTATTGTTGTTCTCTTGGATTGAGATACTCTTGGCTAGAATTTTAGTCACTCATCCATAAAGAACCTGAAGACTCTATTATTATGTGTGTGGCTATATATCTGCCTTCCCTATTTTCAGCAATACATGCATACATGCATCAACACTCTTTTAAGAAGAGATCCTAAATTTTTCTTGGTTTCCATCTATACATCTAATCTACATGGTCATTGCACTTGTCACTTTTTAGCCTCTACAACAAAATATCTGCGGGATCCAACTTTATAAAGAGTTTTATTTAGCTTTCTTTTTAGTTTTGTTGTTATAATAAAACACCTGAGGAAACTAACTTTAGAAGGAGAGAAAAGTTGAAAGTTCAGGTTGTCCCATTTGTTAGTCCTCTATTGGGGACCGGAGATGAAAGTGGTGGAATATATACAGGGAAGGGTCAGGTGCTGAGCCAGGGAGAAGAGAGAGATAGAAGAGCCCAAAACAACCTTCTCATGAGAACAGGAGAGACCTGAGGATTTCCCACTAGACCCCACCTCCTAAATGTCCACCCCCCTCCCCCACTCTCAATAGCACCACACTACGGACTGGGCTTTTAACAGATGAGCCCTTGAGGAACAAGAAAACTAACATCCACACCCTCAAAGACACATTTCAGAAGATAGTAGAACTGAATGCTGCAGTCCTTTAACCATGAGGCTTTTTATTCTGTAGCCTTCACTTTTACCTGTTTCTCCAGTTAGATGACCTCTCTTTAAAGCTAAATAATGCTATAGCTTTATTTGCTGCACACCCTGATGAGGTGAGGTGCTGTTCCCATCCAAGTGGAGTGCTCAAAGAGAATGACTTCAGACCAGTAGAGAAGTTGAGGTGGGCAGGAGGGACAACGGCTATTGCTTAGTCATGTCTGAACCAATGTCCTTGATACAGGATTTAGCATTACCCATGACTATTTCAGGGTATTTGGCCACCAAAATTGTATGTATAGAGCATGATGCTAGAATATATTATTGAGATATCAAGAAGCAATAGCCGGTGCCATGGCTCACTAGGCTAATCCTCCACCTTGCGGCGCCGGCACACCGAGTTCTAGTCCCGGTCGGGGCACCGATCCTGTCCTGGTTGCCCCTCTTCCAGGCCAGCTCTCTGCTGTGGCCAGGGAGTGCAGTGGAGGATGGCCCAAGTCCTTGGGCCCTGCACCCCATGGGAGACCAGGAGAAGCACCTGGCTCCTGCCATTGGATCAGCGCGGTGCGCCGGCCGCAGCGCGCCTACCACGGCAGCCATTGGAGGGTGAACCAACTGCAAAAGGAAGACCTTTCTTTCTGTCTCTCTCTCACTGTCCACTCTGCCTGTCAAAAATAAAAAAAAAAATTAAAAAAAGAAGCAATATCACATTCCAAAGAATTTGCCAGACATTATATACAATTTACAAAGCAGTTATACAGTGTGAGGATGATTTCTCCTCACTTTTACCAAATAGAATAGGATTTTTTAAAATTTTTATTTATTAGAATGGAAGAGAGAGAGAGAGAGAGAGAGAGAGAGAGATCAATCTTCCATCTTCTGATTCACTTCCCAAATGCTAGTAACACTTGGGGCTGAGCCATACCAAAGCCAGGAGCCAGGAACTCCATCCAAGTCTCCACATGGGTGGGAGGGACCCAAGTGGTTGAGTCATCATTGGATGCCTTCCCAGGGTGCATATTAACAGGGATCTGGATAGTAAGAAGAGGTGTAATTCAAATTCAGGCACTCCAATATGGGACGCTGATGTCCCAAGTAGCAGTTTAACCACTGCACCTCATTGTCAAAAATTGGATTTTGAGAGATGTGTTATTCAGATAATTTTGCTCCCTGCAGAAAGACAGATTGAGGTAGGCTATTCTTTTTTTTTTTTTCTGAGTGCAACCCTGGTAAGAAAAAAAAAAAAAAAACAATGTATAATTTTGACATGAGTATATTAGAGATAGGAATGGGAAAGAAGAGGGGGCACCCTTCCTTTACCTCTAGCCTACTGAGAGTATCTTCAAAAGGATGATCCACAGGTTGGAGAAGTGTTTCTTACAACTGGCAGATAAGGTCAACTGATGTTACTCTCTGCCTGAAAAATGAAGAGCAAGAGACAGGCAGGACAGCTGTTGATGGATGCACCAAAGGAAGGATGCTTGATCAAAGGAACCAGGCACTCCCAGTTTGTCAGTGGTGAGGGGTGTGTGTGTGTGTGTGTGTCTTCAAGAAGCTACTCAAAGGGCAAGCAGAGTTGAATAAAGACAAAGGAGAAACACTTTCAGATGTGCAGGACTGAGAACGTAGCAAGTAAGGGGCCAGAGAAAGGAACAACTCCAACTTCAAAGATAAGAAACAGAAGACATGAAAGGGTCCGCAGGAGAAAGGGGGTCAGCCTCATACTGCTTTTCGGTTCAAAATAGTATGACATTAGGCCCTGCTTGCACAGCCTATGTGCCAAACTTGTGGAAGAAGAAACCTCTGAGGTCAAGAATGGAGAAAACAGGCAGATCTAAGCAGGGAGTCTGGATATGGCCTGTCTCTAAACTAGGTAATATTTTTACCATTACATGGAAATAGGAATTTTGATAAACACTAAGGAATTTTTTATTTTCTAAGAATCATTAAATCAGAAGAGTTAATATCAATATAAATGTTATCCAATTATAAAGGGACATTGGAACACAAAGAAGAAATCATACATCTATTTAGAAAGAATTGGCTCTGTATATACAATAACACACTGAAAATTAATATACAAAAATCAGTAAAAATAAAGGAAATATATAAGAAATGGATTGGTATGATCATGTAATGTTAATCAAAAAATCCTTCAAATTTTGAGCTTTATATACAGTTTTGATATGTATTTGTAGTAATATTTAATACTCATTTTTTCATCATTTAAAAAATTTTTAACATTACATTTTGCTTTTTAAAAATTGTAATGGACACATTAAGAATCATCCATATCGGTATGGTACCATGTGATATCTCAGTAAAGTATACATTGCGCAGTATTCAATGAGGGTAAAAATATCCTCAAAAACTCACCATTTGTTTATGTTGAAAGAATTCAATCCTTTAACTTTTAAAAACTGCATATGGTTCACTATAAATATCTATCGTCACTCTACTGTTGAGTAGGACAGCAGAACTTTTTATTCCTGCATAACTGTAAGTTAGTGTCTATTGATCAGCCTTCCCCCATTTTCCCTCCTCTCATATTCTTCTCAGTCATGGGTAATCTCCATTCTTAACTTCTAAGAAAGCTATTTTTATAGAGCCCATATGTGTGTGGGATTGTATGGTATTCATCTTACTGTCTCTGCTTATTTCACTTAATATAGTGTCTCCTAGGCTCATTCATGTTGTCAAAATGACAGAATTTCACTCATTTTTATGGCCAAATCATATTCCATGGTGTTTATGCAGCACAGTTTCTTCATTCATCAGTTGCTGGGTATTTAGTCTGTTTCCATATCTTGGTTATTGTGAATAGTGTGCAATAAATACTGGTGTGCAGATATCTTTTTGACATATTAATTTAATTTCCTTTGGATATATGCCTGGTAATGGGACACACTATACTAAATTACATTCCCTCAACAGTACGCAAGAGTTCCTTTCTTTACCTCCACTTCAGCACTCTTTTGTCTTTTTGTTTAGAGTCAGTCTAACTGGAATGAGGTAATACTGCATTGTGACTTTTATTTGTACTTCCCTGATGATTAGTGATGTTGAGCTTCTTTTCATTTCCCTGTTGGCCACTTGTATGTCTTCCTTTGTAAAATATCTATTTAGATCAATTGCCTGCTTTTAAATTGGATTATTTGATTTATTGCTATTCATATTTTTATTTATTCTAATTATTTAAAAATTATTTTTATGTTCTAATTGTTGATGAATCATCAGATAAGAGCTTGCAAATGTTTTATCTAATTCTCTAGGTAGTCTCTTCACTGTGATTGCTTCCATTACTGTGCAGAAACTTTTTAGTTTGACTAAGTCTTATTTGTCTATTTTTTTTTCCACTTATTTCCTGTGTTTTGGGGTCTTATCCAAAATATCCTTGCCCATTCCAACTCAAATTAAACCATACCTCCTGTGTTTTCCTCTAGCTGTTTCATTGTTTCATATAAATACTTAATTTCTTTAATCCATTTTGATGTTTGTCTCATAGTGAGAGATAGGTTTGTCATTTCATTATTCTGGATAAGAATATCCAATTTATCCAGCACCTTTTACTGAAAATACTATCCTCTCTCTAAAGACTGTCAAAAGACAATTTATTATAGAAGTGTGGTTTTCATTTTAGGCTCTCTATGGTGTTCTATTGGGCTATGTATCTGTTGCAATGCCAATTTCATAATGTTTTAATTATTACTGCTTTGCAGTATATTTTGAATTAGGGAATGTAATGCCTCTCTTTTACCTTTTCATCAAAATTAATTTGGGTACTAAGAGATTTTGGGGGCTGGTGAATTGAATTTTAGGGCTGTTTTTTATAGTTCTGTGATATTGATATTTTTATAGGTATTTCATTAAATTTGTAGATTACTTTGGATATTATGGGCATTTTAATGATATCGATTCTCCCAATTCATGGACAAGAGATGTCTTTTCATTTCTTTCTGTCATCTTCACTTTCTTTCATCAATATTTTTACTTTCTCATTGTGGAGATGTTTCAATCTTTGGTTCAATTTGGAGTGATTGCAAATAGGAATATTTCTATGATTTTTCATCAGGTTCTTTATTGGTATATAAAAATGCCACTAATTTTGGTATGTTGATTTTGTATCCTGTAACTTTACTAAATTAATTTATAATTTGAAGAGTCTTTAGGTGTGGACTTCAGGGTTTTCCATATTTAGAACCATACTGTTTTCAAATAGGTATAATTGGAGTTCCTTTCTCCCTGGAGTCAGGAGCCAGTGCTCACCTTAACTACTTACTCTGATGTGATGCACTCTTTTCTTAACCACCAGCCCAAATTCCCACCACAGTGGTAATGATTCTGAAATTTGAATAATGTCTTAATTTTTTTCCTATTTCTCTGTGACTTAGTTTTTGAAGTGTATGCAAATACTTAAAACCAATAAATAATCATGTTTTTTGATTAGCAATCTACCTGCTCCAAATGAAAAAAGAATTGAGGAATACCTGTTTGTGCCCCCCAAATATTCATAAGTAGAAATCTTCACTCTCAAGGTGATGGTGTTAGGAGGTGGGGCCTTTGTGAAGTGGTTAGATCCTGAAGATAAAACCCTCATGAATGGGATCAGTCTCCTTACAAAATAAGACCAGGGAGTTTGTTGGACACAACCAGAAGGCATCATAAATAAATCAGAAAACAAGTTCTTTCCAGACATTAAATTTACTGATACTTTGATCTTGGACTTCTTAGTTTTTACAAATATGAGAAAGAAATTGTTGTTTAAAAGTGACATGATGATATGTATCAGAATAGCGATAATGCAAGCAATGTTACAGAAATTATAGATAGATAGGATTACAAAAAAATCAAATACACCATTTTGTGAATCTTTGGGGTTACTGCCTGACTAGCATCCCATCTCACTTCTCTTGGAAATATTAGCCCTGTTTATTGAGAAAAAGGTGACCCCTACTCCCAGTCTAACCAGTTTGCATATACAGCTCCTGAGCCTAAATTTTGACCATTGCACAGTTTTTTCATGACTGAGGAACAGCTGAAAACAGAGCATAGGAGCTAGTGCTGTGGCATAGTGGGTAAAGCTGCCAGCTACAGTGCTGACATCCCATATGGGCACTGGTTCGAGTCCCGACTGTTCCACTTCCAATCCAGCTCCCTGCTATAGCCTGGGAAAGCAGTAGAAGATGGCCCAAGTCCTGGGGCCCCTGCACCCATGGGGGAGACTTGGAAGAATCTCCTGGCTCTTGGCTTTGGACCGTCACAGCTCCAGCAGTTGCGGCCAATTAGGGAGTGAACCACTGGGTGGAAGACCTCTCTCTCTCTCTCTCTCTGTGTGTGTGTGTGTATGTGTATGTGTGTATAACTCTTTCAAATAAATAAATAAATATTTAAAAAAACAGAGCTTATCACACAGCACTATTTCATGTACCCTAGGCTCCATGTTAGGACTGTATTAGAGGGAGGTGTTTGTTTTCCTCTGACGTTTTAATGTTGAAAACAAAGAAAGCAGGGGCTTTCGTGGCTATTTTGTTGGTGGGAGGGGGGCCGAAAGCCAACAAACAGAAGGGAAGGTGAGTCAGGAAGTGAGCTCTGGATACTACCAGGGCAAAAATTAGCCCAGGAGCTGGACTTCACAGCTGTGTAATTCAGTATATTCCTTTTCTTGTTTTTTTTTTCTTTTTAAATATATTTAATATTTTTGCCTCAAATTGATGAAGTAGAGTTTTTGTCATTAACCTAAAGAGTCCTGACAGATGTGGTTGCTCTTAGTTTCCATCTTGTTTAATTTTACAAGATTTAAATTAAAATTGGTTATTCACTATTTAAAGCCAATGATATACAGTACTTTCTATTCTTTTAGGTCAAATTCAGTAAGTACTATTAGTAAGATAAAATATTTTTTAAATAAGAGATTTCTAGCATTCAGGTATTATCACTCACAAGAAACTACGATATATTTTCTGGGCAAATGGAAAAGTGGAGCCCCAAGGCTCCAATGTAAAACAAGGTCAATTACCCTACTTTGATAAGTACACATTGTGTACATGTAGTGAAATGTTAAACTGTATCCCATACATTTGTACAATTATTGTTAATAAAATATTTTCAAAATTATTTTTACGAAGAATGTTCAGCCCTGTTTATATTTGAAACTGAACAGCCTAGTTTCATATCTTTGGTTCATAATATTTTCCTAAGATTCCTAATATGCTGCTGGATTTCAGAACATGCTGTTCTTTTCCTTCAGGTAATTACATTTGAAATAATCCATGGGGCTATCGAGATGACGATATTATTTGTCTATTAATTGTTTCTGTAGAAATAACTTTATGACTTTTTTCATTTTTATGAATTTGTTAAAAATAAATATCTTATGACTTTTCATGATTGAAACAACCACTCAAATTATTTTCAAATTTTTGAAACTGGCAAAATACAAAAAGACTTTTGCCAAACAAATTTTGCTTGAATTTTTAAATGTGTGTGTGTGTGTGTTTTATGGAAATTTAATCCATGTTTTTCATTCATTTGTAATTAACTGACAAAAATGTTGTTTTGTAAGAGTTTGATACCCGTTTTTTAAAAGGCATGCTTAAATTATTTCCTTTTATCCACAGAAATTTGAAAGGAAATCTATTTTAATTATTTGAGATTTTTATTTTCTTAATCTATTTGTAGATTCAAGTGGCGTATGGCAAGAAGCTTAATCCAAACTTAGATTTTTGAAATATTTATTTATTTATTCAGTTTTTAGCAGATGTGATATAATTCATAGATATAATTTTATTTTATTTTATTTCTTTTAACGATTTATTTATTTATTTGAAAGTCAGAGTTACTCACAGAGAAGGAGAGGCAGAGAGGGCAGAGAGAAAGAGAGAGAGAGACAGAGAGGAAGAGAGAGAGAGGTCTTCCATCTGATGGTTCACTCCCCAATTGGCTGCAATGGCCGGAGCTGTGCCGATCCGAAGCCAGGAACCCGGAGCTTCTTCCTGGTCTCCCAAGGACTTGGGCCATCTTTTACTGCTTTTCCAGGCCATAGCAGAGAACTGGATCAGAAGTGGAGCAGCCGGGTCTTGAACTGGTGCCCTCATTGGATGCCGAGGCATCAGGCCAGGGCATTAACCTACTGTGCCACAGCCCCGGCCCCCATGGATACAATTTTAAGAATATAATGATTTTTCTTCCCTCCACCCATCATTCATTCTTTCTTTCTTTCTTTAAAAAAAAAAAAAAACTGCTAAACTGTTAAAATGACAGGAGTCATGGCAGAGAAAGAAGTAATGCAAGGAAGACTGCTAAAAGTCAATAGAGTGGGATGAATAATGGAGTGAAGCATACAACAAACATACAGCAAAAGCACCAGCTCAATTTCCTGTGCTGTAAAATTTAGAACCACAATCAGATTCATAGGCTTTTGAAGGGGTGTTTGTTGCTTGTTTGAAAAGCAAAGTGACCTTGAGAGAGGAAGAGACAGAATGAGAGATCTTCTATCAGCTGGCTCAATCCTTTCAGTGGCCGCAGTAAGTAGCCAGGGCTGGTTCAGGCTGAAGCCAAAAACCAGAAACTCCACTGGAGTCTTCCACGTGGGTGGCAGGGCCACAGCCACTGGAACCATCTTCACTGCTTTCCCAGGGGCATTATCAGGGGGGTGGATCAGAAGTAAAGCAGCCGATTCTGGAGCCAATATTACAATATGAGATTTCTGTCTTGCAGACTGTGGCTTAACCTGTTGCGTCACAATTCTGGCCCCTAGATTCATATTTTAATGTATGAAACACAAAGCCTTTCTACATATACTATAGTAAATAGCAAATACTGGAGTTCTAGCAGGTAATCAGTGAATCCACAGCAAGCCTCTGACCTGTGAAGTCGATCCCTTCCTTCTACTGCTCAGCACATCTGATTCCCACAGCTGGCTGCATGTGGAGCCCACAAACAGTACTAGTAAAGATAAAATAGCATTTTCTGCTCAAAACTGATTAATACAAATCCTGTCATCTCTATGCAACTTTCTATCATTCAGATGTGAAAATTCAGGATAGGTAGCGGTCAACCGACCCATTCTATAAGGGTCAGGTATAAATAGTAACTGACCAGAATATCTCATCTGATGAGAGTTCATTTGCACCATTGAAGATTTAAATGAATTCCTCATAATTTCTTTGTATACTGAAAATGAAATGGCATTACAGTAGTACTTAGCAATTATCAATACCCCATGTGCCAGGTTTTCTGCTTGATGTTTTGCATGCTTGAGTGCCAGTGCTCCAAATTAAAAAAAAAAATTACATCTTGTTAACCACATTTTATGAGTAAGAAAATCAACATCTCCCTCTTCCCCAAAGTCTCCAGCAGTTACTCTTTTAGGGATATTATCTTCGGAAATATTTCACTCTTTCAACTACTTCTGAACTTCTGGCTGTAATTTTCTAATAGAAATTAATGGAGAAGCATTTACATTACAGAAGTGTACATATATGGAAGTATGTGTGTGTGTGTGTGTGTATTTCTGTATAAAGAACAACACATATGCACACCACTTAACAATGCTTTACCCACCTTGTAGATCCGCACCACCTGGAATACAGGTTTTCCAAGTGCACTGTAGAGCGGCAAATAATATGAAATATTTGTGAGGTCTAAGCCTGAATTTCCCTCTATCTCCTGTCTCCATATCCTAGTGGCCAGACGTAGGTTAAAGATGTATTAGAGAGAAAACCTTGTCTCCACCTATTTCATTTTTCCCATGCATTGGACATATTTTCCACCTCCTTAAAGAAACTGGCTCTGTCTAACCCTATGTCATCATTTTCACAATCTAAAAGCCATGACCATCAGGAATGCATAGTGGTCTCACAGGTCTGCCTATGACTCCTTGCATTGCAATGATCTATCCACTAAAAGGGCAAGTTGTCCACTACCACATTCCTGACAGGTGGAGAATTTCCACAATACACACACCAATGAGAAAAGAGAAGAATGGCCATTTGGGGAGTGAACTAACAGATGGAAGACCTTTCTCTCTGTCTCTCTCTCTCACTGTCTGTAACTCTACCTCTCAAATAAATAAATAAAATATTTTTCTTAAAAAAGAAAATTATTTAATTTGAAAAGAAATCTATTTTAAAATGTTGGCTGTGTCTTAGAAAATCTGGAGAGGAAAATCCACTGGCAAAAACTCAATTATCAAAAGATGTGATACAAAAAACAAAATCCTTGCTACAAGAAACAAAATCTTTGATAAATTGTGCAAATAGTCTGTGCCCCAGCATAATGTTGTATTACTCTTTCTAAACTATCTCCTTTCCTTTTTCTTGTCCAGTTGCCCTGCTTCCTTTCTTACCAAGATGATTTTACAAAATCCTCACATACTAGTTAGTGGTCAGATACTCTACAGTATTATATAGTCAATCACTTTACCACCCTTCTCCTCCACCTACTCTGACTATCCAAATCTGCCTCCTTCTATCTTTTAAGGGCTAAAGTTACAATGTTTCTGGATCTGGTATCTACAATATGGTAAGTATCTAGGAATTTACAGATGGTTTCTTGCCATCACATGGTTTCCTGCCATCACATATATGAAAAACCTTAATATCCTATGAAATACTTAATCATGTTGTGCTGCATATTCAGGCTAATGGGAGAGACAGCTTTCAGTGTACAGCAACAGCTCAGGCTGCTCCAGGCACAGAGAGAAGGAGATCTTGCCATCTACTGGCTTGCTCTCCATATGGCCACAATAGCCATGGTTAGAGCAGACAAAGCCAGAACTCTTTCTAAAAAAAAAAAAAAAAAAGACTATGGTATAATTGATAGGTGTGTCACAGCAACAGAGATCAAAAAAGGTATTTTCTGTGTCCAACTTGGTCTCTCGCATAACTTGGAGAGGAAGCCAACTGACTTAGGATGCCAACTCCCCTCCAGGGAGAGGCCCAGGAAGTTCCTATCATAGCCATGTGAGTAAGCAGCTTTGGAACTGGATTATCCATTCCAGGGTAAGTTTCACATGATAGCAACTCTTGACTGTCACCAAGGGAGAGACCTCAAGTCAGGACCTTCTAGCTAAGCTTCTCTCAAATGCCTGAACCTCAAACTGTGAGATAATGTTTATGGTACTTGGTTCACTAATTTTTAAAGCAATCTGTTAGTCAGCAATTCAAAACCGATATAACATCTGTAATGTTTTATATTCAGAAAATCCAAAATAAATATGTGAAAACGGGACAAATCGGGGTGGGAGGTCTACACATGGACAGCGCTTTGTTTATCTGATGGAGACTGACCTCACTACATGCCATTCATTGTTCCACATTTTACAACTGTTAAATAATTTAGTCATTCCAGCCCCCCTATGTGAAAGATATCATAGTGACCTCCACTTTACAGATGAATAAAATGAAGTCTAGAAACATAGAATTTGCCAGGTTTCACTGATGAGTAAGCGATAAACACAGAATTTATAATCACACCAAGTTCAGTGACTATATGATTTGTAATTGTAACCATGACATCACGTTATGGATTATAAAAGGTGTGTGTTGGTAAGTTATTGAAATATTTCACAATTTAAATTATAAAAATTAAATGATGAAATACTTTCCCTTATTTCTATAGGTGCAAAGGTTTTAATGTTTATCTTGGTTTGTCTTATGAGCAAAAGAAAAAATAGTGGGGGAAAAGGAAATAAGATGAAGTAATGGAAAACAATTCTTGATGCAGCAGCATGTTAAGAAACTGTTTCTGGGGTTGACATTGAGGCGTGGTGAGTAAAGCTGCCACCTAAGCTGACATCCCATATGGGTGCTGGTTCAAGTCCTGGCTGTTCCACTTCTGATCCAGTTCCCACTAATGATCAGGGGAAGGCAGTGGAAGATGGCCCAAGTCCCTAGACCCCTGTACCCACATGGGAGACCTTGATGAAGGTTCTGGCTCCTGGCCTCAGCTTGGCTCAGCCCTGACTGTGTGGCCATTTGAGGAGTAAATCAGTAGATGGAAGATCTCTCTCTCTCTCTCTCTCTCTCCATCTCTCTCACTTTCTCTCCCTCTCCTCCTTCACCCTCTCCCTCTCCCTCTCCCTCTCCCTTTCCCTATCCCTCTGCCTCCCCTATTATTGTACATTTCAAATAAATAAAATAAATCCTGTTTCTATAAAAATAATCTGTTTTTAGGGCTGGCATTTGGTGCAGTGGCTAAGCCACCATTTAGGTTTCCCACATCCTGTATCAGTGTACCTGGATTTGAGTCCCAGTGCCACTCCGGATTCCAGCTTCCTGCCAATGTGCACTTGAGGTACAGCAGGTGATGAGTCAAGTATCTGGCTCGCTGCCGTCCACATGGGAAACCCAGATGGAGTTCCTGGCTCTTTGATTCTGCCTGGCCCAAACCCCACCACTGCAGGTGTTTGGAAATAAGTCAGTCACTGGTCTCTCTCTTGCTCGCTCACTCTCTCTCTCTCTTTCTCCCTCTCTCTCTCTCTCTCTCTCTCACACACACACACACACACACTCACATAAATAAATAAATAAATAAATAATAAAAAAGTAAATTGAATATATTTAAGTTTTGAGTTTATTAATAATGGATAGATACAAAGGTAACCAGTGAATAATTGGATATGCAAGATATAATTTGTAAGTAAGAAATGAAAAGCTGTATGCTAGAATAAAATTCAATCATATTAATAGATATCCTGAAAGAAGCAGCGTTTGTGAAAAATAAACAAATTCAAAACAGATAAAAACAAAAAACAAAATGAATGAAGTAAAACAAAGTGATTCAAAATATATGCATAAACATAAGAGTAAGTCAAATATACTAGTGGTTGGCAAAAGGAACATGGTAATAACTAATATATACACTTCAAGTGAAATTTTTGAATGCAATAAAATATTTTGTGTTAGGTAAATGAATCTGTAGCATATTTGCTAAAATACAAATGGGATAGATACACCAAATTCAAAGTAGCAGTGACCGCTCTTTTTTTATTATTTATTTAAAAGGGAGAGAGAGAGACAGAGAGAGAGAGAGAGAGAGAGAGAGAGAGAGATTTCACACATACTCTCTTTACTCCGTAAATGCCTGCAACACCTAGGATTGCCTAAGGGCCAATCAAGGGACCAGGCATGCAATCCACCTGTCCCACGTAGCTAGCAGGGACCCAATTATTTGAGTCATCACTGCTCCTTCAGTGGGTATGCATAACCAGGAAAGTGGAGTCAAGAGAAGGATTAGAACTCAAACCTAGGCAATTGTTAACTTCTCAAGCTGTGTCTAAACCTCTGCAACAAAGACGACTCCCAGTAGTGGTTACCTTCAAAAAGAGAACAAAGATGAACTACTTACAGTATTTTGTTATTTTATAGTACATTAACTTTGGCTAATTCTGGATTATACATAGAAAAATATTAATTTTCTCTGCTTTTATTTGCATTTGAAAATGAGCACTGTTAGAATATAAACCAGTCTTTTATAAATCTAAAAGACATCCTTCCCCCTCCACCCCTGTGTCATCTATAGTCACAGTTTCTTCCAAATGGTTATTCTGTCACTCCTTAGTGTGTGGCACTTGTCACCTCTTCAAAGATGGCTTATGACCAGCAGGAAGGAGGAAAGAAAAATGAAATAAGAAACCATGTTTCAGGTCATGACATTTTAGCTTCATACATCATTTCTAAGCTTTTCTTTGGTTAATACTTTGGGATTCTATTACCAGAAGGAAAAAGAGGGGAAGAAAATTTTCAGGGTCATACACACACCCTTCGATAGTTTCTGTAAGTATGTGAATGGGCCAGAGAGCTTATAATATTTTCTTTTCCTTTGGGGTGAGACAGGTATAGTTGTATGCTATTAAGCAGAGTATTTTAGCAAAAGAGAAGTTTAACAGGACTCTATGCTTAATGAAATGCTTATTCTCTCCCACTGAAAAGCACAGCACATCTTCATTTTAGTAAGAAAAAATAAGTAGCCCTTGAAGGGCATGAGGGGCTGGCATGTTTTTACCAAGTTATTTAATGAATTCAAAGAGAAGAAACTTACTGTTTCTGAGCAACTGTTCCAGGCAGAATATTGGAACTAGGACATATGGGTTGCTCTCTTTCCTAAGCAGATTTCTTAAATGATTTTAATTATTTTCAAAAAGAATTTTCTTGTTTTGAATACAATGTCTCTTAGCTCCGATGAGCATTTAGAAAAAAAATTAAACAGGAAGTCTAATATTATCAGAAAGTACAGCATTGGAGGTTTCAAGATCAGTTTATATTAGTTACATTTTTTTAACTCATAACCATGCCAAAAAAGGATCTCAGGTGGACAAGATGCTAGAGTTTGTTACGTTGTTGTATTCAATAAAGACTTGTCCCATGTTCTGTCACTTTGCATGTGACAGAGTTACTCTGATTTCTGGGGCTAAATCTAGGCTGACATTTCCATGAATTTTGCTCTTCTATTATTTGCCACTGATAAGAAATAATATACAATTTAAAATTTTGCAACCTTTGCATCCAGGATTTGATGATAAGATATGATTATCTTGTGGATGTTATGAGCATAATATTAAAATTTGGCAATATATTTTAAATTTTGATTACTTATAGACATTTTCTGTCCTCAAGGAAAATTTCAAAAGCAAGAAAGTCACCGCAGAAGTCATCAGAGAGCACTGAAGTATTTTACGGCAGCCAAGTTCTGCAATTTCTTGTTAAAGTTTTGTGAGGTGAAGTTGGCCTAACAGATATTTTCCAGAGATGGGGAGTTGGCAGATATGATTAACACTGGCATTCACTAATGAAAAAATAAAACGGTTCAAGGGTTTGGAAAGTACAAAATGCATGTTTGTGTATCATTATCTGTTAATGATCTGAGTGGTATAATTGGAAACTACAAATAACTTTCACAACTGAAGGAATAAATGATTTTTTTAAAAAAAGAATCCTGTGTTCCTTTGTAGGAGCTGTTTGGTTTAGGGAATCCTCCCTATCTTAAAATATGGAATTTAAAAAATAAGTGGAAAACTAAATGGGTATTAAAAACCAAATGATAAAGTTTGCATGATTATAAAATAATATTTCCTTCTAAGGATCCTGTGAAATGAAATGAATTGAAAAACTCATTTAAACTGCTTTTATTCAATGTGTTATCTCAGGTAACACATTAAAGCTTCCATGGAGGTAGTCAATCATGTGGAATTCATGCAAATTGAGTACAATTATACAAAACTGTTATAAGAGCTTTGTGACACATTTATATTAGAAGACAGATAAGTGTTTTTAAAAATGTTCAGAATGATATACTGAGCATTGGACAATTGATGACAACTTCAGGCGCATTTTAAAGTATCATCAAAATGCTGAGACATGTATCTATCTGCTAACAGCAGCAGAATGCTTATAACAGATTTTCTTTGACTTCACAAAATTTTAGTGTATACCATACACAAATACAAACACACATACACACACCTACAAACATACATATGTTTGCCTGAAAAACTCAGTTGATACTTTAACTCACACCCTTGGAATCCTATATAAATAGGATTTCTCTTTTGGAAAGCATTAATAATAAAACTCTCTCCTTTTTCCAGTGGATTGATACTGGATCTGTGAAATACAGGAATTACCCTAAATTACAAAATGTTGGTTTAAGTAAATTACAATACAATGAGACTTAATTCTTTCTAGAAAACACAACTTTTCATGGAGGGTCAATAGCTCAGCGTCACTAGACACACATCTTCCAGTTTTAGGGGAAAAAAAAACTGAGTCCACATTAACTTACCTCATTCCAATCTTTCAACATGGGCTGGAAAACACGATCAAGTATTTAACTGGCTGGCACTACAAATCCACAGGATTACAAATGTACCATAACCAAGAAAATTTTCAAGCCAGGGTACTTAGGCAACCCCAGTGGGTTCAATGACCTTTTTTCAACTATGTTCAGAAACTGTCACAGATGCTCCTTATGCTGATATGTAAAATAAAAGCAAATGTTTGACCCTTCTTTTTGGAGTGTATTCAAAAGTCTGAAAAACAGTGGTGTACAAATTACCATGGTTGGATGTTCCAAGTTTCTTTGTCCCCAAATTAAGCAGAGGTCGGAGGATTAACTAACTTCATTTCCATTTCATAATTAATATTCTTAGAATGCAAATGTGAGAGGTATATTGATTACCTCTGCTAAGGCGAAATGAAGAGAAATGAAAAACACACAGAAAAGTTGCTAACAAACTGTGGCTCTAGGCAATGAAAAAATTAAAGAGGCACATATTAAGGAGTATATTACTGAAGGTTAAGCCTCTAATGAAGCAAAGTTTTCTAGTTTGTGAATACATGAGAGTTTTCTAATATAAATTTTTACTAGTTTATCTTGTTTTTCTCCCTTAATTACACTTAGCACTTGGAAGTTTATGAAAAAATCTGCCACAGTTTACCTTGGAATACTTATTTCCATGAATTTTGATTTCCCAATTACATAAACTCAGAACAAGTTTTCAACCTAATCTAACTGTGATGGTTTGATTGTATTGCTGTAGCTTACTTATTAATCATATTGCATTCCTTAGATTTACATTTTATGTAAAATGAAGCTCAAACTCATAAATCTTTAACTTTATTTATAGTAATATGGAAAAACTTCATGAAGTAAAAAATAATTTGGTAATATTTTTTCTCAGAAGCAACAAGATTATCTTTGATGATAGGATTTAAGCTTTAATTCGCCAAGTGATTTTATTGGAAATAGGAAGATACTTGACTCTTGAAATTTGCATTTAGTGTGTGTGTTGGGGGTTGGTGGTGTGGTGATTCAGCTGGTTAAACCACTGGCTTGCAATGCTGACATCCCATAGGTCACCAGTTCGCAGCCCAGTGCTCCATTTCAAACCTACCCTGTAAATGCACCTGGTAGAGCAGTGAAAGATGGCCTAAGTGCGTGGGGCCATGACACCCACATGGGAAACCTGGATGGAGTTCTCTGCTTTTAACTTCATCCTGTCCCAGTCTCAGTAATTGCAGTCATTTGGGGATTGAACTAGCAAATGGAAAATCTCTCCTTCTGTCTCTTTCTCTCTCTCTCTCTCTCTCTCTCTCTCTCTCTCTCTCTCTCTAAGTCTGTCTTTCAAATAAATAATCTTTTTTTTAAGTCTTGGTGACGTTTAGCTGATGAGTATAGTTTACCTTAGGATTTATGATACTTGGTGGTTATGATGTTCTAGGATATCACATTCAACTCCTGTACTGTGAATAGCCTCTTTGGGACTATGACAAGATCTTATGATTTTGGTTTATCCTCTCAGATTGCTGTCTCTTGGTGTGTTATGGAGATGATTCTTACCTGTCATTTAAATGCTAAACTTCAGTTTTCCTCTTCTGAGTCCTATTTCAGATCTCTGGCCTAGTATTAAACCCAGCTATCTAAGGTCTCTACTAGACAACTTCACTTTCATAAGCAATTCAAAACGTTTCTGGGGCTGGCGCTGTGGGGTTAGCTCCCTGGCCTGTAGTGCCGGCATTCTATATAGGGGCCGGTTCAAGAATCAGCTACTACACTTCCAATCCAGCTCTCTGCTATGACCTGGAAAAGCAGTAGAAGATGGCCAAGTCCTTGGGCCCCTGCACCAGCATGGGAGACCTGGAAGAAATTCCTGACTCGTGGCTTCAGATTAGTGCAGCTGTGGCCATTGCAGCCAACTGAGGAGTGAACCATGGGGTGGAAGATCTCTCTCTCTCTCTCTCTCTCTCTCTCTCTCTCTCTCTCTCTCTTTCTCTGCCTCTCCTCTTTCTGTGTAACTCTGACTTTCGAATACATAAATGAATCTTTAAAAAAAATTTCAAAACGTTTAAACTAAGCAGATTTTAGAAAGACAATGATGAACTTCCTAAGACAGTGTGATAAAGAAATGTGTTTTTAAGAGGGCCATTTAAAACAAGGGCAAGGTTCATAAATTATACAGGTATGAATCATAATTCTAGAAGGAACGGAAGACATTAAGGGAGTCTTTGAAAAATCCCTAAGGTAAGAAAAACTCTATGGTACATCTGACACCAACCCACCACCAAAAGAAATGAGCACTGGGAAAATACCATAAAAAACTAAAAAGGTAGACAGGAATTGAGATCATAAGAAACTCAAATGAACATGAAAAGGAATGGAGATCATAAGAAACTCAGATGACCATGAAAAAATATTTGGTTTTATTCCAACAAGAAAATATTAAAGGGACTGAAGACGAAAGCATAGCATGATGAGCTCATGCATTCCTTTGCTCAGAAGATGTTTGTCAAACACTTATCATGTGCCTGGCAGTGTGGTAAGAGTTGGGAATACAATATAAAGAAACAAAGATACCAGGAAACTTACAATTCACGAAGACTGGATCATTAATCCAAAACAAGTACGTAAATTCAATCTACCATTTTCTCAGCAGAAAAGGCATGTGATTTAAAAAGGTGTTAACAGTCACACCTAGGTTAAAAACCATGGGTTTTACTTTAGCCAATCAAGTCTAAATTGCTTTGGAGAACTCTAAGTGTTTGCTGGTCATAGAGTTTATTCTTTGTTGTCAGATACAAGCAGGGAGTATCACCTCAGAAGAAGCTGTCTCTGTAAATCATTGTATGACTAAAGGAAACTAATATCTTTCAACTTCCCATATTTGCTCCTGGAAGGCCTCTTCCATCCTGCCGATGCCAGTAGACTCGGAGCTAGGATGGAGCAAGAACTAAAGAGAACGTCTTGAAAGAAATGGTCACTACGTCTGCATAGGAAAACCTTTATTTGTATCCAGGGAGACTTGAGAGCAGGGCCATGTTTTGTTTTGTATTTTCACTTGACCAAACCCTGGAGCTGATTGGAAGAATGCAATAAATAGTACAATCTTTTAAAATTTCTTGTTCTGCAAGTGAAGAAGTAAGAAAGTTGTGGAAACTTCATATCAATATTGTGATACGTGCAAGATTAAAAACATCTGGGAAGATTTTTCTTCTTAATTTTTGTCTAAGAATGCAGAACAAGTTTAATTTGATTTTCAGGAGTAGGAAAAAATTGTCAAACACTTCTAAAAAGAAAAAGGTAAAAGGAAAATAGGTTTACTCACATTAATCAAAAAAGTAAAGATTAATACAAAAAGATAATTGTCAATATACTAAAGTAAATAATAAGCACAAAATAAGACAAAAAGAAGAAAATTTTCACTTATTAAATGAAAATAGGTTGAATTATAAGTAAAACTAAAATGAGTGAATTTAAGTTACAATACTTATTTTTATTTTAATAAATTTTTAAAAATTCTTATGTTATATAAAAGGCAGAGAGAGAGAGATGGAGATTACCCACTACTTCACTCCCCAAATACCCACAACAGACATGGTTAGGTTAAGCTGAAGCCATGAGCCAGTATGAATCTTTGATTTCTATCTATTAAGCTATTTATAATTCTTGTCCAATGATGATATCAACTAATTCTTTGGATTTAGTTTTTACTTATTGGGAGGAGAGAGTTACAGAGAGAGAAAGGGAGACACACACACACACACACACAATCTTCCATCTTCTGGGTCACTCCCCAAATGGGCACAATAAATAGGGCTGAGGCCAGGCTGAAGCCAGAAACCCAGAGCTTCTTACTAGTCCCCTACATGAATGCAGAGGACCAAGCATTTGGGCCATCTTTCAGGCACATTACCAGGGAGCTATATCAGGAATTGGGTAGCTGGGTCTTGAACTGGTACCCAAATGGAATGCTGGTGTTATATGCAGGGGCTTTACTTGCTTAGCCACAACACTGACCCCCTGGCTAAATATTTTTAAGGTGACATGCAGTTGATTTAAAAATAATAGAGACAATAACCCCAAAGACTGTCTTTTGGGTACTTTTTAGTTACTTGTTATTATAAACAATTCCCCAAATATCATCTAAAGTAGAAAAGATACATGAAACTGTTAAATAGTATACAAGTATGGTAACATACACTGGCCAGTCTTAAGTGAAAGAAATCAGAAGTCTAAATGCTGAAATAAATACATACAAGTAGATAGATAGATAGATAGATAGATAGATAGATAGATAGATAGATACATGCTTAAAACAGAATAGTAAGTCATGGGCATAGAAGCTGAAGAAGTATTTCTGGAGTTAATGATTGGAATGGGGAACAAGAGAGAAGATGATTTTTTAAGGGACTGTCCTTATGATTTTCATGTACAACAAGATGTATAATTTAACCGACGTTAACCATTTCAGATGATTATACTGTGAGATTTTAGTGACTATGTGGAGCTTCAAGGAATTTTATGGATAATGGACATTATCTCTTAATTTTTTCATGAACTTTTGGAATCCCCTCTTATTTTGATTGGGAGATGTGTATATAACTGATGATACTATTAAAATATAACTTAGAGGGCTGGGGCCGCAGCTCAATAGGCTAATCCTCCGCCTTGTGGTGCTGGCACACCGAGTTCTAGTCCCGGTGGGGGTGCCGGATTCTGTCCTGGTTGCCCCTCTTCCAGGCCAGCTCTCTGCTATGGCCCGGGAATGCAGTGGAGGATGACCCAAGTGCTTGGGCCCTGCACCCCATGGGAGACCAGGAGAAGCACCTGGCTCCTGGCTTTGGATCAGCGCGATGCGCCGGCCACAGCGTGCAGCCATGGCAGCCATTGGAGGGTGAACCAACGGCAAAGGACAACCATTCTCTCTGTCTCTCTCTCTCTCTCACTGTCCACTCTGCTGTCAAAAAATACAAAATATATATATATATATATATATATATATATATATATAACTTAGAAAGTTGAAAGTATCACTCTCAAATAAGTAAAAAGTGAATATGTCAATGATATAATATATAACTGATAATTGGAGAGCCAGAATTATAGTTATGTTCATTTAGACCATATGAGGAACAGGAGTTTATGTAGTTCATTTGCGTAGGCACACCAAATGTGCTCTTTATTTTCCTTTACAATTTTTTTAAACAAGAAAAGTTAATGATGTTTATAGACCAAAACCAAAAAAAATCCAAAAACTTGTGCTATTTGGGAAATGTGCACCTTTTTGTACTCAGAATGTGAAATATAGAGGCAGTTAACATTTTCTGTATGTACTGTTTATTATTAAAAAATGTGAAATGAATGTGAATTAACTTTATAATTAAAATATTTTAAAGAATGTTAATATTTCAAATATTTTGCATAAAAGAAAAAAGAAATTATGAGTTACTTGAAAAATTGGGTGTTTTCTTTGCATTATTCCTAAGAAAGAACATGATTTTAAAAGGAAGCAAGCCTAAGAGACTACTATTTACCAGAAAAACCTAAAAAACTAATACCTAAGAAACTAATATTTACCGGAAAAACCCAAGAAGATGAACATAAAATCAATAATTCATCTACCAGCGGTGAATTAGTACCTCACTAGAGGCTGATTCCACTTGGATGGAATATTTTTTTCATTCTTTAACTTTAATCTTCTATGTATCTTTACAACTAAAGGCTAGCCTTTGTAGGAACCATGCATTAGGATCTTATTTTTACCCTTTAAGCCATGTTTTGGTTGGACAATTTAATCCATTTACATTTACAGCAGTTCTTGGTAGGAAAAGACTCACTCATTGGTATTTTGTCAATTAGTTTGTGGATGTTTTATACTTTCTTTGTTTCTTTATGATTCGATAATTTGCTGTAGTGGTGTTTTGATTCCATACTTTTATTTATGTATCTACTATGGGACTTTCTTTGTGTACTATGAAGCTTATATAAAGTATCTAATCATTATTATAGTCTATTTTAAGGTGATAGCAACTTAACTGCAATAGTATATACCTGTACATATACTCATTAATATGAATGTGTCTGTATATGATTTATTAGATTATTTATTTATTTGAAGGACAGTGAAAGAAAGAGAGAGAGAATTTTCCACCTGTGAGTTTATCTCCTGCATGGCCACAATGATGGGGGCTGGGCCAGGCTGAGGCCAGGAGCCAGGAACTCCATCTTGGACTTCCACGTGGGTGGCAGGGGCCCAAGTACTTAGGACATCTTCCACTGCTTTCCCAGCAGGAAGCTGGATGGGAAGTGGAGCAGCCAAGACTCAAACCAGCACACATATATGGGATGCCAGCATCACAAATAGCAGTTATCCTGTTTCTCCACAATGCCAGTTCCTCATTTTTGTATTTTTATGTCACAATCTACATTTTATGGCATATATTCATAGAATAATTATGTTAGATATTTTATATTTACTTTTAAAAATGTTTATGTTAAAATTAAAAATGATTTATACACCTCCGTTACAGTATTAAAGTATCCTGAACTTTAGCGTATACTTAATTTTGCCAGAAGGTTTTATATTTTCATATGTTTTCAAGATACGAATTAATGTTCTTTAATTTCAGCCTTAATGCCTCTGTACATATTTCTCTGTAAATCCAGTTTAACTGGATGCTAAACCAGAATGAACATTAGGTGTATTAGTATAATGTAGTAGCATAATTCCTATTTCAAATCCACATAAAAGGATCCATAGTTTGTCAACATTTTAAATGAAATCTTTTAAACCAGACAGGTTGGTCTTTGCCACTGAGTTGAGTGATGGAAAAGTTTGTGGCTATTCCAAAGATTCTTGTATTGTGAGCTCTCCATGTTCTCAGGCAAAGCTGGTTCTTAAGCAGTTCCCAAAATAATCATTTGGTATAGATCTACACGAAAAATAACATTCACCATTGGGAGGGAAAATACCAAGATCTGCACAACAATTTCTCCAGGGAGAAAAGAGGACAATCAAAGACAAGAGATTATGGAAAAGCTGGGGACAGAGGGAACTTTTCAGTGAGCAGAGAAGGAAACTCGCTTTGCCCGGTGTCTTTTATTTCCTCCAAAGGACACTAAGTCCCATGGTGTAAGTGAGTGTATATTTGCCCACATCAGCACAAACAATTTTGCCTGTGTAGTGTCATGCTATCTCTCAAGAGGAGAAAAGGAGGAGCATCCTGTGAGACAAACACATCCTCGCCTGTTTATCTCAGGCTGTTATCTCACAAGGAAGAAAGAGGAACGTCTTGTGTGATAAACAGACCCTTGTCTGTTATCCTCCAACAAGATACCGAAGGTCTTCATGGTGTGAGCCTTCCCATGACCTACCGCAGGAGAGGACTGTTCCCAGTAACCTTGGCCTTCCAAGGTATGCAAGTATGAAATGGCACCTGCGTAATAACTGGCAGAAAAGAGAACTTAGCTTGCTCTAGGTTGTCTCTCTAATACATGCATGCAAGAGAATAAAACCACCATATCAACTCATTTTCCATTTATGTTATGGAAAAAGGACTAACCATAATTTTTATTTATTTAATTTTTTAGCTTCCAGAAATTTTAATTAAATGATTATAATAGTGACATATTAAATCACACATACAGACTAATTCCAAATTACATGTTTCTGATTACACTTACCAATAGGAATCATGACAGGTCAAACTGTGAACTTAGCATTAATTCCTATAAAACAAATGTCCTATTAAGGACATGCAGAAAGCCTGAGGCAAATAACACCAACACTTAGAAACTGCATCCTAGGATTCGGCTGAAACATGACTCTTTGGGTTTTTCCCCTGAAGAATACAATTCAATGTTATTAACTATAGCCACCAAATTGCACAATATGTCTTTTCAACTTGTTTCTCCTAATGGGAATTTTATTATATATTTACCAATAGCTCTCTGAGCCCCATAATTGATCACCATTACCAGCCTCCGAAAGGAACCATTCTCTTCTTTTTTTTTTTTTTTGTTTTGTTTAATGAACTCACTTTTTTTAGGTTCCACATATGAGTGAGATGTACATTTTTTTTTGCTGTGCCTGGATTTTTCACTTAATATAAAATATTCAAGTACATTTACATTTTCATAAATGACAGAATTTCTTTTAACAGGCTAAATAGTGTTCTATTTTCTTTAGTTATTCATTCTCTTTAGTTATTCATCTATGGATGGACATTAGGTTGATCCCATGTCTTATCTGCTGTGAAAATGAGATATTTCAAAGAACATTAGGAGTTCAGATACTTCTTTAAGATACTAATTTCACGCTCCTTAGGATTTTAGATAAGGGCTGTAAACAATGATTAAATCTCAAAATGGCAATTTTGCTCAGATATATTTTTTGTATTTTAGATATTAGTTACCACAAATCAAGGAAAACATATGATATTAGTCTTTTTGGGGCTGGCTTATTTCACTAAGCCTAATGGTCTCCAATTGCATTGTACTGCAGTATTGCATTGTGTATGTATACTGCAATTTCTTTATCCAGTCATCCTGTTGATGGACAGAACAGTGGTGTTTCTACTTATTTGTCAAATTCTTTACTTATGGGGATGGTAGTTTATCTTGTGATTACAAAGTAAGTCATTGCAAAGATTGAAAGAATAAGAATGGAAGAAGGGAGAGTAGGGGTAAGGGAAAGTGGGAGGGTAGAGTAGGAAGTAGCAATATGTTCCTTAAACATGAAATATATGAAATTTGTTCCCTTCATATAAATAAAATTTTTAAAAACATGAATTTCAGAGTGGTGGTTAGCCTAGCAGTTACAAGCTCATGCCCCCCATTGCAGTGCCCAGGTTTGCTACCTGCTCTAGCTCTGATTCTAGCTTCCTGCTAATGCAGATCCTGAGAGCAGCAGTGATGGCTCAATGATGGCTCAAGCAGTTGGATTGCTGCCACCCATATGGGAGACCTGCATTGAGTTCAGGGCACCGGAAAATAGCCCAGCTCAGTTCCAGCTGTTGTGGTCATTTGTGGATCTTTCTCTCTCACTCTCTCAATTTCTCTCTTTCTGTCTCTCTCTGTGTGTGTGAAATAAATTAAAAAAAAACAAACTTAAAAATGGAAACTACTGATTTCATTTCCTTTGGAGATACATCTATGTATGGAATGGAACTGTTACATTGACCAATATTATCATTAAGTCTATATATGTTATCTATATTGGATTCTTTTTCTGGTCCAAGTATATTTTGTAAAAACTAATTAAAAAAAAAAAAACAGGGGCTGATGCTGTGGCTTAGTAGGTTAAGCCTCTGTTTATGGCACTGACATCCCATGTGGGCACCAGTTTGTGCCGTTTGGGCTCCTCTTCCCATCCCGCTGTCTGCTATGGCCTGGGAAAGCAGTTGAAAATGGTCCAAGTGCCTGTGTCCCTGTACCCATTTGGTGACCCAGAGGAAGTTCCTGGCTCCTGGCTTCAAACCAGCTCAGCTCCAGCATTTGCAGTCTTTTTGGGAGTGAACCAGCTGATGCAAGACCTCTCTCTGTCTCTCCCTCTCTGTCTGTAACCCTACTTTTCAAATGAAAAAAATAAAATAAAAAAAAAATAAGCAAACAGAAAACAAACCAAATGAAAAACAAAATTGCTATTACAGGAGTCTTCATAACTGAAAATATTCTGATTTTTAATATATTTTAGACATATGTGTAATTATTATATTGCTCCTAGATAGTGAAAGGTTTTGAATTGGTTTCATTTCAGAAAAATATTTATCTGTATGCTTATCTGAAATGTAGCCAAGTGTCTGGAGGTACACTTTTCTTATTGGATATGCTCAATTACCATCTGATTCTAATAAAAAAAGTTTAAAAAAGAATTGAAGTCAGAGCCTTTGCTAAAATGAACCCTCTAGAGCCATCTCAGCCATTTGTCAGCCTGCTGTAGTCAGGCATTGTCTTGACCTGAATGTCACTGTGCATTGACTGCCACATTTGCTAAGAGGACATCTGGTATGTAGAGTGCCTAGCATAATTTTTGAATCTGAAGTTATTTTCAAAAGCACCAATATGCTTCCACCATTCAAGAAAACTTCAAATTCATCATGCATGTGTGAGGAAAGAAGAAAACTCTTTTCTTTGGGAAAAATGAACATTTGCTATGTAAATAAGCATAGATCTTGGCAGCAGTATAAGCTGTTTTGTGAAAATGCCTTCACTGGATCAGCAACAAGGACAAGCTTAACATATTATCAGATTAACTAGTTTCTACTGTGCACATTTTATTTCTTTTAATCTATACCAAAAACAAACACCAGGCTTTATTTAGGGAATCCAAAGAACTCTACTAAGAGACTATTGGAATTCATAGAAGAGTTTGGAAAAGTAGCAGGATATAAAATCAGCGCACAAAAATCAATAGCCTTTGTATACACAGGCAATGCCATGCATGAAGAAGAACTGCTAAGATCAATCCCATTCACAATAGCTACAAAAACAATCAAATACCTTAGAACAAATTTAAACAAGGACATCGAAGATCTCTCCGTTGAGAATTACAAAATCTTAAAGAAAGAAATAGAAGAGGATACCAAAAAATGGAAAAATGTTCTATGCTCATGGATTGGAAGAATCAATATCATCAAAATGTTCATTCTCCCAAAAGCAATTTATAGATTCAATGCAATACCTATCAACATACCAAAGACATTCTTAGATCTGGAAAAAATGATGCTGAAATTCATATGGAGGCACAGGAGACCTCGAATAGCTAAAGCAATCTTGTACAACAAAAACAAAGCCGGAGGCATCACAATACCAGATTTCAGGACATACTACAGGGCAGTTATAATCAAAATAGCATGGTACTGGTACAGAAACAGATGGATAGAGCAATGGAACAGAATAGAAACACCAGAAATCAATCGAAGCATCTACAGCCAACTTATATTTGTGTGGGGAAGTTAGTTACACGAAGCAATTCAAAGATGGTGCCCAGAGGAAGTAAGGTGAGTGGAATCCAAAGTTGTTTACCACTAAAGCTAATTTGCCACGCAACATCACGGAGGTAACAAAACTAGTAACAAGTGTATAGACATGTGGCTAGTCCTGTAAAAATTGCCCCGTAAAATGCCTGTTTAAGTGATTGGTTGGTCCTTAGCCCTGCCCTATGACTCTGCAGTTTTGTGCTATAAAAGGCTCTGTTATGTGCAAAATTAATGAGTTCTTGCTAGACTTGACTCCCTGCTGCATCTGATTGTCTCCAGGATCAGGAGGCTGGGGAACGGGCGAGCGGTGCACTTACCTTTCCTCTGACCCAGTCCATCCTTGTACGGGTGGACTAAGACCCTGCATATTTGATCAAGGATCTAAAACCAATTCCTGGAGCAAGGACAGTCTATTCAGCAAATGGTACTGGGAAAACTGGATTTTCACATGCAGAAGTATGAAGCAAGACCCCTACCTTACACCTTACACAAAAATCCACTCAACATGGATTAAAGATCTAAATCTATGATCCAACACCATCAAGTTATTAGAGTTCATCAAATTAAAGATTCTAAAACATTTAGGCATTTTTATCTTTGGGACAAATTTTTCAGAGCCAGAGTTTCTTAGGACACAGAAGTACAATCTGTACAAAAAGACAACAGCAAAAAATAAATAAATAAAGATGAAGCTGTACATAACATGCTTTTTCAAAATGAAAAAAAAAAAACAAGACACAGACTGTGATATTATTAATATTTTTAAAGTATATCTGACATTGTACTTGCATCTGGCATGTATATAAATTACTCAAAATTCAATAATCAGAAAACAAAAACTTTATATTTTTAAAAACTAGAAAAAAATTTAAAAAGGCATTTCATAAAGGTAATGTACAAGAGACAAACAAGTATATGAAAGTCATTTTCAACATCGTTACTTATCTGAGAAATAAAAAGCAAAATATAAATAGAAATTCCTGCAAACCAATTAAGATGATAAAGTTTAAATATTAACATCAAGTGTATGTATGGATGTGAAACAATGAGATTTTTCATACATTTCTGGTGAGAACCTGGAAGAGCATAACCACTTTGGAAAAGGAATTTGGTAGTTATTTAGGAAATTAAATATACAGATATATGACACATCTAATGCGATCTGAACTTCTTTCAATTTTCTAGGAGTTTTACATAAGAATTAGTTATGAGCTCATCAGAAAGATGACTTTATCTTACATTCAGAATAATTCCATAAGCACATTTTTTGGAGATAAGGACTGAATCAGCATTCACATAGAATGTTATTTATGTGTTTTTATATATGTTAAGTATTTCAAAAATTGTGGGAAAATGGAATTAAAAATAAATTTAGTGCAAAACGATTTTGAAATCCATGCAGCATTTTAAAAATATTCATTTTCAAGAACTATTTCAAGACTCTGGGTATGTACAATTTCAAATATTGTTTGCACCAAAATAACCTCATTTTCAATTCTATTTTAAAAATAGCATCTATAAGTTCTAGAAACTAGAAATCAAGACGTCAGCTCATCTACATTCTCTCTGAAGACTTTAGGGGACACTATGTTCCTTGATTCTTCCCACATCATGAGACTGCCCACATTCCTTAGTTCACAGACGTAATACTCCAATGGTTACAGCAAGCATCACATCTTCTTGCCTTTGACTATGGTGGAATGAGTAGGCCATGCCAAAATGGCGCTGGCGAGTGAGCGAGACATGTGTTCAGTTACTCAGGAAATGGCTGTGGAACCCACCTAGCAAAGAAACCTGCCTAGCAACAGGCAGTGATTGGTTAGGGCATAAACCGCCCCTTGACTGGATTGGCTGCCTCGGCTATATAAGCTGCTGCACAAGCGGAAATAAATGAGTCTGAGAGCTGCTCATCTCTAGCCTGCTTTCACCTGACTCCCGGTGTCTGTGTTGTGACTCTGTGCCTCTTGCCCCCACCGTGACTCTCTTTTCAGAACGAATTCACAACAACATTTGACACTCTTGCTTCTCTCTTACAATGCTCCTGGTGATCATACTGTACCTATGTGATTACCTAGTACCTGACAGGATAATCTCCCCATCTCTAGATCCTTGTCACATTCACATCTGCAGATTCTGTTTGGCCATAAAAATAAATTCCCAGGTTCTGAGATTAGATCAATGACATCTTTCCGGGGCAATTACTCTCCACACCAACAGAGATTCATACAACTAAGATTAGGGACATATTTGCTCATGCAGCACAGAATACTCTACTGTGACTAGCCATGTTTTTCTCTACCAAAATTCAATGTGAAAACCTCCATGGATATGTGAAGGCTCTAAAATATCACACCTATTTTCTTTTTTTTAATATTTATTTTTAAGATTTATTTATTTGAAAAGCAGAATTAGAGAGAGGCTGAGGCAGAAAGAGAGAGACAGAGAAGTCTTCCATCTGCTGGTTCACTCCCCAAATGACCACAATGACCAGAACTGTGCCAGTTTGAACACAGGAGCCAGCAGCTTCCTCTGGGTCTTTCATGTGGGTGCAGGGTCCCAGGAACTTGGGCCATCTTCTACTGCTTTCCCAGGCCACAGCAGAGAGCTGAATCAGAAGAGGAGCAGCTGGGACCCAAACTGGCTCCAATATGGGATGCCAGCACTGCAAGCAGCAGCTTTACCTACTATGCCACAGCACTGGCCCCTAGTTCCTTTCTTAAAAACAAGCTACTGAGAACATAATCTTTTACATGAGAAAAATGAAGAAACTATTATAACACAAAACAGCAGCTATGGTTTAAATCAAAATTCCTTACCACACAAGGGCCTCAAATTTAAGAATTTGTATTCAATACCTCATTCAGGAGTGCACTTGCCAGGAAGTATCTTTCTGCTCATAGTTTACTATATTTTGACAATTAGTAAGAAACAAACAAACCTGGTGTTTCTATGTACCCATAATCGCTAAGTCTAGTTCAGTCTTTCATATGGTTAGGACATTCTTCTAGAAGATTTTCTAAATTTAATTTAAGAATTATTTTTTTCTTCCCAGAGTTTTATAAGGTTGTGAATCTACAATACTAATATTCTTCTTGTTTAAATTTTAGCTTAAATCTCATACTTCATGGGTTTATTGTCTTTGTTAAAATTCTGAAGTCTTAAGCAGCTATTTTGTCCTTTTATTAGTAGCTTTGCACTTATTTCACTGTTTAACCATGTTTATCAGGCAGGTTGACTGAGGTAGCAAACAACTCCAATTCGTATCAACTTCATACAATCAAGATTTATTGCCAGTTCATGTCATAATCCCAAGCAATTTGGCAGTTTAATAAGAGTATAGTAAGTATTAGTGAGCTTGGGAACACGTAAGTACCAAGGACAGGGTGTCTTAAACAATTGAAATAGATTTTCTCACAGTTCTGTAAGTTAGAAGTTCAACACCAAGATTCTGAGCAATTGAGTTTCTGCTGAGGGCTCTCCTTCTGATTTGTACAGTCCTTAATGGTGGAAAAATATCTGCTTCTTCATTTTCTTTTTTTTAATTAAACTTTTATTTAATGAATATAAATTTCCAAAGTACAGCTTATGGGTTACAATGGCTTCCCCCTCCCAAAACTTCCCTCCCACCCGCAACCCTCACCTTTCCCGCTCCCTCTCCCCTTCCAATCACATCATGATTCATTTTCAATTCTCTATATACAGAAGATCAGTTTAGTATATATTAGGTAACAATTTCAACAGTTTGCCGCCATATAGCAACACAAAGTGAAAAAAAAATACTGTTGGAGTATTAGTTAGAGCATTAAATAAGAGTGTACAGCACATTAAAGACAGAGATCCTACATAATATTTTTTTTTTAAAAATTAATTAATTTTCTATGCCATTTCCAATTTAACACCAGGTTTTTTTTTTCATTTCCAATTATCTTTATATACAGAAGATTGATTCAGTATATAATTAGTAAAGATCTCATCAGTTTGTACCCATGCAGAAACACTAAGTGTAAAAATACTGTTTCAGTACTAGTTATAGCATCACTGCACATTAGACAACACATTAAGGACAGATCCCACATGGGATGTAAGTACACAGTGACTTCTGTTGCTGACTTAACAATTTGACACTCCTGTTCATGGCGTCAGTAATCTCCCTAGGCTCTAGTCATGAGTTTCCAGGGCTATGGAAGCCTTTAGAGTTCGCTGACTTTGATCTTATTCCAATAGGATCATAGTCAAAGTGAAAGTTCTCTCCTCCCTTCAGAGAAAGGTACCTCCTTCTTTGATGGCTCTGTTCTTTCCACTGGGATCTCACTCACAGAGATCTTTCATTTAGGTCT
The DNA here is from genome assembly GCF_033115175.1 of Lepus europaeus. NCBI lineage: Eukaryota > Metazoa > Chordata > Mammalia > Lagomorpha > Leporidae > Lepus > Lepus europaeus. The sequence continues at coordinate 17,709,727 of NC_084828.1, read as the reverse complement.
TCTTCTTTTTTTCTGTTCCATGGTATCTTGACTTTCCATGCCTACAATACTCTCATGGGCTCTTCCGCCAGATCCGAATGCCCTAAGGGCTGATTCTGAGGCCAGAGCGTTGTTTAGGATGTCTGCCATTCTACAAGTCTGCTGTGTATCCCACTTCCCATGTTGGATCTTTCTCTCCCTTTTTGATTCTATCAGTTAGTATTAGCAGACACTTGTCTTGTTTGTGTGATCCCTTTGATTCTTAGACCTATCGGAGCCATCGAATGTGAACTGAAATTGATCACTTGGACTAGTGAGATGGCATTGGTACATGCCATCTTGATGGGATTGTATTGGAATCCCCTGGCACATTTCAAACTCCATCATTTGGGGCAAGTCTGATTGTGCATGTCCCAAATTGTACATCTCCTCCCTGTCTTTTTCCACTCTTAAATTTAACAGGGATCACCTTTCAGTTAAAATTTAAACACCTAAGAATAATTGTGTGTTAATTACAGAGTTCAACCACTAGTACTAGAACAACAACAACAAAAACAACAACAAATACTAAAAAGGATAAAGTATTACATTGTACATCTAGAGTCAGGACAAACTATCCCTCTTTGCAGATGATATGTTTCTTTATTTAGGGGACCCAAAGAACTCTACTAAGAGACTACTGGAACTCATCGAAGAGTTTGGCAAAGTAGCAGGATATCAAATCAATGCACAAAAATCAACAGCCTTTGTATACACAGGCAATGCCACGGCTGAGGAAGAACTTCTAAGATCAATCCCATTCACAATAGCTACAAAAACAATCAAATACCTTGGAATGAACTTAACCAAGGACGTTAAAGATCTCTACGATTAAAACTACAAAACCTTAGAGAAAGAAATAGAAGAGGATACCAAAAAATGGAGAAATCTTCCATGCTCATGGATTGGAAGAATCAATATCATCAAAATGTTCATTCTCCCAAAAGCAATTTATAGATTTAATGCAATACCAATCAAGATACCGAAGACATTCTTCTCAGATCTGGAAAAAATGATGCTGAAATTCATATGGAGGCACAGGAGACCTCGAATAGCTAAAGCAATCTTGTACAACAAAAACAAAGCTGGAGGCATCACAATACCAGATTTCAGGACATACTACAGGGCAGTTGTTATCAAAACAGCATGGTACTGGTACAGAAACAGATGGATAGACCAATGGAACAGAATAGAAACACTAGAAATCAATCCAAACATCTATAGCCAACTTATATTTGATCAAAGATCCAAAACTAATCCCTGGAATAAGGACAGCCTATTCAATAAATGGTGCTGGGAAAATTGGATTTCCACGTGCAGAAGCCTGAAGCAAGACCCATACCTTTCACCTTACACAAAAATTCACTCAACATGGATTAAAGACTTAAATCCACGACCCGAAACCATCAAATTATTAGAGAGCATGGGAGAAACCCTGCAAGATATAGGCACAGGCAAAGACTTCTTGGAAAAGACCCCAGGAGCACAGGCAGTCAAAACCAAAATTAACATTTGGGATTTCATCAAATTGAGAAGTTTCTGTACTTCAAAAGAAACAGTCAGTAAAGTGAAGAGGCAACCGACAGAATGGGAAAAAATATTTGCAAACTGTACTACAGATAAAGGGTTGATAACCAGAATCTACAAAGAAATCAAGAAAATCCACAACAACAAAACAAACAACCCATTTAAGAGATGGGCCAAGGACCTCAATAGACATTTTTCGAAAGAAGAAATCCAAATGGCCAACAGACACATGAAAAAATGTTCAAGATCACTAGCCATCAGAGAAATGCAAATCAAAACCACAATGAGGTTCCATCTCACCCCGGTGAGAATGGCTCAAATTCAGAAATCTACCAACAATAGATGCTGGAGAGGATGTGGGGAAAAAGGGACACTAACCCACTGTTGGTGGGAATGCAAACTGGTTAAGCCACTGTGGAAGTCAGTCTGGAGATTCCTCAGAAACCTGAACATAACCCTACCATACAACCCAGCTATCCCGCTCCTTGGAATTTACCCAAAGGAAATTAAATTGGCAAATAAAAAAGCAATCTGCACATTAATGTTTATTGCAGCTCAATTCACAATAGCTAAGACCTGGAACCAACCCAAATGCCCATCAACAGTACACTGGATAAAGAAATTATGGGACATGTACTCTATAGAATACTATACAGCAGTCAAAAACAATGAAACCCGGTCACTTGCAGCAAAATGGAGGAATCTGGAAAACATCATGCTGAGTGAATTAAGCCAGTCCCAAAGAGACAAATATCATTTGTTTTCCCTGATCGGCGACAACTGAGCACCAAAGGGGAAACCTGTTGAAGTGAAATGGACACTATAAGAAACAATGAACTGATCAGCTCTTGTCCTGACCCTAGATGTTCAATGCTTCTTCATTTTCTTGCAAAGCCACCAGTCTTAGCAAGTTAGGGCTCCATATTTAGACCCTACTTAACCTTAATCGTCTCCTCCATGAAGACTTTGTTTCCATACACAGTGATAATGGGGGTTCGGGCTTCAGTATATTGATGTAGAAGAGGACACAAAGGGAATACTTACACACTGTTGATGGAAATGTAGAGTGCAACTACTGTGTAAAACAGTGTGGAGATTTCTTAAAAACAAACAAACAAATAAACAAACAAAAAAACTAGAAATAGATGAACCATATGATCTAGCAATTCCACTACTGAGTATGTACCCAAAAGACTTGAACACAATGTCTCAGAGAGTCTCCTGCACCACCATGTTCATAGCACCATTTATGAAGGAGGTCATAATTATTACTCTGAATTTCGAGCTGCAGAGGTAGTCATTACACACAGCCTCGTGTGCATTCAAAGGTTCTGCATGCAGAAGAGGTTGGGCTATCCTCTAACCCTGTGGTGGAGGCTCTCTCATCCTCCCCTCCTCTCCCCTCCCCTCCCCTCCCCTTCCCTCCCCTCCCCTGCTCTTCTCTTCTCTTCTCTTCTCTTCTCTTCTCTTCTCTTCTCTTCTCTTCTCTTCTCCCCGAGTTGCTTCTCTTCCAGGGTACTGGGTTGTCCATTCTCAATGGTTTCTTTCTGCAAACATCTTCCCTTGGCCTTCTTTGCTCTTCTGTCACAACAGTAGCCCTGAGTTGCTGAGTTTTTTTCCTTGTTTCTGGTTATATGACATGACCATTGCTGGGAAATCTGAATAAAAACATGCCCTTCTTGCCAACATAGCTTTTTGAAGGAAGCTATCCCTTTGGTTCTATAATAGGCATTGCAAAAGTTAGACATTGGTCCTTGTAAGAGTCAGAGTTCAGCACTAGGTCAGTCATTATGAAGGTACTGAAAGCTTTTTCTTTTAAAATTTTATATATAAGCTTAAAAACATTTATGTTTGAAGACAAAAATTCTTTCATGAAATTTGATTTTTAACTTAAGGGTAAAAATATAATTCATTGTGGGTAAAATGTGCTGTTACTAGACTGGTGGGTCTGTGAAATTGAATTTCAAGTTTTCAATACAACTTTTTTGTATTGCCTAGTATTGCCCAAAGCTGTCAAGAAAAAATTTCTACAGTTATTAATATGTTTCCAAATATACTTTAACTGAATCAAATTGAGACATCAACACTTACATGCCGAAAAAAATTCCCCTGCAATATTTTAATATTAAATCAGTGTATTAAGTGAAATCAAACTATCACATCATTATATTTCAGCTTATAAATATATATGCTCACACGTATAAGGATACAAATCCTTTAATTCAGACATTAATCACAAATAGTTGTATCTTTCTCCAATTGTTATAGTCACCTATAAAATAGCTCCTTAATTGAAATGATTGAAATGATTGCGGCATCTCACAATCAATACAGGAAGAAAAACAAGAGTTGATAATTGCATCAACTTTTTATCATATACAGGAGATTATATACAGTTTTATCATATACACAAGACTTTAAAAACTGATAAAACGGACATTTTGGTATTTGGCTCCTCCATTTTCAAGCCAGCTTCCCGCTAATATGCCTGGGAAAGCAGCAGAAGATAGCTCAAGTACTTGGGCCCTTGTCACCCATGTAAGAGACCCAGATTGAGTTCTAGGCTTCTGTTTCCCGGCTTCAGTCTTATGTAATCTTGACAGTTGTGGCAACTTGGGGAGTGACACATCAGATGGAAAATCTCTTTCTCTCTCTCTCTCTCTCTCTCTCTCTCTGCCTCTCTCTCTCTCTCTCTCAGCAACTCTGCCTTTCAAATATATAAATAAATCTTTTAAAACAGGAAATAGGTTTGCAGTAGTTCAATGATTTATCCAAAATCATCCAGTAATGTAATAGCAGGTTGTTGAGGGCAAACAATATTAGATATCTAATATTAGATATGGGTTTCCAAGATCTCTACCCTGGCCTCTTTCTGTTTTGTTTGATTTCTTAAATTTTATTTTGAAGCCAGAGAGAGGAAGAGAGAGAAATATCTCCTGTCCACTGTCTGACTCCTCAAATTCCAATGCCCACAACAGCCCAGGTTGAATCAGGAGCCTGAACTTAATCCAGTTCTCCCATTTGGGTGTCAGGGACCAAAATATTTGGTCCATCACCATCTGTGCCTCAGGGTGTGCATTGAGAGGAAGCTGCAATGGGGAGTGGCACAGAGGTCTTCTCAGGCATTCTGATATAAGAGGCAGGCTAAGGCTGGAGGCCCACACCTGCTTCAGTTGTGTTTCATCTCCCATGTCATCACATTTTTAGAAGCCTTTTCCTTTCACCATCCAGGTACGATCTGACAAGGGAAGCCAAAGCCAATGATCGGAAAGCTAGATGTGGGAGGAGCCAGGCTTTTTCTGTCCCCTCCCTTCCTTGCTGTCTCTATAGTAGCTGTTTCCTATGTAACCCCATGTTCTTCCCACAGACCATCCTCCCACTTCTAGCGGCTATGACCAGCCATGACTACAGGACTCTGGTAACAGCATGGTCTCTCATTGCCCTAGCTAGGGAAGGGAAAACAGCTTCGTGGGTGGCTCATTTCTGGGTGGCCTTATACTCAGTTCTTCTCACTAATCCCTGTGTCAAACTACCCAGGTTTGTAGAATCTACAGGGTTTTATTTTTCTTCTTCAATGCCAATTACTTTGAAAAATACCAAGAATGATTCCATTTACAAAATTAATAATCAAAACCAAATTTTCTGTTTCCTGAAATAATATTTTCCATCATTTTTTAGAATGAGCAGTCACTACATTTTATTGTCCCTCAGGCAATAGGATTATCGTTCCTGTATTTGAGTTTCTAGAAGTATTTTCCTTACATTTCTTTGATTACAATAAGACTTAATATGATAAACAAAATGGCCAATGTAGTGTTTAAATGAAGTAGTTAATGTAATCCCTTCTCTTCCTCTGAACAGTTGTAAGGCCTTGAACTACTTTGTCCCTCACCTTGGGTTAAGTAATGATATGGCTTAAGATTCCCATGAGTAGTGCATGAGGTACCATGTGGAAGGGATGTAGTCCATTGCCAGATAGACAAGCACTAATGGAAAATAGACATTTTAAATAATAATTTGAGAATTCAGGGAGAAATGAAAATGTTTGCTATTTACAAAGCTATGGATTTAGAGTTATTTATTTTGAATTTTGAATACATATGTATGTGTGTGTGTATGTGGATGTATGTAGTTGTTTATAATACATACACATACATAAACCATTGTGTAATACAACTGAAACATAATTTTCTTGGACAGGCATTTAGCCTAGTAATCAAAACTCCAGTGAAGGCCTTTATGTCTCACATTCATTCCTGACTCCAGTTGCTAATTTGAAATTTCTGCTCATGTGGATGCTGGGGGTCAGCCATGATGACTCAAGTAGTCAGATTTCTGCCACCAGTGTTTGGGACATGACTGATTTCCGAGTTCCCAGCTTTGGCCCTTTTGTTTTTATGGGCATTTAAGTAGTGAATTGGAGAATAGAAACTCTCTGACTCTGTATGTGTGTCTTTCTCTCTTTCGTGTAAATAAATAAACAAATATGAAAAGCCATAATTTTCAAATATCTTTAGATTTTAGAATTCAGAAACATCAAATTTAAAATTCAGAAACATCAGGAAAATCAATCTTAAATTTTGATGCTTTAAAAATACTTTCATTGATTAAAAATTAATTTCTAAGTGCTTATAAAGAAAAAATGCAAAAATATATGTTTCTAAATAATATAAAATAATTTAACCTTGTATCTACTGTAAGAGAATTTTAAGGCCAGCGCCGTGGCTCACTAGGCTAATCCTCTGCCTGTGGCGCCAGCACCCCGGGTTCTAGTTCCGCTTGGGGTGCCGGATTCTGTCCCTGTTGCTCCTCTTCCAATCCAGTTCTCTGCTGTGGCCCAGGAAGGCAGTGGAGGATGGTCCAATTCCTTGGGCCCTGCACCGCATGGGAGACCAGAAGGAAGCACCTAGCTCCTGGCTTCGGATAGGCGTAGCTCCGGCCATGGCAGCCATTTGGGGGGTGAACCAGCGGAAGGAAGACCTTTCTCTCTGTCTCTCTCTCTCTCACTGTCTAACTCTGCCTGTCAAAAAAAGAAAAAAGAAAAAGGAGAATATTAGGATTTTTAGATAAGATGAAAGCTCCAGAAAATGTAATATAAATTAGGTAACTGTCTCTTTATGTAAATCTTTTTCTAGGTGAACTAAATGAATGCAAAATGCTCCTGATCAGGTCTCTAAAGTCTTAATTTAGATATCTAGTCCCAAAAAGTTTCCTTAAAGTCTCATTTATTGGTAGAAGCCTCTTTAAGGAAAAAAAAAAAAAAATGACTGAAGAGGAAACACACCTTTTATCTAAAACTGCATATAAAGAAAAGCCCCAAAGCACAAGGTTGAATAAGGCACAGAGGAACCAATAGATAGTATCAGACAGCATAAAATTCCATTCTTCCTGTATCAAACAGGAAAAAAAGGAAAAGCGATGAAGACAAACATATGGATAATTATGAAAGTCATAGTACTTACAGGAACTATCACAAAAAGAAAAATCAAAAACTTCAAGTTCTGAATGACAAAAAACTAGCAAGCAATGGTGATAATAAATTAATAAAAGATTCATCTAGGCAAGCTACAGCTGATTTCCATATTGTAGAAACAAATATACTCTCTGACTTATTCCAAGTGTACATTATTCTAAAATCATGCTTCAAAACTTAGCCACAATGGAACTTTAGAGAACATTATGTAAATATCAGTTCTTATTTCAATTCCCTCAAATTCCCTAAGCTCCATATCAGTAGAGGCTCCCTACGTGGCATAGGGTTTACAAAATGTATAAAACACAAACATTCACTGTAACAATAGGCGTCCTTGATTTGCCCTTTAGTAACACCCCTACTGCATTTATGCAGAGTTTAAGGAGCTCTGTAAATAATCCAACTAACTCTAAGGAGTAGGAGTCTTTGTGTGGAATTCAAGATGTTAATATTTCCTTTCTAACCAAATTAACTCCACATGTTTTCTGCTGCAACGAATCTCTTTCCTGTGGAATTAGGCATGGTCTGACTCATTCTTTATTTTTTGAACATGACAATTTGCTCCAGAGTAGTCCCATTTCACACAGCCTTGGGTTCCTAGCTCATTGCTGCATGCCCAGTGTTTTGCTGATTTTGTAACAAAGGGATGGAATTATGGGAGAAAATCATAATGCCAGTGAAATGCAGCCCAAGGACACTTGCCCAGTCCTCTTTCTAGAGGCAGGCTTTAGATAGCATGTGTGTTTGTATGTGTGTGTGTGTGTTGGGGAAGTGCCAAGTATTAATTTCTAAGATTTCTAAAGAACTTTAGGAATGATAAAGTGCTCCAAGACAAACCTGAATATAATTATGTTTATATATTAATAGGAAATGTCTTACATGTCAGATCTTTTCCCTCACCTATGATATTGCTAATCCTAACAACGATAACATAGAAAATTCTTGTATAACACCATTTTGAATCCAAAGAGACAGTCACACAGCTAATAGTAACAAATATGCAAACCCAGGTCTCCTGACTATAAAGCCGTGCTCTGAAACAAGTATTTCCAATATTGCTTCTCAAGATGACCTGCAGCAGAAGCAAGCAGAAATCACTTTGACTACCTAGAACTAGGAACCGAAGCTCAGAAAGGTGAAGTAACTCTTCTGGCTAAAGAATCAGAGGCAATCTGATCCACCTTCTGTCTTCAGAGATGCCCAGCCTGGTGCTCATTCTTTCCAACACTCAGCTGATTTAGAGGTTTTAGCTGAGGCCTATCTCAGGACTCTCAGAGGAAAGATAATGAAGGAGACAGTAAGGAGACAGGTTAGAGATGAAATTTCAGTATTGGAAGGGGAGAATCCACGTTATTTGTTTTTGTATCCTTGTATCCTTATCACTCAGCATGGGATCTTGAACATAAACATGATATTTAATAAGTAAAATAATGTAGGTGAATAAAATGATGCCAGGTCCATTTGCGGTTTTATCTTTTTGCTTGTTTGTTTTTATACTAAAGATCTCAGTCTTATTATTATAACGATTACCTGATTGATTTGCTGCAATACTTTGTTTTAGTTCTGCCCCACATTTTAATTTAAATTGAGTTATAAATAATTTCATTCACCTTTCTGGGATTGTCTTTTCTAATGAATATAATAAAAGGATTTATTAACTAAGTTTTGAAATGCTTTAAACCTGGAGTGCAGCTTCCATAGACAACATTTCAGTGGACTTTCCATTGTAGGACAATATCTGGTCATAGAATTTCTGGCCACAGAAAACAATGATATTATATGTCTGCTTGGCAGATAGCAATTACATTATGTGGTGATTTCAAAGGTTTCCAGAAACCTAAAATAAAACATTCAGGCTTTTTTTTTGACAGGCAGAGTGGATAGTGAGAGAGAGAGACAGAGAGAAAGGTCTTCCTTTTTGCCGTTGGTTCACCCTCCAATGGCCGCCGCGGCCAGCGCGCTGCGACCGGCACACTGCGCTGATCCGATGGCAGGAGCCAGGTGCTTCTCCTGGTCTCCCATGGGGTACAGGGCCCAAGCACTTGGGTCATCCTCCATTGCACTCCCTGGCCACAGCAGAGAGCTGGCCTGAAGAGGGCCAACCCGGACAGAATCCGGTGCCCCGACCGGGACTAGAACCCGGTGTCCCGACCGGGACTAGAACCCGGTGTGCCGGCGCCGCAAGGCGGAGGATTAGCCTAGTGAGCCACGGCACCAGCCAACATTCAGGCTTTTTAATATTTGCTAAGTACTTATTTATTTGCCATTTATTCTTTCTTTTAGCAAGAAACTATTGAAGGACATCTATGGGCAAGTGATGGACTAGGAAGAAGTTCAAAACAATAATGACTGGTGTCCTAACAGGAGTGAATACTGTTATTTTTCAGGAACCCTTGAAAAGTTAACATTTGAACTTGAAGGAAGAGTAGAAGCTCATTAAGCTAAAAGCAGAAAGAGCTGATCCGGGGAAGGAAGCAGCATGCCACAGTTTCATTGGGGAATGCCAGACCTCTTGGTACAACCAGCACAGAGAAGATTAAGGGAGCAGAGGCAAACCAAGCTTTGCAGGTGGGCAGGACTCAAGTCTAAAGGGCCCTCTATGCCACTCCAGACTTTTCCATAAATTTCTTTGTAACGTAAGTGGGCTATAAACAATCACTTAAGAATGTTGTGATGAATGAAATGATTATATTTACATTTAGAAAAGTTAGTGTGAGAGCCAGTGTCATGGTAGGGAATGACTGGCTGGAAATCAGCCCAGTTATTTCCATGAAAAAGGCAAGACAGATGGAAGGCCTGCACTGGGATTGTCCCTTTGGGATGGGGATGCTATGTGAGACTTCTTACCATGTTCAATGCAATGATTCCAATGTCCTGGTGTGTTTTATATTGAAATAAATATTCTGAAACAAGATCAAACATGAGAAATTCCAAAGAAGTGAGTAAGTAACAACTAATGCAAGTAATTAAACCAGTGCTTCAAGGAAGCGTGGTGTACCATCATCTTCTGGATGACAAGTATGTCATTGTGGATGCCTTAAACAAGAACTAGAAGTATCAGAACCCTGCAGTACAAGCTCAGTGGAAATGTGCTTCTCTAAAAGTAGATATGTGTAGTTTCTTATATTTTATTTACTTATTTTGGAGACAAAATCTTTACTTAGTTTACTATTACAAATTTTAAATATAAATGGTATCAGTCAAATTTATCAAATATATTTTGGTCACTTTTATGTTATTTATTTGGCTTCAATATTAAAAATATGTTTCCTACTTTGTTCAGAACCATCATTCTTCTGGTTCCATCTCTTCTCCTCTCTCCTTCCCTATCCTCCACCTCTTTCTCATACAAGGTCTGTATGTCATCACCTTTCTGTCCATGCATCGGCACCTCCAGGACTGTACGTAAATAGTAAATTGAGAGCTTCTCTTACCCCTGTCTCTACCTGCAATAGTGTCCTCATGGGCTTTTTCCAGAAGCTGCCATTCTCATCATCTAAAAGTCCATTGCACCCTCTCTGTTATGAAACACCTTATAAACAGCGATATCTCTTCTCTCCCTGCTCTGATTAAAACAGACATGTAAGACAAATACTCTGGTAATTTAAAAGGAAAATGGAGAGATGAGCATTTGGCCTAGTGATTGGAACTCCAGTTAAGACACTCACATCATATAATTTGAGTACCTGGTTCAGTTCTGAGCTCTAGCTCCTAACTCCAGCTTCTTGCTAGTGCAGACCATAAGAGGCTCAAGTAGTTGGTTTCCTATCACCCAAATGGGAGATGTGGAGAGAGCTCACATCTGTTGCCTGGGGCCATCTATTTGTTGCAAGCATTTGGGGAGTGAACAAGTGCATAGCAGCTCTTTTTTTTCCTGTCTCTATAATGAATTACTAAATACATTTTAAAAGAGAAATACAGGCCGGTGCCGTGGCTCAATAGGCCAATCCTCCGCCTGTGGCGCTGGCACCTGGGTTCTAGTCTGGTCGGGGCGCCGGATTCTGTCCCAGTCGCTCCTCTTCCAGTCCAGTTCTCTGCTGTGGCCTGGGAGTGCAGTGGAGGATGGCCCAAGTCCTTGGGCCCTGCACCCACATGGGAGACCAGAAGCACCTGGCTCCTGGCTTCAGATCAGGGCGGTGCGCTGAGGGGTGAACCAATGGCAAAGGAAGACCTTTCTCTCTGTCTCTCTCTCTCTCTCTCACTGTCCACTCTGTCTGTCAAAAAAAAAAAAAAAGGAAAATGCAATTATATTAGGAATAAAAACAGCATCATCTAAAATATGCATATTTTCTTTTTTAAAGTTATTATATTTTCAACAAAAATCTATTTGATTAACAAATATTTAGTCTATTTAACATTTGTCCATGTTCTTCATAACCAAAAATATTAACTAAACTAATTTTATTTATCTATTTTTTGAAGCTTAATATTTTATATTAATTTGGCCAACTTTTTCCCAAAATATATTTATATATCAGGATTTTTGCCCTATAATAATATTTTAAATCTATAAATGCCCTTCAGTCTACTTTCATGTTTCCACTAATGAGATTCACAGACTTGGAAAAAGAATCATGTTGGAATCAAAACAAACCTTACTAAAGAGATATCTCTTCCACTATCTTATCATATGATGACTCCAATTTTTATCTTTTTATTTTAATAATCATTATTCTCCTAAATAATACCTAGATAATTAGACTTTCACTTCCCGTCATAGATAGATCTGTGATGGTATAGCCATAGTTTATGTTCATCCTTCACTTAAGTTAATCATTTTCATCAGGTGCTATCAATTTAATCACCCTGAAGTCATGGTAATGGATGAGTTTACAGAGAACACAACTCATTCTCTTATTCTGCTGGCCAAAATATACTTCCTGACCATAAACATGAAATTCCAGCCCTCAGCCTGCCTCAGGGAAGGCAAGATGAATGTGGTCTGGGAGTAGGACTCTCAGAGATATGGTAAATTACCTTGTCCCAACACTGGCCAAGCGGGCTGAGGACAATCTCCGGGAGCATCTGAGCTGTAGAAATTGTAGATCTCCCATTGGGTTCTCTCCCAGGGGCTAGGCTGTGGGACAACTAAAGTGTAAACAAAATTGTGTCTCTTACCTTCTCTCAAAATTACACACCGTTTCCACTTTTCCAACTTCTTCCCTTGTAAAATATATGTTATATGTCCTCCATTTTACCAGAAATATTTTCTGAGCAACTTCACCACATTGTAACTCTATAAAGTTGAGACAGATTCTGGCTCGGAATTATTTGGGATTCCAGGAGAAAGACTGACATTGTGACAACATTGACATTCTATTTGGAGCAAGTCCATTTCCAATCCAGCTCCCTGTTAATACTTCTGAGAAAGCAGCAGAAGATTGTCTGAGAACTTAGAACCCTGCCACCATAGGAGAGACCCAGATAGAGTTCCATGATCCTGGTTTCAGCCTGCACCAGCTTGGCTATTGTGGTCATTTGGGGAGTGTACCTGAGGATGGTAGATTTTCTCTCTATGTCTCTCCCTCTCAATTTCGATGTAATTCTGCCTTTTAAATCAATGGTTGAAAAATAAGAATTCCAGGATAAAAGGAAAATTACTAAGAACCCTGAAGACAAGGAACAGTCTTGGTTCTGTCATCACTAGATAAAGGTCTTCTTTAGCACAAACTCTCCAATGGAACATGATGACCATGGCCCATTGTGTTATGTTTCAAGATACCCAAAACTGGGATGTTTCATCCAAAGCAGTCTTCATAGAAGAGAACATTAAAGCCTGGGATAGATACAAGTACACCTGGTGGCAGTTTGCACATCATTGAATTCACTGAGAAAACTTTGGCTTGTTTATGAGCACATGCAATAGGGCATATATAAGGTTGTCACATTTACAACAACTAAATGATGAAAGTCTGCTCTTCCTGCAGAGTATAAGCTTTTTTAAAAGATTTGTTTATTTATATGAAAGGTAGAGTTTACAGAGAGAGTGAGAGAGAGAGTGAGAGAGAGAGATCTTCCATCTGCTAACCCACTCCCCAAATGGCCACAATGGCCAAAGTTGGGCCAGTCCGAAGTCAGGAGCCAGAGGCTTCCTCTGAGTCCCCAGTATGGGCACAGGGGTCCAAGGACTTGGGTTATCTTCCACTACTTTCCCAAACACTTTGTGAGGGAGCTGTATCAGAAGTGGGGCAGCTGGAACTCGAATTGGTGCCCATATGAGATGCTGGCTTTGCAGGTTGTGGCTTTACCTGCTATGCCATAGTGCTGGCCCCTACAAGTTTCATAAGTAATAGTTTTTCACATTTCTTCTTTGGCTAGCAGAGGACTCATAGTTAAATATTTAGACCTAATATCTGTAATCATCTAAAATTATGACATGCCTATGTTTACATTCTTTTCCTGATATGTTCTTTCTATTTCTAATCCTACTTCGATAGTTCCAAAATAATTATTTTTTTTCTATTCTGTTATTTGCCTACCACTTCAATTTCTGTGGAATTCAAATGAACATACTCAAACATATCTCAGTAAATAAAGATATAATCACACAATAACAGAAATCTACTAATGTGTTCTTGCCTTTATGCTTTGTTAAAATGATTCAGAGAAAGGTTAAGAAAATGAGATAAAAATTAGCAATATTTTTATCAATGAAAACCAATTATCTAAAGTCCATTAGCTCATCTTATCTTTGGAGAAGGACATTCAAGAATTGTTAAACCTAGTTTTGATTAACATCCTACACAACTGAAAGCACAGTGTAAACTTGGCTTTATTCTTCTTTATCACTCCATAATTAGCCATCCATAGTAAATGTTTTTATAGATAAAACTTTACATATCTTAGGGACAATTGCTGAGGCTAAACATTTAGCCTTTGAATATCCCATGCAGAAATGACCAGCCTAAGGTTACAGACATTTCCTATTGATCAAATATAATATGGTAATGATGATGGTGCTAAATAATATAAAATTTTAAATCAATACAAAGCTGGAATTCAAAGTTTCTTTCTCCCAAGTGTTCCGAATTTGCCTCCTTTGAACTTCCTGCCTCCCTCTTCATTCTCTCATCTTACTCCAAGTTTTTTGTAAATAGACAATATGAGAGAGGAAACAGTTATTATTTATGATGATATTTTTAGTTGACTGTGCTTGCATGACAGTTAACAGACCAAAATATCTCCAAGAATGTCCAAGTTTCTGCCCAGAACAAGAAGCACTGAAATTGAGTCATATGAGATAACACTGACTGACCAAGGGTGAGAACTGGAAACTCCCTTATTCTCCGGCTAGCTAAGAGACAGTGGTGCATTGCCAGCAACTGGTCATAGAGATGTGCATAGCTCCAGTTGAAACTCAATTTTATAGCTACTTCACCACAGAAACTTGGAGAGACCCCTTAATCTCTCGAGATATCAATAGCCTAACCTTTAAAGTGAAATGAGTATGATATTTCTTAGTGTATCATAAATTAAGTACTTTCTTAAAAAAAAAAAAAACTCCAAATATCTGAAAAAGATGTTTTCCAAGTGACATACTTGCAATTATCATTCAATGAAAAATATCCTCTGTGTACAAGCACTGTACTGGCTGCTGAAGATAAGAAATGAAGAATGAAAGACATGATTTCTGTCTTCATGCAGCAAGAGCTAACATAGACAAGGGCCTGTATGTAGATGTTTACAGAACCCATTAAATGTTTAAATGTACTTTAAAGACATAAATTTTCGACAGCATTCTTCGACATGTAGCAAAGGAGGCTAAAAAAGCTGAAATACTGAGACTGCCAAGAATTCCATCTACCTGGTTATTAAGTTATTCAAGGAACAAAACAAAACAGGAATAAAAGCATCATTTTATTGACTGCTGTGTCCTCTAAGGACTAGCCCTAGTTGAAAGGTGCATTGAAACCTGTGGCTTAAATTTTGAGCTAGAAAGGGCTCTTCCAAACACTTTCCCCACTTTAAGATATTACGTTTTAAATATTGCAACCAGAAGACTCAGATGTTAACTGTACAATGGAGAAATATTTTCAAAAATTCATCCACCTAGAGTGACTTATGGAGCAACCAGAGGGAGCACTTCTCGTGGGTTTGCTCTTAACAGAACGAAGGCATACTGCTACCCACGTGTGTGGAGAGGATCAACGAGATGGTGAACAAGGTCTAGCAGAAAACAGGAGGGGACCTTCTGGTGGCTCCGTGAAGTTTGGGCCTATCCCTGAACAGTGGGGAGCAGGAAGACGTGCTAAGAATCCTGATGGAGAAGTTGAGGGACCTATTTCTCTACTGAGTGAAAGCTACTTAATCACCACTGATGCCCCTATCAGTGGCATCTATCACCAGAGCTGTGCCAGATGGTGGGATCGAGCTCATCTCTTGCACAGGCTCCAACGGCAGGCTCACCAACCTGATGGCTCTGAGAGTGGCTGCGGTGGCGGGGGCCGCATGATGGAGGAGGATGGCTCAGCCTACCGGATTGCACATCAAGCAGTGAAAATAATGTTTGACTCAATGACAACCTAGAGGCGGCTCCTCATGACACTGGCTACATAAAGCAGGCCGTGTTCAACTGTTTTCCGTAGCGGCTAGGAATCCTCACCCACCTGTATAGGAACTTTGATAAATGCAGGTTTGCTGGGTTTTGCTGGAAAATTGCAGAAGCTGCTTAGCAGGGAGACCTCCTGTTGTGCTACGTCCTCAGGAAGGCAGGGGAGATGCTGGGCAGATGTGCTTTGGCCATGTTGCCTGAGATTGACCCGATCCTGTCCCAGGAGGGATTAGCCTCCCCATCCTGTGCGTGGGCTTCATGCGGAAGAGCAGGGAGCTGCTGAAGGAAGGTTTCCTTTTGGTGCTGACTCAGGGCCAGGAGATCCAGGTTCAGAACTCCTTCTCCAGCTTCAAGCTGAGGAAGCTGAGGCACTCCTCCGCCCCGGGCGGGGCCAGCCTAGGGGCAAGGCACTTCAGTCACCTCCTACCCATGGACTACAACGCCTATGCTATTGCCTTCTACTCCTACACCTTCTCCCAGGGGGCTGCTTCTGGCTTCACCCCCTCCAAACCCAGGGCCATTGGATGCTAGAGAGGAGGAGTCTTCTTTTTCTTTCTTTCTTTTTTTTTTTTTTATACACTTAGAAGAAAATAAATGCACTTTATCCACTTAAAAAAAAAAAAAACCACCAAAATTTAAGAAGAATTCTTTACTCTGGTTGTCGGTTCTGCAATATGATTCAAAATGGAGTATCAGAGTAAGTCCTGGACCTGGATTCCTCACTTTGAAGCTATCATTGTCATTGATTGCCCACAGTGATGGTGCTGCAGGACCTCTGGTCACAATTGTAATGCAGGCAAGAAAGAGTTTACCTCCGAGCAACTACCTGATGAATGCCAGCTGCTCTGCTTACGATGCTGAAGGATGTCTGCTCATTGATTTCACGCTTCAGTGGCAACTTGGCCACATGTGGTTCTGTTATTCTTCCTTTGACATTGTCTCAGAACCTTTCATTCAATAGTCCATTTCCTTTGTGTTCTGCTCTTCCTTGTAGTTGTCTTGCTCGATTGCCTGGGTAACTAATAGATACATATATGCATATGTAGGTATGTATGCAAATATATATATATTTACAGGCTATACACACATACATATGTATATATCCTAGAAGTTTAATAACTAGCCAAGATATGTTCAGTATCAACCAGGATTTTATGTTTCCTGAATATTGTTTCCTTTGACATGAAAAAATCAGTCCCTCCTTAATTTCCTTCTATTATGTCTTTCTATTCTGTGTATGTTCAAACATTTATTTATTTATGTTAATCTAGTTGAACGGTGACAACGATAGAGAGACAAAGAGAGAGAGAGATCATCCACCTGTTGGTTCACTTCCCAAATGCCTATAACAGCAAGGGCCAGGCTGGGTCATTCTGAAGCCAGGAGCCTGGAACTCCATCTGGGTTTCCTCTGTGGATATCAGGAGCCCAAGCACTTCTGCCATCACCTGTTATCTTCCGGGGTGCATAAATTAGCATGAAGCAGAATCAGAAGCAAAGATGCTGTGGCTCCAGTATGGACAAGTGTCTCCAGCAATGGCTTAATCTGTGCTGCCAGGTCTGCCCCATTTTCTATTTTCTCTTGAATACTGAGGAACAATAATTATCATTAAAAGGATGCCTCTTTTCATCACGTGTGTTTCTAACTCTACCCTTCAAATTCTGTTTTCTCCTTATTTTTAGATACTCTAGTTACTATGTGTGTCCCCCTCCCCAGTAATTTAATCTTTTTTTCTTGACTTTATGTTTTCTTCCCCTCATTCTTTCCCTCACAAATTTGCATGTTTATCTTGCCATTATAGTGAACATATGCGACTTTGACCTCACTTCAGATTATTTTATATAGTGCATTACAATCACCTCTTTCCTTTTTTATCCTGGTACCTTGAAGGTAGCAAATCTTGATGGAAGGACAGTGTGATTGGGACTGGGTGCCTGTCTGGTCTCTCCTTTCCCTCCTGGGTCCCTGCTGTCTGTTTCTCACTTGGCTTATATTCAGTCTGGAAAGACTGTTCCCATTCCCATGCACTTCTCCAAAGAACGTTGTCCTAAGAATTGGAAAACCTTGATTGCACTTTATTTTTCAGCATACATTCCAAGGGCATATGAAAAAGGAGACTTGCATTTGTTGAAATCTTTCTTTTCCATTACCAAAATACCTACTCACCAAATCATATCCTCCCCCAAAAACACATGCAAAATTTATATTCTCTAAAATAGACTACATGCTCTTTGATAAGCCTTAGCTTAATGCTCATAAAGAGTATAACTTTTTTTAAGTATTTATTTTATTTGAAGGCAGAGTTACAGTGAGAGAGAGACAGAGAGAGACAGAGAGAGAAAGGAGAGAGGGGGAATATTCCATCTTCTGACTTACTACCCAAATGACCACAATGACCAGGGCTGGGCCAGGCCAAAGTCAGGAGCCAGGAGCTTCATCCAGGTTTCCCATGTGGGCATAGGGGCCCAAGCACTTGAGCCATCTTCTACTGCTTTCTCAGGCTCATTAGCAGGGACCTGGATGGGAAGTGGAACAGCCTTCACTCAAACCAACACCCATGAGGGATGCTGGTGTCAAAGGTGGTGGTTTAACCCACTGCACCACAATGCAGACCCCAAGTATGACATATTTAAACAAGTCAAGGTTATATAAACAGAAATACATTCATTAATTTTATAATTAACTTTAAGAAATAGCCTATTAATTCAGGCATGAGTAACCAAAAATTGACTTGGAGTAGTACAACAAAAGATTTGCCCCAAACTTGCTTTTTTATTTTTGTACATTGGAATGAAATCTATTGGTAGAATAATTCACAAAAATATTGATTAGACACTTGTGAAATCATCATTTTATGCTTTTTCTGATACCTCACATTAGTCTAAAACCTATTTTAAAATCTTTCATTTAAATATTCATTTAAAATATTTCGTTGTGTCGGTGAACTAATAATACAAGTCAAATTTGTTGTCTTTCCAAATCTAAATAATAATGCTATTTGTAAAATGTAAAGGTAATTGTTCAGATTACATTTAAATGAATTTTAATATGTGAACTTCTCTTTAAATCCACAAATATCAGAACCATTATGTATGTCAATTATGGAAGAGCACAAAAGAAGTAGCAAAGGTCACTTTAGATAAACTTTGGTTTTAATTTGTCTAAAGATGAATAATGGTAAGATAATAAACTACCAAGCGGGTATCAAAAAAGCATTGTCATATTCTATATCATGAATTGGAAATTTTTCTCATCCTAAGGAATACAAAGAGGTACAGATTTCACAAACCTAAATTCTAAAAAAAACTTATACCTGATGCTTGTTATTTTTATTGACAGCTATTTTTATGTAAATTTATTGTTTTAACTTTAATTTAATAAATATAAATGTCAAAAATACAGCTTTTGGATTACAGTGGCTTCTCCCCCCCCTCAGAACTTACCTCCCACGTGCAACCCTGCCATCTCCTGCTCCCTCTCCAATCCCAACTCTTGACAACTATTTAATTAAGATATTTGTGACCAGCATTGCTAGTGCTCTACCCCATATCTATTCTGTATTTTTTTTTTTTTACTCACTGAAGCCTACTTTTCTATGAAATTTCAAAGTGACCATTTCAAAGTGCATAGCTTTGCAAAAGCAGTTGCCATTAGGGTAAATAGAAGTAAGGTCTCTGGCCAATGAGACTTATGAGGAAGTCATTGAGAGTGATTTCCTGTAGAGTTGGTAAGAAAGGTAGACTCCTTTAGAAGTTACACTTCAACCTTTGCCCTTCTGCCCTTCTCTCTTCTCTTGGAGCACTGTCACAATATACTGAAGGAGAAAAAACCTGAGGTTAAAGGCAACATGCTGCAGAGAGGTTAATTAAGCCACTGCTTAGGATCCTTGCATCCCAAATAGGAGTGTTGGTGGGAGTCCTGACTCTGCTTCTGATCCAACTTCCATGCTGACTTTGGGAGGCCACTCCTGGCTTCAGCCTACCCCAGCCCTGGATGTTGCAGCCATTTGAAGATAAAAGGAAGATTGCTTTCACTGTCTCTCCCTCTCACTGTTGCTCTGCTTTTCAAATAAGTAAAAAACAAACAAATAGGGGCTGACGCTGTGGTGCAGTGGGTTAACGCCCTGGCCTGAAGCGCTGGCATCCCATATGAGCACTGGTTCGAGATCCGGCTGCTCTACTTCCGATTCAGCTCTCTAATGTGGCCTGGGAAAGCAGTAGAAGATGGCCCAAGTCCTTAGGTCCCTGCACCCATGTGGGAGACCTGGAAGAAGCTCCTGGCTCCTGGCTTCGAATCCGCACAGCTCCAGCATTTGCGGCCAATTGTGGAGTGAACCATCAGATGGAAGACACCATCACCCCCCTCCCCCCCCCCGCCCCGTCTCTCTCTGCCTCTCCTCTCTGTGTAACTCTGAGTTTCAAATAAATAAATAAATCTTAAAAATAAATAAATAAATTTAAAAAACAAAAGGCTGCATTCAGGAGTGACAGGCCACCAGCTAGGATGCCCAGGTCCCACATCAAAGGACCTGGCTCCACCTACACTTTTGCTTCCTGCTAATGCAAACCCTGGGAGATAGCCGTGATGGCTCAAGTAATTGGGTTTAGGAGACATGGATGGAGTTCCTAGTTCCTGGCTTCAGCTCTGTACTTTTCCTGACTATTGTTGGCATTTGGGAAATGAATGAAGAGATAAGAGCTCATTCTCTCTCTCTCTCTCTCTCTCTCCCACACACACACACACTTCCCTCCTTCCCTACTTCCCTCCCTCCCTCGTTTTTTATGTCTATCTGCTGAGGATGGCTGGTTAAAAAACTGAAAGAAACAGGGGCATCATGCTAGCTTTAAATTATCAACCTCTGGCTTTCTGTCATGTGTGAAACATTTACCATTTTCGAATTCAGCCCCTGTTCACAATGCGTTTTACCATGATCATATGCATTCTTGACAGAAAATTTTGCATTGCTTTGTTAAAATGGGAAGCATTTAGTAGCAGGTACCAGGAAATAACTAGATAGAAGTAAGAAGTTTGAGGGTTCTGTTACACAATAGGGTGAATTCAGATAATTTTAATTTATTGCATATTTCTCTATAAACATAGGATAGGATTTTTGGATGTTTTCAATATAAAGAAATGTTAAGTGCTTGAAATATATCTACTTTGATTATACATATAACAAAATATCACATATTATGTGGCAAATATGCACAATTTTTAAAACTTTATTTATTATTTGAGATTCAGAGCTACAAAGAGAGAGGGAGAGTGAGCAAGAGTGACCTTCCATCCAGTTGATCACTATCCAGATGGCTGCAACAGCCAGGGCTGAGTAGGGCTGAAGTCAGGAACCAGTCAGAGACCCAGAAGAAGCTCCTGACCCTTTGCTTTGGATTGGCGCAGTTCAGGCCATTGCGGCCATCAGGGGAGAGAACCAGCAGATAGAAGACCACCCCATGCCTCTGCCTCAGCCTCTCTGTAACTCTGCTTTTCAAATAAAATAAATAAATTATATATATATATATATATATATATATATATATATTTTACAGGTAGAGTTATAGACAGTGAGATAGAGAGACAGAGATAAAGGTCTTCCTTCCCTTGGTTCACTTCCCAAATGGCCGCCACGGCCGGTGCTGCGCTGATCCAAAGCCAGGAGCCAGGTGCTTCTTTCCTGTTCTCCCATGTGGGTGCAGGGCCCAAGCACTTGGTCTATCCTCCATTGCCCTCCCGGACCACAGCAGAGAGCTGGACTGGATTCTGGGACTAGAATCCGGCACCCATATGGGATGCTGGCGCTTCAGGCGGATGATTAGCCAAGTGAGCCATGGAGTCAGCCCCAATAAATAAATTTAAATAACTAAATTTAAAAATTGGGGCAGCAGCCAAGATATTGGCCATATGGGATGCTATTGTTAGAGGTGGCAGCTTTACCTGCTACACCACAATGTCTGCCCCAAATATGTAGTTTTATGTCTGTTAAATTTATTTTAATAAAATTGTTTAAATGACTAATTATTCATTTGATTTTTGGTAGCATTTGTTATGTAAACTTTGAAATAAAGTATTTTCATTACTTTCTGTAATTCAATCTTTCAACATTTAAATTTTGTAGACATTGTATTTAACAGCCCCAGAAGAATTAATTCAAGTTGAAATAAATTATTTTAAACATAAATTTGAAAGAAGGCTTTGTGCTATTAAATGTGTAATGATGACTATAAACTCTACTGAGAACTTCTGCTTTTCTAATTCACTGGCATTAGTACCTGATGATGCTTCCTTTTGGGAGGTGGAGAGGATGGGAGGAGATGGCAAGAAACTTACTCATCTACCCAGTGATCATTGAGTGATGACTGAAACCCTGGAGAATGGCTGAGTGATGGGCAAAAAATGCAGGGAAGCACCACAGAGATATAAAGAGTATCATTTTTTAATCTTAGAACTCTCTCTTCCTAAGGACTTATCTTTATGACACAAAAGTTAAAAATATGACTCGTTCTGTGCCAAAAGACAGCTTAAGCAATGTTAGTAGTCTCATAGTAACAATGAGTTGGATATTCTCACTGCCTCAAAGGCTTTCTGGAAAAAAAAAAAAAAACAGAGCAGAAATTAGAAACACCAGTCTCCTTATCCTACTTACTCTTTTTTTTTAAATATTTTATTTATTTATTTATTTTGATAGGCAGAGTTAGACAGTGAGAGAGAGACAGAGAGAAAGGTCTTCCTTTTCCATTGGTTCACCCCCCAAATGGCCACTACGGCTGGCGCACTGCGCCGATCTGAAGTCAGGAGCCAGGTGCTTCCTCCTGGTCTCCCATGCAGGTGCAGGGCCCAAGCACTTGGGCCATCCTCCACTGCCTTCCCAGGCCACAGCAGGGAGCTGGACTGGAAGAGAGCAACTGGGACAGAATCTGGCACCCCAACCGGGACTAGAACCCAGTGTGCCGGCACCACAGGCAGAGGAATATCCAAGTGAGCCACGGCACCGGCCTATCCTACTTACTCTTATCCATTATATTTCCTTTACTCAGTCATATGTAATAATAAAGATCAATATTGTGAACACATGCCTATATAACATGAGTTACAGTGGTATTTATTTTAAAAATTATGTTTATTTATTTGAAATGTGGAATGACAGCAAGAAATTTTCTACTCACTGATTTACTCTTTAAATACCCACAACAGCCATGACTGGGCCAAGTTAAAGTCAGGAGCTTTAAATTCTATCCAGGTCCCTCACACAGGTGACACGTACTTAAGTACTTGAACTAGCATCTGATGCCTCCCAGAACGCACATTAGCAGGAAACTGAATCAGAAGCGGTGTACCCCAGACTTGAACCAGGCACTTTGACTTAGGATATAGATGTCTCAAGCATTGGCTTAACCTCATTATGGGTTATGTTTTTTTTTTTTTTAATTTAACAGCATTTAAATTATTTTCTATGGTGATATAACAAGCATGATAAAGACACAACAAAAGGTTGTATCATGGTGGTGTCTGGCCTCCTTTAGTGTGAGATATATTTTCAATCTTGTCTTTAATGAGGAAGACAGTCTTCTGATGGCCAGTTTGTAACAAAAGACTGTCAAAACAGTATCAGGACATGCAAGATCAGAGATCCGCCATGAGAAATACGGTACTGCAGGACCACAGAATCACAGAGGACAGGATGCCTTCTAAAGCCATTAGGGATTGCAGCTAGAGTTGGGGAAGACTGAATTACCCCTTTGCAAAAGACAGACTTTATTATTTAAAAAACTAATTGGCAGGGGCCAGCGTTATAAGGTAATGGGTTAAGCTGTCACCTGCAGTGTTGGCATCCCATATGGGAACTGGTTCATATCCTGGCTGCTCCACCTCTAATTCAGTTCCCTGCTGATGCACCTGGGAAAGAAATATCTTGCACTAATGATCAGCACCCAGCGTGTAAAGCATTTTAAATTGTGAAACAATCACAAACCTTCAGAAAACTTGAATGTATGCTAGAAATCACTTTTTCCTGAATTACTTGAAAAAGCATTGCATACCTGATGTTTCATCATCCTTAAATACTAATGTCACACTGGCATATATTTAAGGCAGAGAGGAGGAAGTGCTCAGTAAGGGATGAAGGAAGAAAGGAAAATAGGAGGGGAAGAAGAGGGGGATAAAGAGAAAAACACACACTCATGATCACTCAATCCAGGATACTAATGATACACTAGGTTCCATCCGCTGGTTCACTCCCCAATTCACCGTAAGGGCCGAAGCCACATCAGTTCGGAGCCAGGAGCTTCTTCCAGGTCTCCCATGCGGGAGCTGGATCGGAAGTGAAGCAGCTGGGTCTCGAACCAGCGCCCATATGGGATGTCGGCACTGCAGGTGGTGGCTCAACCTACTAAGCCACAGTGCCCACCCCACACTATTATTATCTTATTCTCAGATGCTTTCCCAATATCTCAATGTATCCTTTAGAGCAGAACATCCAATTCAGAATCACAGATTGTGTTTCGTTATCACAATTCTTTTAGTCTCCTTCAGTTGGGGAAGGCTTCCTCGTTCTCATTGACTTTCACAGTTGAACTGTTAAAGATTCCAGGATGGGTCCTATAGAATTTCTCTGCAAGTGCATGCATCTGTTGTTTTCTTGATGATTTAAGTTAGCATCCCTGGCAGCCATGATGCAGAAGTGATGTGTCCTGTTACTCTTTCAGATCGTGCAGTTTTGAATTGGCCAATTACAAACTTCTAGCCACATGTTACTACTTTGGTAAAGTGATGTCCATTAGGCTTCTATACTTTAATTTAAAAAAATATTTACAGGTACTTGTTTATTGGATTTATGAAAGTGAGAGAAAGGGAAGGACAGAAAGCTAGACAGATATTCCATCCACTGGTTCCTTCCCCAAATGTCTATAACAGATGGGACTGGGCCAGGCCTAAGCTGGGAGCCTGGAATTCACTCAGTTCAGGACTTCTACATGGGTGGAAGGAATACATGTACTTCTGTTGTACCCTGCTGCCTTCCAGGGTGCACAGTAACAGAAAACAAGAAGCAAAGTGGAACTGGGACTTGAACCCAGGCATTCCCACATGGGAAATAGGTGTGTAAAGCAGTGTCTTAACCACTGTGCCAAAGACCTGCTCCCAGTAAATTCTTAATCCCTTTGTAATTAGTATTTCATGCGAAGAAATCATCCTGTTTCTCGTTAAACTTATAATTTACTCATTTACCTACGTAAACCTATACTGGTTCAAGGTTCCCATTTTTTCATTAAATGGGTTATAATTCCTTACTGTCACTTTTATTATTTGTTGTATTTTATTTATTTGAAACAAGAGAGACAGAGAGTGATTCCAACAACTGGTTCACTTTCCATGGCCACTAGCTGGGACTGAAGCCAGGAACCAGGAAATCAATCCAGATCTCCCGTGTGATTGACAGGAACTCGATTTCTTAAGCCATCAGTCCTGTCTCCCAGGATCTGCATTAGCAGGAATCTGGAGTCTGAAACAGAGCCAGGAATTCAGGAATTACACCCAGGTACTCTAATATTGGATGTAGGCACATGAAGCTTCTAGGCCAAACACACTGTTTCCAGTTTTTATTTTGATCTTCAAATGATGACCACCACCCCCGCTTTTGAGCTGGTAGGAACACTTCTGAGCTTTGATTTTTCTTTCCAAGATTATATGCTATTTTTCCTGCTATAGCACTAAATAAGTCGTTCCTGTTTCCTTTTAGTGTAGAAGCCAGTCTAACAGAGTTATTCATTACCACTTAAGTGTTGTTCCTCTGGTTCATTTATGTACACACACATACACATACAAGTTTACTACACAAGTTTTGAGAAATGAAATTAGAAGATGTGAATTTTGATGCCTAAACTAAAATCCATGAATAGATTTTTATAATATGTATTTTCTATGAATATTTAGAAACCTCTTGCATATATGAAAAATAATTTGTATTATTATTTTGATTTTTTTTTTAAATTTATTTGGGGGACAGAGAGACAGAGACACACAGAGGTATTTCATCTGTTGGTTCACTCCCCAAATGCTGCATTCGCTAGGGATAGATGTCAGGAGCCCAGAACTCAATTCAGATCTCCCATATGAATTCAGGTCTGAAACCATCACCCGCTGTTCCTTAGGATGCTCATTAACAGGAATCTCTTATCAGGAGGCTAAAGTGGGAACTGAACCCCAGCATATGGATATAGGATGTGTTTCACACCAACAGACCAAATACTCACCCCCAAAGTAAAATTCATTCAATGTAAAAATGCAAGGTTTAAGTGTGTTGTTATTGAAAAGCTGATAGTAAAAGATAGGAACACTAAATTCTGAGTCATTTAGTATTTATAAAACAAATATGCATATTTTATAACTTTCAAACAATAATAAAAGTATGACTATCACTAAGCATAAGTAAATTCCTTGCTGAATCATCCTTAGTGGTTGAAAAATTTAACTTCCCTGCTTATTAAGCAATTCACTAACTTATTTATGTTAACCCCTTTGGAAATCTTATTGTGTTATAACAGCAATGCTAATTTTAGTAATTTTGTTCTAAACTCTCTTTGTGGTTGGAACATTTGTTCTTTATGAATGTATGGTAACATTTCTGAAGGATCATCATTATCAGTAAACGATATTTGATTACATGAACAAAAATATGTAATATAAATATAATATGTAAAAATCATACATTAACATAGCATAAAAGGAAACTAAAAATTTTTGGAAGTTCATCTGTGGTCCTTGAAATTGAGACAGAATTTGATGTCTGTTTTTCAATTAGGCCATATGATCCATAAGTTCTTTCTTGTTCATTTAGCTGTAAATTCCATGCCCAATACCTAGAACTTAATAGAAGATCAAGTTTCTTAAATTGAATTCTTTTGATCTTAAATGTGCTATTTCTTGAAAAAAAAAAAAAACAAGGAAAGTTAAGAAGTTATTTGGTAACCCCTCTTCTACTACGTGACCCTCAAGTACCATGATTTCTAAGAATCATCTTTTCTTGGCACTGCATTATCCCCATGTTTATGAACTCCATGATGCTTGGTAGCTCTTATAGATATGATCCTATGTGTTAAAGCCACACAAGCAAGAAGACTCTGCTATGATTTTCTTTTTCTTCACCATTATACTGTAGTTAATGAAGCTTAATAGCACATTAGCTTTATGATATGATAACAAATACTCTTGCAGAATGAGCTCCATTTAAACAATAATATATATATATATATATATATAGTCACAAAAATATTTGAATTATGCATGTATATGACCATGGCATGGAAAACAAAATGAAATAATAAATTATGTAATACTGATGCTATTACTATAATTTTCATACTTAGCTGTTGTTTCTGAAACATTTCAATTAAAGTAACACAATTTTTCCATATTTGACATCACATTATTGATTCATATGCAGCTTGCAGTCAATTTAAAGCTCCTTCCAAAAAATGCACTTTGTCCACCTCTTTCTGGATCCTGAATTTATATAATTTTTTGACTTAATATGGGATTTTACATTTAAAGTTTAATTTATATACTCAATCATGTTTCAGATTGTGGATATCATTTTCAATCTTTTTTTAAAGGTTTTATTTATTTATTTGAGAAATAGAGTTACAGTGAGAGGGAGAGACAGAGAGAGAGGTCATCCTTCCGCTGATTCATTCCCCAAATGGCTGCAATGGCCAGAGCTGTGCTGATCGGAAGCCAGAAGCCAGAAACCAGAAACCAGGAGCCAGGAGCTTCTTCCTGGCCTCCCACACGGGTGCAGTGGCAGCACTTGGGCCATCCTCCGCTGCTTTCCCAGGCCATGGCAGAGAGCCGCATGGAAGAGGAGCTGCTGGGACTAGAACCAGTGTCCATATGGGATGCTGGTACCACAGGTACTTCCACAGGTGGAGGATTAACCCACCGCGCCACATCAGCAGCCTTCATTTTGAATCTTGATTCTACAAGTTAGCTCCGCCTCCTAGCTCTGGGCCAGGTGAAAATGTCTTTAATTTAAAAATCATACAAAAAAAGAAAACAAAAACATTAATTGCTGTGAGGCCAAATACATGGCACCCCTTGTAGGCAGTGTAGGTTGCTATAACAAAATTTCATGGAGTGAGTAGCTTATATGAAGACATTTATTTCTCACAATAAGTAAAAGCTGATGAGTTCAAGATTGAGGTGTTGGTCAATGTTGTTCCTGGAGAGAGCCCTCTTCTTGGTTTACGAATGATCACCTGGTTATATCCTGACACGTGGAGACAGACAGATCATACCTTTTCTGTATCTTCTTATGAGGGCACTAATCCCATTTGTGAGGTCTCCACCCTTTAGACTAATTATCTCCCCAAAGTCACATTTTTTTAACTTTTATTTAATGAATATAAATTTCCAAAGTTGCTATCATATTGAGAATTATGGGGTTCAGCATACAAATTTGGGTGGGGGAGTAGTCAGGGGTGGTTACAAATGTTCAGTTCATAGCACTATTTGAGCATGCTTTTCAGGGAAACAGTATTCAGATTTTCATTTTTTTTGCCCTTGTAAAAGTTATTTAATCAGTCCTTATATTACCAGCTTATCCAAAAATGCTTTATGAGAGTATATTGCTGATTAACTTAGCAGAATCAAGATAATATTTATAGAGATAACAATAATGAAATGATCTAGTTTTGTTCAACTCAACAGAAAAGAGTTGCACATATATTTTCATACTTGAATTCACATAAGGATCCATTAAATAATTTTTTAATGTAGGTTCTGGAACCTCCTCACAGAATATGTTGATTCAGTAAGTCAAGGATACAGATTAGATGTATTTCTTTACAATAGGAACTTCTCCTTCCTAAACTTTCCCTACATAATTGGTTCTTGGATCCTACTAAACACTGGCCATTATATATTGCACAGGAAAAATAATGTGTTCTCATGTCAACCCAGAGAACTATGACGAGGCACATAAGAAATGCATGTCAACAATATTTATTTGATTTATATCATACACAGTGAAGTACAAAAGAATAAATAACCCAACAGGGAATATAGTTTTATATGATGTGGTAAGATAATACATGAATAAAATCAATAGGATGTGACAGTAAGTAGAAAAGTGAAATGATTTGCACATAAAATCTTAGTTGAGCAAAATTTTACTGAATACCATTATAGAATATAATAAGTTACAGACAATGGCTAAGTACACAAAAATCATACATGTTACAATGCTGAATTTCATTCTAATCAAGATTTCTGACCATATCTTATGCAATTCATTTTCATTTTCCTGCACACATGGCTATGTCAACAACTGGAATGATAATACGATTTTCTTAGAATTACAAACAAATTATGTAATGGTTTGGTGGCTCACAGATGCTCTCTAATATGTATAGTCTCTAAAGGTATTATTTGGCCTCCAGGGTTTGTTTCTGTATAGGAAAAAATACAACATACAATTTTGAACTTTATTAATTTTCTTGCTGCTATTGTTTATCCATTTGTTTTTACTAAGCCTTATCTTCATAGCATTTTACAAAATACAATATTTTGATTTTATGGCCCTGTGAGATTGTGGCTGAATATTAATTTTTCCAAAATAAAAATATGATTGTGTAATTTCTTGGCTTAAAACTGTTCAGATTCTTATGACTCTTAGGATAAAATCCAGATTCTGGATATGACTTACAAGACCAGCATGGGCTGGCTATTTATTTCAGCTGCCCTCTCAAGGAGCTTCCTACAAGTGCTCGACAACTCAGCCACAGGGAACTTGATACCAGACACACTAAAATTGGTAGGAATCAGATACTGTTCTTGACAATGTAATAGATCGCCCTTAATTCTCATTCAAGACATTCAAGGTAGTTATAATTTCCTTTTCTTTTCAAAAATTGGATATTTGACAGGCAAATGTTTAGCCTATTGGTTAAGACATGTTAAGATGCCAGCATCCCACTGCCGAATGTCTGGGTTCAGTATCTGATTCTTGGAATTGGAAGCCAACGTCCAGCTAATGTAGACCCTGGGAAGTAGCAGTGATTAGTTAAGTACCTGATACTTGTATGTGGGACCTGGATTGACTTCCTGGTTCACAGCTTTGGACCTGACTGACCACTGTAGGCATTTGAGAAGTGAACCAGCAGGTGAGAGCTGTTTTTCTCCCTGCCTCTCAAATTAAAAAAAAAAAAAATAAGCATTAAACAGTGAAATAATATTTCCCATGTTACATCAATTAAGAAATGAAGACACTCTGATTTGAATTCAGAAAAGTCAAAATCCAAAGTCCTAATTCTTCTGATTGAATTATGCAGTTTGTCATTGAGATTTACAAAAACGCCTTGGTTTGCCACAGTTCAAGGTCTGGTCTCAGCCACCCTGTCTTGAAAACTATCCCCATTCCTGAGGCTCACTTTACAGTCCAATCCCGCCTACCATTCTTTTTAGCCAATCTAAGTTCCAGGTGTGCATTGTTATTGTACTAATCATAATCTCAAAGAAACTGTACTGTAATTGTCCAGTTAATTGTTTGTGTCTATCAAAAGATATAGGCTATTAATAAGGGCAGAGGCCTTAGCAATAATATTCAAGAGTTTCTGGAGATTATCTGGCACATGGCTTTATAACAGATGCTTCTGTTGATTGTTGAAATGTTGAGTGAATAATCTATTTTATGAAAGAGAAGCAGAAATTGTAGGTTCGCTGGAAATGTTTTATAATTTCAAATATATATTATTAATTCTCTCTTGATGTTACCAAGGGGGAAAAAAGTTGACTCTAGAAATTACAAAATATAAAGTCTTTACTAAGAATATCATTCACTAATCTACATAGTACATGATTAAAGGATCCACCTAAAAGATTGGAGTCAGACTACATTACTTCCTGATTCATCCAAGCTTCAGATGTTTCATGAAGTTGATGTTGGGACACAATCTTGAACCTTGACTCATAATATGCTTTTCTTCCCAAACCAGGCACTACCCTCCCCTTTGTAGATACCAGAAAATTGATCCAGTATATTTTGTAATGAATATATAATATATTAAGTACCATATGTATAATTTTATAAATATCTCTAATAAATTTCTTTACTAGATCAAAGAAGGCCTGGATTTTCAACCTGAAGGAGAATTTTTTTTGAACTTTTTAAAAAGACTTATTTACTTGTTTATTTATTTGAAAGGCAAAGCCACAGATAGAAAGGAAGAGACAGTGAGAGAGAAAAATCCTTCATTGTCTGACTCACTACACAGATGGCCTCAACAGCCAGGTCTGGGCCAGCCCAAAGCCCAGGACAGGAACTCCACCATGTCTCCCACATGAGTGGCAGAGGATGAAGAACGTAGACCATCCTCCACTTCCTTTCCAGGAACACGAACAGGAAGCTGAGTGAAAAATGGAGCATCATAATGCCAGCCAGAGCAGCAATTTTTCTAAGACACAGCTTCTACAGCTTTTCCTTCATCACTTAGATGTGATGGGCATAAAATGAATTAATCTCTGTGACTTAAGAGATAAAGCAAGTTATTAGAATTATTTTATAATTTTGTTACTAGAAATATTAACATTGGAGAAACTAAGCAATTTATTTAAATATGAGATTTTAGAAAATTATACCCTACATAAAATGGAAGACTTTTCTCTAATAATTTTAGTCTGCAGTAACTTTTCATATAAAGACAAAAGTAGCTGATAGATATACAATGTAGGATCATTTCTTCTGTGAAGAGACTCAAAAACAAAAGAAAGTAATGGAAACAGGGAGAAACGTTTTGGCTCAGGAAGTCTAAGTATGTAACATACTTGGGTTAAAGTGGGCCTCAGAGTTGGTTGATCCAGTGGTTTGACCACCCTCACCTCTGCTTACCAGGTTTTCTGCTAAGACCAGCCAGCTCATGCCAGTAGGCTGGAACCCTGCAGCCATGGAGACCAAACACTACCCCATTTATGGCTAGCAGGAAAGAGTCTTCCAGGGGCTCAGGCTCAGAGGTGATGAATTCTAATAGAAGGTTTGATGTGCATTTCTTGTACTTTCATTTACCTATAATTCAATTATTTGTTGGCACACTACCACCTACTTGTTTAAGAATTCAATGGGGGCAGGGCTGTGGCAAAGAGGATAAATGCTGGGTCTTCATCCACCCGTACAGGATGGACTGGGTCCGAGGAAATGTAAGTGCGCTGCTCGCCCGTTCCCCAGCCTCCCGATCCCGGAGACAATCAGACGCAGCGGGGAGTCAAGTCTAGCAAGAACTCGTTTATTTCACGTGTAACAGAGCCTTTTATAGCACAAAACTGCAGAGTCATTGGGGCAGGGCTTAAAGACCACCAATCACTTAAAAGATCACTTTACAGGGTGATTTCTATAGGACTAGCCATATGTCTATACACTTGTTACTAGTTTTGTTACCTCCCCTGATGTTGCATAGCCAATTAGTTTTGGTGGCAAACAACTTTGGATTCTGCCCACCTTACTTCATTTGGGCACCATCTTTGAATTACCTCATGTAACTAATTTCCCCACAGGTAAAGCCACCTCATGCAGTGCCAGCATTCCTCCCATATGGGTGCCTGTTCGAGCCCATCTGCTCCACTTCCGATCCAGCTCTCTGCTATGGCCTGGGAAAGCAGTAGAGGATGGCCCGAGTCCTTGGACCCCTGAACCTGTGTGGGAGACCCAGAAGAAGCTCCTGGTTCTTGGCTTTGGATGGGTGCAGCTCTGGCCATTGAGGCCAATTGGAAAGTGAACCAGTGGATGGAAGACCTCTCTCTCTCTCTTTCTCTGCCTCTCCTTCTCTCTCTGTGTAACTCTGACTTTCAAATAAATAAATAAATCTTTTTTAAAAAAAAGAATTCAAAAGACAAATTCCCAACCATCTTGCTTCTGGACCCACATGTGTATCCACATGAGAGTTTAACTGGTGTAGAGTGATGCAAAAAGTAACCTCTGTACTGAACTTGCATTTTGCAACTGCAACTATCAGCAGATGCATAAGGTTTGGAAAAGGCAATGGTTGCACATTTGTGTTTATGATGCAAAAAATGGTATTAATGCTAATGAAAGAACAGTGAAAAAGAAATCCAGTACCTGGCAGTGTTGGATAATAGAAGGCATATTCTTGGGGGAGGAGGGAATTTGTAAAGGACCTCTAATGTGACCTGGTTAGATTATTTATTCCCAGATTAGGTTCACTCACAAAAGATGTCAAATAGTCAGACTCCTCTTATGGGTCACTTCAGGTTGTCTTAGCTTCATCTTGGATTGATCCCTCATGATTGTAGAAACCAGCACTATCCTGAAATATATCACCATTGTGCATGATTCAACTGATAGTGTCTGACCCTAAATTTTTTGCTTTGTGACCCGGGGCTTCAATATCGATAAGAGATTTCAGGACCTATCACTATATCTTGGAGTGAATCTTTGACTATTGTATTAATGTTTGATAGGAAAAATAATAGAAATTCTTACCAATAAACACATGAAAATTCATAATCTTACTTCTATTCAGGTAAATAAAAATGAAATTTCAAAGGAAAACTATTGTATCGGTTACCAGTAGAACAAAAATGAAAATATGCATTTGTACTGCTGTATTTGTCTTTCATTCCAAATATTGATAGGAATGTAGAGTAATAAGAATTTTCATCCATAGATGATGTAAGTATAAATTATTAAAACAATTTTGGAAAAATAACCACCATTACTAAATTGGGTTGATTAAATGCCATAATCATGCAATTTCATTTTTGGTCCAAAAAGAGATCCTAAGGAAATTCATCACATTTGTACTAAAGGCAAACACACAAAAAATACATATTTTATTTTATAAAATTTAATAACCAGAAATACTGTTTTATCTTTTCAGCAAAGTATGGGATAGACAGTTATAGCATAACCACACAGAAAACTCTAAGAGCAAATATGGGTGAAACTCATCCACTTACAAAAAGTTGATTCAGTTTTAAGAGTTCAATATGCATTTAACTCTTACTATTTTTAAACTTGAAATCATGTTAAGACATAAAATATTCGATATAAAATTATCTATTGCCAGTTCCGGAACTGTAGCATAGTGGGTAAGGCTGCTGCCTGCAGTGCTGGCATCCCATATGGGCGCCGATTTGAGTCCCAGCTGCTGCACTTCCAATCCAGCTCTCTCTCATGGCCTGGGAAAGCAGTGGAAGATGACCCAGGTCCTTGGGCCTCTGTACCCGTGTAGGAGATCCAGAGGAAGCTCCTGGCTCCTGGCTCCTGGCTCCTGGCTTCAGGTTAGCACAGCTCTGGCCATTGCGGCCAACTGGGGAGTGAACCAGCAGACGGAAGACCTCTCTCTCTCTCTCTCTCTCTCTCTCTCTCTCTCTGTCTCTCTGCCTCTCCTTCTCTCTCTGTGTAACTCTGACTTTCAAATAAATAATCTTTAAAAAAAAAAGGTAACTATTGTCATAACTTTTTTTTTTTTTTGACAGGCAGAGTTAGACAGTGAAAGAGAGAGACAGAGAGAAAGGTCTTCCTTCCGTTGGTTCACCCCCCAAATGGCCAGCGCACTGCACCTATCCAAAGCCAGGAGCCAAGTGCTTCCTCCTGGTCTCCAATATGGGTGCAGGTCCCAAATACTTGGGCCATCCTCCACTGCCCTCCCGGGCCACAGCAGAGAGCTGGACCGGAAGAGGAGCAACCGGGACAGAATCTGGCGCCCCAACTGTGACTAGAACCCTGGGTGTCGGCACCACAGGCGGAGCATTAACCTAGTGAGCCGTGTCACCAGCCTATTGTCATAACTTTTAATATCAAAAATGTTATTTGCTCAGATTATAGCTAAAGATAATTCAGAAAGTTTCGAGTAAAGAATAACATTCTTCCAATTTTGGATTGGTTGCTACAGAAATTATAAAAGAAAATGGCTTAATCCAGTCTCTTAATTAAATTACACTATGTGAAACAGGTAAAATATTTGATCATCAAATCATAGTTTATTAGCAATACTATCTGTCATTCACCATAAGCTCCACATCTGTTTAATGTATGCAGTTATTTTAAATGTGGGTCCTTAAAATCAGTACATGAATAATCTCTGATGGAACCAGGTCCCCAGACAAATCAGAATAAGTAAAGGTATAGTATATATGCTGGAGTAGGCATAATCATATTCTTTGCCCCTCCCCAACACCAACAGAGACAAAATTTTCTGAACTGAGCTGGGAGACTCACCTTCTGAATCAATACCATCCAACACACTGTAGCATGGCTTCATACAACTCACAATGTAGCAATCAACAGTGTGTGAAAGCTCAAGCTTTCAGACAAGAAATAATTGATGTAAATGTAATGAAACATTTGTGTTTAGAAGAAGAAAAATAATATATTGGCTACCCAAAGGACTCCTCAAAGTCCTTGCTTCACTCTGGGAAGTGTGACACTGAAAGCATTGAGACTGAATGCTCCAGAAGACACTGGACTCTTCTTTGCTGCCAGCCCTCCTACTATTCCAGAAGATATCAAGGTAACAGCAGCAAAAAGTAGCTCTTCTGACACTATGCTCTCTTTTCGTAAAGTAGAGTATATATAAAGAAGCAGTGGAACACAGAGGCAAACATGTGCACACTCATTCCCCGGCTCTTCCTAGTCTCTGTTGCAAGCATTTGTGAGACAGAGATTAAATCTACAGTTGCCACACTGGCTGAAAATGGACAGACCAATAAGTCAATTGCTATTCAAACAGTCCCATCATGCTATCAATTATTTGATCTCTTTTTGTCAACAATCATTTTTATTATTCTGTTACTGTTAATGGCATTGCTTTTACTCTGTTATTATACACAGCACTCTAAAAGATATCAAAACATGTTTTTTTTTGTTTTGACATTGTTTAGTTTCCAGAATATTGAAATAATTTTAAAGAAAAATGTCCTAATTTTTTTTTTGTAATCCTTTTTGTTTCTGGTCATTTTCATTTCAGTATCTATATGCTTATTTATGGTTTCATTAAGCTGCTATATTTAATATTTTAATTAAGAAAGGAGTTCATTAGAGTCTTGAAATTTTAACCAGAAAATAATACAATTCACAGATTTCACTTTTTAAAAAAATCCATTAGTTTAAATTTGGGAGTGTTTTAATTGGGAGTGGTATAATAAAGTATTGGGACAGATATTTAGCCTATTGGTTAAAGACACTAGTTGTCATGCCTGTAATCCCACATAGGAGTACCAGGGTTGAAGTTCCAGTACTACTCCTAATCCCAGGATCCTGCTCATACACACTCTGAGATACAGTATTAATGCCTCAAGTCTTGGATGCCTACCATCCACATGAGGCACCTGGATTGAGTTCCTGGCTCTGGTCCTGGACCAGACTGTTCTGTTACCGGCTTTGGAGAGTGAACTAGCAGATGAAAGAATTCTCTCTGTCTCTCTCTCTCTCTAACTCCCTATTTCTCTTTCTCTCTCTTTTTCAAACTAGTAAATGATGAAATAAATAAAATCCTTCATGCTATTGGAATACACAAGTATATGTAAAATTATAATTAATATTCTGCTAGC
Source organism: Lepus europaeus (assembly GCF_033115175.1). Classification (NCBI taxonomy): domain Eukaryota; kingdom Metazoa; phylum Chordata; class Mammalia; order Lagomorpha; family Leporidae; genus Lepus; species Lepus europaeus. The sequence goes on along the minus strand of NC_084828.1, from coordinate 17,673,605 downwards.
ACTAATATTGTTTCCTTATATTATATGAGAATATTTTAAATGTTTATATAATACTTTTTCCCAAGGTAAAAACTGTGTGCAACAGATTTAATGCAGTTTATAGACACACAATTTAAAGAATATAATAATACTTTATTCCCTCCCTCCTCCTTCATTTCTTTTTTTTTTTTTTTTTTTTTTTTTTTTAATTTTTGACAGGCAGAGTGGACAGTGAGAGAGAGAGAGAGACAGAGAGAAAGGTCTTCCTTTGCTGTTGGTTCACCCTCTAATGGCCGCCGCGGTAGCGCGCTGCGGCCGGCGCACTGCGCTGTTCCGATGGCAGGAGCCAGGTGCTTCTCCTGGTCTCCCATGGGGTGCAGAGCCCAAACACTTGGGCCATCCTCCACTGCACTCCCTGGCCACAGCAGAGAGCTGGCCTGGAAGAGGGGCAACCGGGACAGGATCGGTGCCCCGACCGGGACTAGAACCCGGTGTGCCGGCGCCGCAAGGCGGAGGATTAGCCTGTTGAGCCACGGCGCCGGCCCTCCTTCATTTCTTTATTTTTTTTTTACTCTCTGTGATAACATATTTTTAAATTACTTGATAGGCACAGGCTTAATCCTCCATTAAATAAGGAGTTCAACAAGTCAAAATAAGAAAGACCACTATTCTGGAGGAATAGAGATAATGGCTATAAAAATAACCAAATTCCATGCTGTCAATTTCACTCATATATTTTTTATGTTACTCTATATATTAGATACCACAAATCAGAAGAAACACGATATCTGTCTTTTGGGATCTGGCTTATTACACTAAGCATAATGGTCTCCAATTGCATCATTTTTTTGTAAAAGTCAGGATTTCATTCTTTTTAATGGCTTAGTATACTCTATCATGTGTATATATCACATTTTCTTTATCAAGTCATCAGTTGATGGGCCTCTGGGGTGATTCCATATCTTAGCTATTATGAATTGAGCTACTCTAAGTATGGGAGTACAGGTAACTCTTTCATATGCTGATCTCATTTCCTTTAGTTATATTCCCAGGAGTGGGCTGGCTGGGTCATATGATAGATCACATTTTAGATTTCCAGGAATCTCTATCCTGTCTTCCATAACGGCTGTAACAGTTTACATTCCCATTGACAGTGTATTATGGTATAATTTTCTCCACATTGTCCCCAACATTTTTTTAAATTTTTTTGATAATAGCCATTCTAACAGGGGTGAGATAAAACCACACTTTTTTAAAATTTGCATTTGAGATTTTTTTATTTACATTTCCCTGAGGGCTAGAAATACCTAGCATTTTTTCATGTGTCTCTTGGCCGCTTGTATTTCATCCTTGGAAAAACATGCATCCTCATGTCTTTAGCCCATTTCAAAACTGGATTATTTGTTTTGTTATTGTTGAGGTGATTCATAGTTTGCAAAAATATTTTGTCCCATTCTATAACTTTTCTCCTCACATTGTTTGAACTTTTCCTTTTGCTATGCAGAAGATTCATAACTTGATGAGATCCTATTTGTCTATTTTTTTATTACCTCTGCTTCTGGGGTCTTATCTAAGAAGTCTTTGCTTGTACCAATGTCTTGTAGCATTTCCCCTATGCTTTCATTTAATAATTTTATAGTTTTTGCTCTCATTTTTAAATATTTCATCTAATGTGAGTTGATTTTTGCATAGAGTATAAGATAAGGGTTTTGTTTCATACTTCTGCATGTGGAGATCCAATTTTTCCCATACAGTTGTTTGAAAAGACTATTCTTTCTCCAGGGAGTGATTTTAGTAATTTGTCAAAGATTAGTTGGTTCTGGATGCATGGGTTAATTTCTAGAGTTTATTCTGCACCTTTGGACCACATATCCATTTCTTTGTCAGTATCATGCTGCTTTGATGATAACAACTGTAGTATTTACTGTAATCTGGTATTGTGATGCCTCTGGTTTTATTTTTATTGTTTAAGATTGCTTTAACTATTCAGGGTCTCTTGTGTTTCAATATGAAGTTTAGGGTCTTTTTTTTAGATCTGAGAAGAATGCTCTTGTAATTTTTTTGGGAGGATCACACTGAATCTGTAAATTGCTTTATGTAGAATGGGTATTATGATGATAATAATTTTTCCAAACCATGAACAAGAAAGAAATTTCCAAATTTTTGTGCCTTCTATTTCTTTCATTAATGTTTTGTAATTTCCATTGTAGAGATCTTTTACATTCTTGGTTAAATGTATCCCAAGATTCTTAAATGTTTTATAGCTATTGTGAATGAACTGATATTACATGTTCTTTCTCATCAATGGCATTGATAGTGTGCATGAATGCAAATTTTTAATGTGTTGATTTTGTATCCTCAACTTTACCAAACTGATTTATGAACTCAAATAGTCTCTTAGTGTAGTCTTTTGGGTCTCCTATATATAGGATCATGTTATGTCCAAACAGGGATAATTTAACTTCCTTTCCTCCTTGTATCCCTTTGTTTTCTTGCCTAATGGCTCTGGGTAAAATTTCCAGATTTGTATTGAATAAAAGTTGAAAAAAGGAGAGTGTATCCTATTCTGGTTCTGGATCTCGGTGGAAATGCTTCCAGCTTTTCCCTATTCAATACAGTGCCGTCTGTGCGTTTGTCATATATTGCCTTGGTTGTGTTGAGGGATGTTTCTCTACATCCAATTATAAAAGGTTTTTATCATGAAACCATGTTGTATTTTATCAAGTGCTTTCTCTGTGTCTATTGAGATAATCATATAATTTTATTCTTAAATTTGTTAAAGTGGTGTATTATTGATTTGCATATGTTGAACCATTCCTGCATAACAGAGAAAAATCTACTTGGTCTGGATGAATGATCTTTCTGATACATTCTTGGATTTGATTAGCAAGTATTTTGTTGTGCATTTTTTTTTCATCTATGCCATCAGTAATAATGGTTTATTATTCTCTTTTTTTTTTTTATCTATTTCTGATTTTGGAATTGAGGTGATGCTGACCTCACAGGAGGAGTTAGGAAGGATTTCCTTCCTTTCAATATTTTGAGTAGCTTAAGAAGAATTGGGATTAGTTCTTCCTTAAATGTTTGGTAGAATCCATCAGGAAAGCCATCCATTAGTGAGCTTGTCTTTTTTGTGAGGGTCTTTATTAGAGATTCAATCTATGTCTTGGTTACTGGTCTATTCAAGTTTTCTATGTGTATAAGCCTCAATCTTGGAAATTGTATGTGTCCATAAATCCATCTATTTCTTGTAGATTTTCCAAATTGTTGGTATATGGCTATTTGTAATTATTCTTGATTATTCTTGTTATTTCTGTGGTATCAGTTGCAATATTGTCTTTTTCATCTCTATTTTGATTTCATCTCTCTCAATGTTGTCTTTTGCATCTCTTTTTTATCAGTCATGGTCTTATCCCTTTTTTGGTTAGTTGAGCTAATGGTTTCGCAATTTTATTTTTCCAAAAATAAAGCTATTCATTTCATTTCTTTTTGTATTTTTAAAATTTGATTTCAATTTTGTTTATTACTTTTCTAATTGTTATTTCTTTCCTTCTACTTGTTTGGGTTTGGTTTGTTCTTGTTTTTCTAGGTCCTTGAGATGAATTATTAGATCATTTATTTAACACCTGTTCAATTTCTCTTTTTTAAAGATTTATTTATTTATTTGAAAGTCAGAGTTACACACAGAGAGAAGGAGAGGCAGAGAGAGAGAGAGAGGTCTTCCTTTCACTGGTTCACTCTCCAATTGGCCACAACAGCCAGAGCTTCGCCAATCTGAAGCCAGGAGCCAGGAGCTTCTTCCAGATCTTCCATATGAGTGCAGAGTTCCAAGGAATTGGGCCATCTTCTGATGCTTTCCCAGGCCATAGGAGAGAGCTGGATCGGAAGCGGAGCAGCCGGGACCTGAACCAGCACCCACCCATATGGGATACCGGCACTGCAGGTGGCAGCTTTACCTGCTACGCCACAGGGTCAGCCCCCCAATTTTTTTATGTACGTAACTAGTTCTATAAACTTTCTTCTTAATATTGCTTTGCTATATCCCATAAGTTTGATGTGTTCTATTGTCATTTTCATTTACTTTAAATAATTTTTTTTTCTGTTTTGATTTCCTGTGACGCACTGTTCATTAAGGAGCTTGTTGTTCAGTCTTCACATGTTGTTAGATTTTCTACAGTTTCTTATGTTGTGAATTTCCAGTTTCATTCCACTGTGTTCAGAAAAGATACATGGTATGATTTAGTTTTTTTTGTTTGTTTGTTTGTTTGTTTTTTTAGGCTTGTTTTATGGTATAGTATGTGGTCTATCCTGGAGAGATATATCCCAAGTCCTAAAAGAAAAAACAAAGAAATTATCATCTCAGAATACTGTATCCTGTGAAACTCTCATTTATAAAGGAAGGTGAAATAAAGACCTTCCAAGACAAATATAAAAGAGTTTGTCACCACCCAGCTAGCCTTTTAAATGATACATAAGGATGTAATATACACAGAAACAGAAATATAATCAGCATCACGCAAAAATGTGAAGGCAGAAAAGTTCCTAGTGAAAGAATAAAGGAGATCCAAAATGATCTATAGGAATATTTATGGAAAAAAATGGCTCTACCAAACCATTACTTATCATTGATAACACTGAATGTAAATAGCCTAAGTTATTCAGTTAAAAGATGCAGACTGGGCCAGTGCCATGGCTCACTTGGCTAATCCTCCACCTGCAGCACCAGTATGCCATATGTGCTCCAGGTTCTAGTCCTGGATGCTCCTTTTCCAGTTCAGCTCTCTGCTATGGCTTGGAAATGCAGTAGAGGATGGCCCAAGTGCTTGGGGGCCTGCACCCACATGGGAGACCAGGAGGAAGCACCTGGCTCCTGGCCTTGGATCAGCACAGCATGCCAGCCATGGCAGCCATTTGGGGGGTGAACCAACAGAAAAAGGAAGGCCTTTCTCTCTTTCTCTCTCTCTCACTGTCTAACTCTATCTGTCAAGTAAATAAAAAAAAATTTAAAAATGTTGAAAAATATTTAGACTGGCTGAATCTATTAATAAAACAATTTTCATATTTATGCTGTCTACAAGAAACATACCACACCAACAAAGATACACGCAAACTGAAAGGATGGAAAAAATATCTTCCATGCAAATGTAAATAAATAATGAGCGGGGGTAGCTAACCTTATATCAGAGAAAATAGACTTTAGGACAAAAAGTGCTAAAAGAGACAAAGAAGATCATTATGTACCAATTAATGTTCAATTCAGCAGGAAGATGTGACTATAGTAAATATGCATGCACCCAGTGTTAGGGCATTTGTCTATTTAAAACAAATGTTACTGGATCTAAATAGAGACCTATGCTTCCATTCAATAATAATGGGAGACTTCAGCACCCCAGTTTCAACAATGGGCAGATCAAGCAGATAAAAAATCAGCAAAGAAACCATGGAAATAATCTATACTATCGACCAAATGGATCTAATCGATATCTACAGAACATTTCTTCCCATAGCTGCAGAATACATACTCTTTTCATCAGTGCATGGAGCTTTCTCTGAAATAGACCATATGCTAGGTCATAAAACAAGTCTTGCTTAAAAAAAGAAAAACTGTGTAAGAGGTGATACACAGAGAGAGACAGACAGACAGAAAGAGGCAGGTAGACAGCTAGGCAGATGGCTCCCATATGCTGGTTCACTCTCCAAATGTTCCCAATATCCAGGATTGAATCAGACCAAAGAAAGGAGTGAGAAACTCAAATGTCTTTCACAAGGGTGGCAGGAACCCAACTACTTGAGCCATCATTGCCATCTTCCAAGATCTGCACTAACAGGAACCTAGCAGGGAGTAGAGCCAGGACTCAAATCAAGACACTCTGATATGGGATGCAGATGTTCCAAGGTGTGTTCCAATTACTAGACCAAACTACTTCTCCTCTTCTTTATGCTTAAAATAAATATATCAATTTACTCCAGAAAGGATTCTGTATTGGGTGTCAGTCATGACATAGATTAGGAATGAATTGTTGAGAAGAGTTTCAAAAAAAAAAAAGGAGCACTGGAGCACTTGTCACGCTAGTTTCCTCATCAACATCATTAAAGTAAATAGTCAACAGACATTAGGAGGAAGGAGAGAACATAAACTCCTTATAACGGCTTATATAAAATATCTATCCAAATTCTAAAGGTGGTGAAAATCATTTGTTTGGAAAACATGATAGTTTCTTGAGAATTACTCCTGAAATCTATGATTTTATAGTGAATGTTTGTTCCTCTTTTTTGTTTTTACTCATTGGGAAAAGAGGTTAATGCATTACTTATGCACATCTGTGAATGTGTGTGTGCTAAGTATCAATGTAAATATGAACATACTATCATAAAGTAAAAAGTTCTAGGTTCCATTAATTCAAGCACTAAAACTGCCAAGCAGAAAAAAAAAGTTCAATGTGCAGACCAAGAGACATTGTTAGTTATTTTATTCCTTTGTAGATTAAAATCTGTCCCGTATCTATCTATGCAAAATACACTTTCACACATGAGAAATTAAAATCAGAAATAACAACTCTTATAAAAGCATACTTGGCCACCAGTAGTGTTAGAAAAAGTAAAAGCTAAATATTTCATTACTAAAAACACTTCTGCAAATTTGCCGAGGAAATTTAGGAATATGTCAAGTATGTACTTGAACTGTTTGTTCTTGTTCTCTCTCTGAGAATGAAAGCATGGCCAAATGTCCTAGCTTCAGACTCTTGGGACTCCACTCACTCGCTTGTGCAATGAAAACATGAAAAACTCTGGATACCAATCTTCACATGTGCCTCCAAAAATGACATGTGCTTCTTTCTTTGTAATAACCCTAAATATCTGAGATAGAGAGTAGCTGGAAGTAAGTGGACATTTTGCAACAATCATGTGGAATTCTTTAAAACTTCAGAATGCAAGTTTTTCATGTAAATTGGTATGTGCTCATTTTTTGCATGTAATATTACTTTATATACAGAAGTGAGAAAACATTGCTTTGCTTAACAAGGCATAATTAGGAGCCATTGCTGTAACACAGCAGGTAAAGCCACCTTCTGCAGTGCTGGCATCCCATGTGGGCTCCCATTAGAGTCCCATCTGCTCTACTTCCAATCCAGCTCCCTGAGAATGTGCCTGTGAAAGCAGTAGAACATGATCCAAGTACCTGGGCCTCTGAACCTACATGGGAGACCTACAAGAAGTTCCTGGCTTCTGGCTATGGATTGGCCCATTTCTGGCCATTGCAGTCATTTGGGGAGTGAGCCGGATGGAAGCTCTTTCTCTGTCCCTTCCTCTCTGTCTCTGTCTCTCTCTGTAACTTTGCCTTTCAAAAAATAAATAAATAAATATTAAAAGTGTATGTTAGTTAAAGCTAAAATTTGTAACAGGTAAGCTTTTCCAAATTCTTTTATATATATATATATATATATATATATATATATATATATATATATATATTTTACAGGTAGAGTTATAGACAGTGAGAGAGAGACAGAAAAGTCTTCCTTCCGTTGGTTCATTCCCCAAATGACTGCTACTGCTGTCGCTGCGCCAATCTGAAGCCAGGAGCAAGGTGCTTCTTCCTGGTCTCCCATGTGGGTGCAGGGCCCAAGCACTTGGACCATCCTCCACTGCCTTCCTGGGCCATAGCAGAGAGCTGGACTGGAAGAGGAGCAACCGGGGCTAGAACTGGAGCCCATATGGGTTGCTGGCGCCGCAGGTGGAGGATTAGCCAAGTGAGCCACGGCGCCGGCTCCCCAAACTTTTCCAAATTCTAAGAACTTCAAATATCATTCTTATTTTAACTGCTTTTGGCCCTCCATAGCCATGATTTTGTATCAACATGTTCAAAGCATTGCAAAACAAACCTTTTATCTGTGAATATATACAGATATGTTTCTTGTCATTATTCCATGAACAATACAACATAACAACTGCTTATATAATATTTAGTTATAAGTAATCTAAAGGTTATTCAAGAGTGTGTGTGTGGGTTATATGCAAATGCCCAGCATTTTATAGAAGGAATTTGAATATACACAGAATTTAGTACCTGTCAGGTTCCTGGAACAAATTGTGGATACTGAGGAATCACTGTACTTACCTGCTTTTCTTTTTCTTATTTTCGATTTATTTGTGTGTGAGAGAGAGAGAAACAGAGAGACAGAGAGAGCACACACACAAGAGAGCACAGTCCCACCTGCTCGTTCACTCCCCAAGTGCCCATAATGTCCAGAGCTAGAGCCAGGACCTAGGAATCCAGATTAGGTCCCAGTAACTGGAGGTGTTACTGTGCCTGTTAGGATCTGCATTGACAGGAAACCAGTGTCAGAGGCAAAGGCAAGGAAATTCAATTGAACCTAGGTACTCCAGAGTGGGAAGCAAGCATCTTAACTCTGAACTAACCAGTTCTGAGTTGTTCCTATTATGTTAATTATATTCTACTTACAAAACAGGTTCTTCAATGCCTTTATAAAATTTAAGTGAAATAAAAATGAAAAATTATTGTAATAAACATTACGTCAAACGCTTCTGGTACTAGAAATAATAAAAAAAATTTCATGGCCATACTCATATATGTTTAAGAATTTTCATCAAGAAATCTCTACGTGGTTCCAAACTCTAGAATAATGTTTCAAAGTTTCTCTATCTTTAATCTTTTTTTTTTTTTTTTTTTTTTTTGACAGGCAGAGTGGACAGTGAGAGAGAGACAGAGAGAAAGGTCTTCCTTTTTGCCGTTGGTTCACCCTCCAATGGCCGCCGCGGTAGCGCGCTGCGGCCGGCGCACCGCGCTGTTCCGATGGCAGGAGCCAGGTGCTTATCCTGGTCTCCCATGGGGTGCAGAGCCCAAGCACTTGGGCCATCCTCCACTGCACTCCCTGGCCACAGCAGAGAGCTGGCCTGGAAGAGGGGCAACCGGGACAGGATCGGTGCCCCGACCGGGACTAGAACCCGGTGTGCCGGCGCCGCAAGGCGGAGGATTAGCCTGTTGAGCCACGGCGCCGGCTCTATCTTTAATCTTTAAGTTCATATATGTTATTTTAGATACATTTAATAAATAGTAATCTAATCAAATATGAAATGCTTCAGTATTTTTTGCACATTTGAAGTAATTTAAAACTGATTTGAGATGAACAGTAAATTTGACTTAGTAATTATATTTCATAAATGGATTTATATTATTTAAGAATAGAACACAATTAGGCCAGTGCCACAGCTCACTTGGCTAATTCTCTGCCTGCGGTGCCGGCACCCCAGGTTCGAGTCCCAGTTGGGACGCTGGTTCTGTCCCGGTTGCTCCTCTTCCAGTCCAGCTCTCTGCTGCGGCCGGGAAGGCAGTGGAGGATGGCCCAAGTGCTTGGGCCCTGCACCCACATGGGAGACCAGGAGGAAGCACCTGGCTCCTGGTTTCGGATCGACGCAGCGAGCCGGCTGAGGCAGCCATTTAGGGGGTGAACCAACGGAAAAAGGAAGATCTTCCTCTCTGTCTCTCTCTCTCACTGTCTAACTTCTAACTCTGCCTGTCCAAAAAAATAAAATAAAATAAAATAATACACACAATTGACCTTTTACAAAACCCAGTAACTCATCTAGTTTTATGTTCAGAGGCACAGTGCAAACATGTTTTTCAATAGTTCTCTGTAGACTTAGTAACTCTTTCAAGACTCAGAATATTATTGCCTGTTAGAATATGTAACATGAAGGATCATCTATTTGTGGCTCATCTAATTCCCTTATATATGAATTTTAAGAATAGTCAGAAACCAGCCAATGGAGCATAACAGAGAAAGGAGTGCTAGAAACTACTGACAGCAGTCTCTTGTCCCTTGTCCCTTTTTACCACCAACCCCACCAGCCTTATCCTCTCCTCTCTCACACCTCACATACCTCCCTAAGATTCAACTTGCATTATATCTGCCAGGGATTTTTTTTTTTTTGCCTCTACTTTTTGTTTGAATAACATTGTTTTTTTCTTTAATTCTTCAGAACTTATCTATTTTGAAACTTTTAGTGGACTAACTGAAACTCTTCTCCCTTCCTATCCGGGCACTTCTAGTCATTGTTTTCTCTCTTTAGTCACATTGTGTTATGCCTGCTGATTTGCATATCTTCCTTGTTACAAGACTGTTGGCTTTTTAAGGGCATGGGCTCATCATTCTTATGTACCCATTGCTCTGAACAATGAGTATGTGCCACCTTAAGTATTCAGTTCATGGAAGGATGATTCTTTCACCACTTGAGGAAATCATGGATGAATTTCTTTGATCAAATTATAATAGAAATATTTTTAAGAAAACAAAACCACTGTATTGCTCTTGTGTTCGATGTGAGATACTATTATGATGTCCTAGGGGTTCAGGATTATTTCTCCATTAAGATTTGATGGTTAAATGGGGCCCATATTGTCTTTGGTGATCATTTTAAGGGAACAAAGGGAAAAGAATTTGTCTTATTGTCAACTTACCTATTTTTCCGCTAGGAAATTATTTACTCTAATCATTCTTTAAGCTAGTGTGTTTCTTTCTCCTCTAAATCCTCTTCTCCCTCCTTCCTTTACTTCCTCTTTGCAACAGGTAAACTTCCCTGTGTGCTGGTGTAGTTTTCATTTGGTCTTCCAGATCCACTCTCCACTTCACTCTGTTCTGTCCCTCAGAGAGCCTCCATTGTTAATTTCATACATTACCATAGGCTCCCAAACAACATCTCCAAAATGAAAACTCATTTTGAAGTGTAGGCAACATTCATAGACATATATTTTAGTGATTTTACCATGTGTCCATAACCCAAGAGCGGGTGACTTGCTGTAAAAACATCATGGCCAACTAAGTACTCAACTCATCAAACGGAAAATAATAAGGACTCATTTCATTCACCAAATGGAGAACATTTGCAAAATTAAAGTCCTATCCAATGTGGAAGGTTATAGGCCTTAAACTGGCTCTTAATATGGAGGTATTACTACCATAACCAGAGTATATTGGGCAAGGAGACAGATTAAGACATGCAGTAAACCCTCTTACTTTAATGATATTATCCACTGGAATGATTTTGGAGTCAGATTACCTAAGAATAAATACTTCCATCATAGAACAGTCATTGCCTGTTTAATGGTCTTTCAGCCATTTCGGGATTCTCATATGATTGAACCCAAGGAAAAGAGAGAGAGAGCACTTATTTACCAACATGACTGAAATCAATTAGCAGGGTGAAATTGGGCTGCTACTCATTTGGGACAAGGAAGCCTACATATGAAACTCAAGGTCTTTACTGCTGTATATCCTGGGACTCCCTTGCTTAATAACCTGGTCAGTGGGGACTACAACAACACAATACAGACAGGACCACCATAGACCCAGGTCATTCAGGACCACCTCAACAGGTAAGGAGTGTTGTTCTCCTGAGATGCTGCTAGAGTTAAGGTAAGACAGACTGGGGAGTGGAGATAGGAGGCTCTTACTATCAGATTAGGCCTCATGACTGATATCAGAAAGAAGACTAAAGCAGAAAAATGTTATGTGAATTATTTCTTTTACATTTTCTCTTTTTTATTTTCCTGCTTAATAGAAGAACCTTGGTGCTGCCTTGAAGTTCCTTGAGAAAATCCTTAAATTACCGTCAACATAATTTATAAGACTTTGTGGGGATGGGTCCTTGTTGGGTACATAATATCTCATTTGACAAAATGCCAGAGTGAGCACACAGGAGTACTCTCTCCTGGGCATTTCCCAGTTGACCTACAGATCAACTCCCTGTCTTTATCTACACTGATCTGTGTTCCTGGAGGCTTATCTATAGAAAACACCAAGGAGCTCTCTCCTTTAGTCCACGGTGAGGTTCAGTTAAAACGACTCAGTAACAGAACAGAGTAAGGGAGATTTAGATGAAATATTTATTTCTGGGGCTGGTGCCGTGGCTCACTTGGTTAATCCTCCCCCTGTGCACCGGCATCCCATATGGGCTCTGGGTTCTAGTAGATGGTAGAATTTCATAGTTTAAAACAATATTCTATATATTATATTATATATACATGATATAATAATATTCTGTTGTGTATATGTACCATATTTTATTTATCCATTCATTTGAAGATGGACACCTTGGGTGATTCCAAATTTTGGCTATTGTGAACAGTACTGCTAAGAACATGGTGGTGCAGGTATCTCTGATGCATTGTGTTCAAGTATTTTTGGTATATATACAATAATGGGGTTGCTGGATCATATAGCAAATCCATTTCTATTTTTTCAGGAAATCTCCACACTGTTTTCCACATTTGCATTCCCGCCAATAGTGTATAAGTGTTCCCCTTTGTCTACATCCTTGCATTTGTTAGTTACTCTCTGTGTTTTGGATTTTAGCCATTTAGCCAGGAGTAAGGTGATATATCATTGTGGTTTTGATTTGCATGTCCTTAATGGCTATTGATTTTGAACATCTTTTTGCATACTGGTTGACCATTTGTATTTCTTCTTTTGAGAACTGTCTGTTGAAATTCTTTGCTCATTCCTGTGTTAGATTTCTTTTTATTGTTGAGTTTTTTAAGTTGCTGATATATTTGGGGATTAATCCTTTGTCAGATAGGTGGTTTACGAATATTTTTTTCCTATTCTGTTGGATATCTGTTAATTCTACTGATCTTTATTTATTTATTTATTTGACAGGTAGAGTTATAGACAGTGAGAGATAGAGACAGAGAGAAAGGTCTTCCTACCATTGGTTCACTCCCCAAATGGCCGCCATGGCCTGTGCTTCGCTGATCCGAAGCCAGGAGCCAGGTGCTTCTTCCTGGTCTCCCATGTGGGTACAGGTGCCTGAGCACTTGGGCCATCCTCTACTGCCCTCCTGGGCCACAGCAGAGAGCTGGACTGGAAGAGGGACAACTGGGACTAGAACCTGGTGCCCATATGAGATGCTGGCGCTTCAGGTGGAGGATTAACCAAGTGAGCCACGACACCGGCCCCTAATACTACTGATCACTTGCTTTGCAATGCCTCTCAACGCCTTGGAGAACATTAGTTCCCAATCCTTACTAGCCCCAGGTATTAATCCACCTTAAATCAGTTTCCTTAAGCTCAGTACAAAGCCTTGAAAGAAACTACCATTTAGTCAACCATCCCTTATTATATCTCCTCCTTCCACAAAAACATTTGAGACACAGTTGTCCACATTCAAAAATTATGTTCATAGCTAAGTCATATTAATCAAATACTTCATTTTCTTTTATAATGCATCATATTGAACTATGTTTTCCCAATATATTATTGAAGTACAAATAAAGCTATATTATACAATATAAGCAAATAGTCATGGGAGTACTACAACTGAAACATGTCTGCCAATAGTAGACAAAAAGTGTTAAAAAAATTTAAGATTTTTAGTATACATGGTAACATAGAAGCAAAACTTAGATCAAAGAAAGCACATTTTAATATACATATGAGTCAAGGTTACAGGAGACTGTAACCTTACACTGTTGGCTACAGGAGATTGCCACTGTTGGCGATGAAAAAGAAAAGTTAATGGCCTTAAATCTGAAGTGGTTACAGAGTGTAGGAGATGCTTTGAGGTGGCCTTGACATAATTTAAGCTCAAGAATACTTACAAAGCTGCAAAGTCATTCAACCATCCTGCCTCCAGCTCCCACCTCCTCAGCACGCAAAGAGCAGCTGTCCATTGTGTTTCCCAGCTGAAGACTTCATATTTAGCCCGAACAGAAGAGTCTCCTGGGTGGTCCCACGTTGCAGCTGGAGTTGCAGTGAAGGGGAGGAGAGGCAGAAAGCAGTTGGGGACAGCTCTGGGTCTCCTCGGCGAGCTGGGCATCTGAGACAGAGAACAACCAATTCCACCTCAAGCAAAGTTAATCAACATACTCCTTTCCCAAAGTACTGTCTTCCACCCACTGGTCATTGCTAGTCTGCTTGCTCTGCATTCTACTAGTCTAAAGAGAAGTTTTCCTAGTAAACTGGCCTGGCTCACACACAATCAGGCCTCTGTCTACGCAGGAGGTGATCTCAGGACAACAAATCTAAAAAATAGTAAAACACATCCTGCTGGACAACAGATTAATCACCACCACAGCTAATTGGTAAATATGCATGACACACTAAAAGTCCGTCAACAGTTATTTAACCACAACAGCAAAAATAAAATGCTCACAGAAAACAGATAATGTAAAATGTAGAAATAATTATTCGAAAGGGTAAAATTAATTATCTTAGAGAGATTCAGAGGATATTGCATGTCTAAAATAAAATCAGATTTCCAAAATAAAAACAAGAAAGAATTATTATAAATTAAAAGTATGATGACCAAATTAGTAAAAAATAATCAACAGGAATACTTCATAAAATGAGTAGTTATGGATTAGCAATCTGAATAATAAAGGTAATGAAGTATTTTGGAATATAACTGAGAACAATAAGAAATAAAAACTTTTTAAAATTTTATCTGCCATTTATAAAAAGTGTAACATATATCTATCAGAGAACAAGAAGGAAAAGAGATACTTGATGAGCAAAAATGGTAATCGAAATAATAGGATACAAATCTCAGGCCAGCGCCGTGGCTCAAATAGGCTAATCCTCCACCCTGCGGCGCCGGTACACTGGGTTCTAGTCCCGATCAGGACACTGGATTCTGTCCCGGTTGCCCCTCTTCCAGGCCAGCTCTCTGCTGTGGCCCGGGAGTGCAGTAGAGGATGGCCCAAGTGCTTGGGCCCTGCACCCCATGGGAGACTAGGAGAAGCACCTGGCTCCTGCTTTCAGCTTAGCGCAGTGCGCCGGCCGCGGTGGCCATTTGAGGGTGAACCAATGGCAAAGGAAGACCTTTCTCTCTGTCTCTCTCTCTCACTGTCCACTCTGCCTGTCAAAAAATAAAAAAAATAAAAAATAAAAAAATAAAAAACAAATCTCTAAGAAAGGGAAAGACTCAAAGGATTCTATGGATTATAAGTAAAAGGTCGAGGGCAATCAAAAAGAACTGAAACTTCAGAATTCCAAAAACAAAATTATAATGATTTGTCAAGAGACAAAAAAATAATCTGCAGAAGAAAGAGAATTATATTGGCATTGGACAGTTTATTAGTTCCATTGTGTGAGAGAAAAGAGATTACATATCTCGGAAAATATATTACATACACATACACACACACACACACACATGATAGACTACTACTCAGCCATAAAGAGTGAAATCCTCTCTTTCTCAACAAAATGGATTGCAATTCAGAACCACTATGCTTAGTGAAATAAGACAGTGCTCCAAAAGACAAATATATACTTTCCCCTTTTTGTGGTAACAAACATGCAGAGTGCAAAAATATATTTGAGCAAAATTGACATTTTATACTCGAGGAATAGTGTTTTTTTGTACTCTTGAGGAACAATGGTTTTTCTACTTACTACTCATTGAATTCTTTGTTTAGTGGAGGGTTAAGCTTGAGAATATAAAGTAAGTTGAAAGTATGTCCCTGTAAAAATTAAAAGAAAAATAAGAAAGGGAGATGGAGGAGGAGGGTGAGAGAGAGGGATTGATGGAGGGTAGGATGGGAAGTATCATTATGCTCTTAGATTATTTATTTATTTATTTATTTGACAGGTAGAGTTTACAGAGAGTGTGAGAGAGAGACAGAGAGAAAGGTCTTCCTACCATTGGTTCACTCCCCAAATGGCCACAACAGCTGGAGCTGCGCTGATCCGAAGCCAGGAGCCAGGTGATGCTTCTTGGTCTCTCATGCGGGTACAGGGGCCCAAGCACTTGGGCCATCCGCCACTGCCCTCCCGGGCCACAGCAGAGAGCTGGACTGGAAGAGAAGCAACTGGGACTAAAACCAGTGTCCATATGGGATGCTGGGCCACAGGCAGAGGATTTACCTAGTGTGCCATGGCGCCAGCCCCTCACTATGCTCTTAAAACTCTATATATGAAATACATGAAACTGGTTTCCCTTACACAAAAAATTAAAATACAATAAAATTCTATGTGCAAGAAAATGTTTAATTTAATATGAAAATAAATTTTAAAACAAAAAATTTAGGATGTGGGTGCTATTGTTCATGAGATTCCTTAGAAGAAAAATAATCCATGGCTGGACATTTGGACTAGTAATTAAGATGCTATTTGTAATACTCATATCTCATATCTGAGTGCCTGAATTCAAATCTCAACTCTGTTCCCAGTTCCAGCTTCCTGCTAAAGCAGGAGGAAGCAGATGATAACTCAAGTACTTGGGTACCTGTCACCCATGTAGTACTGGATAGAGTTCCTAGCTTGACTTCATCCAGGCCTAGTCCCAGTTGTTGGACGCATTTGGTGAGTGAACTGGCAGATGGGAAATTAAATTCTCACTCTCTCTCTCTCTTTCTCTCTCATCTCTCTTCCTTTCAAATTAATTAATTAATTTAAAAATTGTAATATAGAGAAACAAAAACAAAGCAAGAAAGAACTCATGGATTTGGAAGAATGATCCAACAGAAGAGTAATTGAAAGCATAGAGCAGTGTAAACAGAAGGCGATTTGGTACTAACAATTCTTCAAGAACGAAATAAGTCTCTTTATTATGTTGTGCAATTAATTCAACTATCTGTTTAATGATGTGAAAGTGACATATCTATTATTTCAACAGCAATAGTATAAAATTTAAAAATCAAGTAGAAAAAAAAAAGCAATGCATGGATGACAGAGTCCAAGAAATAAAGAACTATTGGTTTGAGCAACTGATCAAATGAGAGAAAGATAATTTGTTGGTTAAATACACTGAGAAAAAACTGTGAGACAAAACTTAGATAAGAAATTTTCCTAAATGTTGACATGTTAATTCTTTTTTTTTTTTTTTTAAACAGGCAGAGTAGACAGTGAGAGAGAGAGAGACAGAGAGAAAGGTCTTCCTTTGCCGTTGGTTCACCCTCCAATGGCCGCCGCGGTAGGAGCACTGCGGCCTGCGCACCACGCCAATCCAATGGCAGGAGCCAGGTGCTTATCCTGGTCTCCCATGGGGTGCAAGACGCAAGCACTTGGGCCATCCTCCACTGCACTCTCGGGCCACAGCAGAGAGCTGGCCTGGAAGAGGGGCAACCGGGAGAGAATCCGGTGCCCTGATCGGGACTAGAACCTCGTGTGCCGGTGCCACAAGGCGGAGGATTAGCCTGTTGAGCCACGGCGCCGGCAGGCATGTTTAATTCTTATAATAGTTTTTATGTAAGCATTATGATCATATGACAATATATGGGCAAGTAATGAAATTAATTCTCAAAGCATTTAAATTCCTTGACCAAAGACCTTTCAAATAATAATAAAGGAAGTAAGATACAATGCCCAACAGTAAAATGGCCAAACTGAATAATGGTGAGATTTATGCCACTAAATTTAAAAATATTTTGGATATTCATTTGTCAGGAAAATTTAAAGTTTCCTTATGAAAGGAAAGTATTGGAGTAGAAAGCTAGTCTTCTTATTTACCTATTCAACAGATATTTACCATGTTAATATTATAAACCAGACAGCATATTCAAAATGCAAAGAAAAATAAATACCTCAGTCTTCAAGAAGAGTACAATTTAGTAGATTAGGATTCAAAGACAGAGGCTCACTGGTGTCATCTCCTTCCCTTCCCAGTATAGCTTCACAGATCCTTGAACTTGTGACTATGGTAATCCTACATCCTCCTTCCAGATACCTCATAAAGACACCTACAACCTAATTTCTTTAGAGAAATTAATACTATTTTGACCCTTTAACATAGATAAAGTGACATTATTGAAGTTTCCAATGCTTTATAATGGTGCCTCCAGATCTAATTCCATATGACACTTGTGAACAAAGTATACCTGAAAGAGGCAATGGGAGCATAAGATTGAAGAAATTCAAAAGGATATGAAAATGGAAAGAGAAACATGTCATTGTAAATTACAGGCCCAACTGAGTTCTAACAGAGGGAGAAGAAATTGAAAACGGTCCTTTGTTGGGAGACAAACTCAGCCTGTAACCCACTATGGGAATTTCACCATGTGACCTTTGAGAAGATTTGAAGTTCCTGGTTCTTTATAATACGTTATTGAGACATTTAAAAATTAATGGAAATTGTATGACTCAACCTTGTCCAGTAATATTAATTGGTGTAAAAAGTGACATAGATTTTATTGTAGACACATTAATTCCCAGAAGTGACATGCTTGCAAATAGTAACTCTTTCAGTTAATTAATTTCTTTGAATCATGGGATTTAAGGGACTCAGTAAGCATGAAAAGGAAAACATTTAAGTCAGTAAAATATTAACTGCTGTGTTAGACTAGGGACACAATTTCACACAATGTTCTATGCTTCATTAACTGTTAACATTTTCTATCAAGCAGGTTAAGAAACTAGTTGCAACTCTTGACCACATTCTGGAAATTCAGATTATAAATAATGATGATTTAACCTATTTTGTCACAAAAGGTAACAGATTTTCCTTTAGAAATAGCAAACATAACATAAAAGAAAGTGATTCCACTTAAATGTAAGATATGTTAAAGATATTTTATATCTTTATTTTATATTTTTATATTTTAATATATATTTTATGTTAAAAATACAATAAAGATATTTTTAGCTATAATGTTTTCCTAATCCATTCTATTTCAGTGAGTTGTTAATTTGTTGTTGTTTACAGTTCAATTTCTCCCTTCAAGATTTTATTGTCTTGAGTAAATGGCTACACTAAAAATTAGTCATCACAGCCTTTTGAAATTTAGTACAGCAACATTTGAAAATTCTACAAAAGCTCATGGAAAATGGAATTAAACATATGTTTCTAAAATTTATAGGAATTGTATGTTACTGTAGTATTAATGATTTGTGATTATTAAAAAATATGAGTGAAGTTGAACATGTTTTCATTTGATTATAATTTATAGGGCTTGCCTATTTTCCTGCTTTTCTATAGTTCCTTTTTATTTGTTGAACTCTTTATTTAGTAGGGACATTAAGCTTTTGATTGTAATGTATACTAAAAATATGCTATCTCAAAAAATATGTTAAAATAGCAAAAAAAGCATAATTTAATGCAAAAATTGGAATCCATGCATAGTTTTTTCATAATATGTATTTTCCATGAAATTTTTGATGTTTCCTCAAATATACTGCCCTATAACTAATCAAAGAATTTTCTGAGAAACAACAGGATGCATGTATAATTGAAGTATGTATCAATGATGGCTCCCAAAACTCTCATTCAAAAGCAAAAATAAATATTTCATGAAACAAACATTTCACCTGGATCATCCCATTTAATCTGTAGTCTGCATGTTGCTATTATTCTACTTTCTCATATTGGCAAATAAGAATTGGAAGTTTGAGAGACAATTGAACTTGCAAGGTTCACACCGCTAGCGATCAATGAAACTAGATCTCCTTCCTGGACAATCAGAATCAACAGCCTATGCTCCTAAACATCTTGAAATACTGAGGTACATTATTATACCTCAACAAGAGATGTAATTATGATGTAACAAAAACAACTACATAAGACAATCATGTTTTACTAAAAAGAAAATATGCACAAATATACATATGTACAGAGACATACATATAGACACACAGAGAAAAAGATTAAAACCCAAACAATTAGTATTAACTAAATTCTTAACTAATTATTAGCTGAAACCCAGCAATTATTATTGTAACAGGATGGTGGGACTATAGGTAACCCTTTTTGTTATGATCTTTATACATTTCTATGCATTTCCAACTTTCTATAAGTCATATTCACTGTTTGATAAACTAGCTTAAGTTGAAATCATTATTAATCTTTTCCTATAATATTAACAAATTTTATGATGGTGTCAATATATGAGTACAAAAATAAATGAAAAAGTTTTATCTTTGAACCACTAAATCTAATTACATTTTTGGAGCTATGAGTGTTGTTAAGGGATCTTATGGGGGCCAGAGCTGTGGTTTAGTAGGTAAAAGCTACTGCCTGTGTCACCAGCATCCTATATGGGCACTGGTTCAAGTCCCGGCTGCTCCACTTCCCATCCAATTCCCTGCTAATGTGCCTGGGAAAACAGCAGAGGATGGCTCAAGTGCTTGAGCCACAGCATCCACGTGGGAAAACTGGAAGAAACTCCTGGGTCCTGGTTTTGGACCAACCCAGTTCCTGCTGGCAGTTGTGGCCATTTGGGGAGTAAACCACAGAGGGAAGGACTCTCTCTGTCTCTCCTTTATCCTGCCTTTCTTATTCAATTAAAAAAAAGGGAGATATTATGGTCTGAAAACACTTTCTCTACATAGATTGTGTATCTTCTAGATATGTACTATATTATATAGATAGATAGATAGATTATATAATATATACTATGTTATTACTTACGATTTTTGCTATGATTTGATTAAAGCAGGCATTCCTCCACAGTATACAGCTCTCTCGCTCTCTCGCTCTCTCGCTCTCTCGCTCTCTCTCGCTCTCTTTCTTTTTTTCTGGTATAGACAATTTACTTGGGAGTAGGGAAGGGAAGCCGGCCAGCAGTGGGTGTTATCAAGCTGGTTGCCACTGTGGGCAGTTGGAGCTGAATCCTACTGGGAACCTGGTGGAGTTACTGCACGATCCGTGCCTCAGATTTATTCCAGCTGAGCGGAGGGGGAGCTGGTTATGCCTACTCAGACTCCCCTTAGCAGGTGTGCTTGGGGGAAGAGGTGTCCGTTCTGCAGCAATTCATTCCTGGCCTCGGGTGCTCCGAGGTGGGGAGCCCATGACCTCTTCACGAGTGGAATGGAGAGTAAGGTCCAAGCAGAACAGAGTGTGACAGTCACCACTCTTACTTGCCAGGAAGTAGGCTGAGAAAGAACAAGGTCTTCCTTCAACTGCACAGCAACAGGAAACCGACCCAGAAACTGGCTCAGACCAGCCAGATCCAACGTGGCTTCTAGACTGACTGTTGCCCAACATTTAGCCTGATTATACAGTAGCATAGCAAAAATCACTCCCCCTTGCAACTTGATGGTTGACAATTCCATGAAAACCTACCAGGAGAGGGAAGAGGTGGATCCCTAATTGCTGCATATCACTGTCCCTTTCCCCAAAATAAGCTGAATATTCTACCCAGATACTAAGCATGCACTTGCTAGGCTCCGTATGGGAGCTGAACAGCTCCTGGGGCTGCTCTGTGGAGTAGCCGGCTATTTGCTGCTGCCTTTGATAAAACTCTCTTGCTTTCACTTTGCAGCCTCACAACTGATGTTGCTCAAGCCAAGGACCCTCCTGGGACCGCAGTAACCCACACAGGGTCCCTGGCTGTGTTGTATCAAGACGGGTTGTGGGAGGGCCACAAATGGTGCCTGCCTCATCAGGTCCAGCTGTCTTAAGATTTAAGTAAGATAAGGTTCATAGCCTACTGCCTTGCAGAATACCAGCTAAATATAGCTATATAAGAAGGGTACATGAAAAGTTCATGAATAAAAAGTGTAATATGAAAAAGTGATGGCTTTCAAATATTGATACGTTAAAACAAGCATACCGTAATTCTATCTTTACTCAAATTTGTGAAGTATTCTCATACATCTGCAGAGAAATATTCAAAATATCAATAATTTATTATTAGAAAATATTTTAACTTTTTCCTTCAAAGATTTTCAATGCAATCAAAGTTATCAGTGGAAGCCTACTACTTAATCTGTTTTCTCTTTCTATGCCAACTTGCTTGCACACTGCTACTGTCTTCATTTGAGTTGCAAATCTCAAGTCAGTTATGTTTTCCCTAAATGTTTTATTCTATTCATATGTAATTACAATCTTAACCACTGACTTACATAAACAGAGTACATATAAGTTAAAAAGTTGACATTTCAGGCCAGGCTTTGTGGTATAGAAGGTTGTCTACTCAGGATACATGCGTCCCATATCAAATTGTTTTGATTCCTGGCTAGTCCACTTCCATTCAGTTTTGTAAGGGAGCCTATCATGGCCCAAGTTCTTGGGTCTCTGTCAGCCATGTGGGATATCCTGCCAGAATTCTGAGCTCATGGTTTCCTCCTGGTAGAGCTCCAGATATCATAGGTATTTGGGGAGTGGACCAGAGGAGAGAAGCTTTCTCTCTCTCTGTCTTTCCTAGTCTCTCTGTCACTCTGTTGCTGTGACTTTCAAATAAATAAATAAATAAATCTTTTTAAAAGTTGGCATTTCAATGGGAAAATATTGAATAATTTGAGAAAATTAGATAAAAATGAATTTCTCAAACAATTGCAATGAATTTTAAGAGGTTTCATGGGTAAAATTTAGAGAAATAATAAAACCTTGAAGAATTCTATATTTAAATTGTTTAGTAATATTCATAAATTTTTATTGTACTTCAAAAAAGTCAAATAGTGTCTTCTGTGTACATGAACACTTATCATAAAGAATATAGTATATTTTAAGTATGTTAAATATGTGGCCTAAAATAGCCAGTATTGCATTAAAACACTTGGTACTGTATATTTTATTTATAAAATTATTTCACAGTGTGTATGCCATCAGTTCCTTCATGCCTGTTTTTGCCTAAAAGATACTCATTTCAAAGCACTAATTTTAGTTATCACAAAAAATTGTAATCACACAATACAATAAACAATTATAGTAAAATGGATATGACATTATTGTGATATTTTCATTTCATTTTTAAAAAGATTTATTTATGCATTTCAAAGGTAGAGTTATAGAAAGAAAGAAGGAGAGAGAGATCTTCCATCCACAGGTGCATTCCACAAATGGCCACAATGGACAGGACAGAGCCAGGCTGAAGCATGGAGCTCCCACATGGGCACAGAGGCACAGGGACTTGGGCCATCCTCCGATGCTTTCTCAGGCTCAAATTAGCAGGAAGCTGGATTGGAAGAGAAACAGTCAAGATTTAAACTGATGCCCATATGGGATGACAGCACTATAAGCCAAGGCTTAACCTGCTGTGCCACAGTGCTGGCCCCTAACATGAAATAATTAAACTTCAATTCAATTTAAGAAAATAAAAGTCAAGGTTAGCAAAGATAATTATATATAAAATACTAATTATATGTCACTTTAGTAATTTGATTTCATGTTCATTTCCAAAGGTTTCAACAAGTTTTACAATTTGATATATACTGAAAAATAATGTTCAATGTACTCATCATCATAATTATAACTTAAAATAATCACAACCTATTGTGAAAGGAAGTCTTATGAATCCACATATCACAGAGGATTTGCCAAAGTAACATATCAGTGCTAAGTTCAAATGAATCCATACCATCTGGATTTAAAAGAGATATCCAACTACATAAATTCAATATACTAGAAATACTTTTAAGGAAAATTAAAGTTAATTCACTATGGCTTTAATTATTGTAAAAACAATCTTTTCAAAATAATTTAGAAATAGTCATCATCAAATTAATTTGTTTTATTCCATTAATTACACTTTTATCATCTAAACAACTAACATGTACTATGATTGCCAAATTGAATCATAAACTGACCCAATTTAAAAATAGTCTGTAAATATTTTCAGTCATTTTGATTTGAGAAATGTGTCTTAACTGAAGCATTAGTTGTATATCTTCATGACTCTTAAATAGTATTAATTATATTAACTATACAATTCTATTGTTTTATTCTTCAAGCAGTATTTTCTATTAAAATTACTCCATAGTCTGAATACCTTAAGGGCTGATTCTGAGGCCAGAGTGTTGTTTAGGACATCTGCCATTCTATGAGTCTGCTGTGTATCCCGCTTCCCATGCTGATCCTTCTCTCCCTTTTTGATTCTATCAGTTAGTATTAGCAAACACTAGTCTTGTTTGTGTGATCCCTTTCACTCCTAGACCTATCAGTGTGATCAATTGTGAACTGAAATTGATCACTTGGACTAGTGAGATGGCATTGGTACATGCAATCTTGATGGGATTGTATTGGAATTCCCTGGCATGTTTCTAATTCCACCATTTGGGGCAAGTCCGATTGAGCATGTCCCAAATTGTACATCTCCTCCCTCTCTTATTCCCACTCTTATATTTAACAGGGATCACTTTTCAGTTAAACTTAAGGCATTCATATCTGGCTAAAGAGCCCATGAGAGTATTTTAGGCATGGAAAGCCAAGACACTCTGGAAAAAAAAAAAATACCTAAATGAAAGATCTCTGCGAGTGAGATCCCAGTGGAAAGAACGGGGCCATCAAAGAAGGAGGTACCTTTCTCTGAAGGGAGGAGAGAACTTCCACTTTGACTATGACCCTGTCAGAATAAGATCGAAGTCACCAAACTCAAGAGGCTTCCATAGCCTTGGGAACTCATGACTAGAGCCTAGGGAGATTACTGACGCCATAAACAAGAGTGTAAAATTGTTAAGTCAACAACAGGAGTCACTGTGTATTTACTCTTCATGTGGAATCTGTCCTTAATGTGTTGTCCAATGTGAAGCAATCCTGTAACTAGTACTGAAACAGTATTTTTACACTTTGTGTTTCTGTGTGGGTGCAAACTGATGAAATCTTTACTTAATATATATTGAATCGATCTTCTGTATATAAAGATAATTGAAAATGAATCTTGATGTGAATGGAATGAGAGAGGGAGTGGGAGATGGGAGGGGTGAGAGTGGGAGGGAAATTATGGGGAGGGAAACCATTGTAATCCATAAACTGTACCTTGGAAATTTATATTTACTAAATAAAATTTTAAAAAAATTAAAAAAAATTACTCCATAGTTATCCAGAACAACATTAATAAAAAATAATTTACCATTTTCCCCACATCCTTGATTCACATTCCCTGGAAATAAACTTAAAAGTGAGTAGACATGTTTAATGCTAATGGGAAAAAAAAGGGAGTAGGTTAGTTTCATGTAAGAACTCATATTATGAATATTGGAATATGTAGAAATATTTTCCTGGTCTGTTTCAAATGGATTCAGAAAGATTTGAATGAGAAGAAAATAGATGAAAGACTTTTCAGAAAAATATGCAATCTACAAATAATTAAGAGAGGATTGATCAAAACAAAAGAGCACATCCATACAGATGCTGGAAGAAAGTGCTAAATAGAAAAGAGCTGTGCCCCATATGGTAGGCTGCATTCACAGCATAAATCTAAAAGTCTTTCATATAGAGAATGTGTGCTCCAAGATGCCAAAGAGTGCATTAAGATATCTTGGCTCTAATTGGGGCCTCTGTAAATGTCAGCACATTTATCATGTTGTTTAGGCTCCACACTACTTAAAATCACAGCAAAGGATTTATCTCCTCTTGGTTTGTGCTTGGGGTCAAAAGCTTCCCCAAATATGTTCCCTCAAGTTTTAAATTACTCCCTAGTTTGCTCAATCTTAATTAACACACAGGACTCTTTGGTCCCTCTCATGAAAAAATAATTTTAATTTAATTTAAATCAATTAACTAAAATTAAGTAATGATTTATGAGATCTAAAGCCACTAACATTATTGATGATCTACTCATGAAAGAATAATTTCAGTAAAAGGTAAATGTATTGAATGAAATTTGGCTTCAAGAAAGTATAAAAAATGAACAACTTTTAAAAGAAAATTCAGTATATTATTAGAAACATTGCAAAATAAGTAAGTAAAGTTATGGTGAAAAGAGTCAAAGAAAAAAATTAGATGTGAACTTGGTAATTTCATAGAAATTAGGTAATTTTCATAGAAAAGTCATTAGCATAAGATGTTATGAGGGATCCAAACAAAAATACTTTCTGCATTTCTTACCCAGTTGCCATGTCTTACCATGGTTGTTAGATAACTTTTCACGTTTAATTTTTGTTGAGTATTTAAGCCATCACTGAGGTCATTAAAACACAAAATAATCAACATACTATTTAACAATGATGATTCTTATTTAATGTATATAGAGTAATTTTTCATCCAGGAACCATGTTCAGATTGCTTTATGAAGTCAATTAGCAGAAATGTGTATAGTGGTTACAAAACACAGATAGATGTGACTAATTCTAGTTTTCCACAGTGTGGTGACTGTAGTCTATAGTTACGTATGGGAGACATGAGTTGGTAAGCTCCAAAGAGAAAGAAAAGACAAGAAATATGAAAGGCCAATTACCCAGTTTCATTGATTTACATTGTGTATATGTGTTGAAATACTGTACTATACCCCATAAAAGTGTACAAATATTAAGTGCTACTACAAATTTGAAGAACTAAATAAAGGCCGGCGCCGTGGCTTAACAGGCTAATCCTCCACCTTGCGGTTCTGGCACACCGGGTTCTAGTCCCGGTTGGGGTGCCAGATTCTATCCCGGTTGCCCCTCTTCCAGGCCAGCTCTCTGCTATGGCCCAAGTGCATGGGCCCTGCACCCGCATGGGAGACCAGGAGAAGCACCTGGCTCCTGGCTTCGGATCAGCGCAATGCGCCGGCCGCAGCAGCCATTGGAGGGTGAACCAACGGCAAAAAGGAAGACCTTTCTCTCTGTCTCTGTCTCTCACTATCCACTCTGCCTGCCAAAAAAAGAAAAAAGAAAAAAAAAAAAGAAAAGTTAAATAAGCATTGTCATATGGATTCTAAAATTTCTCAAAATTTAGAGAATGATAAGAACTATAATGATATATATATATATACACACAATGAAATATTATTCAGCTATAAAAAAGACTGAAATTCTACCATTTGCAGCAAAATGGACACAACTGGAGGACATCTTATTGAGTGAAATAAGCTGGACCCAGAAAGACAAATAACACATATCTCCCTTATATGTGGAAATTAAAATTTAAAACAAATAACAAGGAAATGTCTGTATCAGTATTGTTGCAAATATAGTTTTGAAAACCTCTGTTTTACACTTTTGTCAAACAAGTGGTTAGGAATGTTACATTCACATAGTTTTAATTATCTGTGATTACTTTAAAATTTACTATATATGGGCGAAATGGTCATTTTTTCATGCAAATATTGTTTATAATTACTGTCTATATTCCCACTACACTAAGAACTTTTTGCTTTTTACTTGTTAAACTTCTTATTTGGAGAAGTATTAATCCTTTTTACTCTAATGTAAATTTAAAATGTTATCTCAAAAAAAATAGAAAGAAGGAAGGAGAATGGGAGGGAGAGAAGAGGAAGGAGGGAGGGAATATCATTATGTTCTTAGAATTGTATCTACAAACCACACTGAATCTGTTAAAAGCTAATTAAAACTTTTTAAAAAAAGAACCAAGGTGAGATATAAAAGCATTTTCACATCACCTACTCTTGTGTTGATGTGAAGCTCCATCACACACCTACATTTTCACATCACCTAGTCTTGTGTTGATGTAATCATCAGAGTGATTCATGCAAATCAAAATTAGTATTGAATATAAAAGGAGGCAATTTGTTGACTTATGAACAGATATATGTGAACACCAATAAACTGTCAGTGTATGAGAAGCATGCATACCATTTCTAAATTTGTTTTTCCTCTGTTACATGGAAACAACAAGGCTGTTTTTACAGTGTTTGTCAAAGGATAGTCACCACTCAATAAATATTTGTTGAATGAAATGTATTGTTATCAGCATACAAAAATATATTCACTGAGGTATGTTGCCTGCAGATTTTCCCTCTAGCAAACTGCACCTGCTGAACTAAGCAAGTCTCTTTCTGGAAAATATAACTTTGTTTAAATTAATACTACTGGTTTAATTCATACATCTGGTGTGTGGTATTTTCTTCTTACAGAGAGATAATCTGATTAATATTACTGAGAACAGCCCTTAGTGAATGTTTTATATCTATGGTTGTCAGGCAAATTACAGGAAACTTAATTAAGCTTGGATGCCAAACAATAAATAATTTCTTTAGTTTGTTTCATGTGGTACTCAAGGTACAATGCAATACGTGGTAAAACTCACTTTTACCAAAAGAAAGTTAAATTTAACTAGGTGTCCTGTATTTTTTATTTGCCAAACCTGGTAACCCTATTTAGGTTGGTATTCAGGCCATGACCATAAACTTCATTGACACTGACAGAACCATGAAACATTTACTAGCTCTGCATTCCGATGAGGCAAGTCTAGTAGGTGGAGTATTATGACTGGTTCCACTCTTCACACTCACTGAAACACATTTAAAATTTGCTCTTTTTTACAATATTAATACAATGCCATGTTTTAGGAAAATAGTTAGAGGATTCCATAATGGTGTGTCTTTTTTGCTGTCAAGTCATCTCAGTGTGTATTAGAAATGGCAAATAGATCCCAAATGTCTTAGGGAGACATAAAACACATTTTTTTTTAATCTCACAGAGTGAGAGAAAGGAAGACAAATATATGTAAGCTCCATGTGTGAGAAAGAAGAGAGACAGAGGTGAGGTTCAATTAAAGAAATTTGTCATAGATTAATTCATTATGCTCAGTACATAGTGTTAGCTTTTACAACTTCAGAACATTCTTTTGTTCTGCAACCCAATTCACTGGCAAGCAGTGTTTCTGGCCTTCTTTGTGACATGCTTTTGAAAGAAAATGTACAGACAGAAAATAGTGATTCAGACACCACCAGTAGAGTTTTACCACACTTAACAGTGACTAACAGAACCGTTTTTATCTTCCTATCTACAATCATTTCTAATACATCTCTTAAGTTTTCATGCAATTAAAGCCTTCCCATCTTATCCATGTGGAAAGGAGGAAGTGAGGAGGAGATTTTTCTATGTTAAATTTTACTTTAAACTTCTCTAGCACACATTAGTCCAAAGCCATTGCACCAATTCCTTAAATATAATGCAAATGTTTGAAAAAAATTCTGTATGTCTTATGCATATTTTTTACTATGATGACTTTGTCCATCTGGGCCTGGACTTTCCATTTTCCCAGAGGAGAAGACAGAAGGGAAAAGAAAAGAGAAAATTCAAGTTATCCCCTTTGCCTGCCATGCTTGTCCCACATTATTATGGACAAGGCACGGAAAAATCACTCTCCAGAATGTTTTCACTTAGCAGAGTACTTTGCTGCAGACACCCTGACGTGTTCCAGGGCAGATTTGCAGTCTCGTGCCTCCTATCTTCAGCAAACTGTGCAGATCAGCCACTGGTGTATTGCATGACTAATTTTCAAGAGTATGTTTTGTCTTAAACTGAAAAAATGGAATAATTTCACTAGTTTGATTTTAAAAACTAATAAAAAGTTAGAATCTACATATTTAGGTTTATTGTACCCAAAGCACAAAATGCAAGTTGAAGTGTTTTAAAAGTATACACAAGTCAAATAAATGCCAAATCCAACCTTCAGTGAAGCTGAACTCATGGTTGGAACACGCTTTCTGACTGCATGGCATCTTGAGCATCCCCCAGAATAAACTAAATGATGTGTCCAATACAATAAATCTGATAGCAGAAAATATTAACGTAGAGTATTATATATTTGTTCCTTACTTGACCAATAACATACTATGTTCTAGACCTACTTGTGAATGTTCAAATTCAGCAGTTGTTGAAAAAGTCAGGAATTTCTGTTTTCAGAATATGTATCTACCTATTATATATGAGCAATCAACCCCAAGGAACATAGGTAACTTCCCCCAATAGACTGTCAAACTCTGGAAACTGAGTCTTTTCATCTCCATCACCACAAATACAGCCTATATGTATTTGTCAAATTAGTGTAAATATCAAGAAAAAAATTGTGAGTCACATACAACTTCTACCTACTTGTATCTTTCTGTATTTTCTTGTTTTGCTACTTAAATACAAGGATTTCAAATATTGGAGAGTCACTTATTCTTTTGAGATCTCTCATATCTCATCCATAACACATTGGTCCCAAAGATGCTTTTCACCAAGCATTTTGGAATACTATTGTTTATATTCCTGATGACTCAACCTCATTTCCGCTTTTATCTGCACATCAATATTTTTCATTCAATGACAAAATTAAAGAATAAGATATAAATATGTTGAGTTCAAACAGGGGCAGTGTTTAGTCCTGCATCATATTGAACACATTTAACACTTGAAGTGCTTCTTTCATTTAAAACAGTTTTACAAAACTGTATTTGCAACAATACTGATACATACACAAATCTTTCTTTTTTTCTTTGTTCTGTTTTTGTTTTCTTTTGTTTTTTTAAATTTAGCTCCCACATATAAGGGATACCATGTGCATTTGTCTCTCTTGGTCTGGCTTATTTCCTTCAACATGATGTCCTGCAGTTGAGTTCATTTTGCTGCAAATGGCATAATATCATTCTTTTTTATAGCTGAATAATATTCTATTGTGTATATATACCACATTTTATTTACCCATTCATCTGATAAAGGACAACCTGGTTGATTCTAAGTTTTGGCTATTATGAACAGTGCTGCTATAAACATGGTGGTCCCAGTATCTTTTTGACACATTGTGTTCAAGTCTTTGTGTATATACACCTAGTGGGATCACTGTATCATAAGGCAAGCCTATTTCTAGTTTTTAAAGAAATCTCCACACTATTTTCCCCAGTGGCTGAACTAATTTACATTTATACCAACAGTATATAAATGTTCTCTTGTCTCCACATCCATGCCAGCCTTTGTTACTCTGTGTTTTGGATTTTGATAAATCAGACAGGAATGAGGTGCTATAGCTCTTGTATAATAATATATTCTTATTTACTTATTAAAAAAGGTGTTTCTTTCATGTTAAACATAGTATAGCCTCTCATATAATGGGTAGGAGCAGAATTAACTCAATATTAATGAAAATCTATGGAAAGACAACTCAGAGTAAATAAGCAAAAACCTCATCATCTTTTATGAGAGGACAACACAATTGTAGCCCCACAGTATATGAGGGAAATGACAATGGAAATGATAAAATGTGTGTGGTAACTATGTGCAGGGTATATTCATCCTGGAAGGAAGGTGAATAGTGTTGTGAGCCTGAACATGTTTTTAGACCTAGCAGCAGAATTTATTGAAATGAAAACCATTGTCATGGCCAGTTCTTTATAATATGTAATATGTAATATGTAATATGTCCTGGCATGTAGCCCGCAGTAACAGTGGTTGCCTGAGCCAGTTACTGTGAATTTTATTAAATGAAAAGGTCTAACAAATGCTTTCATCGGCCTTGCTGTGGAGGCGCAAACCTCAAAAACAAAGACGTTGCTGTCTTAGTATTATCACTTTGGACTATTTTAGCTGATTATGAAATAAGTTGTTCTTAAAATGAAATAGTTATTTTTTTCCTTGAAAAATGAATTGCGATTTGATGAGCTGAGGTTTGAAGAGAATGAAGGTCTAGGAAGCTCATGTCTAGAGACAACTTCCTTGACTGCTAAAGACATGGGCTTGGAAAAGTAGAGTAAGAAAATAGAACATACAACTGAAACTCCTTATTAGCGAACCTAAACATATTTCATAAATAATGTGTGTCTATACAACATGCTTAAAAGTCTGTTCTCATTCAAGCAATACTTCACATAAGGAAGTAACTCTGATGCGTTCACTAAATTGGGATGCCTCGCTTACATACAGCACGTACATTAGAATGTCAAAGATGTAAGAAGAAACACACATTTTCTGTGACACAGAGTGAGAACCAAGAAGCCCTGTTGACAAGAATATGAGGATGGAAGTGAATCCAAACTCCAGAAACTCTGGGACTATGATTGAATAAGCTTTTCGGGTTTGCACTTTTTTTGTTCACTTACTAGACAGGACTGAGAGACTAATAATTAACCCGAGAGTCTATTTATAAAATTTTAAAAACACTCTCATTCCTGGCAGCTCTGGGCTGTTTATCGCACTGCTCTCAGTTGACAAGGTCGTGAAGAATTCCTGTGTGAAGAGAAACTACAACCTCCACATCCAAATTCCCCAGGTTGCAGTGAAAGTACCCGGGCTTGAGAAAGCGATAAAAACCCAGCCTGCACATTTTATCTTCGCCAGATCCTCCAAAACATCTCTTTGAAGGCGTTTTCACTTAGGTGCAATTCCATTAAGGACTGCTCAATTATCTCAACAGCTTCTCTTAGGGGTAAGTGAATTTACCTCAGGGTTCTAAAAGGAAACCAGACTCTAACAAGTTGCTAATACACACTCACTCACCCCTGACCGGGTCACATATAAACTTGCTTATAAAACTTACTGGGACTCTGTTTCATGCATTGTTCCTCCGCTCCACTCTGAGCTGTCTACCGCACCACTCACGTGTTTCCATTCTGTAACAATGAACATCTGGGACAGCATCTTGGCCAAAATAAATACAATTAAGCAGATGATTCTGTGCGGTTATGCTAAACAAGTTTTTAAACAGGTTCAGATTTCTTTCTGAGGGAGTACAAAATGTCCCCATATGCTGGTTATTGTTTATTATTGTGTGTGAGAGAGAAATGAAAAGCTAAGGAGAGGTAGAAAAATCCCAATTTTAATCTCAAAATTGCTTAGCACAGATTTATGAATTATTTAATTAAGAAATGTTCTCAGTACAAACTGGGAGACTTGCTTTCTCATTAAAAAAGTTCAATGTTCTGTCTAAAATGTTTTTATTCCTGCCACTAAGATGAAAGCCACTACGTGTTAAGTGTAGAACTTGCTGGAAGTGTTTCGGTCACCACTTTTATCAGTTTTGCTCCTGGCTATAGTAAAATCCTGTTATTCCCTGTACAGTGCTCCTTTTCTGGCTTTGTTTGCACAGAAGAAAAACATGAACGCACCACGGAAGGGCAACAGAGTATTTTTTTTTTCATCGCCTCACAGATCTGAAACAATCTAGAGAAATGTTGACTAATCTATTCTATTTAAAAGCTATTTTGTCTGATAATAATAGTTACACAATGTTTCTTCGAAAATACATCTTTTCTTTCTTCAGCTACAAATTGTCTGTCCTTTGTTTCTAGAGATATTTCTAACTAACAAAATATAGTTTATTCTCCTATCTATTGCACAAATCTATTCTTTAATAAGATCATATACCCTATGTGACATTAACACAATTGCTGAAATACTTAGGCTTGCATCATTCATCCTAATTTGTTTTTGCTGTCCCCTACCTGTTTGTTAATTTTTTCCTTCTTCCTTCATTTACTTGATTTTATTATTTCTTACCCCCACCCCCAATATACCAGATCCCTTTCTTGCTCCTGGTCTATATCCTGGTTTTGTGATTTTTAATTCAGTCTTTTGATCACAAGATACTACTTATTGTTGTTTTATAAATGAATATTTATTTGCGCCAATATTTCTCAAATTTAGATCAGTGGTTTTCAATAATGCTCCCCAGGGGACATTTGGCAATGTCTAGTGTCATTATTGGTTGTGATATATGGAGTTTGGGGAAGAAAGTTTATACAGGCGTCTGGTAGGTAGGACAAGAATATTGCTAAACATCTTAGAATAAACAAGACAGCCCCCACAATAAGAACGCTTGGCTCATAGTGTCAATAATGTTGATCAGGAGAAATCCTGATTGACATTAGTATATATTGGCAACTTTTTTGAACTTCATTTTTATTGCTTCTCTTATCCTTCATCTGAATTCACTGTCCTTCTTCCTACCCAGGAGAGTCTGCTCTTAATAAATTCTCAGTATTTATTGTTCTTTCTCCTCTCTGTCTGTCTGCCTGTCTTTCTCCGTAAGCTTATTTTTATTTTGTCCTTATTCTTGAAGTTTGTTTTGCAAAGTATGGAATTCCAGGGTGGAAGCCTTCTGGGAGTACACTCCTGCTTAGAGTTTATTTGGCTTTTGAATCTATGGATGAGCATATTTCATCAGTTTTGAAAAAATTCTCAACTCTTCATATTTTTACACTATTCCATTATCTCTCCACTCTTCTTAAATACCATTTAAACACATGTCAGAATTTCTTAATAATCTACGTACTTCTTAACTCCTCTTACATATCCCATATTTTTTGGCTTCATGTGTACCATTTTGAATAGCTTATTCTGATTAGGTATGGGATTACTACTTACCTCTTCAGTTCTGCTATTCAGATGTTTAATCCAACCAATGAGATGTAACTTTTGGTTAATTGATTTTTTATTTACAGAAATTCATTTTTTTCTAAATATACTATTATGCATTTTACATTTCCTATAGATTGTAAAGCTATTCTATATACTGAAAACAGTAAAAATACCTACTTTTATTTTTTGAAGTCACTATATTTGAAACCTCTGTAGCTCCGTTTCTTGTATTTTTTTCTGTAATTTCTTCCTCATAATATTGTGTTTTATTATGAACTTGGTTATATTAAGATACACTCACTTAAAAAAGAATTTGTGGAACTCTTTAAAGACTAGACGAAGTTATTCCAAACCAAGTATTTGGCTTTGGCTTGTGGGTATACTTTTTATCTGAAAATTCTTCAATTCAGATTCATAGTTTGAGAATATTAGGAATACTCAACCAAGGCTGGGAAACAAATTCACAGGTACTACTTTCTACCCTCCTTTACTTCCTATACTCACATTTTCCCTATGTGTATGTTAGATTTGAAGATGGTTTGTCCCCACCAAAACTAATGCTAAGACTTGGGCCCCAACATAATAATGCTGAAATGTGTGGGGCCTGTCAGAATTCAGGTGTTGAGTGAGCCACTGTCTTACAGAGATTAATTCCATCTCCTGGATTGAGTTCATCCTTGCTCTTGGTATTCTGGATTGGTTGCCATGAAAATAGGTTGATATAAAGTAAGACTTCCCTTTGTGTTTTGTGCCTTCATGTGTCCCCACTTGCCATTCTGCTTCTTGCCAGGCACTGCAGGAGCAAGAAGCTTTACCAGGAGTGAAGCAGGTGCATCATCAAGCTCTTGGACTCCCCAGCCTCTAGAAGCCAAAATAAAACTCTGTTCTTTATATATTATCCCATTTCTGGAATGCTGGTGTGCAACAGAAAATGGACTAAAGCAGTAGTAACCCTTTGATGATCTAGCTTAATGATCAGAAGGTTATGGTTATAAAATCAATTTAAAGCATGTCATTGTAAAAATGAGAAGTAAAGGAGTCACTGTGTACTTACATCTCATGTGGGATCTGTCCTTAATGTGTTGTCCAATGTGAAGTGATGCTATAACTAGTACTGAAACAGTATTTTTACACTTTGTGTTTCTGTGTGGGTGCACACTGATGAAATCTTTACTTAGTATATACTGAATCGATCTTCTGTATATAAAGATAATTGAAAAAAAAAAGAAAATGAAAACAAAAAAAAAACCTGGTGTTAAATTGGAAATTGCAAAGGAAATTAATTAATTTTTAAAAAAATATATCATGTAGGATCTCTGTCTTTAATGTGCTATACACTGTTATTTAATGCTATTACTAGTACTACAACAGTATTTTTTCACTTTGTATTGCTATGTGGGTGCAAACTGTTGAAATCTTTGCTTGATATGTGCTAAACTGATCTTCTGTATATAAAGAGAATTGAAAATGAATCTTGATGTGAATGGAAAGGGAGAGGGAGCGGGAAAGGGGAGGGTTGTGGGTGGGAGGGAAGTTATGGGGGGGGGGGAAGCCATTGTAATCCATAAGCTGTACTTTGGAAATTTATATTCATTAAATAAAAGTTAAAAAAAAATGAGAAGTAAAGAAGGAGGAGGGAGGGTGGGAGGATGGAGGAGAAGGTGAAGTGGGAAACATCACTATATTCCTAAATCTGTATATATATGAAATACAGGAAATTTGTTCACCTTACAAAAATAAAACATTGAAAAAGAACTGTTTTAAAAACCTATTTTCTGGGGCCGGCGCTGTGGTACAGCGGGTTGAAGCCCTGGCCTGAAGCGCTGGCATCCCATATGGGCACTGGTTCTAGTCACAGCTGCTCCTCTTCCAATCCAGCTCTCTGCTATGGCCTGGGAAAGCAGTGGAAGATGGCCCAAGTTCTTTGGCCCCTGCACCTGTGTGGGTGACCAGGAAGAAGCTCCTGGCTCCTGGCTTCGGATAGGCGCAGCTCTGGCCCTTGCAGCCATCTGGGGAGTGAACCAGCAGATGGAAGAGTTCTCTGTCTCTACCTCTCTCTCTAACTCTGTCTTTCAAATAAATAAAATAAATCTAAAAAATAAAAACCCCTATTTTCCTACATTGTTAATGGATTAAGTAATAAAATGAGTAAATTGTCACCCACATGAATATATTGTTATGTTGGAACAGCTAAAAATATAGTTTCTACTTAATGGCAAATATTAACAATTTCAACTGCTGTTGATGTAATAATTACAGCTATCATAGAGCTGGTGCATACCATATGACAGACCTGAGTATTACCTTATTTAATCATCAAACCCTGAGAGGTGAATCATTTTGCATAAGATAAAATGGATGCAACCGGCGCCATGGCTTAACAGGCTAATCCTCCGTCTTGCGGCGCCGGCACACCGGGTTCTAGTCCCGGTTGGGGTGCCAGATTCTATCCCGGTTGCCCCTCTTCCAGGCCAGCTCTCTGCTATGGCCCGGGAAGGCAGTGGAGGATGACCCAAGTGCTTGGGCCCTGCACCCGCATGGGAGACCAGGAGAAGCACCTGGCTCCTGGCTTCGGATCAGCGCGATGCGCCAGCCGCAGCGGCCATTGGAGGGTGAACTAACGGCAAAAAGGAAGACCTTTCTCTCTGTCTCTCTCTCTCACTATCCACTCTGCCTGTCAAAAAAAAAAAAAAAAAAAAAGAGATAAAATGGATGCACAGGAAAAATAAATGTTTAAAGTCATACACTCAGTAAGTGATGACAAGATTAGTCCTTTAGAATATAACTCTTGAAGATGGGTTCTAAACTGTAAAGTGATTTAATCCCCTTGTGTTGGCATCTATAAAAAACAATTTGGTTAATTTAAGGGATATTGGTTTATGCAGCAGCTAATGCCAATAACTGCTGTTCCTGAAAATCCAAAATTTTCACTCCATCCTGGAAGAGAATTTTTGCCAGAAATGGATTACCCTCTTCAAAAATCACTTTTAAAATTCCAGAGATTAATTTAATTTTATACCAATGATCAGCAAAATATATAGTAGGATGATTAAAGTAGTATGAAATGAAATCTAATAATGCTAAAAAAAAGTCATTGCTAATATATATTGTTTCATGATTGATATGGAAGGTTTTTTTTTTCATTTTGATTTATTTGAGAATGTTCAGGACCTCAAGGAAATCTTTCCAAAGGGACTCTTATCAAGAATAATTAAACCTTTCCATATAGAGACTTTTTTGAATCATCAATTCAATAAAATGACAGGAAAAAAATGTTACACATCATGGAAAAGAAGAGTGATTTGTAATAATGCTTTTTTTTTTTTAATTTTTGACAGGCAGAGTGGACAGTGAGAGGGAGACAGAGAGAAAGGTCTTCCTTTTTGCCGTTGGTTCACCCTCCAATGGCCGCCGCGGTAGGCGAGCTGCGGCCGGCGCACCGCGCTGATCCGATGCTTTTTATTTATTTATAAATATGGCAATCCCTAAAGGATTAAATTGATTAAATACCATTTGCATGGATAATAAAAATAAATTTTCTTCAAGAATTTGACATTCATCAAAAAATTTTGTGTCTTAAAGATAAGAAAATGATAAAGGGAATATGTAAAATTCAGCCAGATTTTCTAAACCTTTTCCCAAATCCTCAAATACCAAGTTATTTGAATTTGTTTCTGCCATTTGGCTGGTGAGTAAACTTGGAATTGTTTTGAAACAAATTGTTGTCAACAGACTCATTAATTTTTAGAATCAGTAAATAGCTTACTTTCTTTTTTGAAATATCTTAATAAATGTGACAAAAATAAGTTAAATTAGAATCATGCTGATTGAATTATTTGTCATACTTGAAGCTTTATGGGAGTGAATTATCCAGAAAGATATACTCTGTCACTGTTTTCTCAGCTTAAATGAACTTAAAAGTGAATTTTAATCATTAATCTACAACAATAACATGATCTCTGAAAAAATATATTTATTTTGTCTTTAGTCACTGAACTTTCCCTTTTGACTCCGTGAGCTTCTAAAATGCTACAACCATTTTAAAATCAAAATATACAATGAAGTTTTTCGGGCTTCACAAAATCCAACTTTGTTAAAGTATTTAACAAAGGTACATTTCATTGTAGAACATAAAATGCTCGGCATCAGCACTGTGGGACAGGGGTTAAGCCAATTGCCTGCAACACTGGTATTCCATAGGAGAGTAATTCATGTCCGTGCTGCTCCACTTCCAGTCTAACTCCCTGTTTATGCATCTGAGAAAGCAGTGGGAGATGATAGGAGTGCTTGTTTCTCTGCCTTAACACGTGAGAAACCTGGATAGAGTTCCAGGTTCCTGGTTGTGGCCTGGAACTGAACCAGCCCTTGAGCCTGTTCGGTAATGAACCAGGGAATGAGAATCTCCTTCTTTGTCTCTCCCTTTCTCTCTGTAATTCTGCCTTTCAAATAAATAAGTGAATCTTTAAAAATAAGAAGAATATATAATGCTCAGTGTTATTGCTTTTAAAGGGAAAAAAGGCAAAAAGCTGATAACATCAGAAAGACCAACAGACTTATTTATTACTATAAAGAGAATAGATTTCAGGTATTTAATATATAAAATTGTAAGCACATATTAATACTTCCCACCCTCCCTTTTTCTCTCCCTCCTCCTTTCTTTCTTTCCCTTTTTTCTTTTAATTTTTACAAAAAAAAAAAAACATTCCAATTCAATTTATAATCATAGGCTCAATCCTCTACTAAATAAAGAATTCAACAAGTAGTAAGTAGAAAGACCACTATTCCATAGGAGTGAGACAAGTGGTAAAGCAATAATTAAATCTCAGGATGTCAATTTCACTCACAAACATTATGTATGTCTTTTGTACTCTAGATGCTAGCAACCACAAATCAGAGAATACTTGGTATTTGGCTTTGTGGATCTGTCTTATTTCACTACGCATAATGGTCTCTAGTTACATCCATTTTGTTGCAAAAGATAGAATTTTTTTTTTTTTTTTTTTTTTTTTTTTTTTTTGTGGCTGAGTATGAAAAGTTACCAGAGTAGCCAGCATTGTAGTCTAGCAGGTTAAGGCCAGCATCCCATATGTTTGCCAATTCAAGTCCTGGTTTCTTCACTTCTGATCTAGCTCCCTGCTAATGCACTTGGAAGATCAATGGAAGATGATCCAACACTTGGGTCCCTGCACCACGGTGGAGACCCAAATGAAGGTTCCTGCCTCCTGCCATCGGCTTGGCCTAGCCTGGGCCATTTCAGCCTTTTGAGGAGTGAACCAGCAGGTGGAAGATTCTCTCTCTCTCTTTCTCTCTCTTTTTGTGTGTCTTTCCTTCTTTCTTCTGTAATTCTGCTTTTCAAATTAATAGGTATTTAAAATAGAAGTTACCGGCCAGCGCCGCGGCTCACTAGGCTAATCCTCCGCCTTGCGGCGCCGGCACACCGGGTTCTAGTCCCGGTCGGGGCACCGATCCTGTCCCGGTTGCCCCTGTTCCAGGCCAGCTCTCTGCTGTGGCTAGGGAGTGCAGTGGAGGATGGCCCAAGTGCTTGGGCCCTGCACCCCATGGGAGACCAGGAGAAGCACCTGGCTCCTGCCATCGGATCAGCGCGGTGCGCCGGCCGCAGCGCGCCTACCGCGGCGGCCATTGGAGGGTGAACCAACGGCAAAAGGAAGACCTTTCTCTCTGTCTCTCTCTCACTGTCCACTCTGCCTGTCAAAAAAAAAAATAAATAAAATAAAATAGAAGTTACCTTAGAATTTAAGTTCATTTCTAGTTAAACCTTCTTTTTTGGAACAATTAGGTAACTTTTATATGACATTTATCAAAATAGTTTATGATACTCATGATGTTAAATTAAAAAAAATTAAGAACTTGGTATGAAACTACTTTTCAGTTTCTAATATGTGAATAATGTATTATTTCATTTTAGGTTTTCTTCATATTTCTGTTAGAAAGATATCAAAATAGAGCCAGGAATCTCCAATTTACTACCCATGGAGACTTCAGGTTTCTAAGAGAGATATGGAGAGACATCAAATAGAATCATGTAGCTCATACTCATAGTGTTTGGTTCTGAAATTCCATTTCAGAAATGATCAGTTGTACCCCACACAAGTGTGAGCCTCCTGCACTCTTTCTTGCTCATCTAGAGAGGTGGTTGACTCTGACTCTTTTTCTTTATATCTACAACCTCCTATTTACTGAATATGATATAAAGGGATTCAGAAACACGAATATTAGGAGGATATCACACACAAGCACTGTAAGATGTATTCCTTTACTTCAACCAGAGTAGCTCGTTCAAACTCTTCCTTACTAGCTTCGTTTTTGTTCCATCATCTTCCTCCTAAAAGTCAATTGAGATTCTTCATTACCCACAGAAACATCACTATCCACATGTTTCCCAGCCCATTTTTTTTGTCTGCCTTATCAAAAGCATTGCATCTATAGCAGTCAAACAATATATGCTTATGGCACTGCATAAGGAAAAATAAATGAAGATGAATAGTGACTGAAATAATGTGATTTCTGAACCCTTCTCTTCAAAAGATAAAGAAATCAAGAGCAGCATTTTTTATGAAAGATAAAAATACAGGTGAAATTTTTCTACTAAACTTTTTTGAGTATGAAGTGCCAAAGAGACAGAAAAAGATTCCACTGGACATTCAGAACAAAATCCAAGAAGAATAGGAATAAGAGCTTTTGATTTTGGAAAGAATGTTTAATTGCTTTCATTCAGAATGCCAATAATGAACAGAATGCTGGCATTCCTCATTGCTTAAAAGAGTAATTGCAAAAACCTGGCTGAGAAGGAGGCCCTTCAAGTGTTGTTTGAACTCCACTTTTCTCTATTTTCTTTTAATAGTCTAAGCTTTTACTTACACCTATGGAGCACCTACACTTGAGGAAGTCTTCCCCATATTTATCAAAAGACTCATTAGCCTTTTTGTTTAGGTGAAGTCTCAGTCCTCTATCATTTCTGTAAAGCATGCTGTGATTAGGAAACTGACTGTACTGTGGTGCTCAGAGCATGGCCCTAATACAACTGGACATATTGCCTTTTAATTTCAATCATCAGGAAGCTATCCAGCCTGGCCAAACTTGCTCTTACCTGACAAGACAGGCACTAATAATAAAAAAAAAAAAAAAAAAAAAAAAAAAAACAGGATTGGAGTAATGTTGAAGCTCTTTATGAAGTTATCAGAAAAGGGAAACATTGAAAAAGGAAACACAGGATACACTTTCAGAAATTTCATTCTAAGGTAAAGACCAGGGGAAAATATGGAAGGAAGACAGCATGGATAGTAAGCTATAGCAAATATGGACACATCTGTAGAAGTGGTTTAAGAAAAACATCAATGTAAAACCCATATTGAAAATGCAAGAAGGGAGTGTTGGCACTTTAAGGTCAGTCAGCACATGTCCTTCTCCATCTACATTTGGAATCCACTGTGGTACAGATGTAGGAGTCATGGGAATGGAGACCAAATACAGTGTCACCTTTATTAACATTAATGCTTAGAGGAACAACAGGTGTATATCTAGGAGATCCAACCACATGCCTCACAAACACATGCCCCACCCTGAAGAGCAAACTACACCAGACACCGCATCTCATGAACAGGTTAGTATTGTTCCAGGTACTCTTACCAATTCAGTGCCTCCTAATATCTCAGATAGCTCTCAACTCTTCTGAGGGAGTGAGGGGCAAGGAGTATGGGAAGAGGAAGAAGGACAACTTAGTGACCCAAAGGGAGAAAGTACAAGCTGAGAGAGCCACAGGGGTTAATTAATTTTGTTTGTGATTCTAAAATAGTCCTCTCCTGGGGATGATGTTATGGCCTTTGTCACAGCAGTTTTGTTCTCACTTGCTAGAGAAGTTTTTTGTTTTTTCAGAGTTCATCATTTGATCTGATGAATGAATACTTGGCTCTAATTGTTAGGTATTACTGAAAATGAATTCATTGTCCAAAATTGGTGAATTTGTGTCTTATACAATGTACTTCAAAAAGCTTGTGGGAAGTGGACTTAAAAGATAAGTTTATTTTGGAACAAATGATTTTGAAATTCATGCATAGCTGTTGGTAGGCAATTCATGAATTTTTTTGAAAACTCATCATATGCATGAACTTCATATTTGTGCCAAAATATTATTTTTAAATTCCATTCTGTATACATATATAAGTATATTACTATTATGTAGATAAAAAGCTGAAATCTCTAATAAAGTTAACATCAGTATACATGAATTTTTCTTAAGGTTTGTTAATGGTCTTTGATAGAAGCAATGGTTTATCAATACACCAAATGATAAAATCTAGAAGCAGATAACCAGTAAGACAAAAAGAGGGGCAAAGAACATGCTTAAGTGGCTATTATTTTGAACAAAATCCATATAATTTCTAAGGTATTTGGAAATGCACAGCAATGTCAGAAAGACATTATATCTCAAGTGTAAAAGAAGCATCAGACTAGGAAATCAACGGTAGCATTGATCAGTAAGCCAACACAAGTTTTCATGCCAGATATTTTTTATACATATGATATGGGGTTCTGCTGCTTATCTGTAAGATTTTGCACACTGGGCACTCACAAAGCTAATAAACCAAAGCCACCTAGTAATGCAAACTGTCTTTCTGCATGACCATAAGACTGGTCTTTTTTGATGATTACAGTTGATGACATTTTCATTGCATAATAAATAAGAATTAGAAGCAGAAAGTCTTCCAGAGAGCTTTAAAACAGACTTTGCTTCTTTCTTAATTTTTGAATTTGGATTGTATATCAAATGAGTGAACAAATAGCAGATGCTTGGAGGAGAAGCGGAGTTCCAGATTTCAAACCAGGAATGCAAAACAAGTTGCTATTTCTGAAATTATTAATTTTCAGGTTGTTCTTATCCTCTCTAGAACTGCAGGTCACACTCATGGTGGCTTACTGATCATATATAAAAAGGAAATGGACTTAAATAATCAACAATTTGAGTATTTCAGAATGATAGCTCCACTATTGAAAATGCTATCACCAAACTGGATTAAAGGGGGAAAAAGTGAAAGTATTGGTGCAATGGTCAGTAGAATTTTCAGTATTTAATTATACTTTACTCATGTACATAGTTCAATCTTCCAAGAGATATTACCATCAATTAATATTTCAATGGTTAAAATATTTCCAGGTATCAAAACTTGTATCACCTTTTTTTTCAAAGATTTATCTATCCATTTGAAATGCAGAGAGACAGAGAGAGACAGAGACAGATAGGCACAATGACTGGGGTTGGTGCAGGTCGAGGCAAGGATCCTGGAGCTCCATTCCGGGCTGGCAGGGGCCCAAGGACTTAGTTAATCTTCTGCTGCTTTTCCAGTTACATCAGCAGGGAGCTGGATCAGAAGCAGAGTAGCTGGTATTCAAGCCCATATTATGACATGGGAGGATGGCATTGCAGGTGACAGCATAACTAACTGCACCATAATGCATGCTTATTTACCAACTTCTTTTGTGCAATCACCACATCACTAGACTTGTAATAACAACTTTTAATAATGTTAAAACTTTTTTGATAAAAATCTTAATAAAATACTAAATTAATAAAAACTCAGTGTGTCTTCAGTTTCATTGACACTCAACCTGATTTTTCATTAATCTCATTGGTTTGATTTCCTTTAGAAGCTTGAGCTTACATATATTTTCACCAGAGATAATAGTTTATATGTAATTATATTTAAGTAATTTTTTCATTAGTTCAAGACTTTGCTGTGGCTTCATACTATAATGACATCACCACACAGTGTTCCTTTTCAACTATCATTAAATTAAAACTGACCATCTTTGTGATGTTTGAGGGCATGTGCTGTCAGGGCAGGCAAATCTGAATGTTCTCCACTGTACTGCACTGCACTGCCAGTGAATTACCTGAACTTTCCAGCGATCACCTGTACCACTCACATATGTGTTTTTGGAATAAAAAAAAGTAGGTTTTTAAATGACCAGCACAGTACCCAGGACATTTTTACATTACCAGCACAGAACTTTGAGAAAATCAGCTGTTGTCATGATGATCTGGGAGCCACCTCCCATTGCATCTTTAATAAATCGCAGTATGTATCACACCCCTAATTTAGTAATGCCAACCAGAATATTTACATCCAAGTTCAGTTACTTCACATTTAGTGATATCACCACACTTAGTTTTCTCATGTGCTTCCTGATGAAAGACTAGATCCGAGGACACCTGCATGCAAAGAAAAGTCTTAAAATTGATGTGAAGAGAGGCATGTCAAGGTGGGTATATCAGTGATCTCCACTGGAGATATATCAACAGAATACACCTGTGTTTATTTAATCATAAATATTAGCATATGTATACATGTATATTTATACACAAAGAGATACAGGGAGAGATTGTAAGACTTCCAGAGTTTGGTTTATTTTACAAAACTGGCTCACAGGGTGGTAGGGAGTGACAAGTATGGAATCTGTAGAGCAGGCAGGGGCTGGAAATTCATGTGGGAGTTGATTCTGCAATCCTGACTCCATACTTTACACAGGAGAAGGCTGGCAAAGCAGGGAAGATTTCTGCCCAGCAATTGTAAAGAGAGTTCCTTCTCTGGTAACCTTTGTATGAGGCTCATTCATTGGGGATAATC
This sequence comes from Lepus europaeus, assembly GCF_033115175.1. Lineage (NCBI taxonomy): Eukaryota > Metazoa > Chordata > Mammalia > Lagomorpha > Leporidae > Lepus > Lepus europaeus. The sequence goes on along the minus strand of NC_084828.1, from coordinate 17,629,090 downwards.
TGCTTTACTCAAAGTCTACTAATTTAAGTGTGAACTGTATCAAAAATATCTTCTCAGCAATGTCTAGACTGACACAACTGGACACCACACTTCAGTTCAAGTTGAAACATGAAATTAGCCACGACGATAGGTTTCTCAGAAAGGAACATAAACACTCAATAAATGATTTATAATAAAGATCCAAAACTTAGAATATTAACATCACTCTAACAAACACAATCCAGATATTAACACAAGACTTGAATTTTGTTCCTGTTATTAAAAATACAGTTTGCATTATGATTCTAGTATTTTAAAACCGCTATGTCACAAATGTTAGTAAAATGATGCAATCTTATCTATGGTAGGATCTACACCCTGACACCATCCTAGGCTCTAGCCCCCACTGCCATTGCTGGATGGTGTCAGGGTGTAGATTGCGCCATAGTTAAGACTGTGCCATTTTCCTAACAGGCACCCTGTTAATTTTTATTAACTAGCTGGCCTGGGAGGAGAGCAGTATTTATTTTATATGTTATACTTATCCTGAATTAAATTGGCTGTTAAAAAAATATCAATTGTTAGTAAAATAGTACCATCTTCCTAAACCCAGCCTGGCTTACTTGAAGTCACGTGACCAAGTGGCTCAATCACAAGCATCAGTTCTACCCCCACCCTTATCTCAGAACCAGCCCTTGTCCATGTCTACTCCCCCTGCTTTATCTATGATCCTCTCTAACACCCTCCTCCAGAGCAGCAAAGGCACATTTGAGATTGGGCCATCTCCATGCCATCAATCTCCAGCCCTAGTCCTCCAACTGGTCTTTGCCTCTCCTCTTCCGGATCCAATTTACCATAAGAATAGCAAGGGAGTGGTATTTCCATCCTTTTGAACTCACAGTTTACTATAAACAAGTCACCTATCACTCCCTTCTGAAAATCAAGTCTTTTGATGATTTTTTCCCTGCCTTGTAATTGAATGTCAAGCTGATTTCAGCAGGTCTCCTCAATTCCTACAAACTAGATTTCCTGGTCCCATTAGCAAGCATTTCCTAGATGTTTCATTCACTAGCTCTGGGTTAAAGTCTAATTATCCCTTTTGCAGACAGTTTTTCCATCCAGACTCCCTTTAGATACAGTCTGCATATGGTCTGAACCTCTGTAGACAAGTTTCAGCATGTCTCTGGTATCCCCTGTCTTCCTTCTTAAGTTCCCTCTTTTGGGTCACTTCTGTCTGGTCCTCCCTATGTAGCATATATCTCAGAGGAGGTTTACTCAGGAGAATTTTATTCCCCCACTATGCTTTTTCGTAACTTCACCTGCCTAGTCACCAAGCTAGGTGGGAACCAAAGCTGGCATTCTCTAGTTTTTTTATTTTTTTTTAACTTTTATTAAATAAATATAAAATTCCAAAGTACAGCTTATGGATTACAATGGCTTCCCTCCCCATAACTTCCCTGCCACCCGAACACTCCCCTTTCCCACTCCCTCTCCCCTTCCATTCACATCAAGATTCATTTTCAATTCTCTTTATATACAGAAGATAAGTTTAGTATATATCAAGTAAAGATTTCAACAGTTTGCCCCCATATAGCAACTCAAAGTGAAAAAATACTGTTGGAGTACTAATAATAGCATTAAATAACAGTGTATAGCACATTAAAGACAGAGATCCTACATGATATATTTTTTAAAAATTAATTAATTTCCTATGCAATTTCCAATTTAACACCAGGTTTCTTTTTTTCATTTTCAATTATCTTTATATACAGAAGATCGATTCAGTATATACTAAGTAAAGATTTCATTAGTTTGCACCCACACAGAGACACAAAGTATAAAATACTATTTTAGTACTAGTTATAGCATCACTTCACATTGGACAACACATTAAGGACAGATCCCACATGAGATGTAAGTACACAATGACTACTATTGTTGATTTAATAATTTGACACTCTTGTTTATGGTGTCAGTAATCTCCCTAGGCTTTAGTCCTGAGTTGCCAAGGCTTTGGAAGACTTTAGGGTTCACAGACTTTGATCTTATTCCGATAGGGTCATAGTTAAAGTGGAAGTTCTCTCCTCCCTTCAGAGAAAGGTACCTCCTTCTTTGATGGCCCCGTTCTTTCCACTGGGATCTCACTCACAGAGATCTTTCATTTAGGTCTTCTTTTTTTTTTTTTTTTTTCTTTTCCATGGTATCTTGGCTTTCCATGCCTAAAATATTCTCATGGGCTCTTGAGCCAGATCCGAATGCCTTAAGGGCTGATTCTGAGGCCAGAGTGCTATTTAGGACATCTGCCATTCTATGAGTCTGCTGTGTATCCCGCTTCCCATGTTGGATCATTTTTTCCCTTTATGATTTTATCAGTTAGTATTAGCAGACACTAGTCTTGTTTGTGTGATCCCTTTGACTCTTAGACCTATCAGAGTGATCAATTGTGAACAGAAATTGATCACTTGGACTAGTGAGATGGCATTGATACATGCCACATTGATGGGATTGTATTGGAATCCCCTGGCATGTTTCTAACTCCACCATTTGCGGCAAGTCCGATTGAGCATGTCCCAAATTGTACATCTCCTCCCTCTCTTTTTCCCACTCTTATATTTAACAGGGATCACTTTTCAGTTAAAATTTCAACATGTAAGAATAATTGTGTGTTAATTACAGAGTTCAACCACTAGTACTAGAACAACAACAGCAAAAATAAATACTAAAAAGGATAAAGTATTAAGTTGTTCATCAACATTCAGGACAAGAGCTGATCAGGTCATTGTTTCTTATAGTGTCCAGTTCACTTCAGCAGGTTTCCCCTTTTGTGCTCAGTTAGTTTTCAAAAGAGGAAATCCAAATGGCCAACAGACACATGAAAAAATGTTCAATATCACTAGCAATCAGAGAAATGCAAATCAAAACCACAATGAGGTTTCACCTCACCCCGGTGAGAATGGCTCACATTCAGAAATCTACCAACAATAGATGCTGGAGAGGATGTGGGGGAAAAGGGACACTAACCCACTGTTGGTGGGAATGCAAAGTGGTTAAGCCACTGTGGAAGTCAGTCTGGAGATTCCTCAGAAACCTGAACATAACCCTACCATACAACCCAGCCATCCCACTCCTTGGAATTTACCCAAAGGAAATTAATTTGGCAAACAAAAAAGCCATCTGCACATTAATGTTTATTGCAGCTCAATTCACAGTAGCTAAGACCTGGAACCAACCCAAATGCCCATCAACAGTAGACTGGATAAAGAAATTATGGGACATGTACTCTATAGAATACTATACAGCAGTAAAAAACAATGAAACCCGGTCACTTGCAGCAAAATGGAGGAATCTGGAAAACATCATGCTGAGTGAATTAAGCCAGTCCCAAAGAGACAAATATCATTTGTTTTCCCTGATCGGTGACAACTAACTGGGCATTCTCTAGCTTTAAAACACCTTTTCTAAGGCTTTCTCCATGAAGGCTCATTGTCAAAATCAAGCCAATTAGATAAGACTCAAGATTAAGAGGCATAGAACAGGGGCTGGGGATGTGGCACAGTGAGACTTTAACCCAGAGCTAATGAATGAAACATCTAGGAAATGCTTGCTAATGGGACTAGGAAATCCAGTTTGTAGGAATTGAGGAGACATGCTGAAGTCAGCTTGACATTCATATGGACGCCGGTTTGAGACTGGGTCTTCCACTTCTGATCCAGCTCCCTGCTTTAGCCTGGGAAAACAGTAGAAGATGGCCCAAGTCCCTAGGCCCCTGTGCCCATGTGGGAGACCCAGAGGAAGCTCCTGGCTCCTGGCTTTGGATCAGTTCAGCACTGGCCAATATGGCCAGTTGGGGAGTGAACCAGTGGATGGAAGATCTCTCTCTCTCTCTCTCTCTCTCTCTCTCTCTGCCTCTCCTCTCTCTGTGTAACTGTGTAACTCTTACTTTCAAATAATAAATATTTTTTTTAAAGGCACAGAACAGCAATTTTTCTTCATGTAGGGGAACAAACGGACAGTATATATTTGAAGGCAGAGGATCAGTCTACACACCACTAGTAAAGGGAACTGACCACTCCCTGTGTGTGCTATTCTGACAAATATATACCCCAGGCTACAGGTGTGGAAGGCTGAGTGAATGTGGATAAACATGCTAAACCCACCCTCACCTTCTTCACTTCCTTGTGGGCTTCAGTGCATGTCTGGATGCCATAGGGAGTGAGAGAATTTTGAGAGACATCTTCAACCCTGAGCTTAAAGAAAAATGCCTCATCTATTTCTACACCACTATTTGGCCTGGTTGATATTTCATCCATTAGCTCTGCGTTAACAGCCAGAGCTCTCTTCCTAAACCTTCCTCCTCCATTCTGCCTCTCCCTCTCTTTTAACCTAGCTACTTTGGCATCTGTTCTGCCCTGCGTCAAGGGAGCCATAAAACCTTGAGAGAAGTTTCAGAAATTCTACACCCATATATCTCTCTTAACCTACATGAAATAATGGTCAAGACTACTGGCCCTTCAAACCAGCTCTCTCACTGGGTTAATTACTATTTCCAGAACATATCTCCTTTTCTATAATTCCCCTTATTCTGTCACCCATCGGATTCTCTTTAGGAATCTCTGGAGGGGTGCCCATCTGCCCTGATGGATGTCTTCCCTGTTAAACCTAACATAATTGTGAACAATAACTTGCAAAACTTGTTCTACAACTTAGTTTAACAGGTTTCTAATAGCAATGTGTATCTCTGATTTAATGTCACCAATTTATGGTTAACAGAATAGAATTCTATATAAATACAACTTTGACCTTAATTCAGATGGAGGTATGATATAATATCAGCATCTTCAGTCATCCAGGTGTAATTGCTAAATGTAAATTGGGTAAAGGCAAATTAGATAAATGCGTCTAAATGTAAACACTGGTACTCTTAGAACTTTATATTCTTTAGAAAAACTGTTTCAGTTTGTTAAAAAATATGCTTTCATAAACTGTCTATAAAAAATAGTTCAACACTGCTTGAAAGTAACTAAGGCTAAAATCTGATATATTATCTTATTTAGAAAATGTTGTCTTGGAGATTTTTAAAGCTTTTTAAAGGGTTATTTCAAAATGTAAATCAAGGAAATCAGCAGGTGGAAAGTAAAAGCTATTAGTTGACATAGAACTAAAATCTGATCCTCTGTTAAAGCAATGAGACTTTTACAATATTTTGAAATCATCTTAAAAATTTGTTTAAAACCTGTAGCCTCCTCTTTTAATAGTTTTATTTAATTGGTGACTTGATTTTCTAGACAGCTCCAGTAAGCTATTTTCTGTTCCCTAATTCTCACTCTGTTAAAACTGTTCCAAGTTATGGCATATTATTCCATGCACTAGCTCTTAAATTTAAGATTTTATTTCCAATTTTTGGAACTACCAAAGAGACACAGATTTTGTGTTCTGTTAAAGTAATTGATTATGTTCTCTCAATGTCTCTGTTACGTTCTGATTGTTTAAAACAGCTGAGTTTTTATTAAGAGTTATGCCTTTTTAAAATATATGGTTATTCCACAACATTTGAGTAATTGCTTTGTAACGTTGATCAAATCTGGTCTATATTATGGAATGATGTTAAGGGATCCTATTTCTACCAGATATTCTGGAATGTCTGAACAGGCATTCAAAAAAAAATAATAATCAAAGTTCCAAATTCTTTGGACTTTGATATTTCTCGTTAGGCCTCTGGAAATATCAAAAGATATATGTCTCTCCTTTTGTAGAGACACCAACTAATCAGGCTATTTGGATTATATTACAAGTACTGTCAAGATGTGAAGTGGTATTAAATTTTAAGTTATGATGTAAAATGCTACTTATACAAATGTTCAAAAGTTAAAAAAAAAAAAAGTCTAATGATCTTATGTTACCAGACATGATGATTATCTTAATGAGAAAGGCCCAGAGGTCTAAAAGGAATAGATATTTTGTAGAATCCTATCATAGACTTCTAGATTAGACCATCAAAGATTAAGAGATAGGACTTAAGCACCCCTTGACTTGCATCATCTTAAGTTTCCCCCAGTCTGCTTTAACAAAACCAGGAGGAAGAAAAAGCTAAGGAGCAGAAGCAATGTAAAGATAGGTGGCAGGACAATTAATGGCTGTGATCTTCCATCAAGCAGACCCAACAGGCCAGTCCACTGCACTGGTTTATATGGAAAGCCAGGGCTGTAATAGAAATCAGCTTATGAAGAGCTCTGGCAACTCTGCCTGCCAAGAGTTGGGTCACTGAAAATGAAACTACCCAGGAGTTGAAGGACTGCAGGTCAGAGCTGCAGACCTTTGTGGCTCTAAGCTGAAAATCCCTTCACTCTGCCCAGCTTCCAAAGTAACCACTTGCTAATGAGTAGGGTCAGCAATATTGCAGGCAGAACTTTAAATTTCCTGTTAGATGCCACTTGCCTTCACCTGACCAGCTCTCCTCCCAGACCAGCTAGGGAATGGAAGTCAACAGGGTGCTTTTCCAAAGGAGGTTCGCACCTCCCTTATGATGTATCCCATGTGAAGAGATAGTCAGGTTTGAGCCTCATAACTGGCAAGGCCTTAAAGCCCTCCTGATCATTATCAATCCCCTTCTGTCAGTTTCTACTTGCCTCTCAATGGGGAAACTTGCTTGTGGTTTGGAAGCACCTTTCTTAGATCCTCTAATAATGATTCCATCCTTTATTCTAGACCCTGTCTAGCCTACTTGAGGCCTCATTTCTTTGTAATCACACCCTCTATTCTTAGATCAATGGCTCTGCTCCTAACCCATGTGTATTGATAGTCCTCTCCTCCTCACAACATTATCTACAGACAAACTCCTCCTCTCCCCTTCTTTATGGAGACCCCTCATCACTTGGTTGATACTGCTCCTAGGATGATCGGCTACTAATTCATCCTGGCTTTTATACTATATTGGCAAATCGCTTCTCGGCCTTTTGGCTAAGATCAAGTGTAGTATACTATATTGGCTGTTTAAGTGTTTACAGGAAGTGATAATGGAATGAACCAAACCCTTCACCAACCAGGTGGTCAAATAAATGCTACTACAGGGATATACTCGGCTCCCCACCCAGGATGTCATGACTTTAGACATTGCCCCATACCAGTGCAGAGTAATACGTTACCCCATGTCAGCAGGAAGCAGCTCTAGAAAATAGATCATTGTCCCTCCACCTGTCCTGGATGTTTGAGGATGATGGAATCCCACACAACACTTGCTTTATAAAAAACAAAACAGGGGAATGTTATTAAAATAGTACCATCTTCCTAAGCCCAGCCCAGCTTACCAGAAATCAGGTGACCAAATGGCCCAGTCACAAGCATCAGCTCCACACCCACCCTAATGGGATTTGCTGTTCTCACTTGCTTACCTCTGCAAAGCTGTGTAAGACCAGTTCTCCCAGTACAGGTTGCTGTTTTGTGCATGGGGAGGCAGCCTGTCAGGTTTCCCCCACTTGACAATAAACCTTTTCCCTTATTCCAGTGTTTGGTGTGTTTTGTGGTGGCCTTTCCTTTCACCAATATTTGCTAAATCAATATTAATCACTTAAGAAAAGTTTGATACATGTATTTTCTTATAATCTAACATATTTATCAGCATTATATAAATGCATGCATTTGGGGTGGATGGTTCTGAGCTTTGACTAATGTAAACAGCTATGCAACTTATACCACAACAGGACACAGAACATCATTATCACCACAAAAAGTTCATGCATGGTCCTTTTCAACCAATTCCCGTGCCATGTTCTGATCCCTGGAAAGTGCTGGTCTGTATTTTAGAGCTCTGATTTTCCTTTTTCTAGAGTTTCCTACAAATGGAATCATCTTGTAGGCAGTCTTTTGAGCCTACCGTCTTTAACTTGTTAACTTGTTTTTAGCTACCCTCATGAAGCTCTTGAGATCCAATCATGTTGCTGTCTGAATAAACCTCAAAACCCTCTATGTAGTATGTATATACAAACTGTAATGGGTCAATTGGATATCTCTATACTTCTAAATGTTCATTTATATGGCCAGGCAAAGATATCTAATTATCACAAATGAGAGAAAAGTTTAAAGAAAAAATTGAAAAATGGTTTCTCATTGCATTTAACTTTAATTGGTCTTAAATACAATTAAGAAAAAGGACTTAACAGGCATTTGTAAGAGAGAAAATTCAAATGACCAACAGACACTTGGAAAAATGTTGAGCATCATTAGCCATCAGGGAAATTCAAATCAAAACCACAAAGAGGTTTCACCTCAACCCACCTAGAATGGCTCTCATACAGAAATCAAGAAACAGCAAATGCTGGCAAGGATGTGGAGAAGAAGGAATTTTAATCCATTGTTGATGGGAAAGTGAACTAGTACAGCCACTGTGGAAGACAGTACAGAGATACCTGAGAAATCTGAATATAGACCTAACATATGACCCAGCCATCCCACTCTTGGGAATTTACTCAAACATGAAGAAATCAGTATATGAAAGTGATCTGTACCTGCAGATCAACTCACAATAGCTAAGATATGGAATCAACCCATGGGTGATGAAGACATGAGTATGCACACATAAAACTTAACCAGTTGGTTCATTAAATACCTATGCATGTAAGCACATGTAAGAGTCCTCAATGAAGCCGGCACCACGGCTCAATAGGCTAATCCTCCTCCTGCGGCGCTGGTTCTAGTCCCGGTCGGGGCAACGGATTCTGTCCCGGTAGCCCTTCTTCCAGGTGAGCTCTCTGCTGTGGCCAGGGAGTGCAGTGGAGGATGGCCCAAGTGCTTGGGCCCTGCACCCCATGGGAGACCAGGAGAAGCACCTGGCTCCTGCCATCGGATCAGCATGGTGCGCCGGCCACAGCGCGCCTACCGCGGCGGCCACTGGAGGGTGAACCAACGGCAAAGGAAGACCTTTCTCTCTGTCTCTCTCTCACTATACACTCTGCCTGTCAAAAAAAAAAAAAAAAAAAAAGATTCCTCAATGAATAAAAACTCCTTGCAGAGTACATCTCGTCATCTGGAAAGGTACTCTGAGACAACAAAATCAGCTTGATCAGATCAGGTTTCAACTCCACAATTAAAATATACTCATATTTTCTGTTAAGCCAATAGACAGAAATGACATGTTCCATTACTAAATTTGTTTATAGAAAATTTAAAATGTTTAAATTATATTTTTATTTATTTGAGAAATGGAAACTGACAGAGGTCCCATCCTCTGGTCCACTTCCCAAATGCTCACAGTAGCTGAAAGGAGTCAGCCCAAAGCAAGAAGCCTAGAACTCAACCCAAGTCTTCCACATGGGTGGCAGGATCTCAATTACTTAAGCCCTTGCAGCTGTCTTCCAGAGTTTGCACTGGTGTGAAGCTGGAATCAGGAATCAGAGACAAGAATCAAACTCATCCACTCCATCATATGTGAGATGTAGGTACTTTAACCACTATGCTAAATACTTGGTCCCTGTAAAGCAATTTTTAAATATACTTCACCTTCAAATATGACATTTTAATAGTTTTACTTAAATTACACTAACAATTTGTTGTGGTTAAAAGGAAAATTGTAATGGTAGGTGTGTGGCACAGCAGTTAAGATGCTGCAGCCCATACTGCAATGTCCTTGTTCCCTTTCCAATTTTAACTTTCCTCTCAGTATCCTAGTAGAAACCAAGTAATGGCTCAAATGTTTGGGTCTCTCCCACCCACTTGGGAGACTGACATTGAGTTCTGGATCCTGGTTTGGGCAGGTCCCAGGCTTGACTGCTGGGGAGATTTTGGGGGGAGTCAACCAACAGATGGAAAATCTCTCTCTCTCTCTCTCTCTCTCTCTCTCTCTCTCTCTCTCAGGATTTCAAATACAATTTAAAAATGGAAATAAAAATTTACCAAATAAAAACAGAAAACCCCATGTTGGATCATTCTCTCCCAACATGGGAAGCGGGATACACAGCAGACTCATAGAATGGCAGATGTCCTAAACAGCACTCTGGCCTAAGAATCAGCCCTTAAGGCATTTGGATCTGGCTGAAGAGCCCATGAGAATATCCTAGGCATGGAAAGCCAAGACACTCTGGCAAAAAAAAAAAAAAAAAAAAATGAAAATGAAAGATCTCTGCTAGTGAGATCCCAGTAGAAAGAACGGGCCATCAAAGAAGGAGGTACCTTTCTCTGAAGGGAGGAGAGAACTTCCACTTTGACTATGACCTTGTCTAAATAAGATCAAAGTCGGCCAACTCAAAAGGCTTCCATAGCCTTGGCAACTCATGACCAGAGCCTAGGGAGATTACTGACGCCATAAACAAGAGTGTCACTTTATAAAGTCAACAACAGGAGTCTCTGTGTACTTACTCCTAATGTAGGATCTGTGTCCTTAAGGTGTTGTTCAATGTGAATTAATGTTATAACTAGTACTGAAACAGTATTTTACACTTTATGTTCTGTGTGGGTGCAAACTGATGAAATCTTTACTTAATATATACTAAATCTGGCCGGCGCCGTGGCTTAACAGGCTAATCCTCCGCCTTGCGGCGCCGGCACACTGGATTCTAGTCCCTGTCGGGGCACCGATCCTGTCCCGGTTGCCCCTCTTCCAGGCCAGCTCTCTGCTGTGGCCAGGGAGTGCAGTGGAGGATGGCCCAAGTGCTTGGGCCCTGCACCCCATGGGAGACCAGGAGAAGCACCTGGCTCCTGCCATCGGAACAGCGCGGTGTGCCGGCCGCAGTGCGCCTACCGCGGCGGCCATTGGAGGGTGAACCAAGGCAAAAAGGAAAACCTTTCTCTCTGTCTCCCTCTATTGTCCACTCTGCCTGTCAAAAAAAATTAAAAAAAAAAATATATATATATATACTAAATCTATCTTCTGTATATAAAGATAATTGAAAATGAATATTGATGTGAATGGAATGGGAGAGGGAGCGGGAGATGGGAGGGGTATGGGTGGGAGGGAAGTTATGGAGGGGAAAAAAGCCATTGTAATCCATAAACTGTACTTTGGAAATTTTTATTTACTAAATAAAAGTTTAAAAAAAATAAAAACAGAAAACCTTAAACTTTTTTATATATACACAAAACATATATTTTATATATATATATATGTTTTGCATATGTGTGTATATATATATATATATCCAGTAACACATATATAGTTATGTTTAATGTAAAATGTGAACTTTTAGTTTAGTTTAGAATTTGTAATTGTAGGCTGGTGCCGTGCTCACTTGGCTAATCCTCTGCCTGAGGCGACCGCACCCCGGGTTCTAGTCTCTACTAGGGCGCCGGGTTCTGTCCTGGTTGCTCCTCTTCCAGTCCAGCTCTCTGCTGTGGCCCAGGAAAGCAGTGGAGGATGGCCCAATTGCTTGGGCCCTGCACCCACATAGGAGACCAGGAGGAGGTACCTGGCTCTTGGTTTCGGATTGGCGCAGCGCGCCGGCCATATCAGCCACTTGTGGGGTGAACCAATGGAAAGGAAAACCTTTCTCTCTGTCTCTCTCTCTCTCTGTCTAACTCTGCCTGTCCAAAAAAAAAATTGTTATGATCAAAGCAATGCAAAATATCCACTAAATAAAATGTAAGGCACACATATTTCATTACATATATTCTCGTTCCCTATACTATAAGGAAAAATTGTAAATAAAGGGTGACTTCTTAATTATCTGTGTAGTATTTACTTATAACAGAGGAAGATATAGAACACATATCTTTTATTGAGGACTTTTGTTAAATACATCATATGTACCAAAGCACCTATGAGGTATCAGGATGCAGGAATATGATCAAAATTAAAGCCTCAAGGATTTATAGTAAGAAGGCAGATACACATACAGATAGTTATAATATGATGTTGAAATTGGGTCAGAGATACAGATATTATGCCAAAGTCTATAAAACACAGTTCCAGCCCAAAGAACTTAAAATTCTAACTACCAAGTGAAACTCATTAAAAACAAAACTCAGTGTTAACTTCTCTAAAACTTGATATTTATGGTAACTAATCTTTAAATGTGATACAATCATCTAATTGCAGAGTCCGTATTTTTGTTTAGGCATGTGTGTATGTGTAGATACACGATGAAACAAATGCAAGTGAAAGAAGGAAGATGATATTGTTGTCATGTGTTTTGCACTCTAAAAGTTCCCTGATAAACATCTGACAATGAGTCCAGGCTTAAAGGATCTCTTTGCCAAGTACCAGTGGGCAGAACAAATGACCCACACATCAGGACTTTATAGACCTCTGTTACATGTACTCTCAGACAGAAAGCAGACACCTCACCATCTGCTTTGCTTCATGCTGATCACTCTCTTTCTAGGTTAGATAACATCCACAGAAACCATAAACAGATCATATATTACATGATAATTACCATTTTTAAAGGTAATAGAACAAGAAATCTATTTTCCTATATCACTGACTCCAGTGAGTTTAAAATTCAAATGATAAACAAATATCTGTTCAATGAAGAAATTAAATTAAAGCAAATTTTGACCATGCACTTAAGGAATCTGGGATAGGTTTTCATACAATTTTCCTGAAATTGTCTTTATAACACAATACTACATAGGTCAAAGATCAGGGTGTTTAAACAATATATATTCTAAAACAGATAGTCTTCCACAGGGGAACTGTGGAAGAAGTCAGAATATATGGCATACTACAAAGGCTTCCACTATGCCATAATATCAGTCCTCATTATTATAGTGGAATATTTTAGCTCAAAATGGAATTTTCATGGTGAAAATGCCAAGAAAATTCATGATGATGAACTCCATATTTGCCAAATAATATTGTAAGAATGTTGCCCTGAACCATATAACTATACAAGCAAATATTGAAGGCTTTTCAGTCTGTTCACTTGGAAACCATTTTGTGATAACCAGAGAAAGTTGGTGTCTTGTCTTACGGTACTTCCTTACACATTCTTTTTAACTTCAAAGATGTCTCAGATCTTTATTAATCACACAGTGAAGGATTTTGGTCACAGAACTATATTGCTTCTTTTGTTTTACAAGGTCTTCAACCTTCACTTCCCTATAATCATACAAGTACAGTGTTAAGATCCTATAACAAAAATACTTGATGACGAATTCACTTGATGCTGAGAATTCAAGGCCATCAAATATGTCTATTCTGCTGCCAGGCTCATATCTAGCAAAGAACTTAAGATTTAATATGCTTTTTGACTCCATGCAGAAAACCATATTAAGACAACAACAAGCCCCTGGAAACATCGTGACATGATGTGCCCTTACACTAAATGGAAAAAGAAAAACAATTCGTGCATACTCCCTTCATTCCTCTGCAGTTACAAATCTATAGCTTTGACTTTGCCTTCATAGATACATTTCCAGAAAGATTTGGCTATAATTTTTGCTTAAGATGTGTTTATTTATTTGAAAGCAGAGATACAGAGAGAGAAAGAGAGAGGGAGAGAGAAAGAGAGAGAGAGAGAGATCTTCCATCTGCTGGTTCACTCCCTAAATGGCTCCAATGGCTATAGCAGGGCCAATCCACAGCCAGGAGTCAGGGACTTTACTTGGGCCATCTTCTACTGCTTACCCAGGCACATTAGCAGGGAGTAGGATTGGAAGTGGAGTAGCCAAGACTTAAACTGACATTATATGGGATGCTGTCACTGTAGGTGAAAACAGCCTTCTTCTACACCAAAATGCTGGCCCCTGTGTATAAGTGTTATATGAAGTGTGGTCTCTTGGTTTTCCTCTTCTCTGACCATATTTTCTGTCCCTTTTGAAAGCATCTCACTTCCTGTCATTTAACTCATGATCCAAATCTAACTCCTCTTTCCATCCTATACTGTCTCAATTGCCAACTGTACTCATGCTAAAGTCTCAATAACTTGACAGATAGCTTATCAATTAGTATCTGCAGTTCTATTTCACCAGCTACTTAAGATCTCACAAATATGAACGCTTGATCTCATATTTGTATCTTCCTGTATTCCAATGCTATCTAGACTTAGACATCCTGTTTAAAATTAGAGTATGTCTAAAGGCTTTGTTAAAATGGAATCAAAAGATAGGTTTTGGTGCAAAAACTTTTGAAATATATTAATGGAAAAGGGTGTTCAAAAACTCAATGATTATGCATGAATTTTGATTTTTTACCCTAAATTTATCTTTTAATTTCATTTTATATGACCCTTTTGAAGTTGAACCTTTATGAAAGAGCTAGCAGGTAGTATACAGGGAGTGTGAAAAAGTCAAAGAGAACAGGATGTCCAGCATAGATAGGTTGCAACTGGCCTAAAACCAGAGAGGGAAATCCCTTTGTTATGGCAAGTGAATCATGTTTGGTATCAGAAAAATGAAAAATGTTCCTAACAGCTCTTAATTTCATTTTTAGTTCAACATTAAGTCATCTACTGAAAGCGAAGAGAAAAACAGTTTGGTTGAAATTTTCATGAGAGCCCAGAGAAACATGATGGAATTATCATGGGATTTCAGAGTTCTCTGAGTATAGTGATGACTAATTTATAATGAAAGCATTTGTCCTGTGGTTGCAACTCTCTTTAGCTAGGTTCAATTTCTATTGTAATGTGGTGGTGAAAGACAGATGTAAACTTGCAATCCCTTATCCATGTTTCCAAAACCCCAAAGACATGAAAATCATTGCTTTGTTCAAATTCTTTTTACTGCAAACAAATGACTTTGTATGAATTGATGCAGAGTATATTCAAATTTCTGCTAATATAATTCATATTTCAACATATACTGATTGTGTTAGCTTATAAGTTACTACCTACATTCTACCAGTGGAGTTGCATTTTTTTTTTTAAATTTGAAACTGTGGACCAGTTAGCCTCAAGGTCTTTAGTAAGGTTGCAGATTTGATGTAAGTATCCACTCAGAATCAGGTTTGGAATTCTACTGGAGCTTACTTATTCTCTCATCTTTGGCAACTCTACCAGGGGAATTACATTATATGGGTACTGATAAATAAAATTCAAACTATTGGGGCTGGCGCTGTGGTGTAGTGGGTAAAGCCACTGCCTGTGGCACTGGCATCTCATATAGGAGCTGCTTCGAGTCCTGTCTTCTCCATTTCTGAACTAGTCCCTGCAAATGAGCCTGGGAAGACAGCAGAAGATGGCCCAAGTGCTAGGGTTCCTGCACCCATGTGGAAAACCTGGAAGAAGCTTCTGGCTCCTTGTTTCAGATCAACCCAGCCCTGGCCATTGCGGCCATTTCCGGACTGAACCAGTGGATGGAAGAACTTGATCTCTTTCTCTGTGTTGCTTCTATAACCCTGCATTTGAAATAAATAGTCTAAAAAATTAAACTATTAAGTTGTACACATTAAGTTCTACCTGCTGTTAATTGTGTGTGAAAATTAAGCCATCTTCTGATATATATCACAAGAAAATGTAACAAAATTTTTTCTGGGAAAGGTTTTAAAAGTACTAATTTGGGCCTGGCGCCGTGGCTCAACAGGCTAATCCTCCGCCTAGCAGCGCCGGCACACCAGGTTCTAGTCCCGGTCGGGGCTTCGGATTCTGTCCCGGTTGCCCCTCTTCCAAACCAACTCTCTGCTATGGCCTGGGAGTGCAGTGGAGGATGGCCCAAGTGCTTGGGCCCTGCACCCCATGGGAGACCAGGAGAAGCACCTGGCTCCTGCCTTCGGATCAGCACGGTGCGCTAGCCGCGGCGGCCATTGGAGGGTGAACCAACGGCAAAGGAAGACCTTTCTCTCTGTCTCTCTCTCTCTCACTGTCCACTCTGCCTGTCAAAAAGAAAAAAAGAAAAAGAAAGAAAAAAAAAAGTACTAATTTGACTCAATAAAATTACATGATTTTAAGAGGCTCTGAAATTCCCTTTTGTGTTCTTATTGAGAATGGATTCATATGATGGGAATGTATTAACTTTCATTTTAAACTGTTAACTTCCCATTCACATTAGTGTTCCTATATGAAATAATTAAGTAGCCTAAAATCTGTCAAGATTTTTTTAGGTCAGAGAAAAGGCCTTACTGGATAGTTTTGGCCGAGGATCAGAAGGTAGCTGGACTTGGAGCAGTGAACCTGTAAATGTCTAAGTGGTCTCAGGCCTTCTCCATATGATCTCTCTGTGTGGGCTCTTTGAGCTTCGGCACAGAATGATGACTCAAGTCTTTTGCACAAGGGTCCCAACAAGCAAAGTGAAAGTAACCTTTCTGAACTACTTGCAGAATTTACACCACATGACTAATACCACATCCTATTTGTTCCAAGCAAGTCATAAACCTAATTAGTTTTAAAGGGAGGAGAATAATGCCACACCTTAATCCCTATCAGCTCATCCTATTTGAGAATTATGGGAGCTGTCATAGCCTTCAGTGTTGCTGGCCCAAAGATCACACTTCATAGCCCTGTTTCTTTATCTTTCAGCAGGACTTTACATGATGGAGTATTTCCAAAATACAGTCTTCAATTCTTCCAAACCTAAAACTTCACACCAAGGATTTGTATTAGTTTCCTGCATCTGTTGAAAAGAAGTAAAGAGAGAGAGAGAGAGAGAGGAATTAAGGAAAGAAGGAAGAAAGGAAGAAGGGAAGGAAGGAAGGAAGGAAGGAAGGAAGGAAGGAAGGAAGGAAGGACACTTGGTTACTTAAAGCAAGACATATTTTATCTCACAGTTATGGAGGCCAGAAATCCTCAAACAAGGACTCAGAGGCCCTGCTCACTACTCCCCCTCTCCTAGAGGATAGGTGGGAGGTGGGGGTGGGAGGGGGCTCTGTGCCTTGTTCCCAGATTCTGGTGGCTGTGGGCTTCCGGGTGCATTGCTCTGATCCCTCCAACTTCACAGGCCTTCTCCTCTCTCTCTCTCTCTCTCTCTCTCTCTCTCTCTTTCTCTCTCTTTTTAACACCTACACTTGTCCGGATTTAAGGCCCATCTCAGTAAGTCAGGATGATCTCTTCATTTCCTTTAATTTAAGTATATCCACAAAGACCTATTTTCCAAATAAAGTAAACTTCATAAGTTCTAGGTATTGAACATACACATATTTAGGGAGTTGGCACCATTCAAAGTATCTCACCATGCTTAATCTATTCTGTGGATTTAATTACCACCTACTTAGAAATTCATATCCCAACCTTATAGATACCTCTTCTGAGTCCTACATCTGCATATTTATATATATATATATATATATACTTGCTCACTATACATCTCTTTTCCATAGTAGACAGGACCCTAACAAGTTTATCTAAATCTGCTCTTCAAGTATTTACTTTCTCAAAAATGGGAATTCATTTACCAGTTATACAATTGTCCATAGATACTAGTTGTTTCATTCACAGCCTGTATTAATAAAAAGATGTCATAACTCCATTATTTGAGAACTATCTCACAGCGTTCCCCACTTCTAACTGTACACACTGCCACAGCTCTGCCAACACCTGAAGTCATCAACATTGCAACTCCAGGATGAAGTTATGAAATCTGGGTGTCATCTTCATCACTTACTCTCTATACCTACTGAATCATAGGTGTTGCCACTGCAACCAACAACAAGCTCTCAAGCCTTTCTACGTACATTGATGTTTACTGTTAATATACCATTATCTGTCACCTGGACAACCACAGTAGCCTCTAAGTAATCGCTCATCTACCATCACTCCACTCTATGCCATTCCACTTCACAAAAATACAGTAAGTACACAAAAGTGTTCCTGTTACACTAGTACTTAAAATCTTCCACTACTTTTAAGTGATCTCATGGTAATATGTAAACTCCATCTTTATAACTTTACTTTTGTGACCACTCTCCAGCTCTCCAGGCTCATACCCCAGCATGTCCATGCTTGCTTTCAACCTGACTTCCTTCTTTCCACTAGGCCTCTGTGAGTTCTTGCTTATCTGCAACATTTTGTTCTTAATGTCATAATGATAAAAACTCTGATGAAGATTCCAGCATACCATATTGGAGTGCATGTATTAATTCCTAGCTCTGCTCCTGATACCAGCTTCCTGGTAATGTGCAACCTGTGATGCAGCAGGAGATGGCTCAAGTATTTGGGTCCTTGCCACTGATGTGGGAGACCAGACAATGCATTGATCTCATGGATTATAGCCTCCAAAACCAAAAGAAAATAAATTTGTGTTGTTTAAAATTACTAAATTTAAAACAATTAGTATTTTAATAATTTGTGACAACAATAAAAAATACAAAAATTAAATTACTAAATTTAAAAGTTAGTAATTTAATAATTTGTGACAGAAAAAAATAAAAAATACAAAGGGATTAAGGAGTTTTCTCTTTTTAAAATGGTTTGTTCTCCAATAAATAAAAAGAACCAGAATGCCACTATATTCTTAGAACTGTAACTATGAACTATATTGAATTTGTTAAAAATAATTAAAAATCAAAAAAAAATTTAAAAAGTAATATATAATCTTGAGGCAGAGAGGCAGAGAGAGGGAGAAGAAAATTGAAACTAAAACTAGGATGAGGTCATTAGGTCATTGGAAGAGCTACCTTAGGATTTAGGTGTGCTCATGGAATCCGTGAGCTCTTGTGAGAGTGACTTTTTACACCTGAATCTTTCTTGGGCTTCCTGTTTTGTGATGTAACCTCTTCCTCCTATGGGTGCTCTTCCCATTGTGATGATATCCATCACAAAGTGCTCACCAGAATCCAGCCAATGATGCTGCATTGCCCCTGAATCTCCAGAAATATAAGTCAAAGAAGCCTCTCTTCTTTAAAAAGTTTTTTTTAAGTTTATTTAGTCTTTCATTTGAAAGATATAAAAACAGAAAGAGACAAAGAAACCTCCTATTTGTTGGTTCTACCCCTAAATACCTGCAACAGCTAGAGTGGACCACAATGAAGTGAGGAGACAGGAGCATCATCTGGGTCTCCCGTGACCCAAGTACTAGTACCATCATCTACTACTTTCTAGAGGGTGGAGTTAGTAGAAAGTTGAATTGGAAGTCGAGGCAAGCTTCAAATGAAGCTCTTGGATAGAGGGTGTGGACATCCCAATCTATCTATTGATGCCCTGCAATGTCTACCCTTTCTCAGTGACTTCATTTTCACAGTGAGGGAGCAGCTGGAACTCAAGCATCTTTGCTGTCAACTTTCATCATGCTTCTCATCTTAGTATGGAGGAAATCACATTCAGAGACCAATTCACACTTGTAAAAGGGGGGAAGCGATTCATACTCAATGGGAACAATGAATTTTCAACAGTGAAATAGAGGTTAAGAGTGAACTAAAATATTTTAAAATGATAAATAACTAATTGTTCTTAAATGCAGATAGAAAAACTCTATCAAATTTTATTAAGCTAAACTTCTGGCTAGATGTCCCTCCTTTTGTTGTAGATCCAAATTTGATCACTCTCCAAGCCTTTTTCTATTGGCTTCTCTTAGAGTTGGCCTATTTCCAGAGCAGATGAAAATTATAGTTTCCCAAATCTGTATGACTTGTTACAAAATACATCTTCTTCTTTTACACAAAAAGGTGAAAGATTACTCAAACTCTGTTAGCTCATGGTTATCCTCAAATAGACAGAAATTTTAGAATTCTTTTTTTTATTAAATGTTGAATATACTTTTATTTTTATTCCTAAATTCTAGCTTATAAAGGAACTGTTCAATTCATAATTCATTTATTTATGAGTTAAATATTATATTTTCAGAGATATAACAGCCCAACAAAACAGATATATATTTAACATGCTTTTCATAATAAAAATATTCACCTCATTTTGAATTTCTAATATATAACATTGTGTTACTTTACAAGCACTGGTCTTTTTACAAACCATGTTAGAACTTTATGACTAAGATGCTTTCCCAGATTTTATAGAGGGAAATTAGTCCAATGTATCATCCCTGTTTTGTAAGAGTTTGCATATAAAATCGGTATATGGGGAGAAATTATAAATAATAAAGCAAATCCTTGGATCTAACACATCCCTAAAAGCACTATACTCCCTCTTCAAGCCATCCTCCATATTACTGCTACAGAAAGTCATAATGACCAAAATGTCATAACAAAAAATAATTATATTTTTCTTGGAAGAGTCAGGTAAGGCTTCCTTGAGCACTTGGAGCTCATAGTGCTGGGGAAGGGTTGTGAGTCCAGGAATATGGAAGGCAGACAATGGCAATAAGTGTGAGTCTCCGTGAGTGACTTTCTTAGGAGTCTTTGTGTCAGGAGAAATGGACCTGAGACTAAACAGTTGGGTTAAGGTCAGTGTCAGTCCATTTTCTTTTGATATTCTAAAACTTCAGATTGGGTAACATAAAAAAAGCAAATTTATGTCTTACTGTTCTGGAGGATGGTAAGTTCAAGAACAAGATGGTCTTCTTGCTGTGTCATACCATGGCAGACAGGTCATCAAGCATACATAAGACAGAGGAAAAATAAGCAATCTCATCCTTTTATCAGGAGCTGCCTATCAATATAACCTAAATCCATTCCTGAGTTCAATATAACCTTAATCCATTCCTGAGGGAAGTATCTCCATGATCCAAACACCTGCTCAAGAACATAGTTCTGTCATAGTGACAATGAAAAATCAACTTGCATTTCATAGGAAGCATTCAACCCATAACTGCTAGATTACAGAAAATCTTCAATGTCTTTCTCTAAAATTTGTGTTTAATCATTCTTGTTTATAATATTGTTTTCTTAAAATGGTCAATAAAATATAGTATTTGAGAGTGCAGGGAATAAAGCCAGCCTGTTTTGCTAGGATCTAGGCCAGCTGTCTATTGGAACAAAATACTTCATCCTTTTTAGTCTTTATCATCTTGAAAATCAGGTCATTAGCAGGCCTCCTCCTCATAATGTTGTTCTGAAGATTGAATGTGTGGATACAGAAAAGAGTAATGCCTAGTCCACAAAATATGCTGAGGAAATCTTGTTTTACCATTACACAGAACACTGATGTTAAGAAGCGTTTACACAAAGCTGAATACAATTTTTCTTTGCAGGTTATTCTATCAATAGCTTTGAAAAATTCAACAGAAGAAACTTGTTTTAAAAGCTTCATTTTCTTTCAGAAGGTGTTTCATAATCTTATGGAATTTAAAATTTGTATTGTATTTATCTCATTATTGATTTGAGAATGAAACATTTTTGCAGTATTTGTTAATGTTCTATGGTACAGTTTGGAAAATCTTTTAAAAAGTAAGAAGTACTTCTCATACGTAATGAGTTCTTACCTTTTATTAGGGCATGTTTTATAAAATCACCGACAGCACTGAATTAGTGAATGCTGAACTATTGCTCTGACAAGAAGTGCAAGGTTAGTTTCCCAAAAGCCTCTGCTTACAATGTCCCCTGCAACTTAAACACCATTTGCACCGTGTAGCTTCGTTTGCCATCAACCTGTTAAAACTAGTCTCATCTATGCAGACAACCTACTCTTCCACCCAACCCTACTTCTGCATAAGATTTGCTGGGCATTTTTAAATTCTTCCAAGGCTTCCTCATATGAAGAACTTCCATATTCTAGTTCAAAGTTCTAACAATATACTACCTTTCAAAACACTTGAATTTCTCACCACCAGCTGAAAAGGGTTTCACATTTTCCTGACCCTGCATAATACAACAATAGATTTCTTTGGCTTTCAGCCTCACAATAATCCTGTCCACCACATTTTTGAAAAATTTTAGACATTTTTCCATCTTTTTCATAGATTGATCATGCATTATAGATGCTACTTTGGCTCTTTCCCAAGTGACCTTACATACAGACCAGTAAATTTCCTCTTCCTCCTTCTAAAAATGCCATTTTATTGACTCACTAACATTGATCTTACTGCGTGTAGCACTATACAACCCATGCCCAGAAGAGTTTATTTAAATCACATGTTTTCTGCAAAAGTCCTTTTGTGCTTAGACTTAGACTTAGACATTTTGTCCTCAGAAACACTAAGTGCATTACATCTGAGTGACCTTTATGAACAGTGAAATTACTAACAAAAAGCACAGAAGCCGGCGCCGTGGCTCAACAGGCTAATCCTCCGCCTTGCGGCGCCGGCACACCGGGTTCTAGTCCCGGTCGGGGCACCGATCCTGTCCCGGTTGCCCCTCTTCCAGGCCAGCTCTCTGCTGTGGCCAGGGAGTGCAGTGGAGGATGGCCCAAGTGTTTGGGTCCTGCACCCCAGGGGAGACCAGAATAAGCACCTGGCTCCTGCCATCGGAACAGCGCAGTGCGCCGGCCGCAGCGCGCTACCGCGGCGGCCATTGGAGGGTGAACCAACGGCAAAAGGAAGACCTTTCTCTCTGTCTCTCTCTCTCACTGTCCACTCTGCCTGTCAAAAAAAATAAAAAAAAAAAAAAGCACAGAAATGTGAAAGAATTCAAAGTAAACAAACCAGGTAAAGGAAATTTGTTTTATGAAACATTAACACAAGTGAGAAGGCAGAGCATCAACGTGCTCAACCCACTCTTGGAAACCTGCACATTGGATGGCAATTTCTCTTGG
The DNA here is from genome assembly GCF_033115175.1 of Lepus europaeus. Classification (NCBI taxonomy): domain Eukaryota; kingdom Metazoa; phylum Chordata; class Mammalia; order Lagomorpha; family Leporidae; genus Lepus; species Lepus europaeus. The sequence continues at coordinate 17,606,672 of NC_084828.1, read as the reverse complement.
CCTTGTGTATATCCATAAGACTATGGAAGTCCTACAAGTATTGATTGCAGAGTTACAAATAAATGTTAGCAAGTAGGAAGTTTGAGAAAGTGAGGATTAACTATATACTAAAGACCTAGCATGTGTGGGAGGCTTTTTTTGAATAGGTGAATGGAGGCTGAAGATAATGCTACTAAGAGAATAGATCAAAGGATGACACTTCTTCAGTTATTTCTCAATTCCATAACAGCTGCAATCCAATATAAGGCAAGAAGAATGAGCGAGGACTGCATTTGTGTGTGCTATGATTATAATGATCACGACGTTGCAAGGGAATGGCTTACTACAATGATTATGGAAGACAATATGGAGATTGCTCAGAAATCTGAAAATAAATCTATAAGATGATCCAGCTATCCCCCTCCTGGGAATTTACCCAAATGAAATGAAATCAGTATATTAAAGAGCTACCTTACTTGCATGTTCATTGCAGCTCAATTCATAATAGCTAAGATGTGGAATCAATACTGACAACTGGATAAAGAAAATGTGGTGTATAGCACTATGGAATGCTACTCAGCCATAAAAAGAATGAAATCCAACTTTTGCAATATAATGGATGCAACTGGAAACCAGTTGCTTAGTGGTATAAATCGGTACCAATAAGACAAATATATATTTTCCCTGATTTGTGATGATGAACATACAAAGCACAAAAAATGTTATGTATATGAGTGAAATTGACATTTTGAGACTTGGTTATTTTTTATAGCCTTTGTACTCTTGAGGAACAATGGTTTTTCTACTTGCTACATGCTGAATTCTTTTTCGATGGAGGGTTAAACTTGTGATTATAAAATGAGAGTGTATCATTATAAAAATTAAAAGAAAAAATAAGAAGGAGGAGGAAGGCTGGAAGCATGGGCAGAATGGAGGATCATGTGGGAAGTATCATTTTGCTCTTAAATCTGTGCATATGAAATACATGAAATCTGTTCACATTATGTAAATAAAAATTAAAATTAAAAAGGGATTGACTTATTAAAGAAAGCCAGCTGATGGCTGAACTAATAGAGTACCATTATTAATGTTTTAAGAAATTTGTGAAGGGCTATATGTATTAATAGTTGCATAACTTTATAGCAGGTGATATAAAGTCTAATCTTTTCTTTTTAAAGATTTATTTATTCATTTGGGGTCTGGTGCTATGGCATAGCAAGTAAAACCACCACCTGCAGTGCTGGCATCCCATATGGGTAATGTTTCCGGTCCCAGCTGCTCCACTTCCCATCCAGCTCTCTGGTATGTCCTGGAAAAGCAGTGGAAGATGGCCCAAGTCCTTGAGCCTCTGCACCCACGAGGAAGACTGGGAAGAAATTCATGGCTCCTGGCTTCATATAGGCACAGCTCTGGTTGTTGTGGCCATCTGGGGAGTGAAGCAGCAGATGCAAGACCTCTCTCTCTTTCTCTCTGCTTCTACCTCTCTGTAACTCTGCTTTTCAAATAAATAAATACATCTTAAAAAAAACAAACAAAAAATTTATTTATTCATTTAAAAGGCAGAGATACAGAAAAGGAAATACAGAGACAGAAGAAGTTTACCATCCACTGGTTCACTTCCCAAAAGGCCACATGCCCTGGGCTGGGCCAGGCCAAAGCCAGGAGCCAGGAGCTTCATCCAGGTCTCCCACATGGGTGCAGAGACTCAAGGACTTGGGCCATTTTATGCTGTTTTCCCCAGACACTTTAGTAGGGAGCTGAATCAGAAGTAGAGTAGCTAAAACATGAACCAGTACCCATTTGAGATGCTGGTGCAGCAAATGGCAACATAACCTACTAATGCCATAGTGCCAGCCCCCAAGTTTACTGTTTTTTTGTTTTGTTTTGTTTTGTTTTGTTTTTTGACAGATAGAGTTAGACAGTGAGAAAAGCCTTCGGTTAGTTCACCCCCCAAATGGCCACTATGGCCAGAGCTACGCTGACCCGAAGCCAGGAGCCAGGAGCCTCCTCCTGGTCTCTCATACAGATGCAGGGGCTCAAGCACTTGGGCCATCTTCCACTGCCCTCCCAGGCCACAACAGAGAGCTGGACTGGAAGAGGAGCAACCAGGACTAGAACCCAGCACCCATATGGGATGCTGGCGCCACAGGTGGAGGATTAACCAAGTGAGCCACAGCGCTGGCCCCAAGTCTACTCTTCTTATATGCAGTTTGTGTATCACAGAAATCCAGCCACACTATTCTTTGGTCATAAAATATATACAGCCAAAGAACAATTTTATGTTTATTTTTAATATTTTTGGTTCAGATATGACTTAGGGCTATTTATTAAGCATGAACTTGGGGATTATATGTGCATACATCATACTAAATAATATCTACTGAGCTGATAGCACCAGCCCATGATAGATTTCCCCAAGAGGAATTGAGTATACATGATGGTAACTTACCTTTTGATCATTGTTCTCAAAAACTTCTGAAAACAGCTCATTTCCACTCCTGCTACAGTTTTCCTGGTTTAGGCTTCTTTAGCCCTCTTCTGATCTAGCTCAACAGCTTACCATAAGTTTGTAAATGATCTTGAATTCCATGTTGGCAGCTCCCCTGTGGACATGTCAAGCTTGCAAAGCTACAGCTATGCCTGCACTTTACACTCAGAGGAAGAAGTTTTTGACAGTTAAGATTCTCAGAAGATATCTTCATTAAACAAACTGTAGTCACATTTCCTAAAACATAAAATAGGTGATATTTGAACTTGGACAATATATTTAACCTGGTAAGACTGAGTTCTTTTTTTTTTTTTTTTTCTCATTTGTAAGGTCAGTCTAACAATATAGGTATAGATTCATCTCTCTGTATTTTTCTGTGCCTATTTCCTTCTAGGTAAAATGAGGAAATTATTAGCAGACACTGCTAATACTAACTGATAGAATCAAAAAGGGAGAGAAAGATCCAACATGGGAAGCGGGATACACAGCAGACTCGTAGAATGGCAGATGTCCTAAGCAACACTCTGGCCTCAGAATCAACCCTCAAGGCATTCGGATCTGGCTGAAGAGCCCATGAGAGTATAGTAGGCATGGAAAGCCAAGATATCATGGAAAAAAAAAAAAAAGACCTAAATGAAAGGTCTCTGTGAGTGAGATCCCAGTGGAAAGAACAGGGCCATCAAAGAAGGAGGTACCTTTCTCCGAAGGGAGGAGAGAACTTCCACTTTGACTATGACCCTATCGGAATAAGATTAAAGTCAGCGAACTCTAAAGGCTTCCATAGCCATGGCAACTCATGACTAGAGCCTAGGGAGATTACTGACGCCATGAACAGGAGTGTCAAATTGTTAAGTCAGCAACAGGAGTCACTGTGCACTTACACCCCATGTGGGATCTGTCCTTAATGTGTTGTCTAATGTGAAGTGATGCTATAACTAGTACTGAAACAGTATTTTTATACTTTGTGTTTCTGTGTGGATACAAACTGATGAGGTCTTCACTAATTATATACTGAATTGATCTTCTGTATATAAAGAGAATTGGAAATGAAAAAAACAACCTGGTGTTAAATTGGAAATGGCATAGAAAATTAATTAATTTTTTTAAAAAAAACTATTATGTAGTATCTCTGTCTTTAATGTGCTGTACATTGTTATTTAATGCTATAATTAGTACTCCAATGGTAGTTTTTTCACTTTGTGTTGCTATATGGGCAAACTGTTGAAATCTTTACCTAATATGTACTAAACTGATCTTCTGTATATAAAGAGAATTGAAAATGAATCATGATGTGAATGGAAGGGGAAAGGGAGCGGGAGGGGGGAGGGTTGCGGGTAGGAGGGAAGTTATGGGAGGGGGGAAGCCATTGTAACCCATAAGCTGTACTTTGGAAATTTATATTCATTAAATAAAAGTTAAAAAAAAATGAGGAAATTAATTTAATTTTTAAAAATTATTTTATTTATTTTAAAGGTGAAGTTACAGAGAGGTAGAGACAGAAAGAGAGAGAAAGAGAATATTCCATCTGCTGGTTCACGACACTAATAGCCACAATAGCCAGGGCTGGACCAGCCCAAAGCCAGGAATCAGGAACTCCATCTGGCTCTCTCACGTGGGTTGCAGGACCCAAGCACTCGGAACATCTTGTGCTGCATTCCTAGTTGCATTGGCAGGGAGCTGGATCAGAAGTAGAGCAGCCATGACTCAAACCAGTGCCCTTATGGGATTCCAGAGTTGCAGGCAGCAGTTTAACCCTCTCTGCCACAATGCTGGCCCCAGAAAATTAATTTTAAAAATCAAGTTAAACAACGGAGTTACAGCATGAGATTCTTTTTTTTGTAAAGATTTCTCTATTTATTTATTTGAAAGGCAGAGTTACACAGAGAGAGGAGAAGCAGATTGAGAGAGAGAGAGATCGAGAGAGAGGTCATCCATCTGGTAGTTCACTTCCCAATTGGCAGCAACAGCCAGAGCTGCACTGACCCGAAGCCAGGAGCCGGGAGCTTCTTCCGGGTCTCCCACATGGGTACAGGACTTGGGCCATCCTCTGCTGCTTTCCCAGGCCACAGCAGAGAGCTGGATTGGAAGTGGAGCAGCCAGGACTGGAACCCATGGCCATATGGGATGCTGGTGCTTCAGGCCAAGGCATTAACCCACTGTGCCACAGCAGGGGCCCTAGCATGAGATTCTTTTATAAGGTTTACAATGGCCTTCAAGAAGAAGCTTTGCAATCTTAATTTTGGCCATTTGAACACATCCATTCCTCAATTTCAAGTTCCCAGCAGTGTTCAGAAGCATAGTTTGTTAGGCCTCTTAGTTTCAGATATAAATGTTGTTAAGTTATATTCTGGTCATGCATGTATAGAAAGTCACTTACACTTCAGTGTGCAACATTCAAAACCTCAATTTGATCATTTTCCTCTAGAATCAACTAGGATTTGTGTTAAAATATTTTATGTGTGGAAGAAGTATATCTTTAGCAGACAAGACAAAACTCCAGGATGTGTATTCTGCCATTTGGGATACCTACATCCCATACCAGATTTGCATTGTAGCTCCCAATTTCAGCTTCTTGCTAATGCCCAACTGTGATGCAGGAGGTAGTTGTTCCCTTCCACTCACACAGGAAACTTGCATGGGTTCCTAGCTTCTGGCTTCAGTGTGGTCTACCCCAGTCTCCGCTATTACATGTATTCAGGTATTAGGGATGTTGATCAGCAAACAGAAGTTCTCTCTCTCTCTCTCTCTCTCTCTCTCTCTCTCTCTTTTCTCTACCTATCATATAAATGACATATAAATAATTTTAAAGTATTCATTTAAAAATATAAGTAGTAACACTATAACTGGTAAAATTTCTTAGCAAATCTCATTGGGTTTATACTATAGTAAAAGTAAATAAACAAGCTTATGGAATTTAGACTGTTTTAACGATTCTGCTAGATTTTAAATGGAAGGCATTTTGTGGTATTTCTAATCCAAGTTTCTTCTGACTCCAGCAAGCTTTCCTACTCTTTTACCTCTTCTGTTTTCTTCAGGAAAATCTTTAACAAAAGCAGGAACTGTTTAGTTGTTAGATTGACCTAGTGCTGAGAAGTTGCAAAACAGCTACTCACTGGAGGGGTCTTTTGGACTCAATTTCTCATCATTGGCCAGAGAGATTATGTGTGCCCCTTAAGTGCCTTCTTATCTGTTTTTCTGAGGAAAGATAAGCTGTGCTCTGGTCCCAAAGTTGAGATAATAGCACTGGTTATGGACAATAGGCCAGAAGCTCTGGCAGTTTTCGCTGAACAATCCTTCAGTAAATTCAAACAGACTCCCCAGACTTGCTTTGATCAGCATGAAAGTTCATGAGGCAGAAAGGAACAGCCTGATGCTAGATGCCACTGGGAATAATGCATTGCAACCTTTGACCTTGTTACACACAGGTACTTTGGGAGACAAGGAAAGAAAGTGCTTGGCAAATCACCCACAATAACTTACTTAAGGGTATGTCTGATTCAGGATTTTTTTTTTTTTTTTGCTGTATTTATTTACTTGGCAAAGTTTTGAATTCCATAAAGGCAGAAGTCAGCCAGCCTGCCAGCACATTTGACTTGATGGATTGTCTGTCTACTGTACAACACCCTCAACATCAGCATTTTTTGTGAGGTTGGGCAGAGGATAAAAAAAGATCTAGATTTAGAAGTCATTGTTGTATTGTTACATGAAGAAGTGGTGCCAGCCTCTAAAGATATAAATAGTAAAAAACTGAGGCCAGAGGGCTGGGGCAAGGGTTGTCTAAGCTGAAGCCCTGTCAGTGTAGTGTTGCAGCTATTTATATGATGGAATAAATCACTTGGAAACAGGTCAAGGTGAAGTCAGAACGCTTCAAACAACTGTTTGTACCTTATCAAAGAAGGTTTTCCTTCTCCTTCTATCAGTCAACTCCCACATGAAAACCATTAAGATTTAAGAGAAACCCCACCCCTGCCACTAGCTTCTGCTAGTCAAGCCTGAGGTTTTCCCGATAGCCTATAGCTCTGGAGATATCAAATAGAAAACAGCAAGGCATGCTTAATGGTATTTTGGCAGGGAGTACATTTTTATGTATCTTTCAAGTACTTCTCTTTCCTTGTTTGATACCTAGTTTGACTACACAGGGTTGTTTCTTTTTTTTTTTTTTTTAATTAAAAATGCCATACTTTTTGTTAATGCTGTCATAACCTTTTTTTTTTTTTTTTTTTTCAGCTGTAGTTACAACCTGCTCTGAATCCTGAAGGGGCTCATACTATCAACAGAGAAAAATAACCTGGGGCCTATATATTATTAAACACATGTGTGGATGCTCTCAATTAAATATTTCATAGAAAAGGCCAAGTCTTCAAATAGGTGGTAAATTTAATAGAATATCATAGAATATCTTTGTGGCAGGATCTTGGAAAGGTATTTTAAGAATACCAAACAATTGAAATGTAAGGCCAAAGATAATCATTTTATTACATCAAAATACATAATTGTAATCAATGAATCATAGCATAGACAAAGAGGCAGATGGTGAGATGACAGATAAAAGCATGCAATTCTATAAACAAGAAAACAAAGATGATCCTAAAACAATTGTGAAAAAGAATAAACCAGAAAAGCTAATAAGTATATAATAGGAAATAGTAACATAAATGTAAGTTAAAACAAGGTGTCACTTTATACCTTTTAAACAAAGATGCTAGAAATATTAGGTGTTGGTAGGAATTCAAGGACAGACGAATGTCCATGCACTGCTTGTTAGGGAAGGAATTCTCTTTCTCTATAAATAGGTGGGGCAGAAAGCTTAGGGCCAAGACAACTCATCAATTTTGCTACAGGATGCAGAGCTCCAAGATATTCCCACACAGCCCCACAAGGGACATGTATATGATCATCATTGCTGTGCTAGTATTGAGAATTAAGTAGAGTCCACCTCCTGGAGAAGAACCAATTAAAATGTGCTGAATGAACAGCATGCAATATCATGCAATGGTTACAAGGAATGGACTCATTGTACTCAAAACACCATGTTTAATCTTTTTTTTTTTTTAATTTTACAGGTAGATTTATAGACAGTGAGAGAGAGGAGAGAGACTGAGAGAAAGGTCTTCCTTCCATTGGTTCACTCCCCTAATGGCTGCTACGGTCATGCTGCGCTGATCTGAAGCCAGGAGCCGGGTACTTCCTCCCAGTCTCCCATGCGGTGCAGGGACCCAAGCACTTAGGCCATCCTAAGTTGCCCTCCCAGGCCACAGCAGAGAGCTGGGCTGGAAGAGGAGCAACTGGGACTAGAACCCCAGGGTGCCGGCGCTACAGTCAGAGGATTAGCCAAGTGAGCCACCGGCGCCGGCTCATGTTTAATCTTAAAACCATATTTTTATTGGGAAAAGCATAAAAATAACAGAAGCAGATATGAATATAATACACTAACATAAATTACAAGTATGTGCCTACCAAAAAATACACATTTTGTAAATATACCAAAAAAAGATGCACATTAAACATAATACAAAGGTTGTCTATAGGGTCTGGAGCTGAGATTGAGGAAGAAAGATAAAAGAGACCATATGGAGCAAGGAATCAAACTTTAAAAAGTGCAGGGACTGGGAAAAGGGCAGAGAAATCACGAATTCTGTCAGGATGAATAGAAAATATTTATCTTCGTTTTTGGTGTGTCAGTTTGATTTTATGTTTCTAGATTATGGGAGCCCACAAGACTCCAGTGTAGTTATTAACGTAAACCAGAAACTGGAATTTTGGAACATAGGTACTTGCTTATCATCTGATCCTTATGTGTGTCTTTTAAATACATATCCAACTCAGGCATCAACCACAAGCATAAGACCAAGGAGATGAATTCATTTCGTAGAGCCAGACAGACTATATTAAATACTTAATACTTTAAGAACACAGACACATAAAACATAGTACAATAAACAGACATATTTTGTACCACCCAGAAATAGCAACTGTAATCATTTAAATTTTTTTACAAGGCAAAGAGACAGAAAGTGGGACAGAGAGAGAGAAATCTCCCATTGGCTGGTTCACTCCCCAAATGCCTACATTAGGAAGGGCAAAGCCTGAAGCCAGGAATTCAGTTTGCATCTCCTCCATGGATGGCAGGATGGCAGGATGTATGTATGTATGTATGTATGTATATCTCCCAAAGACAAGTCCATGATTTTGCTCCACATCCATGCAGTTCATTTTGCATATGTACCTGCGCATAAACATTATATATACACAACATATGATAGATATGTTAAATATATCATTGTTTAGCAGGTACTGGTTCTTAAGGTTATGCATAAATGCCATAGTACATACCATCCTACACCTTGCTATTTTTAGTCAATATTAAGACTTGATGAATAATTTCAAATAGATATTATATTGTATATGAGAAATAGATTTTAGATTGTATACTTGTGAAAGCCCATCACTCACTTTCCCCCCGAATCCTGACTTAACTACCATTACTAGTTGAGAGATACACTTCCATAGAAGTGTGTATGCAAATATGACTTCTTTTTTAATGCCAAATGTATGTCAAAGCATTTAAAATCAGTTCCTTTCTCAACCAAATTGATTTGGTTTTTTACTTTCTTTATTTCTCCTTTTGAGTTGATTTATTATTATTCATAAAGCAATTGTATTAAATTTAGTTATTTGACTTTTTAAAGGTTACTTTATTTTATTTAAAAGGCAGAGGGACATAGAGAGAGAGAGAGAGAGAGAGAGAGAGAGAGAAAGAAAGAAAGAAAGAAATAGAGAGATCAGCTAGAGCCAGGAGCCTAGAATTCCACCCAGGTCTCCCATGCAGGTGGCAGGGAATCAAGTATGCAAGCCATCATCTACTGCCTTCCAGAATGCATGTTAGCAGGAATCTGCAATCAAAAGTGGAGCCAAGACTCACATCCAGGCACTCTGACATAGAATGCAGGCACCCCAAGCAGTATCTTAACCACTGTGCCCAAACGCCCATAACTTCATTACTAAATTTAGTCTACTTTTGCTTAGTGGGAGATTAAGATTGAATACCTATAGTTGTAAAAAGCAAGAAAATAGATCTTTGTCTTGTTTCTCCCAAGACTGAGAAAATGAAGGGAGAGATTTTTCTCCATGCTTTTCCTTTGTGAAAAGAGAGAAACTTGTTCTACTCTGTCTGATAACCTCATGGATTCATTCAAACTAGACTTCCCAACCTCATCCAGAGGGTATTGATTCACCCAGATTGTTGAGGCGAGGTGTGCTGGAATAAAAATTTTGTAACAGGAGTATGGGTTCTATGGCCCTGTCCTCTCTCATCTCCAGTCCCTTCATTCCCTCAAGTTTCTTCACATAGGTCAAGCTCCCTTTTCTGGGAGAAAAACCCACCAGGCTAGCTCCCACTAGCTGAATCCATGTGGACTTTGTAGCTGCCTGCCTGGGACTGCCATAGGTCATCACTGTGTGCTCCTTTGCTTGCCTTTCAGCTCTTTTCTAGACACGTGCCTAGATTCCTTTGTTACATCTTCCCCAGTGACTGGGGAGCCTGTCCAGATTGTTTACCTCTTACATCTATTCTTATCAATTTTCCGCTTTTTTTTTCAAGGTTTTCATTTTTTGCAACTTTTTTAGGACCATACATTCACCTGTTAAAATGTTCAGAATTTTTCCAAGCTCCAGTTCTCACCCATGAGCATAGTTTGACCCAGTAATTTCTTCAATGACCTCAACTGCAATTACTCATAGGATTCTCCTCCCCCAACTTCTGCCTTTACCTAAAGAGGTTGTTTCAGATCCAGCTGATTATCATAAATTCTTTGTGCCCTGTGACTTCAAAATTAACTCCTCTCTCTCATCTCAATTCTGGCTTTCCACACCAGCACCTGGGTTAGCCCTGATAGTATGGTTTTCCAGGAAGTCTCTGTTACACTCATTTCACTTCTTCTCTGCTGTGATTCAGACCTGCTGGTTTCCAACTCTGTGCAGTGTAATACTAAGAAAGACATATCCGGCATTGAGTAGATCAGTTGTGCTTCCTAGATATCCTCAAAAAATCAAGTTCTAGAACTTAATTATCTATAGAAAAAAAATCCCCCCCCATGAAATAAGAGGACCAAGTTAACATGAATTAGTAAATAACAATAAAAATCATACTAAAGTAAAATTACCATGAGGTCACTAGCTGCCATGACTAAATTGTGCCCTCCCACTCTCACTCAACACACACACACACACACATAGATAGGTTGGAAGTTGGAGTCCTAATTCTCATTATCGTAGAGTGTGACCTTACTTGGAAATAGGGTGAGTGAAGATGTTAAATTAAGATGCTGTCAGACTGGAGGAGGACTGTTTCTTATTCAAATACAAGCAGTGTCCTTATAAACAGATGGCTATGTGAAGTGATAGAATCACAGAGAGGATTCCATGTGAAATTGCTTGCAAGGATGCAAGAAGAAAGATATGGAACAGATTTTCCCCAGGAGCTCTCAGAGAAAGTCAATCCTGTTGACCCCTTGATCTTGGACTTCTGGCCTTCAGAAATAATAGACACCAAATTTATGTTTTTTTAAGCCACCCAGTTTGTGATATTTTGTAGCAGTGGCCCTGGGAAACTAATACTCCAGCTCTGGTTGATGTAAGAAATAAAGAAATAGAGATACTGTTATTGATTAACAAATTATGCAGTCATTTATACAAGGAATAAGATAGTTAACACTATGAAGACTAAGTTTTATTTTGCATAGAAATGGGTGTTGCTCCTTTTGTCTTTGTTTCAATAGAATGCCATGATTTAGGAAGGCCAGATATTGTTCTCTACAAAACATATTTTTCCACATCATAAAACTTTAGTGGAGTACTAAAGAATATACTTTCCCAGTAAATTATTTGGTTTCATGCAGTAGTAAAATACCCAACAGAGGAAAAATGTATTTTATCATGGCTACAAGCTGTCTGTATTAAATTTTTAAAATGGCTAGTTTACAAACCTTAAAAAAGAGGAAATATGGATCAATTATCAGATCTCCAAGCTATTTAATAAAAAAGACTGAAATAGCTGGGAGATGTGTGTGTGTGTGTATGTGTGTGTCTATTTATATATAGAGAGAGAATATTTTGACTTGTTTCAACACACATTCCTGGCTTTAATATAATTGAGATAGTAACTCAAAACTTTAAGAATGTAGAAGTATATATCATATTCATTCTTAGAACTAATTCACATAGCCTTCTTTTTTGTTATGAACTTATAGTAGGATTAGAAAAAGAAATCTGTGGGCTCTATTCACATGTAGAACCGTGCATTAATTGCCCATTTCTTCCTTTTTCCAGTCCATTCTAAAACTGGGCCCTTGATCATAGCAGTGCAATACCTAGCAGTCTTTGAAGACTTCCTGTGTGCCAGAGTACTAAGACTTTAATCGTTATTGCACTGAACATCAAACTCAGAAGTTTTGATAAATATAGTATCAACTCAGCCAGGAATTAAGGCATAGTTACCATTCCCATTCAATATTGACTTGGAGTGACTTCAAACAATGTGACCAACATCAGATTAATTTTTTAATATTCCAATATGTTTCCAAGATGGTGAACAATACTAGACAGTTTGTTATTCCAAAATAGTATTTGCTTTGCTTACAGACATAGTCTGACTTCTAGTATAACAACTGTGAGACTTGGAATTCTGTTTCTCACCACTGCACTCAGTGTGAAATTGACAGTAACTGGCAATCATACAGTTTTGAATTGATTTTTTTTTTAAATCGTTAATCTGGGCCAAGAATCATTAAATAGAAGAAATAGATTTGCTCATTTTTCCTTTTTCTAGTAGAACTCAATGAATTATTCATAGAGAAACTTAAAAGGAAATTAAATCAAGTCCAAATCAGTTTCATTTTCATTTTTTTAACACTTGGAAATGCTCACTTATGGTACTCTTCAGATTCATTTCCTTATTCTGAAATTTCCCCAAATTCTAGGCACAAATATCACACACCTCACAAATCCTCACCTACATACTGTATTAAAACAATTCACCTCTACTAATTTGGATATATGAAAATTATATGTATCAGAAATACATAGATGTTAATAACCAGATTGGGTTTTAAGTTTGACTTAGATGATAGAGTTATCAGACATGTTTCAGCACTGATCTGTCTATATGACTAGATTGGCATCTCTGAGTTTAAATGCCTTCCACTGCTGATTTGTTTCATCTATTTTTTTTTAATTTTTTTTATTTTGACAGGCAGAGTGGACAGTGAGAGAGAGACAGAGAGAAAGGTCTTCCTTTTGCCGTTGGTTCACCCTGCAATGGCTGCCGCGGCCGGCGCGCTGTGGCCGGCACACCGTGCTGATCCAATGGCAGGAGCCAGGTGCTTCTCCTGGTCTCCCATGGGGTGCAGGGCCCAAGCACTTGGGCCATCCTCCACTGCACTCCCTGGCCACAGCAGAGAGCTGGCCTGGAAGAGGGGCAACCAGGACAGAATCGATGCCCTGACCGGGACTAGAACCCAGTGTGCCGGCGCCGCAAGGCGGAGGATTAGCCTACTGAGCCGCGGCGCCGGCCTCATCTATTTTTTTACATAGTCTTCCAAATAGACTCATGAGATCACTTATTTTGAATGCTAAGGTAATTTAGTCATTTATAAAACATCACCCAATTAAAAATGAGTTTGCATACAATTATATTTCTTTTTTCTTTTCTTTTTTTTTTTTTTTTGACAGGCAGAGTGGATAGTCAGAGAGAGAGAGAGACAGAGAGAGAGGTCTTCCTTTTTGCCGTTGGTTCACCCTCCAATGGCCGCCGCAGCCAGCACATCTCGCTGATCCGATGGCAGGAGCCAGGTGCTTCTCCTGGTCTCCCATGCGGGTGCAGGGCCCAAGGATTTGGGCCATCCTACACTGCCTTCCCAGGCCATAGCAGAGAGCTGGCCTGGAAGAGGAGCAACCAGGATAGAATCCGGCACCCCAACTGGGACTAGAACCCGGTGTGCCGGCGCCGCAAGGTGGAGGAATAGCCTGTTAAGCCACGGCGCCGGCTGCATACAATTATATTTCATGTCCTCTTAACCAGTGCAGAAATTTAGAAAAGTTGGATTATTTGCAATGATCATACTGCTATATCAAATAGCAGAACTGGAACATGAAACTGGTTCCTTGATTCTGTATATTGTGCACTGTTCTGTGAAATCTATCACAGTACTTTTATATAATTCATGAAGACAAAACTGTCTTGGTGGTGAAATAGACCTTGATTTGATCTCTTTTTTCTGATAGTAAAATGTTATTTCATATTTTACAAACAGAAAATACAAATGCTCATGGAAAATATTTTTTATATTAGCATATAATAAATGTGGACAATGCTTAGGTTTTTCTTCTGACAATGCCATGTACTGTCATTTTTTGAGTCAGAGTGTCTTCCTGCTTTAGACTGATCAGTAACAAAGTAAATGCTGTAGTAGTCCAGAGTCATGAGAAAGTAAATACCTATCATTGAAGCCACTAGTTTGTGGTTTATGTTGTGGCAGTCTGAATTGACTATTATACTCTTATAGGAAAGATACCCGAGGTTCTGTTTGTCCAGAGAATCCATTCCATATCCTGCCTTGGGCAGGATTGTGTTTACAAGGAATTATAAAGGAGATGAGAGAATTTCACTTTTAGTACACAAGTTTTCAACCAGGCCTGTTATTACAACCATGCCTGATCCTAGCCTTTTTTTTTTTTTTTTTTTTGACAGGCAAAGTGGACAGTGAGAGAGACAGAGACAAAGCTCTTCCTTTGCTGTTGGTTCACCCTCCAATGGCCATTGCGGCTGGTGCACCGCGCTGATCCGAAGGCAGGAGCTAGGTATTTATCCTGGTCTCCCATGCGGGTGCAGGGCCCAAGGACTTGGGCCATCCTCCACTGCACTCCCGGGCCACAGCAGAGAGCTGGCCTGAAAGAGGGGCAACCGGGACGGAATCCAGCGCCCTGAACAGACTAGAACCCAGTGTGCCGGCGCCGCAAGGCGGAGGATTAGCCTATTGAGCCGCGGAGCCAGCCGATCCTAGCCTTCTAAGGATATGGGGCCTCTTTGCCCTGTTGTCTGTGGGCTCTGAATAGTCTCACTTTTTTCTATTGGTCACACCCTGTGGGTACTTTAGTATTATTTAAATCTCACTTTCAGTGGTGGTTCCTTTCCTATCTCTCTGACTGTATATGTGGTCAGTGTCCAAAATAATATATATATGTTGCTTTCAGGAGTCTTTGTTTTGGATATCAGTTTTGGTATCCCACAAGGCTCATTTGTTAAAAATCCTGGTCTCGAAGTCTTACACTAATGTTGCAAAGATTAAGCTGACTTCATCTAATTATGCTCTTTTGAGGTGGGGCCTATGGGAAAATGATTAGATTGGATTTAGTTATTAAATTGGGGCCCACACAATCAAATCATGGCAGCTTCGTCAGGAGAGACACACATAGACATGCCCCTCTTCTTGCCACATGAAGCTGCAGGGTGTCCTGGGACTCTGCTAGCAAGGGAAGATTTCACCAAAGGCAGGACTCACAGGACCTACCCAATCTCGGACGGTGAACCTCCAACATTAGGAGGGAAACAAAACTTTTTTCTTCATCAGCAGCGTGTTTCCAATGTTTCACTGTAGCAACAAAAACTGACTAATGTGGTGCACATCAGAGAAGAGGTAAAGGTGATGATGGCTGTTTGGTTACGTGTTTGGTTAATGGTGGTTACCGTGTTGCTTAACACACCTGTTTCCCATATCAGAGTGCCTGAGTTCAAGTTTCGGCTCTTCTCTGGATTCCAGCTTTCTGTTAATGCATGTGCTGGGAGTTGGCAGTTTATAACTCAAGTACTTGGGTCCCTGTCACTCATGTGGAAAACCTGGATTTTAGCCTAGACCAGATCTGGGTATTGTGGGTATTTTGGAAGTGTATCAGTTAGGGTCTCTCTCTCTCTCTCTCTCAATCTCTCTCCCTCTCTCTATCCCTTTTCCTCTCCCTCTCGTTTTCTTTCCCTCCCTTACAAACAAATCACAATAATAAATACATAAATATTTTAAAAAGAAGTAAATGTAAAAATATCTTCCTTAGTAATTATAGATTGAGATTCAAAAGTTTCATTTTTATTATTCTGCAGTTAAATGAGTTGGTATGCTTTATTGAAATTTTAATTTTAAATATGTACCGCTTCAGTTGTTACATGATTTTAATTGGTTACTTAAAATGAATTATTTCAATTTCTAGAAAGCAATTACCAAAAGTGCTCTCTTATAATAGATTTTAGTATTCTACAGTCTGTGAGGAAATTGAGGCACTCACTAATCCTCCCATTTTGGAGATGAGAAGACTATCACAAGGTGATAAATTATAATACAGTGATATTAATGTTAGGGCAGTTATAATATTGTAACTAGTCATTAATAAGTATGGTGGTAATTTCTACACTGATTTGATATCATATTTTATCAGTTCATCTTGAACTCTAGAAAGCTGGAAGATAGATATTATATATATCTAATTATTTTTAGTACAAATTCCAACAGGAATTCACACCCACAGATACCAGGCTACTGTCAGAATTAACTGTTCATTATCCCTCTAAACATCCAATTTCTTGCCTCTTTTCCTTGCCTACCTGGTTCCCCTTTCTTCCACAATCCACATGTTTTCATTCTTTGTGGATTGGAGTCAGCCCATTTTCTCCCTAAAATCTACATTTAATAACTGGTTATGTTGATTTTCTCTTCTATTAAATTTGCTTGTCCCATTTTGACATTTGATACTTTGTTGTTCAAACCTTTTGGGAAGCTATTGTTTTGGGGTACCACTAACATTTAGTTATGTGCAAATTGTTACCCTAATTAAATTGTAATTGTGTTAGGGAAAGGATATAACACATGGCCACATTAAGAATAGTACAATGCACATAATTAACATTTTTCTGAATGCATGAAAATAATGAATGAAACATGCATTGAATCACATTCTCATAGGCAAGCTCCTGAAGAGAGAATTACATCATTTGACTTTGCCAACATTTCTGGGAGGGAATTATGTAATTTTAGAAGCTATGTCTTCCAATAAATGTCCATTTTAGTGTCTTTAGTGACCTGTAAGAATTTACTCAGTTACCAAGATGCCCAAATTAGTTTCAAGGATGTGACCAACACACAGGAAGGACCTGACATTAAATACTGGGCTTTTCACTCTGGTGTTTATCATGGAACAACTAGGAAAGAAGCATACATAGTCTATTGTTTGCTGTCAAAGAGTTGTTGTTCAGTGTTCTGGGCAGTCTACAAGGTCCTCTGGGATGTATCCAAGCCTCAGAATCTCATAGCTAGATCGCAGAATCAAGACCAGAATTCTACTGCTACGTCCAACATTTAGTACAATCAAATGGAATGCAACATTGAAATATGAAATGTAATGTTTCAGCTAAATCAGTGTTCAAGTTGGCAATTTATTCTAAGCAGCCTGTTCACAATTGAGGAATTTACTATTGTCTAGACCAAATTCAGACAGTGAGCCACAAATCCCAATGTAGAGGCTATTCTGTGGTTTCATAGCTTGAATAATTTTCTCCTAAAGTCATTGAAGAAAAAATGATAGAATAATGAATCCTAGGAAAGGCATACCTCGTCACAGTTTATCTATAATCACATATAATGACAGCTACATTCAGTGTGCCTGGTATCTTACTAAGGACTGGAAATAAATAAATACACTATTAGACAGACAGCTTTTGTTAACTATGTACCAAGTCCAATATGCTTATTAGAAAATTTTAGTAGAGTTATTTTAATCTGAAGTAATCCTAGCTATTGGATGAACAATTTTAATTTTTATAAGTAGACAGCAATTTTACTATAAAAATGGATAATTTATACTGGTAATTTTAAATATTGTTATATCAATAATATTGTGCAAAAAGTTCTAAATTTGTCAGCCTTCTTTCTTTAGTTGGCAGTTAATTATTTAGACTTGATAACACCAAAAAAGATTCATGAAATACATTTTGCTTCTAATAAATCATAAGATATCATTGCTGCACAAAAAATAAATTTGGATAATTTGAAATAACAAAGACTATGAACAGCCATAAACTTAGTAAGACTTTGCTCATAAAAATAAAGAGCCAATTGGAACACCATTGTACAATGGAGGGGTAGACCATTAGAACACTCCTTGCTACTCAAAGAAAGTTAGCTATTACCAACAATGATTTGGCCAAGGAAATAAGCTAAATTGCATAATCTATGAAGGAAAATGAATACTCCACACCACCGGTCAACTCTTTTTTAACTATACTAGCAATATTTATTGAAGTTCAATAAGAAATTAGATAGGATGACCTCAAAATGTTTTTCCAAATTTAAAATTTATGATTCTATGACTAATATATTTGAAGTTGAGTATTGATCAGGCAGATAGGAAAAATTTGCTGCATAATACAGACTATTTTTTTTTATGTTTCAAAAGCACAAAAAAGAAAAATTTGTTTTCATCGAATTTTTGTTTGTCTTTTCACCTTTGGAACAGTAAAAACTGTTAGAGTCTCCTAATAAGCAGCATTTCTCAGTGACTTTTTTTAAAAAATAAAATAGAGCAATAAATTGCTATCTAATAAGAATCAATTTCCTAATGTACATTGTGCATTAAGAAAATTGATTTTGAAGGCTTAAATAAACCTCTAAATATATCCATTATAAAATACTTACTACAAGTTTCCATTCACCACAAAAAAAAGAAAGAAAGAAAAAGTCATTTCTTCCCTTAAGGGGAAAAGAGTTGTAGCTGAAGGCTCTTTAACCAATTTTAAAGTTATGAAAGAAGAAAATGCCCCTGCTAAATTCACTAATTGGATTAGGGTCTGTAGCTTTATTACTGTAAGGAAAATATAATGATAAACAGTCTAAGATTACTGGCCATGTGTTTCTGATAAAACATTCATTAAACATTTATTAGATCACTTGAAGGTATTAATTTCAAAGTTTGTATCATGTTGAACACAGTCATTCTTTTTCTTTTTTGTTCTAACCAATTTCTTTGGAAGAGCATGGGATTTGGAAAGAGAAGTCCTGAGTTTATGTCCATGTTTTGACTCATACAAACTCTATGATCTTGGACTCATTACTATACTTCCCTGAAGATAAATTTTAAGTGTTATTTATTTATGTTTATTTATTTGAAAAGAAAAATGACAGAGAAAGAAAAAGAGTAAGTGTGAGAGAGAAATAAAGAGAGAGAGGAAGAGAGTGAGAGAGCGAGAGTGAGAGATCTTTCATTCACTTGTTCAATTCCAAAATGCCTAGGCAAGGTTGAAGCTCACAGCCAGGAACTCCATCCAGGTCTCCCACATGAGTAGCAGGAACACAGGTACTTGAGCTACATCTGCTACCTCTTGGGATGTGTATTAGCAGGAATGAGGACCAGAAGCAGAGGCAGAACTCAATTCCAGGCACTCCATTTAACCTACTGTATCACAACTCATGACTTTTTTGCAGATCAGTTTTCTTGTGTTTTAACATTGTTGAGATATTCATACTATACAAAGGGGTCTGCATGAGTGCTTCATAATCTATATAGACACATTAAAATGTTTATTATATAATAAGGCAGGGAGAGTTGGTTGCCACCAAAACCTTTCCATTTTATCATATACTGCTGTACCTGTTTGATGGAACTAGGCTCCATTTCTAAAGACATCTTGTAGCCAACAATGGCCTTGTGACTAGGTCATATCAGCATAATGATAAATGGCAACTATCATTTTCTGAGCAAGGTAATAAGCTTGTGCCTACTATATATTGCTTTTATCCTTCTGCAAGATCATAAAATTTAGTATGTCCCCAGGGGATAACAGAAGATAGCGGAAGTCTTCACCCTTAAACCACAGTATGGAAAAGAACTGCCCATTTATCAGGAATACCAACCCTGAATATGTTCAGTGATCTTGTGTTGAACATACATTTTTGGATATATATTTTTATTACAGCTTACTAGACCCTCCCTGATTTAGAAATTGACATCTTGAAATTAAGTGGTCTTATTTATACTATTTAATAACCCAAAAGCTATAATAGATGGAATGGGCTTAACAGCTAGGCAACAGGAAATTGATGTAGGCTGGGAAGTTGAGGACTTATGCTATGCAGGATCAAAATATTTAGCTAAACTGCTGCCAAAGATAAGTGGGAAGGCAGAAGATCTAAGACCATGGTTCTAAGAAAATTGTTGGAAAGAGCCGGAGTCTTAGTGCGTGTTGGCTTTACATGCTACTTTTAGCAAAGTATTTCAAGAACAAGATTAGCTCATATATGACTGACCAACAAGTAGCAAGGCTAAAATGTCAGCAGCTCTTGGAGTCCACACAACATTTGCTCTCCAGAGACCATTAATAATTTTCAGGAAAAAAAAGCATACAGACATGTAACAAAGGCCACATTAAAGGCATTGTTTTTCCATCCAAGTTTATTCTTATAAATGTTTTAAGCTAGCATCCACAAAATTTGGAGCAGGCACGAGAGAAAGCAACATTATAAGGCAGACTTAATATCTATGTCAAGGAAAACATTGAAGTTATAATTATAGGCACAATGAACTAACCAGAAGCGAGTATTTCTATATTTGGTGGTAAGAGAAATGGAATGAGTAAATAGTTTCTCAACTGTCCTTACTATACACTTTTATCAATCTCCCTCCTCTATCAAGATGTGGGCATGCTATTAATGCTCACCAAATAGTATGAATAGAAATGTTGAGAACCACTTTGAAGCAAAGAATGTAGTAAATTGGTCTGCCTCCTGCGCCATCCATTTCCTCTGATCCTAGTGGGTCCCAATCCAAGGAAAGATTGAGTAACGCTCCAGGATAAACCCAGGTCTGTGAGTCAGCCTGTGGAAAAAGAGCATGATCTATTTTGTTAGCTAGGAAAAAGCGTGCATTGCATTTGAGCTATTCACATCATTTTAATGCTTATTTGTTAAAAAAAAAAAAGTTTAGTGCTATCTTCCACATTGGAGTTTCATCATTTGCAAAATTATTTACTCAGAGGAAGATACAGTGTTAACAGATTCTTTTTAAAGTTCTCTTTTGGGGAAAAAAATGTAGGATGAACTACAGTATATGATGCATGTTGGGGGATTTTTGCTTTTCAAAGTAGATGTAAAAAATCCTCACACATATTTGGGCTGCTTTCCATAATATGAGATTCAGGGACTAAGATTCTGTAGTATCTTTCTTTTTAGGATGTTTCTGATTTTGTTTTTCTGAATACTAATGAGAATGATTGTAGATAAAGTCACTATGAAATAAAACTTCATCTATATAAACATTTCCAGCTTTGTATGTTATTTTAGGTATTTAAATCTATTGGTCAAATTCTTTTAAAAAATTTTATTCATTTATTTGACAGTCAGAGTTACAGAGAGATGGGGAGAGACAGAGAGGAAAACAGATCTTCCATTTGCTCCCCAAATGCAAACAACAGCTGCATCTGGGTCAGGTGGACATTAAGAGCTTGGAACTCCATCTGGATCTCCCACATGGATAGCAGGGATCCAAGCACCTCAGCCATTTTCTGCTGCCTTCCCAGTCACATTGGCAGGTAGTTGGATCAGAAGTGGAGCTTTTGGGATTTAAACCAGCACCCATATGTAATGCTTGTGTCACAGGCAGCAGCCCAACCTGCTGCAACACAACATCAGCCCCCTTGATCTGTTTCTATATATAAAATTATAGTACTTTCAAGGATTCTTTAAAAAGTTTGAGGAGCCTGGAATTGAGAAATAATGTGTAGTTTCCAAAATCTTTTTGAAACACCCTCAGATAGATGCCCCTCAACTTACAATGAAGTTACATCCCAATAAATTCTTAGTAAATTTAAAATATTCTAAGTCACTGCTCAGCTACACAATAGAGTTTCATACTGCACGTTTCCAGCCCAGGAAAAGATAAAAACTCAAAATTTGAAGTAGAGTTTCTACTGTATGTGTATCACTTTCCTAATCATATATGTTGGAGAAATTCTGTCTTTCTTAGAGCCCAAAGTCATAGGGGTGGGCATTTTGCACAGCAGTTAAGACATTGACTGAGTGCCCTCCATCCATATTAGCTTCCCTGGGTCTGAGTTCCAACTCTACTTCAAATTCCAGCTTCCTGCTAACGCATTCCCTGGAAGGCAGCAAGTGATGGCTCAGGTGATTGGGTCCCTGTCCCCTAGGTGGGAAACCTAAATTGAGTTCAAGTCTCCTGGCTATTGAGGGCACTAGAGAAGTAAATCAGTAAAAGGAAGCTTATATATCTCTCTCTCAAACACACACAAAAGGCAATTTTTAAAATTTCATTTCGATTTTGCACCTCATTCTGCTAAAATTTTGATTTTATGAAGAATCAGCATCTTTAAATATACTTAGTTGCCGGCGTCGCGGCTCACTAGGCTAATCCTCCACCTTGCGGCTCCGGTACACTGGGTTCTAGTCCTGGTCGGGGCGCTGGTTCTGTCCCGGTTGCCCCTCTTCCAGGCCAGCTCTCCACTATGGCCAGGGAGTGCAGTGGAGGATGGCCCAAGTCCTTGGGCCCTGCACCCCATGGGAGACCAGGAGAAGCACCTGGCTCCTGCCATCGGATCAGCGCAGTGCGTCGGCCGCAGTGTGCCGGCCGCGGCGGCCATTGGAGGGTGAACCAATGGCAAAAAAAGAAGACCTTTCTCTCTGTCTCTCTCTCACTGTCCACTCTGCCTGTCAAAAAAAAAAATATATATATATACTTAGTAAGTGTGCTTTATAAGTCCATGGTAGATTATAGTAGCTGAATAACAAAATACTATATACCTGATATACTTAATGTGTCACTTTTTACAGCATCACCAAAATACAGTGATTTTTTTCTTATATAAACCAGAAAACTTTTAAAAATATATTAAGATCCAAGAATATTATAACATTGTTCTAGATACAGCCTCTTTTATACTAAATATTGTGTATCTCAGCTTACCTTGCAGGTAAAATATTCTCTAAAATTTACTCTCCAAGGGGCCGGTGTCATGGCACAGCAGGTAAAGACACTGCCTGCAACACCAACATCCCTTTTGGGTGCTGGTTCATGTCCCATCTGCTCTACTTCTGATTCAGCTCCCTGCTAACATACATGAAAAAGAAGCAGAAGGTGGTCAAGTGCTTGCACCCCTGCCACCCACTTGGGAGACCCAGATGGGATTCCAGGCCCCTGGCTTCAGCCTGCCCCAGCTCTGGCCTTTGCAGCCATCTTCTCTCTCTCTCTCTCTCTCTCTCTCTCTCTCTCTCTCTTCTCTCCATCTTCTCTCCATCTTCTGTATTTTTGCCCCCTCTCTCTCTGTAACTCTGCCTTTCAAATAAATGAGTCTTAAACAAAATTTTACCCTCCAAAATAAGAGTCCCTCCAACAATAAGGGAAGATTTATTTATTTTGGGTTACAGATTTCATTTGCTGGCTTACTCCCCAAAGGCTTGCAATTTTAAGGGCTGGGGCAGCCTGAAATTAGGAGCCAGGAATGTAATATATGTCTGCCATGTAAGTATCAGGAACCCAACCAACAAAGCCATCCCTGCTGCCTCCAGGCATCCACATTAGCAGGAAGCTGGAGCTAGAAGTCAGAGTTGGGCCTAAGAGCAAGACATTTCAACATACGGTATGGGTGTCTTAACCACTAAAATAAATGCCCGCCTCTAAGGAAGTATTTTTATCTGAATTTCTAAAATTTATATATTTGAAAGGCAGATGCAATGGATGGATGGATGGATATATAGATGATAGATATCTTCCACGCACTGATTCATTCCTCAAATACCTGCAACAGCCAGACCTGAGCCAGACTGAAGCCAGTATCCTGGAACTCAACCCAGGTATATTATATGGGTGGCAAGAACTCAAATAATTGAGTCATCACATGTTGCATCCCAGGAATGCACATTAGCAGAAAGCTAGGGCAGTAGAGCTTTTAGAACTCAAACCCAGGGACTCTGCTACACCAAACAATTTACTGTCTTTTATTGGTCTACATAGAGGGATACAGAAAAAAATTTTAAAAAAAGAAACTAAAACTTGAAAATGTATTGAATGTATTGTAAATAAGTGAATATATTTACTTAGGAGATGGCATATAATCATTATCCCACCTGAAGAAATTGCAACTCGGAGCTAACCACTGGATATTTAGAAAATAGGAAACTAGGGGCCAGTGTTGTGGCATAGCAGGTAAAGCCAATGCCTGCAGTGCTGGCACCCTATATGTGTACCGGTTTCAAGTCCCAGCCACTCCTCTTCCAATCCAGCTCTATGCTACAGCCTGGGAAAGCAGCAGAAGATGGACCAAGTGCTTGGGGACCCTGCATCTGCGTAGGAGACCAGATGAAGAAAAATCAGACCATGGGAATAATAAAAATTCTACAGTGAAATCACTCTGGTGTGACCTGAGTGTCAGATCCCCTGGAGTCCATGGGTGGTAGAAGACATGAGTGCCTTTGGTATCCTTGAAGGCAGTGAAAAAACTCTAAATCAGAATAAGATTTAAATTTAGAGAAAAGAGGAATGGAAGTAAAGCTAAGATCAAAAGAAATAGGCTGGTTAGTTTATGGAAGTAAAAGAAATTAAGTCTGTTAGAAAAATCTACTCTTCATGTAATTCTTCAATTTCAAGGAGGAGAGAGGGCAGCATTCAAAATTACAGAGCACGATGAAGCAGAGATGAGATGATCTCAATCAGAGCTACGGTAATGCTGGTAAGAAATAAAATTTAGACACTTTATTTTATAGGTCAACTCTGAACCAGAGCTGATAAGCTAACACTAGGAGTGGAGTGGAGCAAACCATTGGGAAGTATGTAAGAGCCGAGAGGATTCGGAGATTGTTGGTCAGTGGTCATTAGAATAGAGAGAATTATGTTATGACGAAAGATAGTGAAGAAGGCTGTGGTGGAAGAAAAGTTGCCTGAAAAATCGACACTTCCTATTTAAGTAGATGGTAGAAAGTGTCTCCATTAGAAAGTAATGAGGATTTACCTTTCAGAGAAAACATATTTTCCATTGCAAGTAAAATGGACACTATGAGAAACAGTGAGTTGATCAGCTCTTGTCCTGACTGTTGATGTACAATGTAATAGTTTATACATTTTAGTATTTTATTGTTCTAGTACTGGTGGTTGAACTCTGTAATTAACATACAATTATTCTTAGGTGTTTAAATTTTAACTGAAAGGTGATCCCTGTTAAATATAAGAGTGGGAAAAGAGAGGGAGGAGATGTACAATTTGGGGCATGCTCAATCACACTGATAGGTCTAAGAGTCAAACTGATCACACAAACAAGACTAGTGTCTGCTAATACTAACTGATAGAATCAAAAAGGGAGAGAACGATCCAACATGGGAAGTGGGAGACACAGCAGATTCATAGAATGGCAGATGTCCTAAATAACACTCTGGCCTCAGAATCAGCCCTTAAGGCATCCAGATCTGGCTCAAGAGCCCATGAGAGTATTTTAGGATGGAAAGCCAAGACACTCTGGAAAAAAAAAAAGACCTAAATCAAAGATCGCTGCAAGTGAGATCCCAGTGGAAAGAATAGGGCCATCAAAGAAGGAGGTACCTTTCTCTGAAGGGAGGGGAGAACTTCCACTTTGACTATGACCCTGTCAGAATAAGACCAAAGTTGGTGGACTCAAAAGGCTTCCATAGCCTTGGGAACTCATGACTAGAGCCTAGGGAGATTACTGATGCCATAAACAAGAGTGTCAAATTGTTAAATCAACAACAGGAGTCACTATGTACTTACGTCTCATGTGAGATCTGTCCTTAATGTGTTGTCCAATGTGAAATAATGCTATAACTAGTACTGAAACAGTATTTTTACACCTTGTGTTTCTGTGTGGGTGCAAACTGATGAAATCTTTACTTAGTATATACTGAATCGATCTTCTATATATAAAGATAATTGAAAATGAAAAAAAAAACTTGGTGTTAAATTGGAAATTGCATAGAAAATTAATCAATTTTAAAAAATATCATGTAGAATCTCTGTCCTTTATGTGCTGTACATTGTGATTAAATGCTATAACTATTACTCCAACAGTATCTTTCACTTGGTGTTGCTATGTGGGTGCAAACTGTTGAAATCTTTGCTTGATATGTGCTAAACTGATCTTCTGTATATAAAGAGAATTGAAAATGAATCTTGATGTGAATGGAAGGGGAGAGGGAGTGGGAAAGGGGAGGGTTGTGGGTGGGAGGGAAGTTATGGGGGGGGAGAGCCATTGTAATCCATAAGCTGTACTTTGGAAATTTATATTCATTAAACAAAAGTTTAAAAAAAATTTTTCAACAAAAAAAAAAGAATAGAGAGAATTATGTTGTGACGAAAGATACTGAAAAAGGCTATGGTGAAAGAAAAATTGCCTGAAAAATCGACACCTCCTCTTTAAGTAGGTGGTAGAAAGTGTCTCTGTGAGAAAGTAATGAGGATTTACCTTTCAGAGAAAACACATTTTCCATTGCAACAGAAATGTGCAAGAAATCCTTACACAAAATACAGCTAAGAGAAAGATTGTTAGTACTTGCATTTTCTAATTGATTACCTAATAATCCTAATAATAGATCTTTTAAAAAATAGGAAAATAATATTTTTCTTGGCAAAAATTATTTTCTTTTCCTTAGAAGCACAAATACTCATGAAACATAAGATCATATTGCTAATTTAATAACAACATGGTTTATGTTTTAGAATGATTTGTTTCTAAACTTTTGCCTAAACCTTTGTCAATGATAAACTATGTAATTACCATCATTATTTTTTTTTAAGATTTATTTATTTACTTGAAAGTCTGTGTTACACAGAGAGAAAAGGAGAGGCAGAGAAAAAGATTTTTAACCATAGAATATTGCAAATCTGGTAATCACACATGTTAAAAATGTTCAGTTTTCAACAAGGAATTATAAGCCAAAGAGATCAAAGCACATGTCCATACATAAGAAAAAGCAGTCAGCAGAAATTGTCACTGAATCAGCTCGTATGTTGGAGTATGGACACAAGTTTCTACCAGGTATTCCAAATATGTTCAAAAAATTAAAACCCTTAGTGAGAATTTGATGTCACCATTAAGTCACCATTTGGAATTGCCCAAATAACAATTGTCTTCATTCACCCAATTGGCATCTAGCATCTCAGCTTTCTATAAAAGATAAAGCAAAGAGCACTAGTAAAATTAGCTACATGATAAATGTAAAAGATTGTAATATAAAAGTAACTTAGTTCTAAAGCTTTTACTATGTTATTTCAATGACTTTATAAAGTAATAATTACAGAAATGACTGGCTTAAATGCATAAAGATGTGATTTGCATTAAAACATTATTTAAAAGGATTGTAAGGGAACAAATTTTATAAGGAAAATTCTTGGCATACCATTGAAATAAAGTTCATGTTAACCTAAACTACATAATTTTAAGTTGTTTAATTTTAATCCTAGGGTAACCTTTAAGAAATTAATGCAAAATACATGCTCACTTGGAAGTACCCCTGATGGTGGAGCTAGAAATGTGCCATGGGATTCCAAATCCCATTAAGGAGGCATGTACCAATGTCATCTTACTAGTTAAAGTGATCAGTTTAAGTTCATAATTTATCAGAGAGATAGGATTAAGTGTCAAAGGGATCACATACACAAGACTAGTGTCTGCTATTAATAACTGATAGAATCAAAAAGAAGAGAACAATTCAACATGGGAAGCGGGATACACAGCAGACTCATAGAATAGCAGATGTCCTAATTTACAGCACTCTGGCCTGAGAATCAGCCCTTAAGACATTCGGATCCAGCTAAAAAGCCCATGAGGGTATTTCAGGCATGGAAAGCCAAGACATGGTGGCAAAAAAATGACTTAAATGAGTGAGATCCTCTGTGAGTGAGATCCCAGCAGAAAGAATGGGCCATCAAAGAAGGAGGTAACTTTCTCTGAAAGGAGGAGAGAACTTCCACTTTGACTATGACCTTGTCTAAATAAGGTAAGAGTTTGTGAACTCAAGAGGCTTTCATAGCCTTGGCAACTCATGACAAGAGCCTAGGGTGATTACTGACATTATAAATAAGAGTGTCAATTGTTTAATCAACAACAGGTGTCACTGTGCACTTACTCCCCATGTAGGTTCTTTGTCCTTAATATGTTGTACTATGTGAATTAATGGTATAACTAGTACTCAAACAGTATTTTATACTTTGTGATTCTGTGTGGGTGCCAACTGTTGAAATCTTTACTTAGTATATACTAAGTTGATCTTCTGTATATAAAGATAATTAAAAATGGATCTTAATGAAGAATAGGATGGGAGATGGGATGGTTTGTGGGTGGGAGGGTGGATATGTGGGGAAAAACCTGCTATAATCCAAAAGTTGTACTTTTGAAATTTATATTTATTAAATAAAAGTTAAAAAAAGAAATTAATACAAAATAGTATATCAAGAGTAGCAGTGTGAATGTAAGCATGAAGTAATAAATTAACAAATAATACATAAGTATGTACATAGCATGTGTTTGTGTAAAATGTGTGCATACACACATACACAGATACTCTCTGTTATCCATGGTTTCACTTTTCATGATTTTAACTACCTGCAGCAATCAGTGTCTTGACTTTTTGAAAGGGACCACAATCACATTCATATAAATTTTATTACAGTATATTTTCATAATTGCTTTATTATTATTTATTGTTCTTTTTATATAATTTATAGATTGATCCTTATCATAGGAATTTGTGTATAAAAAAACATTATTTATGTGTGATGGCTGGCGCTATGGCTCAATAGGCTAATCCTCCGCCTGCGGCTCCGACACACTGGGTTCTAGTCCCGGTCAGGGCGCCAGATTCTGTCCTGGTTGCCCCTCTTCCAGGCCAGCTCTCTGCTGTGGCCCGGGAGTGCAGTGAAGGATGGCCCAAGTGCTTGGGCCCTGCACCCCATGGGAGACCAGGAGAAGCACCTGGCTCCTGCCATCAGATCAGCGTGGTGCGCCGGCCGCACCACGCCAGCCGCGGCAGCCATTGGAGGGTGAACCAAAGGCAAAAGGAAGACCTTCCTCTCTGTCTCTCTCTCTCACTGTCCACTCTGCCTGTCAAAAACAAAAACAAAAACAAAAACAAAAGAAACAAACAAACAAAAAAAAAAAACATTATGTATGTGAGAGAGAGAGAGAGAGAGAGAGAGAGAGATTTTTTGTTACTTTTCGTGAATTCAGGATCCACTAAGGTTTTTGGAGTGTACCTGCTATGGATAAGGGAGAACTACTGTATCAATACATAGACAAACAGGTATCAAAAAGGAAAATTATAGATGCAAATTTTACTTTATCAATGATTATGTTAAAAATAAATGTATTAAAACTTCCAAACAAAAGAGTAACAAAACTAATTAAAAATATGTGCTGGATACAAGAAACACATTAAAATTCAAAGAATAGTAGGTTAGAAAAATAAGAATTTTATTTGGGGCCAGCGCTGTGGTGCAGTGGGTTAAAACTCTGTCCTGAAGCACCAGCATTCCATATGGGAGCCAGTTCTAGTCCCAGCTGTTCCTTTTCTGATCCAGGTCTCTGCTATTGCTTGGGAAAGCAGTGGAAGATGGCCCAAGTCCTTGGACCCTGCATCCACCTGGGAGTCCCCGAAGAAGCTCCTGGCTCCTGGCTTCGGATTGGCACAGCTCCAGCTGTTGCAACCTTCTGGGGAGTGAACCAGTGGATGGAAGACCTCTCTTTGTCTCCACGTTTAAGAAATTTATTCTTTTGTATACGGGTTTCTAATTTTCCCAACATTATTCAGTGTCTTTCCTTTACAATAGTTTCTTGGTGTCTTTGTCAAAAATCAGTTTCCAATTAACATTTGATTTCTGGGTTCTCTTCTGTTCTGTTAATCTATTTGTTTTTATTCCAGTACCATCCTTTTTTGGTTGCAATGGCTTTCTAGCAGAATATTTTAAAATAATGCCTCCAATTTTTTTTATGCTCTGGGTCACTTTTATTATTTTTAATATTCTGCAGTTTTACACAAATCTTGGGATGTATTTTATATTTCTTTGAAGAATATAATTTTAAAAACACCATTAAAATGGATTTCAAAAGAAAACTTACCCATATGTACCCATAGTGGGTAAAGCCATTGCCTACAGTGCTGGCATCTCATATGGATACCAGTTCAAGTCCCGGATGTTCCACTTCCAATGCAGCTCCCTGCTAATGGTCCTGGGAAAGCAACAGAGGATCGCTCAAATGATTGAGCCTCTGATTCATGTTGGAGACCCAGAAGAAGTTCCTGGCTCCTGGCTTCAGACTGACCCAGCTCCAGCCATTGTGACCGTTTGGGGAGTGAACCAGCAAATAAAGGGTCTCTTTCTCTCTTTGTCTCTCCTTCTGTCTCCTTTCTCTCTCTCTCCATAACTCTGCCTTTCAAGTAAAATAAATATTTTAGAGGGAGAGAACTATAATAATGATGCTAATATCAGACAAGATGTACCAACAAAAATATTATTATTAGGAAAAAATAAGCATGTTATATAATAATAAAAGTGTCACTATTTCAAGAAGATATAACAGTTACAAACACATATGTACTTAACAACAGAGTCTTCAAATATATGGAGAAAATTTTACAATATTAAAAAAAGATATAGATAAACCAAAAGACTACTAAGATAGTTCTATAGCCTTACTTACATAAATAAGTAATAAGAACAACAAAGTAAACAGAGTTTCAACAAAGAAAAGTGTGGAATAAGAAAACTACCACCCCTGACAATAAACTTTCCTTTTAACTCTTGTGTTTGGTGTGTTTTGTGGTGGCCTTTCAGGTCAAAGAAGATGTCATAAGGAAAATCAGAAAACACTTGGGTCCGACGCTGTGGCATAGCAGGTAAAGCCACCGGGTGCAGTGCTGGCATCCCATGTGGGCACAGGTTAGAGTCCTAGCTGCTCTACTTCCAATCCAGCTCTCTGCTATGGAAAGCAGTATGAAGATGGCCCAAGTCCTTGGGCCCCTGTACCAGAGTGAGAAGACCCAGAAGAAGCTCCTGGCTCTTGGATTCTGATCAGTGCAGCTCTGGCTTTGTGGCCAACTGGGGAGTGAACCATTAGATGGAAGACCTCTCTCTTTCTGCCTCTCCTCTCTCTGTGTAACTCTGACTTTCAAATAAATAAATAAATCTTAAAAAAAAAAAAAACCACTTGAAGCCAAGATATCATGGAAAAAAAAAAAAAGACCTAAATGAATGATCTCTGGGAGTGAGATCCCAGTGGAAAGAACGGGGCCATCAAAGAAGGAGGTACCCTTCTCCGAAGGGAGGAGAGAACTTCCACTTTGACTATGACCCTATCGGAATAAGA
The DNA here is from genome assembly GCF_033115175.1 of Lepus europaeus. NCBI lineage: Eukaryota > Metazoa > Chordata > Mammalia > Lagomorpha > Leporidae > Lepus > Lepus europaeus. The sequence goes on along the minus strand of NC_084828.1, from coordinate 17,575,797 downwards.
TCAAAGTCAGCGAACTCTAAAGGCTTCCATAGCCCTGGCAACTCATGACTAGAGCCTAGGGAGATTACTGACGCCATGAACAGGAGTGTCAAATTGTTAAGTCAGCAACAGGAGTCACTGTGTACTTACACCCCATGTGGGATCTGTCCCTAATGTGTCGTCTAAAGCGAAGTGATGCTATAACTAGTACTGAAACAGTATTTTTATACTTTGCGTTTCTGTGTGGGCACAAACTGATGAGGTCTTTACTAATTATATACTGAAGTGATCTTCTGTATATAAAGAGAATTGGAAATGAAAAAAAAAAACAACCTGGTGTTAAAATGGAAATGGCATAGAAAATTAATTAATTTGAAAAAAAAAATTATGTAGGATCTCTGTCTTTAATGTGCTGTACATTGCTATTTAATGCTATAATTAGTAATCCAATGGTAGTTTTTTCACTTTATGTTGCTATATGGGCAAAATGTTGAAATCTTTACCTAATATATACTAAACTGATCTTCTGTATACAAAGAGAATTGAAAATGAATCTTTACATGAATGGAAGAGGAAAGGGAGCGGGAAGGGGGAGGGTTGCAGGCGGGAGTGAAGTTATGGGAGGGGGGAAGCCATTGTAACCCATAAGCTATACTTTGGAAATTTATATTCATTAAATAAAAGTTTAATAAAAAAAAAAAAGAAATTAGGAAAAAAAAAAAACCACTTGAGCTATGAAGTATTAACATGATTCTTCAATATTTCCACACACATTGAAAGAAGAAATATATAATTCCTTCCTCTCAGGACTACTTTTAATAAAATTTGTACATAGAACAGCATTGGAGGGGTTGCTATGGCATAATGGGTAAAGGCGCTTCCTGCAGTGCTGGCACCCCATATGGGGGCCAGCTTGAGTCCCGGCTGCTCTATTTCCAATCCAGCTCTCTATTATGGCCTGGGAAAGCAGTAGAAGATGGCACAAGTCCTTGGGCCCCTGCACCAGTATGGGAGACCCAGAAAAAGCTTCTGGCTACTGGCTTCAGACCCGCCCAGCTCCAGCCATTTCAGGCATTTGGGGGTGAACCAGCGGATGTAAGACCTCTCTCTCTCTTTCTGCCTCTCTGTAACTCTGCCTTTCAAATAATAATTAAATAAATCTTTAAAAAATAGCATTGGAAACTAGCAACAGTGATATTCATTGTCATCAGTTTCACACAATAGTGTGACTATGAAATGTAGTGAGAACAATTTTCAAGATTATGAAAATAAGAGGACGAGGCCAGTGCCATGGCTCACTTAGTTAATCCTCCGCCTGCGGTGCCAGCATCCCATATGGGTGCTGGGTTCTAGCCCCGGTTGTTCCTCTTCCAGTCCAGCTCTCTTCTGTGGCCCGGGAGGGCAGTGGAGGATGGCCCAACTGCTTGGGTGCCTGCACCTGCATGGGAGACCAGGAAGAGACACCTGGCTCCTGGCTTCGGATAGGCGAAACACCAGCCATGGCGGCCATTTGGGGAGTGAACCAGTGGAAGGAAGACCTTTCTCTCTGTCTCTCTCTCTCATTATCTATAACTCTACCTGTCAAATAAAAATTTTAAAAAAGTTTAAAAAAAGAAAGAAATTAAGAGGACTTAACTACTTCTGAATTATTCAATACTGCAGAAAATCTATTAATGAAAATAATTTTAGGACATGGAATACCTTTTGGGGAAATTATTACCTAGGAGATATCATTTAGCAAATTCTGCTCATTTTTATTTCTAAATTATCTTGTATTACCTTAAAAATTTATTTAATAATTTAATGAATGTGAATAAATGGACAGCTGATAATAAGATAAGCCATTGTAGTCCTCTGATAGTCAAAAATTTCAGAAATATTTTCCACTAACTTTGGATTTTAAAGAATAGGAAAATTCCAGTTTATTAAATTTTCCAGAGAATTAACCAGAACAAAGAAAGTGATTGAAATGAAGAAAGACAAAAATAGAGAGGAGTGATCATAACATTGAAATAATTGTTTCTCTAGGCTTTTTTTCACATAAAACAATCTCGTTTACTCAGAAACAATTGTGAGATAGACTTTTATATACTCAATTATTCACAAATATTAACATTTATAATTTTCCCCAGCAAAGATGATAAACATTTTCTTACAGACATGCCTAGTCTTCATCAAAAATATCTAATACTAAAATTTATTACTCAAATTAAATGTTGAAAATATCAATTAACCTGAAATTTTCAAAGAATAAACTTTTATTATAATAAAAATTGTAATAGAATTGTTATCGTGTTGTGCTAATAGGATAATAGATCCTTAAATACAATATTTTGAATAACATTTTAATTTCAAAAAATGATATCTCAAAAATATTTCAGAAATCCCAATGTATCTTATAAATTTAACATGTATCATAATCATATTTTTAACTTAAAATACACATTTTAATGGCAAAATGGTCACCTTCCACTGTGATGTTTTTAATTTTCTGTCTGATATTTGTATCTGTAATGCCTTCACATTCTTCATCTTTCCTTCCTACTTTTACTAAAGAAATCATTTGCTTTAAATAGCTAACTTTACTCCTGAAACCAAGATACATGCATGCCCTATGATACAGACGTCCTATATATAAAAACATTTATTGATGTATTTGTTAGTTGACTTACTCATTGTTATGCCCCATAAAAATGGAAATTCCATGAGAGTAAATCCATATCTGTCATCACTGACCTTACTCTGGAGAAAGAACTCCAAATTATCTATTTAAAAAATGAAATTAATATGGTAGATTTGTGCAATTATAAAGGTGTTAACTAATTTACTCATATGCACATTGATGAAATATTTAAATATGTATCATGGTCCATTTTCTAGGTGCTGAATAAGCGATGAATAAAACACGAAATCTCAGCTGTCTAGTAGCATACAATCTAGAATCTATATGGCCATTAGCTAGGATATACCACAGCATACTTTCAACCAAAGAAAAGATGTCAAAAATGTTATATTTCCATGACTTAAGAAAAAAAAAATGAAAACATGAGCACAAACATGCAGTAAAGGTGAAACAGGGGAAATACAGAGCCATAAAATTATAGAATTGAGCAGTTTTTAGCCATTGCCTTTACGAGTATCCTTTTTGGTCATTTTCTCTCTTTCTCATCCTCTGGGAACTTACATATTGCATATTTTTACTGCTTGATAGTGTTTTCTAAGTCCCTTAAGATTTTGTCACTATTTCATTTTGGTTTTCATTTAATCCTCTGACAGAATAATATCCAAAGATTTCTCTTCAACTTTTCTAATCCTTTTTATTGCTTGATCAGTTCTATCGCTGAGCCCTTCTAGTGAATTTTCAGTTCTGCTAGTTTATTCTTCAGTTGCATGATTTCTGTTAGTTCTCTCTCTCTCTCTCTCTCTCTCTCTCTATTTCTATGGAAATTCTAATTTTCTTATGCATTATTCTCTTGGTATCAGTGAGCCTTATTCTGATAGTTATTTTGAAATCTTTGTTGAGTAAACCATATAACTACATTCTGTTAAATTCCATTACCTGGAGATATTTTGTTCCTTTGTTGGGGGTATTTTTGCCTTTTTTAAAAAACTTTTATTTAATAAATATAAATTTCCAAGGTACAACTTTTGGATTATAGTGGCTTTTTCCCCCCATAACCTCCTGCCTACCCACTACCATCCCATTTCCCGCTCCCTCTCCCATCCCATTCACATCAAGATTCATTTTCAATTCTCTTTATATACAAAAATCAATTTAGTATATACTAAGATTTCAACAGTTTGCACCCACACAGAATCACAAAATATAAAATACTGTTTGAGTACTAGTTATACCATTAATTCACATAGTAGAACACATTAAGGACAAAGATCCTACATGGGGAGTAAGTGCACAGTGACTCCCGTTGATTTAACAATTGACACTCTTATTTAAGGTGTCAGTAGTCATCTGAGACTCTTTTCATGAGTTGCCAATGCTATGGAAGCCTCTTGAGTTCGCCAACTCCGATGTTATTTAGACAAGGTCATAGTCAAAGTGGAAGTTCTCTCCTCCCTTCAGAGAAAGGTACCTCCTTCTTTGATGGCCCATTCTTTCTGCTAGGATCTCACTCATAGAGATCTTTTATTTAGGTCATTTTTTTTTTTGACAGGCAGAGTGGACAGTAAGAGAGAGAGACAGAGAGAAAGGTCTTCCTTTTGCCGTTGGTTCACCCTCCAATGGCCGCCGCAGCCGGCACGCTGCGGCTGGTGCACCGCGCTGATCTGATGGCAGGAGCCAGGTGCTTATCCTGGTCTCCCATGGGGTGCAGGGCCCAAGCACTTGGGCCATCCTCCACTGCACTCCCGGGCCACAGCAGAGAGCTGGCCTGGAAGAGGGGCAACCGGGACAGAATCCGGAGCCCCAGCTGGGACTAGAACCCAGTGCACCGGCACCGCAAGGTGGAGGATTAACCTATTGAGCCAGGGCGCCGGCCTAGGTTTTTTTTTTTTTTTTTTTTGCCATAGTGTCTTGGGACTGACTATGTTTTCCATGACTATATACGTTGTTGCTTGTGCATGAGACATAGTAGCCAACTCTCTCAGTCCTATGGCTTCATTCTGGAGAAAACCCTGACAAATCAACCTAGTCATAGTTCTGGGGGCATCTACCAATTCTCTATAAACCCATGAAGAGTCAGAAAGGTGGAGCATTTTCTCTGCTCCCTTTGACCTGAGCCGGTGAAGGAAACTTACATCTACCAGCCCAAGAAGCCAGCCCCATTTTCCCCAAAGAAGTTAGACTATGCCTGACTCATCATTAAAGACTACTAAACAGATGCGAATATTTGGGGGAGCTTGGGTGTTGGGTACATAGATCGACTCCTCTCCCCAGAATAATGATGAGAGTTGGGATGCTTTTAGTTCAATTGCTCTTTGCTGAGTAAGGGAGTCAATCAATGGTATCTATCAGCCAAAGCCCCTATCTCTCTTCTCCTCCAGGTGGCTAGACAGTATAGAAACTCTTAGAGCTCCAAATCTGGGAATTCATAAACCAATCCCCTGGGGATCTCTCTGAGAAAAGTTGGGGTGCTAGAAACATACACCAACATTCTCCCTCCCCTATGTTCATCAAGGAAACACAAGATATCTTCCTCAATATATTACACTACAGTAGAGCAAGAGTATCCAGGGAATGGTGTGACAAATCTCTATTTCAGCTTTGGTGACTGCTTTCACATTCTGTCAACATGCAGGAGTTTTTCAATTACTTTCTAGTTTATCACAAAGGAAATTTGTGAGTGACTTGTTGCTGCATCATTCTTTATAAGAGGGAGGAAGAAGGGCTTCCTCCTTCACCACATTGCTGACATATTTCTTATGAAAATCTTGTCTATATTTTTTTTAAAAATATTACTTTGTGGTACTGTTGCATTAAGCCTGTATATCAATATAGAGAGAATCAACGTTGTATTAGTTCACTTTTTTGTCACTTTAACTAAATTACCTTAGAAGAGTTGCTCGTAAAAAAAAAATTATCTTACGGTTCAGAAATTACAGTTTCAGGATGGGGATGACAAATAGGTCAGCTTCTGTGGAAGCTGGTCGTGCATGCAAAGGAATGATCACATGGTGATCCAGGAAGCAGAGAGAGAGCAGTTAGGCAGAACATGAACTCAAATAATTAACACTATTGTGAGAACCACCCTCTGAGGGCATGTCCCTAATGACCTAAACACCCTCCTTTAAGACCAACCTCTCAGATTTCATAATTAGATAAACTCTCCACCCTTATCCCATCAGCCATTAACATAAAAACTTTAGTGTTTAAACAGCTGCATGAGTTTTGGGGAGACAATTCCTACTCAACCCCATAACAGACATTTTTATTATGTTGAGTCTTCCAGTTCATGAGCACATTAACCTATAAATCTCTTAAATAGAGGATGTCTATTTATTTAGATCTTTATTTATTTATTTCATTTGTGTTTCATGGTTTTCATCATATAAGTCCTATAAATATTTTGCTCAATTTACACCTATTTCATTTCATTTGTTGACCAGTTGTTTTGACATTTTATTTTTAAGAGTTCATTGCTAGTTTACAGAAACATAATTCATATTTGCATTTTTTATATTCTGTGACTTTGATGAACTCATTTACTATGTTAGGAGTTTGGGGATGTTTTAGTTTTAATTTTTGTTTGAGAGGGAGAGAGAGGGAGAGAGAGAGAGAGAGAGCAAGCTCCCACCCACTGTTTAATTTCTGAAATGCCTTCAACTATTGGGGCCAAACCCATGCCCTGGGAATACCATCCATGTCTCCCATGTGGATGAATAGAGTAAAATTGCTTGATCCCATCCTGGACCCTCCCATGGTCTTCATTAGTATGAAGCTGGAGCCAGGAGCCAGAGCCATGAATCAAATCAAGGTACTACGATGTGGGACATGGTCATCTTGACAACTGGGCTAAACATCCTCTCCTGCGGGGTGTGTGTGTGTGTGTGTGTGTTCCTAATTTTCACTGGATTACTTGAAACTTTCTATGCAAAACATTATATTGTTGTCAAATAGGAACAGTTTTAGTCCATCCTTTCCTGCACACATGCCTTTTATTTTCTCTTCTTGATTTATTTTCTGGTGAGAATGTCCAGCGCAACATTGAATGGTAATGGTGAAGGTGAGCATCTTGTCCCGTTTCTGATATCAGGAGTAAATTATTTGGTCTTTAACCATTAGATATGTTTCAGCAATTAACTTATTGGCAGTTTTGATATGCTCCTAATCATATGTCCTAAAGCTGAATTAAAGCATTAAAAAACTTACATTTGTTTTTTCCCTGGAGCCATGTTATATAGTTTCAAACCAAAATTACAAGAGGAAATCCATTTAAAATTTCCATTAGTATATTATTCAAGTTCAGTCCATTACTAAACACTATATTTTGAAAGAAGAGCATGTTTTAGTGGTCAGAACACTGGATTAAGGGTCAAAAATATAAATTTTAGTCCTGACTACTACTGATGGCAAACTTACACCTTTTCTGATCTAACTTTCCTTATTTGTAAAATAAAATAATGACAATAGCTTCTCTAGTACCTCACATGATAGCTCTAAGGGGAAAAAAGGAAATAATTAAAAACTGGCATTTGCACAATAGTAATGAAACCTTCAAACTGCAAACCTTCAAGTGGCTGTAGCTAAGGAATAAAGTGACCCAAGAGAGTAAGAGACGCCATGTACTTGTTGATGTGAATGGAAGGAATTAGTACATGAATCTGTATCTGAATAGTAGGCAAATTTCACTAGGAAACATTCAACTTGAAAGTTGTTCTTGTTCACTTCTTTTTTAAATTTAACTTATTTTGTTTGAGAGTCAGAAAGAGAGCCTGAGATCCTCCATTCACTGATTCACTCTTCAAAAGCCTGCATCAGATGGGGCTAGGCTAGGCCAAAAAGAAGCTAAGAGCCCAATCCCGTGTGAGTGATAGGATGTTAGGGACCCAACTGTCAGAACTATGACCTGCAACATCCCAGGGTGCACAATTAAAGGAAGATAGGATTTGGGACAGAGCTTGGACTCAAACCCAGGTACTCTGATATGGGATTCAGTTAGCCCAAATGGCATCTAAACGACTGTGTCAAACACTTGACCCAAAAGTTGGTCTTCAAACACCCAAGAAGATCTGAGTTTGTTCACATGCATCCACGCACGCATGCACACACACACACTGATCTGCCCTCATTAAATGATAAATAATAAGCATCTGTTCTGTGTCATTGTTCTCAGTGCTGGGGACAGAAGAATAAACAATTTAACACAGTTCCTCTTCCCTCTGATGAGAAAGACAGTTAATCAGACTGTAAATTTTAAAATTAGTGACAAAAATATGGTAAGTTGTAGAAATGAGAACTGCGATGGTATGAATATTATACATTATTGTTACTAATATATCTCAGTATATGTTAACTGATATTTTTACTTTTCTAGCCTATTCCTTTGCTAGTGCATATAAAGTGGTTGCTTTAATTAACCTAATATTTCATCATTTTAGCCCCAGGATAAACAGAAGGAATATGACTCAACTAGAAAAGGGAAAAGTATAATCCAAAGATAGCTAAAAGGAACTTTTGTCTTTTTCTGATGAGACAGTACATTTTCACTGGTAAGACATAGAGATTTTGCTGTTTTTATTTTATCATTTAGAAGGGTTGTGAGTGAATATCAATTTGACAAGGGCAGATTACATAGCCTCATATGGTATTAACTTAATCTAATCTAAAGCTAGGTCTTCCCAAATCTTATTTCCTGTGTATTTCTTGGTTATTAGTAGTCAAAAGAGAAATCCGATAAAGTTTGGACAACACAAGGAAAGTGGTGACTGTTGATCCCTTCTGGTCACTGTAAGAATCCATGCAGTGCTGCAGCTCACACACATTGTCACTAAGCACCTTGTGAGTTTGTGGAGACAGTCAGGCCTACAGCTCTTTCAGGTTTTGCAGGTTCTCTTCCTTTGGCTTCAGGTATCTGTGTGGCTCCCAGTTGAAGAGTAGCTGTTGTTACTATAGAACACTCACACCATTAAGACTGGGGGAGGGTGCAGGCATTTGGCCTTGTGATTAAAACAGTGAGAAAGCCTGTGAGCTGCATAGGAGTGTCTGGGTTTGCTGTCTAGCTCCGGATCTTGGTTCTGACCCAGGGTCTGTAATGCAGACCCTGAAAGGTAGTGGTAATGGATCAAGTAACTAGGCTCCTGCCACCTACATAGGAAACCTGGATAGAGTTTCTGGTTCCTGGATTTGGCCTCCCAGTCATTGAAGACATTGGGGAAGTGAACCAGAGATAGCAGCTCTCTCTCTAACTCTTTTTCCCTCTTCCTTTCTGCTTCTTAATGAAATAAACAAATAAACACTACACACACACACACACACACATACATATTTTAGAAAAAGTTGGGTTAATATGAACATTGGTTTAGCTAAAATAGAACATTGGTTCTATTTTTCCTTTAAATTCTCATTTGTCTGTATTGGCTCCAGTTTGGCCTTGCTCTCCTATCCTGTATCCATTTCCTGATCACCTGTCTTGCAGAGCTGCTCCGTCTTCAGGATACAACTGCCACAGCCTTCCACAGCCTAACTTGTCAGCTCTCATAGTCATGTATGGTCTGCTCTCAGCAACGGCCTTTACTGTATGGTGGATTTTTATCTCTAGTAGAACTCTAGCTGATACAACATGCTGCAGCCAAATGATCGTGAATATATATATATATATATATATATATATATGTACACACACACACACACACACATATATATATATATAAATTACATCACTAACATGATGAATTCAACAACCTAGGAAATTTGCTATTGTTTAAGTCACCCAAGGTAGGGTGTTTTGTTCTGGCAGCCCAAGCTATGATACAGACTAAATAATGGAGTGAAAGAAGAGACGCTAAATACCTATGCTTATGCGCAGTTCAATTACCTTAGCTCCATGTTTAATTGTTTCATGTTTGCTGTTAGTTATGTTATCAGACTTTTTCTGATAAAAAACAAGTTGTAAGCCACCAAGAAGCAGCTCTGAAAAAATTGAATGTGGAAGCCATTTAAATGATAAGTAGCTTCTGTTTCCTAATCTCGACTGTTAATGATGTCTCTTCCTATCACTATTTTTATATGTCACTTAACACTTTGTTTCAAAATAACTCCTAAAATACAGACAAGTTGTTAAAAAGTTTCAAAGAGCACTTACACCTGTTGGGTACACTCAACAATTAACATTTGACCAAAATTCCTCATTCATGCTCTCTCTTTCTCTCCCTCCCTCCTTTTCTGTTTCTTTACTGTAACTTCTCTTGATTGTATTTGATTATTTTTATTCATATCCATTAATACCTACCAATATGATGAATGTGGCAAGCTACATAGGGCAGGAAAGAAAAGATGTTTCTGGAAGAATCCATAGAATTCAGTTGCCATAGTGGGACCATGAAGATAGACTTGAAGAAAATTTAAACAGAAATGAAGCTGTGTGCTCTTCTTCATTTAGAATAGTACAAAAAGCTGAATATATGGTCTGTTTTGAGGTAAAAAAATTATCATGTACATTGCTATATCATGAACAAATAACTCTTCATTCCGTGTTGTTTTCTGTGTTATGCCTTCTAGTTCTTCATGAACAATATCCAAAAACTAATCTTCACTGAAAAACAACACGAAAATCAAGCAGAAGATTGTTCTGGCAAAACATATTGAACTGATAAAAGACTAATTAGTGTATTTGAGTTCAAGCCTCAGGACGTTTTCCTCAAATGTTTTCAGCTTTATTTATAATTTAAAATGTACCTCTCTTTTATTTTGAAATACATGCTTGTTTTGGAGGAAAACCCTGGCAATGTATCAAGGCATAAGTTATATCTAAGTGATTTTAAATAGTGTTTACCAAGAATCTTTGGTAACCATTTTTCTCTTTTAGAACTATAAAATCTGGCAAACATAATTCATAAATCTGTTCAGCCTTAAAAAGAGATGTTACAGTTTTGAACTGGATTAAATTTGAGAAGTTACTTTCTATCTCATCCTCAAAATTTTTGGTGATATAAATCAAAACAAATCACCAATAAAAACACTATTTTGCCTCTTTGGTCTCATAAAGTTCTGTGTTCATTAAACCATTGTGATGTTTTCTGCAACACTTGTATTCACATTAGTTCATGGATGCAGTGAGAAACAGAATTTCTGAGTTGCACAATCAAGATCTAGGGATTTTTCTCAAAGACTCAATCATGTTTCAGAGACTGAAGAGTAATACAACCTCAAAGAGAAGATATAAGGTCCACATTTCCTTTAAACTGAATCAATCATGAAATTAGAAAACGTAAAATCATATCATGTTAATATGAATTTGCAAGATGTTAGAGAAAATATTGATGTGTGGACATGACAGGCCTACTTTATGCCCAGAGAACAGTTGCTGTCTCTGCTTACCCCAAAACATATAGTTCCCAGTCAACCACTAATTAAGAAGTCTGCCAAAGCAGACATTCATCTAAGAATATTCAAAAGGTTCATTGAAAACTGGAATTAAAAGGTAAGTTTGTTTTTATGCAATACATTTTAAAATCTATCTGTGATTTTTCATAATCCACATTTTCCATTAATTTTTTGAAGAATCTCTTTGTGTAAGACCCCATACTAGAGAGAGATCATAGTTTCTATGTCATCAACATTAATAGCCACAGAGCAGGTTCTTGATTAATATTTTTTAAATAGCAGTTGAATATGAGGAAAAGAGAAAAAAGTCAATAGGCTTCAATTCAATTCCTAATTATTTAGAGACAAAACCTTTTGCTTCATAATGTGACTTCTGCCTGACAGAATTATTCTTATGAATCTAAGTCAACACAAAGAAAACAAAATAAATAGCATATTACATGGAACATAGTGTATCTTAACAAATTCTAATTCCCTTTCTTGTCACACATGTCATTTCAGCCCCCATCCCAGAGTGACATGAATTTTGTTCTAATGAACATTGGTACATATGACTATTAATTTTCTTATGTTACAAAATCAAAGCAAAATACATATCACATCTCCATACTCTATCATGGAGCACATCTGTGTAATCATAAACTGATCATTCTGAATCTGCCTTCAAGTTATACTGATTTTTCTTTTGGATGTGATGATATGATTTTACATTTTATGATTGCAAGAAATATGTCTTTCAAGGTACATTTTGTTTTTAAAAAAAAAAAACAAACCCATAGATAGATACATACAAATCCATTATTTGTGTATCATGTGGATGGAGTAAAGGAATGGGTGTGGGAGTAAAATATTGCCCCAGCCTGGAGTATGTGAAGGTATTTGTGAACATCAAGTGGAAGGGTCTCCTCATAACCCAGCCAATAAGAATTTGCCAAGGCACTTGAAATTCTCCTGCTCAAATGGGACACCAAGCAATGCAGTTCTATCTTTTTCTTTGTTCACATCCCCCTCCCATCTGTGCCTTTTGGGACAGGGGTAATGCTGCAGCAAATGGTGGGCAAAAGAGGAATTGACAGAAGTCATCCTTTATTACTTTTTCTAACTCCAAAGGTTTCAGTGTCATCAATGCCTTCATTAATATTAACTGTGAAAACAAAATAGGAACTCTCCAAAATTGATCATCATATAATTCAATTTTTAGATTTCAGTTAACCTTTTTTTTTTTTTTTTTTTGGACAGGCAGAGTTAGACAGTGAGAGAGAGACAGAGAGAAAGGTTTTCCTTCTGTTGGTTCACACCCAAATGGCCACCAGGGCCGGCGCAATGCACCGATCCAAAGCCAGGAGCCAGGTGCTTCCTCCTAGTCTCCCATGCAGGTGCAGGGCCCAAGCACTTGGGCCATCCTCCACTGCACTCCCGGGCCACAGCAGAGAGCTGGCCTGGAAGAGGAGCAACTGGAACAGAATCTGGTGCCCTTACCAGGACTAGAACCCGGGGTGCTGGCGCCGCAGGTGGAGGATTAGCCAAGTGAGCCACGGCACCGGCCAGATTTCAGTTAATCTTAATACACAAATTCTGATTCATGCTACAATATAAACACTTTAAATTTTTTTTAAAAAAATTAATTTTTATTTATTTAAAAGGCAGAGTTACAGACAGAGGAGGAGAAACAGAGAGAAAGAGAGAGAGATCGTCCATTTGCTGGTTCAATCCCCAAATGGCCACAATGGCTGGGATTGGGCCAGGCCAAAGCCAGGAGCCCCAAGGCTCCTTCTTGATCTCCTATACAAGTGAGGAGCCCAAGCACTTGAGGCATCTTCCACTGCTTTGTAAGGCACATTAGCAGGGAGCTGGATCAGAAGTGGAGTAGCTGGGTCTCGAACCAGTACACATATGGAATACTAGCATCGCAGGCAGAAGCTTAATTTGCTTTGCCACAATGCCAGCCCCATAAAATTTAAAAATGTTTTACAGGTGGTTGTAACTGATAAATAATTTTATTGATTTAAAACTTTCAGATAAATGCAAGAAAGTATTTTTGTTCCATATCTACTTAGAATGATTAACATTTATCACACCAAATAATTCCTTAATGCTGATATTTAAAAGCCTGTGTCTTCATTTCATATAGTTTTGCTATATTTGCTATGACTGTAAAATGTTGACATATTTTGATAGTAAAGAGAACTTAACTTTTAGGTTAAAAAGTCTGTGTCAAAATTGTTATTGCGGCTAAGAGTATACTAAAACATGTCTGTTGAGTGACCCATTCTAAATTTAGATATTAGAGCTATTTCTGCAACTTTTTACAAGCAAAAATCATGGTTAAGTTATTCAAGGAATTCAGTAAATGACCCTCTAGTAACTTGTGGTAGATGTTTTTAAAATGAAGCTAATAATTAATTAATACAGTAATTCTTTTTCTAAATATTGGAGTTCAAAAAACTAGCATAACGATCTTCTCATAAAATATGTTTTGGTTCATTACAGGTACTATCACCTTAAAGGTTTTTTGAATTTAGTGTTTCAACAATTGCCATTACTACTTGTTGCTCTTTGGAAAATTATCTGACATTTCAGTTAAAGGCCAGTGATTTTAGAAAGAGCAATTCTGCCACCTTGTGGTTTTTGAAACCAGAGTAGCTGCCTGCTGCTGGAAGTCAGTAAACTCTCGCCAACTGAGAGTTGTAACCCTGAATCAGAATCATCAGCTTGCCGTCCCCCTGTTTTTCCAGATCTGTAGGAACCAAACATGGGAGCTGCTAACTTCATCTGAATTTGTGCCGGAGTTAGGACTCATTCCTTAGGATTTTTACTGAAATTTGTGACTTTAATTAAAACCACATGTTATTCTCATTGAAATTTTATTTTAAACATACATTTTTAATTATGGTATATTTGCACATCTGAATTACTGAATTGTTAATTGATACATAGATTATACTGACTTTTACATCAAATTATGTTTTTTGAGACAACAATAAAAGAAAACAAATCTATATTTTAATAATAATTTTAAGGGTCTTGGAAAAGTTATGCTTGCTTTTTGAACTTGGATGATTAACATATAGAAGTAAACATTTAAAATCTTGTGAAATTATCATTCATGAACTTAAAATACAAAATATAAAAAGAACCTACTACTAACAAAGAAATGATCATTAAATAAATTGGTGTCTCTAACCTTATAGTGGAAAGTGCTAAGGATACACAATATATTGCTTCCAGGTTTCCAGTTCATTTATACCTCCTCAGAAAGACAGAACAGAAGATGGGATGCTATAAAAGTTGGCTTCCATTTCTGTCTATTCTTCTCTTGATTATTGGATTACTAAACTCTTTGTATTATACACCCCTTATGTATATATTTTCAAATAAAAGGTAGGTTGCTTTTCTTAGGACCACACTTAAAATCAAGTGTCCCTAACCTTGAAAGTCTATGGAAATGTCCTGCCGGAAATTCATATAGGTGGCGATTGGAGCAAAGAGGAGCCATCATTTTTAACAGCTTCTCAAAGGTATCCACCCCTCTATGCAAAAAGGATAAAAATTATTATGAAAAAAAATCTCCAATTTCATTTCTACAACTTAAATCCTAGTGAGTGATTCTTGAAAGTTTAGATGGTGTTCTACTGCCATCTTGTGTCTAGGAACTATCTCTCTCAGTTTCCATCGAGAATGCTGATAGAGTGCTGAATTCAGAAACATTCTATATCCAGCCTGCAGGATTCTGCAGAGGGAGAGAGAGAGAGAGGAAAAAGAGTGAACTTGATGCTATGGACTCCTTAGAAAAGCATTAGTATTCCAGTACAGATGAGAGTTCATAAAGTACAGGCTACTTCTGATCAGAGATTTGTCAACAATTTTTGTCTTGAGTAACTCTTTTATATTTGGGGCAGAAATTAGAACTGGCAAGAATCCCATAAGAAAGGACATCTAGAGAAGAACTCTTCTACAACTGCAGGCAAAGCAATAAATATTCTCATTAGGATGCTGTAAGAATTTTCCTTTTTCTCATTTTTTATTTATTATTATTAATTAGAAAGGCAGAACAATAAAGAGAGGCAGAGACACATACACACACACACACAAACAAACAGGCTAATTTTCTATCCATTATTTACTCCTCAAATGCTCATAACAACCTTGCCAAAGCCAGGACCTTGGAACTCGTTCAAAGTCTCCCACTTGGGTGGCAAGGACTCAAATACTGTGCTTTAGCAGGACTCTTGATTGGAAACAGTACTTGGGACTTGGACCAGGCACTCTGATATAGGATGTGGGCATCCCATGTGCCAGCTTAACTTGCTGTGCCACAAAGCGCACGCCATGAATTTTCAAATATTGGAGACTGAAGGTTGTCTAAGTTTCTGGGTATTCACCCAACATAAGCCAAATTTTGAAACTAGGTTCTTAAGTTTAGATATTTCACCTTGAAAAATGCTTAAAAGACTAAATAAACATTTTAATGTGGTGTAATGTATCACACAAAATCAGGAGAAGTTTTCAGCATAGATATTTCTAGTTACCTGGCCAAACTGTATGTGTTGATTTCACAAATGTATGTAAGTATTCAAAAGGGACTTTACATCTTAAACTTTCCCAAAAGTCCTGATATGGAAGATTAATCACAGACATCAGAAAGAAAACCAAAAAGTTCCAGTGTTACCCTGTCACTGTAGCAAGAACTATTGAGTATCATCAACTTGGCAACTGCATGAAGGATGAGTGGATAGAGCTGGAAGCTCTTCTGAGTAATAAATGTGTCCTGGTGCTCAGTGGAGAGATGGACTGTTAAATTTCTGATTTAACTACTGTGGCTACAAAATATCTCAGATATAAAGACTATCCTACATATTATGGGAATATTTCCAATGGCACATAATTTCTATTTAAGTGGGAATTTGAAGTACTGCTTCGATTGAGAGGGGATTTTGAGGTCTGGGCTTGGAAATTATTTTGAATAGACAAGGACACAGATGTGGTGGCTTTGTGGGGGGAGACATCAGTAAATGCTACTTCTGCAAGATTGCAAACTGCTCTTCCAGGAGAAGTTGGTCTCTGAATATAGCATTCTGGCCAGCAAACGAGCAGAAACAATTAGTATACAAATAAAATCATAGTATCAACAAAAAAAAATCCCTTCATATGTTTTACCTAATTGGAAGGGAGGTGGGAAGATGGTAGAGACAGGTGAGCTTAATGCAAAAACTCCAACTGAAAAGCAGCACTCATTATCTGGACCAATGCACCCTTGTTTTAGTTTTTGATATTGTTGGCTTCCTGTACAACATAGGATTTCCCAAGGCATTTAAGATAATAACAGCCCTATTTCAAATAAAATATGTGAGTTTTCCACTCAGATTCTTCTGTTTAGCAAACATCTCTGAAGTCAGCCTCCTATACCACTGTTTTGGAATAGCTGGCCCAAGAGCAGGCAGCTCCCCACATTGGCAGAGCTGTTGTTGGGATACTACATTGTTCTGGGTTTGCCCATCTGATATGCCTATCCCAGAGGAAGAGCTGCAGGAACTGATAGAAGGTTGGAGAGCCCTATTTCCTTCCATTTCATACTTCTTGACCAATTAAAACAAAGTACTAAAGTGGAAAAATCAGTAATCACAAAACAAAAATCCTCAGGCATGAAAACTTTTCATTCTGGACAGTGGAAACTTTGTTACATCCTCCCCCAAATTTGCTTACAAATCAGAAAAACAGAACTGAAAAGAAAAAAAAAAAAAAAAACAGAAGGCAAGCTTCTTGCCAGTATTCTGTGCCCCTGGCTTCTCTGGCCATGGCAAACTCAGAGCATGATGGACTCTTTGGCAATCCATGATGTTCTTTCCCTTCACTGGGGGCTGGGCTCTACATTTCTCTTCCTGATTACCCAATCTTGCAGCTGCAGCATCTACTCTTCTCCCCTGGCATTGGCTGGACTTTGACTTGAAACTCTGTTCTGGGCTCACAATGACCTCTCATGCTGACCTGCTACATCTTTTTGCTGACATAGCTCCCAGGGAGTGTTATTGCTGCAGAGGAGACAATCTCCCTCTGAATACAAGCATCTCCCTGATATCAGTGCACAGAACACCAGCCTTGCCAAGAAAAAAAAAGAAATTATCAAGAATTCTTTCAGTCTTTTTTCTTGAAGATTTTTGCATTAGCCTTCTCAGGAGACTGAGCAGTTTACACGGATGAACACCACAATGTGTGACATCCCAAGGACCCACTTCTATGCCGTCAATGCTATCATGTGCCAAAATCAAATCTAGACAACTCAGTTATGTCCTGAGAAGTTCCTTGCTCATCCAAAGCACCCAGGAGGGATTAAAATAACCTCTGACCCCACTCTGGGAATGTCTTCAGTCTGTATTGCAATGAAAAAAACATCAATTCCAATGCTCTCTGCAATGTTTCTCCCCTACGAAGTTTTAATTTTTGGTAGAGACCTTAGCTTTCATTCTTATGCTGAAGTCAATAAAATTGATGGGCAAAACGAGACTATCCTATGAAATATCTGCTTTGCTTAAAAAGATAACTACAGGCAGGCACCGCGGCTCACTAGGCTGATCCTCCACCTTGCGGCACCGGAACACCGGGTTCTAGTTCCAGTCGGGGCACCGATCCTGTCCCGGTTGCCCCTCTTCCAGGCCAGCTATCTGCTGTGGCCAGGGAGTGCAGTGGAGGATGGCCCAAGTGCTTGGGCCCTGCACCCCATGGGAGACCAGGAGAAGCACCTGGCTCCTGCCATCAGATCAGCGCGCTGCGCCGGCCGCAGCGCGCCTACCGTGGCGGCCATTGGAGGGTGAACCAACGGCAAAAGGAAGACCTTTCTCTCTGTCTCTCTCTCTCACTGTCCACTCTGCCTGTCAAAAAAATTAAAAAAAAAAAAATAACTACAGACATGAATGGCAAAATTACACTTTTCTCTGAACGTTCAAAGTTAGGAAAACTTGTAGTTATTGCTTAGCTTTGTCTCATGCTTATTCTAAACTGGTTGAATCCATGTGGGTATTTTCTAACCACTCTATTTTTAAAAAGTTTGTTGTTAATTATTTACTGAAAAACACATGTATTTCATTTAAATTATCTTCACCTTTTAAAGCTGGAATGAGTTGTTTGGCTCTTTCAATATTGATCTCAATATATTGTGGTAGCTTCAAAAGCCAATATAAATTTCTTTTAGAAGTACCAAAGAAAACTTTCATTATCTAACCCTATATTTATTTTTTTTTAAATTCTTCTCTTTTAACTTACTATTTTAAGGCAACTATACATGAAAAGTAGAGCAACAACTTTTAACCTTATATATGACTATTTTAAAGTCTTTCATAAGGTTGAACTTTTCTCATTGTCATTTATGCGAATACATCTTGTATTTATTATCATTTTTATCCATGAATATAATTATGTGTCAGTTTATGAGTGGTCTGCAAAAAGTTCATGAAAATCTGTATTATAAGAAATCTATGCATGGATTTCCAAATGATGGACCAAAATAAACTGGAATTAGCTTGTTAGAGCATGTCTAAACAGTATCTAGCTGGAGGCACTAAAAAGTTTGAAAAGAGCCCTTAGCACAGCAACATTAATTCTGCTAATATTGAAGCAAGAACAAAATGATTGATAGTGAAGTTGGTGGAACAATGGCGAAATTTTCGATGCTTGACAAAAGTTTATGTGGACTTGTCCCAGTGGAATCAACATTATACAAATGAATAATTTTTATAAGGAATGAGATGATGTTGGAGATGAAGCTCATAGCAACACAGCATCCATATTAATTTGAGAGGGAAAAAATGAATCTTGTTCATGATTTAACTGAAAAAAAAGTGATTATCAGCAGAAACAGTAACCAGCACACACACAGCTCAACTGGTTCTGCTTACATAATTGTGACTGAAAAATTAAAGTGCAGCAAGCTTTCTGCACGAGGACGGCCAAAATTATTGCACCCAGGTCAACTGCAGACAAGAAAAGAACTTTAATTAAGCAAGAGGGACCAAGAAGTGTTGCTTCCAAGAATTGTAACAAGAGATGAACATAGGCTTTCTACCATGATCCTGAAGACAAGAAAAGCAATGGCTACCAAGAAATTGAAGGGATCCAATCAAAGCAAAACAGACTAGTCAAGGTCAAAGGTCATGCGATAGTGTGTTTGTTTGTTTCTTTGCTGAATACTGAAGCTCTTTTTCTTATTCAATTTGTGGAGGGTCAAAGAACGCTAAAATCCTCATATCTGAGAATGTTTTGAGGAAGTTAGCCTAAGCTTTAAAAGAAAAATGCCCAGGAAATCAGCAAGGAATCTTTCTCTATTATGACAATGCTTCTGCCAAATCCTTTTATGTAAATAAAGGAAAATTGTGTGAAATTTTCCAGGAGAAATCACTGAGTGTCCATTTTATAGTCCTAATTTGGCTCCTTCTGACTTCTTTCTATTTCCTAATTCAGAGGGCACCAAATCTTTAGTTAATGATGTGAAGAAGATTGACTTGACATGACCAAATTCCCAGCATCCTCGGTTCATCGGGGATGGAATAAATGGCAGGTATCATGGCTTACAAAAATGTATTAAGGGGCTAGTTTCCCAGTGCAGTGGATCAAGCTCTTGTCTGCAAAGCCAGCATCCCATATGAGCACCTTGTCCAGTCCTAGATGTTCCACTTCCTATCCAACTCCCTGCTGATGAATCTGGGAAGGCAGTGGAAGGAAGGCCAAATACTTGGGCCCCTGCCATCCATGTAGGAGACAGGAATGGAGTTCCAGGTTCCTGGCTTTGGCATGGTTCAGCCCCAACCATTGCAGCCATTTCAAGAGTGAATCAGTGGATGGAAGATCATTCCCTGTATAACTCTGCCTTCCAAGTAAACAAACAAATCTTCAAAAATAAAATTTTTTTTAATTTGATGGATTCATGTTGAGAAACAGATTTTATATCTTCTATTATCTGTTAATTTCATTTTCACAAATATCTTGAAGTCTTCTTATAAAAGAGTCTGAATTTTGGTGGTGAGGTGGAGTGTTTCCACATTTTTTTTGTAAACTGTAATCATTTTGTTTATTTATTTATTTATTTGTTTTCACCTAGAAACCTTTTATTTAGTTATGCAAACTTCATGCATTTCATAAGTACACCTTTAGGAACATAGTAATTTTTCCTACCCTACCCTCCCTCCCATCTGCACTATGTCATTTCTCTTTCCCTCTCCTATTCTGATTCTTATTTTTCACTAAGATCTGTTTTCAATTAACTTTATACACATAAAACTAACCTTAAACAAAGTAAAGAGTTAAAAAAGTATGAAAAAAAAAAAACCTATCCCTCAATAGTCAAGACAAAGGCTGTTCAAAGTCATCATATCTCAAAGTGTCAATTTCACTTCTACAGATTATATTTTAAGTACTATATTTTTTTAGTACTATATTATTTACCACAGATCAGGGAGCACTGACGGTATTTGTCTTTTGGGGACTGATTTATACCATTAAGTATATTTTCCACGTGCATGCATTTTGTTGCAAATGACAGGATTTTGTTTTTTGTTTTTTCCTCTGTGTAGTATTTCATGGTGAGCATATCCCATAATTTCTTTTTCCAGACTTCAGTTGATGGAAATCTGGGTTGATTCCATATCATAGCTATTGTGAATTGAACTGCAAAAAATGTGGGGGTCCAGATAACAATGTGTGAAAGGAAGAAGAAGCCACAGGAAACATGAAAGATTTCTGTAAAATGAGTAAGCTAGGCTTCCATCATGGTCCTCTTTGCTTCAGCAACATTAAAAGGTTAAATGTGTTTTGAAGAGCACCAAACAGAGGAAAGGCCCTGTGTATGTGTCATTGTCTCATGTTCCAACTCCACAAATTCATTCAATTAGTTGTATTTCCTTGTAGATATTTTTAGAGTTCCATAATCATGCATTTGTCATTCTGAAACCTAGCAGACTGGAAACTATCTGTTATGTTCTTGTAATTCATTTGGTGGCAAAAATATGAATTGAGGTTATGTGTAATCTTTATTTATTTCATCTTGATTAATCTTGGCATTGCACTGTGGATATACTATGCATGTATTGGATTACAAGGTGAGTATATATAAGTCGTGCATAACATTTCTAAATTTAAATTCTAAAATTTCTGAATTCTGACATGTAAAAGTTCCTGAAGTTTTCAACTAAGAGATTTTAGCCTGTTCTAGATGATACACTGCTCCTGGAAAGAGAAATGCCCTCAAACAAAGGGCTTATCTTCCCCTGTGGTTCCTGATTTGTAATAGGTTAGGCTCCAACATCGTGTTTAGGGGCAAGAGTGGGGATTGGGTATCATAAGAGGAGTGGAGAGAAAAGAGACAGATGAGCTTAGGAAGCAAACATTGCCCCCATCAAAATAAAACATAAGTTCATAAGGAATTTTGCTTTGCAACATCATTTAAAGAATCACAGAAGCTTCTTTTCTTATTTCTTCTTATATTCTGACTGAAAGATGCCACCTTTCTGAATGCAATTCCTGATGCATTGCTTTCAGCATTTAGAGGAAGATAGAAGAGGAAGTGGCTTCTACTGCCACTTTAAAAGCCTTTAGAAACACAACTGTGCTTTGTCTTATTTATTGAATTACTATATTTCTGAATAAATTTCAGTAATAGTTTTAGAAACTCCAGTAACCCCTTAAGACCTGACAAACACAATGTTTCTCACGTAAAAAAAGTGCCACATTTTTAATCATGGAATGTTTCTAGCTCTACCATTAGGGATAAGTCTGAGTGAGCTTGGGCCAAACTGTACATCTCCTCCCTCTCTTATTCCCACTCTTATATTTAACAGGGATCACTTTTCAGTTAAATTCAAACATCTAAGAATAATTGTGTGTTAATTAAAGAGTTCAACCAATGCTAGTAAGTAGAACAAAAAATACTAAAAGGGATAAAATAGTAAGCTGTTCCTCGTCAGTCAGGACAAGGGCTGATCAAGTCATTGTTTCTCATAGTGTCCATTTCACTTCTATAGGTTTCCTTTTAGGTGCCCAGTTAGTTGTCACAGATCAGGGAGAACATATGATATTTGTCTCCTTGGGACTGGCTTATTTCATTCAGCATGAAGTTTTCCAGATTCCTCCATTTTGTTGCTAATGACTGGATTCCATTTTTTTTTTTTTTACTGCTGTACAGTATTCTACAGAGTACATATCTCATAATTTCTTTATCCAGTCTTCTATTGGTGGACATTTAGATTGATTCCATGTCTTAGCTATTGTGAATTGAGCTGCAACAAACATTGAGGTACAGTCAGTTCTTTTATTTGCCTATTTAATTTCCTTTAGGTAAATTCCAAGGAGTGGGATGGCTGGGTCATGTGGTAGGGCTATGTTCAGGTTTCTGAGGACTCTCCAAACTGTCTTCCATAGTGGCTTTACCAGTTTGCATTCTCACCAACAGTGGATTCGTATGCCTTTTTCCCCACATCCTTGCCAGCATCTGGACTAACAAGAGTTCTAACAGAAATCAGGCTTTGCCATTTGGTTTGTCACTATCTACTCTTTGAAGTTCAGTGAGAGATCTGAGATAGGACAGTAATGTTTTTCCTTTGTCATGAAAGATTTGTGTTGGAAGACAGCAGAAGCCACAAATTTGACATACTGGTCAAAGTACAAGAAGTCTAATACAACAGTTGGGAAGCAGGGGGCTTGCATCTGTTTCAAATGAGTTCCTATGGTGCTAAGTGCCTAAGAGGACCAGTCTCAGAATGTAGCCACAAGAGCTCTCCCCTTTAGTAAAGCTCTCTGTTGGCCAAACTCATGAACGCTTTTCTACTTATTTTAATTA
Organism: Lepus europaeus; assembly: GCF_033115175.1. Taxonomy (NCBI): domain Eukaryota; kingdom Metazoa; phylum Chordata; class Mammalia; order Lagomorpha; family Leporidae; genus Lepus; species Lepus europaeus. Next base: position 17,552,998 of record NC_084828.1, on the reverse strand, counting down.
TCATAGATCCTTACTTAAAACATCAAAGTTCAGCCACCTATCTTTTGCATAAAAGGGATACAATCAGTGGTGTATGAAAACTGGCAAAATGTATTTTGTTTAGCTTATTATGCCAAGAATTGGTTAGTAATATTTTGCTTTTGTGTTCTATTTATTTTTTAAAAAAATTTGGCAATAGTCTGTTTGCAAAATTCTGGATCTTTATTCTATCTTGTGTCTTGAATTTTTAAAACAAATTTTATGTATTTATTTTGAAGGCAAGGATACAGAAAGATACACAAACACGCACACAGAAAGAGAGAGAGAGAGAGAGAGAGAGAGAGAAAATGAAAACCAAAGAACTCCTATCTACTGATTTATTTCCCTGAATGTTTTAAAAGGAAAGGGATGAGCCAGACTGAAGCCAGGGGTCAGGAATTCATTCTGAGTCTCCTTCATGAGTGACAAGCATCCAACTACTTGAGCCATCAACTATTACCCCATAGGGTGTACATCACCAGGAATCGGGAATGGATAGGGGAGCTGGAATCCAAATCTGGATACTCTGATATGGAAGGCAGGGTTCCTAATTAATATTTTAACCTTGTGCCAAGTATTTGCCCTGGAATTTTAAAATACAGGGTAAAATATAGAGTAAAATCTCCACTTGATTAAAAGATCATAAGTATTGAAAGTTCATTTTGAGATAGTACTGACAATCTTTTATGTAAAGATATTATTGATTTATTCATTTTGAAAGAGTTACAGAAGAAAGGAGAGAGATGGCCACAACAGCCAGTGCTAGGCTGGTAGAAGTCAGGAGGTCAGGAGCAAGGAACTTCTGGTTCTCCTACATGCGTAGTAGGGGACCAAACACTTGAGCCACCTTCTGTTGCTTTTCCCAGGCCATTAGCAGGGAGCTGGATGGAAATGGAACACCCAGGACAGGAACCAGTGTCTCACACATATATGTGATCCTGGCATCGGAGGCTGCTGATTTACCCACTGTGCCACACACCATCACCAGATAACTTTCTTTTTTTGAAAAAAGAAAAGTCAGAAAATATTAACAAGCCTAGAAACCACTTTTTTATTCCATTTGTGGGTTATTTATGTTGACAAGAAAACAGAGTATATGCTTAAATTTAAAGAAAGATTATGAATTAAAGAAGCTCAATTAGCAACTTGAAATTGGATTTTTTGTTTATTTTCCATTTTTTGTGTTGGTGGAACTGAAATAATTATCTCGCAACTATGAACCTGTTACAATATGATGACTGCCCTGTAGTATGTCTTGAAGTCTGGAATTATGATGCCTCCGGCTTTGTTTTTATTGTAAAGGATTGCTTTAGCTATTCTCGGTCTCCTGTTTCTCCATATGAATTTCAGCATCATTTTTTCTAGGTCTTTGAAGAATGACTTTGGTATTTTGATTGGTATTGCATTGGATGTGCCAATGCCATCTCACTAGTCCAAGTGATCAATTTCAGTTCACAATTGATTACCCTGATAGGTCGAAGAGTCAAAGGGATCACACAAACAAGACTAGTGTCTGTGACTACTAACAGATAGAATAAAAAATGGAGAGAACGATCCAATATGGGAAGTGGGAGACACAGCAGACTTATAGAATGGCAGATGTCCTAAACAGCACTCTGGCCTCAGAATCAGCCCTTAAGGCATCCAGATCTGGCTCAAGAGCCCATGAGAGTATTTTAGGTATGGAAAGCCAAGACACTCTGAAAAAAAAAAAAAAAAAAAAAAAAACTAAATGAAAGGTCTCTGCGAGTGAGATCCCAGTGGAAAGAACAGGCCATCAAAGAAGGAGGTACCTTTCTCTGAAGGGAGGAGAGAACTTCCACTTTGACTATGACTTTGTCTAAATAAGATCGAAGTCAGCGAACTCAAGAGGCTTCCATAGCCTTGGAAACTCATGACTAGAGCCTAGGGAGATTTCTGATGCCATAAACAAGAGTGTCAAATTGTTAAGTCAACAACAGGAGTCACTGTGTACTTACTCCTAATGTGGGATCTCTGTCTTTAATGAGTTGTCCAATGTGAATTAATGCTATAACTACTACTCAAATAATATTTTACACTTTATGTTCTGTGTGGTGCAAACTGATGAAATCTTTACTTAATATATACTAAATCAATCTTCTGTATATAAAGAGAATTAAAAATGAATCTTGATGTGAATGGAATGGGAGAGGGAGTGGGAGATGGGAGGGGTGCAGGTAGGAGGGAAGTTATGGGGAGAAAAAGCCATTGTAATCCATAAACTGTACTTTGGAAAATTATATTTACTAAATAAAAGTGTTTATAATAAAAAAAAATAGAGTTCAATCAGTGGTATTAAGTAGAACAAACAGAACAACAACAACAACAACAAAATACTAAAAGGAATAAAATAGTAAGTTGCTCCTCAACAGTCAAGACAAGGGCTGATCAAGTCATTGTTTCTCATGATGTCCATTTCACTTCAACGGGTTTCCTTTTAGGTACTCGGTTAGTTGTCATCGACCAGGGAAAACATATATTTGTCCTTTTTGGACTGGCTTATATCACTCAGCATATTTTCCAGATTCCTCCATTTTGGTGTAAAAGACTGGATTTCATTGTTTTTTACTGCTGTGTAGTATTCCATAAAGTGCATATCCCATAATTTCTTTAGCCAGTCTTCTGTTGATGGGCATTTAGGTTGATTCCATGTCTTAGCTATTGTATTGTGAATTGAGCTGCAACAAACATTAAGGTGCAAACAGCTCTTTTTTTCCCCATTTAATTTCCTTTGGGTAAATTCCAAGGAGTGGGATGGCTGGGTCATGTGGTAGGGCTATGTTCAGGTTTCTGAGGATTCTCCAAAGTGTCTTCCATAGTGGCTTTACCAGTTTGCATTCCCACCAACAGTGGATTTGTGTGCCTTTTTCCCCACATCCTAGCCAGCATCTGTTGTTAGCTGATTTCAGTATGTAAGCCATTCTAACTGGGGTGAGGTGAAACCTCATTGTGGTTTTGATTTGCATTTCTCTGATAGCTAGGCATCCTTAGCATTTTTTCATGTGTTTGTTGGCCATTTGGATTTCCTCTTTTGAAAAATGTCTGTTAGGGTCCTTGTCCCATCTTTTTATTGGATTGTTTGTTTTGTTGCTATGGAGTTTCTTGAACATTTTATAGATTCTAGTAGTTAATCCTTTATCAGTTGTGTAGTTTGCGAATAACGCCTCCCATTCTGTTGGTTGCCTCTTCACTTTCCTTACAGTTTCTTTTGCTGTAAAGAAACCTTTTAATTTGAGTTAATCCCATTTGTTTATTTTATCTTTTATTACCCGTGCCTCTGGGGTCTTCTCCAGGAATTCTTTGCCTGTTCCAATGTCTTGAAGGGTTTCCCCTATGCTCTCAATTAGTTTCATGGTGTTGTGGCATATCTCTAGTTCTTTGATCCATTTTGAGTGGATTTTTGTATAAGGTGTAAGGTAGGGGTCTTGCTTCATACTTTGACATGTGGATGTCCAGTTTTCCCAGCATCATTTGTTGAAGAGGCTGTCCTTGTTCCAGGGGTTGGTTTTAGGTCCTTTGTCAAGTATGAGTTGGTTATAGATGTTTGGATTGATCTCCAGTATTTCTATTCTGTTCCATTGGTCAGAATGGAACTATCCATCTGTTTTTGTACCAGTACCAGGCTGTTTTGATTAATACTGCCTTGTAGTATGTCTTGAAGTCTGGAATTGTGATGCCTCCGGCTTTGTTTTTATTGTAAAGGATTGCTTTAGCTATTCTTGGTCTTGTTTATCCATATGAATTTCAGCATCATTTTTTCTAGGTCTTTGAAGAATGACTTTGGTATTTTGATTGGTATTGCATTGAACTTGAAAATTGCTTTTGGGAAAATGGACATCTCGGTGAACAAGACCCCAGCAGAAAGAACGGGCCATCAAAGAAGGAGGCACCTTTCTCTGAAGGGAGGAAGGAACCTCCACTGTGATATGGCCTTGACTAAACAAGTTCAGAGTTGGTGAACTCAAGGGACCTCCATAGCCTCAACAGCTCATGGCAAGAGCCTCGGGTGATTACTGATGTCATAAAGAGTGTCAATTGTTAAATCCACAGGAGTCACTGGGCCCATGCTCCCCACGTGGGATCCCTGTCCTTAATGTGTTTTACTATGAGAGTTAATGATAACACTAGTCGAACAGTACTCTATATCTTGTGTGGTTGTGTGGGAGCAGTCTGTTGAAACCTTTGCTTAGTATATACTAAGTTGATTCTTCTGTATATAAAGAGAACTGAAAATGAAACTTGATGAAGAGCAGGATGGGAGAGGGAGTGGGAGATGGGAGGGCTGCAGGAGGGAGGGAGGTTGGGGGGGGAAGCCACAACAATGCAAAAGTTGCACTTTGTAAATTCACATTTATTTAAAAAAAGGAAACAGTAAAAAATAAATAAATAAATAAATGTTACATCTGAAAAAATAAATCTATACATTCTAGGGAGAGATAATTGCATTTAAGAACTTCAAATTCAGCACCTTTAGCCAGTCTAATTCTTTGGAAATGTTAGAAAAACATGTTTTTTTTCCCTTCAAACTTGTTCTGAACTTACTTGAATTTTCCCACCTAGGGAGCAATTCAGAAAAGAGTCCTCTTGCCAAGATTTCATGGCAAAATTTTTCAAGCATGACCTAGGATAGGGTAAAGTTGCTTCAGTTGTGGTATGATGGTCATTTTTCCATTTATCCCATTTGCTTTTATGTTTCACCTCTACAGAAAAGCATGTGTGTGGTTCGAGGAGAGGCAAATATAAAAGAGTGCCTGCATTTTCTAGGTGTGCAGGTCTCCTAAATGAGAACCTGTCACTTTAAGATGAAAATGCTGACATGTAAAGTCACAAGAAATAAATTAACACTCTTGACTGGTATTTAAAGCTATGATTTCATAGGGGTCTTACTATGAAATCCACACCAGGATAAAGCCTCACACTAATGAATGACTTAATAATCTCCAGAATTTCTGGGAAATTGTTTTATTAATGATAATGACCTGCTATCTTCTGTCTGTTCTGAAGACAGGATGAGACTAGAATGGTGCAAATTATACCCTCAGTGGGAGAGATATAACCTGGAGATTCTGCATTTTCTTACTATACTTGTTGTTATGATAGGAAATCAATTTCCAAAAATTGATGTGAGTAGGCACCTCTTACAAGGATGGCATTTCTGTGGTTGGAGCTCAATCTTCTGTGGCAAAACAGTAAAGTTCCCTAATGAGTAGAGTCCCCCACACTGGCAGCTAGCATGCTTCCTAAGACTCAAACCTGTGCCAACAGAAATGACCTTAACTGCTATTTGTAAATAAAAGGACCCTGAATTCCCCCACATTTATTTCAGACACTGGAAGCAAAAGAGCAGATATTTGTCATATAACATATGGTGGTTCTTTACGAAATTCCCAGCTTTTGTCAGTCATCAGGGATGATCTATGAGATATTGGTAGAATCCAGGCTCTTTCCACAAGATTTGGTGTCAAAGCACAACCCCCAGCCATTACCTCTACCCTTGTTCATTTACCACTTCTCCTCTGACTTCACCATCCATAGCCATCCCTGTGCATGCCCTACCAGAATGGGAAGAGAGATGCTCTCCAGGGAACTTTATAAGAACCCCTGAATGTCATACAGTGGTATTTGCTGCCCCCATTAAACTCACAAAGAACCCTTTCCCACATTCTTTTGTGGAGGGGAAGTTGAGGTTCCTAAATTCATTCCACTCAGTCACAACTCATTTCTTTAATGCCTGCCCTGGATGCAGCAACAAAATCGGACAACCACTCAAGAGAAATTATGTAGGCCTGAAACTTGGGTTGGTTTCTGGTGATATATCCTCAGCTTCTTGCCTCATTTCCTCTAGTGCTTTTTAGAATTTAAGTGACCTTCTAAAGATAAAGCTGAAATCCATGGAAAGAAAATTTGGCAAGAAGAACAAGAGAAAATAAGCCTTAAATATTAAAATCCTTTAAAAGGGAATAAAGGAATATTAAATGACACTGTTTAGTAAGGAAATGACCCCAAGACTGGAAAGCTCATCATAATTTGCAAGGAAAATTCTATAGTAGAGTGAGCATAGGCAAAATTATGTAGCCAGAGCTTAGAACATGTGTGCAGACGAAGCCGATGTTGGTGGGACTGATAGATAAAAAAATTTTTTTCAACACTGGAACTCTTCCAATTTGTGGTATCTGGGGAGGAATGATTCTAGTATTTTTTTGTGGCAGGAAAACCCATTTAGCTCATATGGGAGATAGATTTAATATTCAGATGTTCATCCTTGTAATTAGTTATAAACCTTGCTTCCAATAGGGAGAGAAAAACAGGAAATGGAAGAACAGAATTTTTGATCTGTGAAGTATAACTGTTTTGGATTATAACTATTGCCATATTTTTTGTTTTATTGTGAAAGTAGAATATCATACCAACATTAAGATTGTTTTATGAAATGAAACAAAGAACGTAATTTTGTTTCTGCTAATTGTTCTCAATGCTTCCACATACTATAAGAGGTAGGTAGCATTTGTTCATTTACTATAAAATTCTGTTTTGAAAAGATTGGTCTTTACATTCTAATAAAGAACTAAAACAGGGCAATTGTTCCTTCTGATTTCTGTCTGGGAAGTAATTTAAAACTTAAATATACACTTTAGTATCATCAATTCGGGGAGAGTATTTAATTAAAGCCATGAGAATAGTTGAAATTGTTTAAGAAAAGAACGGAAATGCATAGGCTTTTCTGTATGCATTCTTAATTGTCAATCATTGCAAAAAAGTGATAAATACTCAGGCCAAGTAATCGGTGATCAATTTCATCATCAAAGAGGGATAAGCAACTATAGAAAACGGGATTATGGATGTATCAAAACAAAACCCTTTTTGGGATCAAATAGAGCATCCACTGAGATGAAACAACTCCCTAAAATGTCAAAGGTAAATCTCAAGGTTGGTATTCCTTACAGAAGCTAATCTTGGATAAATGATGGAGCTTACCATTTATTCTAGTGTAAAGAAAAGGCAGAGAGTGAGAAAGGCTAACTTTTTATGTTGTTTTTTTTTTTCCTCAAAGCATGTGCTGAAATATATATCAACTCAAATTGTATGTCACATGGGCAAATACAACTACATGCTATCAGGATTCTATTTTATGACTTGCTGCCATTCTCTGATTTCCACCTCATGCTGATTTTTTTTTTCAGGTTAATGGTCTTAACCTCAGAATAATAAAAGGAAGGGGTCAATGATCTCCATTTAATGTGCAACAAGATTCCATTACATTTTATTTTCCTGGAATAATAAAAAAGTGTACCTATATAAAAATGTAAAAAAATCCTAAAGTAAGCAGGTATTTTTTTTATTTATTTATTTTTTTTGTTTTGTTTTGTTTTTAACTTTTATTTAATGAATATAAATTTCCAGTGTACAGCTTATGGATTACAATGGCTTCCCCCTCCCATAACTTCCCTCCCACCCGCAACCCTCCCCTCTCCCGCTCCCTCTCCCCTTCCATTTGCATCAAGATTCATTTTCAATTCTCTTTATATACAAAAGATCAATTTAGTATAAAGATTTCAACAGTTTGCACCCACATAGAAACACAAAGTGAAACATACTGTTTGAGTACTAGTTATAGCATTAAATCATAATGGACAGCACATTAAGCACAGAGATCCCACATGAGGAGCAAGTGCACAGTGGCTCCTGTTGTTGACCCAACAAATTGACACTCTAGTTTATGGCACCAGTAACCACCCTAGGCTGTCGTCATGAGTTGCCAAGGCTATGGAAGCCTTCCAAGTTTGCCGACTCTGATCATATTTAGACAAGGTCATAAAAGACAGAGTGAGGATAGTAACCAATGATCCTAAGAGTGGCATTTACCAGGTTTGAACAATTATACAGCATTAAGTGCGGAAGAGGACCATCAGTACACACAGGTTGGGAGTAGAGCCATTGGTGGTAGAGTAGAGGTTATGATTACAAAGGAATGAGGCCCAAGTGCACTAGACAGGGCCTAGAACAAAGGACAGAGTCATTATTAGAGGAGCTAAGAAAGGTGCTGTCTAAGCTACAAGTAATTTTTCTGATTGAGAGGCAAATAGAACCTGATAGAAGGGGCTTGATAATAATCTGGTGGGCTTTAGGCCTTGTAAATTCAGAGGCCCAGACCTATCGGCAGGTATTTTTTTTAAAAGATGAGTTAATTGCAAAATCTTTTTGTTATTTGAAGTTTCTTCCTAAATTTTTCTTTTTTTTTTTCTTTTTTTTTTTTTTGACAGGCAGAGTTAGATAGTGAGAGAGAGAAACAGAGAGAAAGGTCTACCTTTTTCCTTTGGTTTACCCCCCAAGTGTGCACTATGGCTGGCGCATTGCGGCCAGCGCACTGTGCCGATCCCAACCCAGGAGCCAGGTGCCTCCTCCTGGTCTCCCATGCAGATGCAGGACTCAAGGACCTGGGCCATCCTCCACTGCACTCCCAGGCCACAACAGAGAGCTGGACTGGAAGAGGAACGACCTGGACAGAATCTGGTGCCCCAACTGGGACTAGAACCCTGGGGTGCCGGTGCCACAGGCAGAGTATTAGCTTAGTGAGCCGTGGTGCCGGCCCCTAAATTTTTTATATACAAAGTTTGTTTTAATCTGCATACAGACTGTGACTGTAAGAGGAACTATTTTTTTTTTTTAAGATTTTGTCTATTTACTTGAAAGTCAAAGTTACAGAGAAGGCAAAAAGAGAGAGAAAGAGGAAGGTCTTCCATCCACTGGTTCACTCTCTAGATGGCCACAATGGCCAGAGCTGCACCAATCCGAAGACAAGAACCAGGAGCTTCTTCTGAGTTTCCCATGTGGGTTCAGGAGCCCAAACACTTGGGCCATCTTTGGCTGGTTTTCCAGGCCGTTAGCAGGGAGCTGGAATGGAAGTGGAGCAGCCGGGACTTGAACCAGTGCCCCAGTGGTATGCCAGCACCGCAGGCAGCAGCTTTACTGGCTATGCCACAGTGCCAGCCCTTAGAGGAACTATTAATGGTAGAAAAATAATAGTAGTAGAAAAGAGTGTATTTAGTAATGTTGTGTCATGATTCAACTGAGAATTGGTGAGATTATATAGGAAACACAGGCATAACACTTGCAAAGGGCCTAGTACAGAGCAAAGTTAAGCCCAAAGTAAAACGGATGCTGTCTTGACTGTGCCACTATCCAGATGAATACATTTCAGTCAAGTCCTTCAAATCTTTAAGTCTCAAACTCATTTGTAAAGTGTGGGTGAATGAACTAAAAGACTAATTTCAGTTTAAATTGTCTCCAAATTCAGGAAATATTATTACAAAAAGTTAAGAACCTATTATAACTCCTTACTATCTCAGGTCACAAGCAATCATTTGCAGGTTGATTTACTACATACTGAGATTCACAGGATCATGATTCTCACTTCAACCACGCAATTTAATATGGCTCCATAGAAGCAGAGCTACAATAACCATGCTTACTTTCCTCAGGAATCTATATTTGGGAATTGATTGGAAAGAAGAGATTTTATCTGCTCCACTTAGTATAAGTTAGGTGGCTTTAAGCTAAGGCTGAGAATTATCTGAAGGTTTACCCACGTATTTCTGAATTATGATTATTCTCCATTGAGATTTTATTGGGGTGGCCAACAAGAAAACCTACAGGTGGCTTCTGTGACTCCACAAAACTGCAACTGGCTTTCAGAAACAGATATTCTGGGACAGGAAGAGAGAGTTTGAGACAGAGGAAGAAAGGAGGGCGGAAAGAGAAAGAGAGAGGAAAGAAAGAGAAATCAGGCAGCAGCCACATATGTCTTACAATGTCCTATCAACTGCATTCTACTCTTCAAGGGAGTAGGATGGTAGGGAAATAGGGAAATGGGGAGTAGATGTTCATTTTACTAGATGAGGCAAGGTTCTGTAAGAGCAGATGGAAAATCTAATCTACCACAATTGGTTTACTCATTAGGCCATCAGTATGCCCCAAAGAGGCATGGCGTTTTGCTGTCCAGTATGCTCCAAAGGAGTACAATTTTATCATGAAGAAGGAATACATGATATGAAGGGATAGATAAAGTGACTAAAAGTTTGATACATGTTTAAATGTGAATTTATTATAATTATACATTCCTTCCAATGGCTACCATTTACTGATTGAGTGTTTCATGGGACAATTCATTCTTTGAGATGGATAAATATAAAGTAACATTGAATTTGACTATTTCAAATATTCTTTTCCCTCCCCATCCTCCTTCACTTATTCTTTATCCATTTGTTTCTTTCCATTTTTTTTTTTTTTGACAGGCAGAGTGGACAGTGAGAGAGAGATACAGAGAGAAAGGTCTTCCTTTGCTGTTGGTTTACCCTCCAATGGCCACCGCGGCCAGCGCACGGTGCTGATCCGAAGTCAGGAGCCAGGTGCTTCTCCTGGTCTCCCAAGTGGGTGCAGGGCACAAGGACTTGGGCCATCCTCCACTGCACTCCCGGGCCATAGCAGAGAGCTGGCCTGGAAGAGGGGCAACCGGGACAGAATCCGGTGCCCCGACCGGGACTAGAACACAGTGTGCCGGCGCCGCAAGGCAGAGGATTAGCCTATTGAGCCGCGGCGCCGGCCCATCCGTTTCTTTTTCTTTTGTCAAATTATTTTACATTATTATCTCCAATGTAATAATTAGGTGTCATCAGACCCCACATACATAGGTCTTCAGATCTAAAGGCATAATGTAAATAGTCAGAGATTTTACTTCTGCAGAAAAGACCTATCTAGAGAAAGAATTCTAAATACTAAGAAAATGCAGAGAACTCTAATGGAACGAGACATAGTCACTTTTTGATTTTTGGTGTGGAAAGGCAGTGCATGGGCAGTGGGAAGGATGCAATGAAATACCCAGCTCAGTGAAGAGGGAACATAATCCAGTTGGAGGTGGGGCATAGTTGGTACTTTATGGGATATAGTATAGAGAAATTTCAAGTACTCAGGTCTAGGTGTGGTCAGAAGAAATGATTAGATGGATAAGCCCATGGACCCTTCTGTGTTTTTTTAAGTTAATATATTCATTTTATCCATTTGAAATATATATAGAGAGAAACAGTGAGAGATCTCCCAATCATAGCTTCACTCTCCAATTTTCTACAATAGATGTGTCAATGCAAGGCCAAAACCAGAAGCTGAGAATTCAGGTCTCCCACAGAGGTAGTTGGGACTCAAGTACTTAAACCAACCCCGCTACTTCCTATGGTACGCCCAATAGCAGGAAGCTGGAATTGGGAGCAAAGCCAAGATTCAAAGCTAGGCCCTTCAACATGAAATGCAGGCTTTTCAAAGAGTTTAGTAATTGCTGCACCAAATGCCAACCTTCCAGCCTTCATTGTCCCTTCCTCTTCTCCATAGAAAAACTGGTGAAGTCAATGGCTATAAAAGTCTTCGTGTGCCTGGCTCCAAAAAGACTAATCCTAAAGGGAGTCAGGATGAAAAAGGCACAATGTTCAAAAAATGTAACTTAGAGTGGCAAATTGCTGGGACCACAGACTTCAGTAAAGAAATGGAAATGCTGACCCCATGGAAGAAAGGACCAGTCTGACTTCAGAAGACTTGGTCTAGAGAGGGGACCAGATAAATCTCTGCTTAGAAAGATCAGCAAAATTCAGATGGTGTCTTGTAGATCAGAGAATGCTGCCCTCTAAGTTCTTTCTTCCTAGGCACACAGTCAGGAAGGGAAGTGGGTGTGGGGCAGGGTGGAATCTGTAGACCTAAGCATTTTCTCAGAGAAGGCTACTGCATTTCAAGAGTACTATATGAACTGGAGGAGCTGTAGCCCTATTAACTTTGGTTGCAATTTAGATTCTTATGACTACTCATATATCATATGTTAACAAGGAAGATCAAGTAAGTTATAGTAAATCAAGAAAAGCTCATCTAAAGGAGCTCAATAAAATTTATTACATTAATGCTCAAAGTTTCAAAGCAAGGTAAGGTATTTGGGGAAGCAGTTAAGATGCCATTTGGAGTGTCCACATTCCATATTGCAGTTCCTAGGTTTGAATTTCAACCCTGCTCTTTATTGTAGCTTCCTGTTAATGTGTGGTTTGGGGAGTGGCAGGTAATGGCATAAGTTTCTGGGTCCCTATCACTGACGTGAAAAATCTGGATTGTGTTCTTATAAAAATGTCTTTGCTTAATACATTCTCCCAGATTCTCAACCAATAATGTTTAATATTTGAATAATATATTCAGAAATCATCCCAAACAAGAAATTGTGAAATTTAATAAGATTCACTTGGATTTAAAGCATGATTTTCTTCATAATGTTTTCCTACTTATTTAGACTATAAGCCATGGAATTTCACTTCTTTCTTTTTTTAAAAGATTTATTGATTAATTTTGGAAGAGTTACACAGAGAGGTATCTTCCATCTGCTGGATTACTCCCCAGAAGGCCGCAATGGCCAGAGTTTGGCCAGGCTGAAACCAGGAGATTTTTCTGGGTCTCCCACACGGGTGCAGAGGCCCAAACACTTGTGCCATCTTCCGCTGATGTCTCCAGGCCATTAGCAGGAAGCTGGACCAGAAGTAGAGCAGCCAAGACACAAACAGGCACCCACATGGGATGCCGAGTCAAGCGTGGCAGCTTTACCAACTATGCCACAGCACCAGCCCCAGTGATCTATCTGCTTTACAGGCAACTTCAAGAAATCCATGGAAATGGAGTTGAAAGATAAAAAGTAAAATGTAAACTTTATTTTTTGGTGCTGGATCAGCCTCTGCCTGCAGTGCTGCCATATCATATGATTGTTGATTTGAGTCCTGGCTGCTCCTCTTCCAATCCAGATAACTGGTAATGTGCCTGGGAAGGCAATGGAAGACGCACCAAGTGCTTGGGCCTCTGCACCCACTTAGGAAACTCAGAGAAGCTCCTGGCTTCAGGCTGCCCCAGCTCCGGCCATTGTGGCCACTTGGGGAGTGAAACAGCAAACAGATCTCTCCTTCTCTCTCTCTCCTCTCTCTGTAACTCTTCCTTTCAAATAAATAAATAAACAAATAAACTTTATTTCTCAACATAAATATTGAATCAAGCTCAAGATTTTTTTGTAAATGAAGATATTACCCACTTCGTCTAAACCTAAGGAACTCAGTGTCTATGGATTTAATCATGTGGGTGCAATTTCTTTACATTATTAACTGAAGAAGAATCAATGCCCTTTAAATATTTTTTTAATATTTTAAAATAAAAAGAAATTGGAAATATCCAAATCTGGACTCTAAGTTGGTTTCACGATGATCCATCAAAATTCTCACAAAATTTCCCTTGATTGAGGAGAGGAATGAAGAACATTGTCACGCTAGGGAAAGAGTCTCTAGGAGGCTTTCCTGGGTAATTTTCTGCTGAATATTTGGCTTTCTCAAAACACTCTCCTAATAAGAAAATGTTATTGTTCTTTGGTCCTCCAGAAAGTCAATAAGCCGCATGCCATGAGCTTCCCAAATAACTTGTCATACCCTTTGCTATTTACCAGCTGGCTTTTTCCTTCACTGGAGCACTTTCATATCTTGGTGGCCATTGCTTTGACTATATTTTATCTTCAGGATCATATTGGTAAAGCCATGTTTCATTTCCTGTTATAATTATTCCAAGAAATGCTTCAGAATCTTGGTCCCAATTTTTAAAATTTTTCAATTGAAACATTTGTTCTTCTATGTAGTCAGTCTAGGTATAAAAGTTTGGGAGCTCATTGAGTAGAAAGTTGACATACCTTAATTTTTCAGACAGACTTATGCAATCTGTACCAACTGAAACATTTATGGTGCTGTATTCTCTTGGACTAGGGCATGGACAACATGACCTTTTTCCTTGCAAAATGAGGATGGTCTACAACTGGGATGACCATCTTCAACAAGCCATCATCCCTTCTTCAAATCAGTTATCCACTTGTAAACTTCTGAGTTCTTTATGAACATTTTCCCCATCAGAATTTTTTAAAGTACCAATGAATTCACCATTCTTTCATCCAATCTATATCATCAATTTGGGATTCATTCTTGCTTCAATTTAACAGATTTTGTGTTGTTCTAACAGGAGCTACTCTCCAACTGATTTCTTATCCTTCTTGGTACCTCAAATTAGATTTATTAGATTGTATTCAGACACATTCCAACTAGTATAAATGTATTTTGATACAACAATTTTTAAATCCATGCATAATTTTCATAATATATACTTCAAATGAATATTTTGAATATTATATATGGTAACATGTATGTTATACAAAATAATTATTATTACTCTTCATACATTACTAAAATTATACTCACTATATCAGATTAATTCACCAATCAGTCTTTCATCTTGAATTTTTTAACATTCACTGTGAACTAAGAAAAAGGTAGAGAAGTTGGAAGTTATGAGACAAGATTTAAGGATATTAAAAAATGATTTTGCACCCAGCATTGTGGCATAGCAGGTGAAGCCACCACCTGTGGTGCCGGCATCCCATATGGGCATCAGTTCAAATCCTGGTTGATCCACTTCCAATACAGCTTTCTGCTGTGGCTTGGGAGAGCAGTGGAGGAAGGCCCAAGTCCTTGGGCCCTTGCACCCACATGGGAGACCTGAAGCAAACTTCTGGCTCCTGGCTTCAGATTGGCCCAGCTCTGGCTGTTGCAGTCATTTGGGGAGTGAACCAGCGGATGGAAGACCTCTCTCTCTTCTCTCTCTCTCTCTCCCTCTCTCTCTCTCTCTCTCTGCCTCTGCCTCTCTGTATCTCTGCCCTTCAAATAAATGAATAAAATCTTAAAAAAAAAACCACCATGATTGTGATGACACATGTACAAAATGGCCTGTTATTTCCAAAATGTTATATCAAGATCTTAACTTTTATATCACAATAAATGCAATGAAGTGCTCAGATGTGAAGGACAATATAGAAGCGTTAATTTAGGAATAATTTTCATTGTCATAGAAAGGTACAAATTGACAGAGGAAGGAATAGGTGTTTTAGATGGAAGGAGTGATCTAAGGAAAGGAAGTGAGGAGATTAGGACATCTGGTTAGAAGTCAAATAGCAGTGAACTACTGCAATAAAATTATCAAATGAGGAAACAGAAACTGAAAACACGTAAGGTAAAATAAAAATACATCTGTGCCTGCTGACAATCATTCTGCAATCTGTCATGGAAGGTAGATTTGCTGGATTGACAGCTTAGGCATCACTGCATTACAACCAGGCATGTATCACAGTATTACTTGAAAATAATCTTGTGTATATCTCATTATCTCATAAAACTCTGGGAGAAACCATTCTGTCCTCATCTTAATTAGTCATAAGAATAAAAACAACTACAAAGTCATGTAGCATCTAAGTAATCCAATATCAAAATGTCAAAACATGACTCTGATTGTTTCTCCCTGATTTAAAATGAATGTTGTCCCAATTATAGTAATGGCCTTGTATTCTGGAAAATGTCAAAGTTTGGGGAACAGGAAATACATGGTTATAAGCTACTTTCCAAAAGAAGACCAGATAGAAAAGTTTTGAGAATTGGCCAAAGTTTGGAAGAGAACCCTTTTGGCCCAAACTCAGCTTCCCATTCAAACAATTCTGTGGCCAATGGTCTCATCTCCAAGAACTATTATGGCCATATTCAACTACTGACCAGATTCCCAGCATTCCTGCTATTCTTGGGCACTTATTCTGGTACATAGTGATAAATAATTCTGCATGAAAGGACTTTTAATATAAGTATGTGTAAATATGTGCATCTTCCATTCACCCATTGAAGGACAGTGTATGTTTGAATGTATGCTTACAATTTCCGCCCAATAAAAGTGATAGAAAGTAAAACACCTATTTGATCATCTTGTCAACTCTTTTTCTTACTTACCTCAATAGTCCAGGATGCTGTCAAATAAAGCCACCAACTTTAGGGTGTCTCCATGGACAAAGGCAATGAATGCTTTTGTACTTTGTGTAGATTCCCAGTCAGTCAGCTAAGCACAAGGCTCTGATTAATGATCCGATATGATAAAAGAAAGTAACACTGTTTATCATCACATGTCACCTCCTAGCACTTCTTTCTCCTAGAACTAATCAACACTATGACACTGAATTCAGAGAGAAAAATCATTATTCCTTTTTTCTTTACACATCTATATTCAGTGTTTCCTTTCATTGCTTTAATGAACTGGAAGTTTCTTCCAGCTGAATTCTTTCAGTGTGTGTGTGTGTGTGTGTCACTGGGGAAATCTGAGCATCATCTGTACCTGACACGCCTGCTGTAGAGCGCTAATGAGCCCTAAGTTTTAAGTCCTCCATGGTTGGACTACTTGAGATTTGTTCCATCATAGAAAAAGTGCTCAAATTTATGTCAGTGCTGGATATTAGGATAACTTGAAGTGAAATGGAGTCTGTCGATCTGTTCAGTGTCATCCCTATAACTAGAATGTTGGAAACATTTGCCTAAATCTTTGTGCCTTCTTATGAACTGGAACACTTTTCTTTCCTAAAAATGAAACAGATCATGCAGCATGTCATGTAGCAAGAGTTCAGCACATAACAGAGGTAAAGCCGTTGTAATTGCCACACATGTGTTCCCTTCACTTATAGGTTGGCAAGCATTGCAATATTTGGAATCTACACTAGAAAGGAATTCCTCCCATCTTTTTTCCATGGGGCTTATTCAATGATCTTGAAGCTATTCTAAACATCTCAGAATGCTGGCTCTTAAAAATACTAAAGGTATAAAAAAAGTACTCAAAAATTCCCTATAAGATCCAAAATACATAAGCTTTTATCCAAGTGCACCAAGTTTCTCAATCTTGATGAATAAGACTGAGAAAGAAGGAAAAGCTCTAATGCTGTGATTTACAGGGAATCATTTGTAGCCTTGGCTTTCCAGTTGTGAGGCATGTTAAAGACCACAGTGGGTTTTCAACCTTGGCTGCATGATAGTGTTGCTCAGAGAATTCCCACTAAATTCCTACACCCAGAGCCATATCCCCAGAGATTCTGACTTAATTGGCTTGGAGGATAGCCATACACTGGTATTTTTATAGCTTTCCAGGAGATGTTAATGCCAAATTTGAAACCTGTTAGGTAAAAGCCTAAAATTAACACACTGGCTCTAAAATGAATTATAAGTGTATTAGAATACACGCACAATATCTATCTATCTATCTATCTATGGCATGTAACCTTTTATTAGGAGAAATTCAGCAACTTCTGGAAGAAAATTCTGACAGCCCAGCAGGATTACTGTCTCACTCTTCTCCTTAGGGTCTCCCTCACATCCCAGAGATCAGGAGCTCCTTGGGACAAATGTACCTGTGGGATGCAGCACAGTGTAGTGGTTAGGAGAACAGCTTTTATATTCTTGGGTTAAAACCCTTACTCCCTACTCCTGTGTTATTGAGCAGTATATTCTTCATTGAGCTATGGAGCCTCTACTTCCTCTCTGCAAAGTTATAATAATAGCTCCAATTTGAAGGATTAAATGCCTGAGTGTGCATGAGACACTTTCATCAATGCTTGACCCATAAGTATTTTCATACATCTTTTTTTAAATTTATTTGGCAGGTAGAGTTATAGACAGTGAGAGAGAGACAGAGAGGAAGGTCTCTGCTCTGTTGGTTCACTCCCCAGATGGCTGCTACGGCCGGTGCTGTGCCAATCTGAAGCCAGGAGCCAGGTGCCTCTTCCTGGTCTCCCATGCGGGTGCAGAAGCCCAGGTACATGGGCCATCCTCCACTGCCCTCCTGGGCCACAGCAGAGAGCTGGACTGGAAGAGGAGCAACCAGGGCTAGAACCCAGTGCCCATGTGGGATGCTGGCACCACAGGCAGAGGATTAACCAAGTGAGCCACAGCACTGGCCCCTTCTCATACATCTTTTCATGACAGGGTTACTTTCTGATAAATGAATCATTAGGTGATTTCATCACTGGGCAAATCTCATACAGTATACATATACAAATCAAAATAGTTGAGCTACTACTAGCCTTGGCTATATGTTATAGCCACAATCATATACACATTTTCTTTTTGATCACATATTATGTGGGCCATGCCTATACTGCATATTACTACTGCAAAACTGTAATTAATTGAAAAGTGAGAATGTACAAAATTCAAAACTCAGAATCATTAATGCATGAACAAGTTTCTAAACAAAAGAGTTGGCTTTTGTTTTTCTATACTGTAAGCCTACAGTTCTATAATTCTTAGAATTCTACACAGAATTCAGCTACATGAATCATTGTATTTCATGGGAAAAGATGCAGATTTTTACAAATATTGGGAAATGGGAAGTCATATTTAATTATGTGTTTACTGAGAGCATTGTTGTGATAGTAGGAAAGCTGTAGTTTGCTAAACTGCACTGTATTCTCAGATGTTTTGCATGTTTCTATGGCAGTTATGGTGACATTTGGAGTGTAAACACTGCATAAACCTAAGATTTACATTTCCATTTGTGCAATAACTGGAGTGTCATGATGTGTGTCCAAAATGTGCTGGTTGGAAAGAAGGAAGGAAGGAAGAATAGGAAGGAAAGAAGAAACAAGAGTCACTTAACTGGTTAAGTTTGTCATTGTTTGACAAAATATTATTTAGAAACTATGTTGGTACATGTCTGAAGTACTGTTCTCCTTTTAGTCTTGCAGAAATAGGTTCTATGGGGGTTCATAGTAAACATTTTTGTCATGTGAAACAGCAGAACAGCAGAAGCAAATCCTGCTGTTTGTTGAAAGCATGGTTACGCTACCTATGAGTAGTCAAACATGATGAACTTTCATGTCATTTGACTTTGAGTCAATTTCCCTTCCAGGAACAGTGGCTTCTCATTTAGGGAATTCTAATTGCTTCTCTTTGGAGTCTGTGACTGCAATTTTTTTTTTTTTTTGTAAAGCACCACACATCCGTATTTTTAGGCTTTATGGGGCCTATTTTCTCTGTTGCACGTACTCGACTCTGCTGTTGTAGCCAGAAAGTGACCATAGACAACGCTCAAACAAATGAGCATGTCCAGTGTTATAGACAAGAGTTTCCCAAAATACCCATAGCTTAATACCTAGATCCTTTGAAGGTTCTTTCACTCAGTTGATCATTGCTTTTTCTGTGCAGAAAATTTTTACTTTGTTGCAGTTACATTTGTTTAGTTTTGCTTTTCTCTCCTCTTTTTCATGTCATAGCCAGAGCATCACTGCTAACACCAGTGCCCTGAAGTTTTACAGTTTCAGTTATGACATTTTAGTGCTAACTCCATTTTAAATTTATTTTTGTTGATGTTATGAGTTCAATGTCATTTATTTGATATGTGGATATCCAGTTTTCCCAAATTTATTTAGTAAAAGCAAACAAAAAAACTATCCATTCCTAATTATGTACCTTGAAATATTAATCAAAGATTAGTTGATTATATATGGATAGAATTACTTCTGAATTCCACACTCTGTTCATTCATCTGTATGTATGTCTTTATCCAGTGCCATGCTGTGTTCTTTAATTGACATATAAAATTGTATGTATTGATAGCAAGAGGAAAATACCCAAATTCTCATCGACGCCCACATGCCAGCTTTGAAGTAGTTACAGAAAACGGAACTCCATCCATAATCCCAAAGAAGAATTTTGGGTATTACCTCTTGAGGGAGGAATGTTAGGTAGGAAGTCAGTTATGAGCTTATGTGTGTGTAACAGGCCTAAAGAGAAGACATCTATGTCCAGCATATGCATCTGCATCTCAAAGTCATCCCCATAATGTTTCAGGGGCAGCCTGGCCCTTGCATCCTGCCTTGCCCCCTTCTACCTGATAACCTGCCAGGTGGAGGTCCCCACCCCTTCTGCCTGACAATCTGCCACAATCTCCCAGGTGCAGCCTAGTATCTGCATCTCAAACACCCTGCTCCCTTCCTCCTGTCTGATAACATTTGCATCCATAAAGTCCTTTGTTTCAGACCTTCAAGAGAAGTTTTTCTATTTACATCCAAAAAGCCCTTTGTTCCAAGAGGAGCAGAGGTGGGGAAGCAAGACCCATCTCCTTAAAAACCCCCAGCCTCAACTGGACTGTGGGCTCAGCTCTCTGCATCTTTGCTGAGCCGCCCGCCTGGCCTGGTCAGGTGTAATCTTTCCACTCAACATGTAACCTCCCTCCTTCCTCCCCCCCTGTCTCTCAGGCTCTGTCTGGAGAGGTGCCCATCTGTCCTCACAGATGTTCCTTCCTAATAAACCTTGCTATTTTACCTCCTACTAAAAATAAATAAATAAAAAATTAAATTAAATTAAAAAAATTGTATGTATTTATTGTGTTCAGCATATTGTTTTAAAATATATAAATTTATATATAAAGAATTGCTTTAAAATGGTCAATTAACACATGCATTATCTCACATAGCTATCATTTTTGTGGTGCTAAGGCTTTAAACACTCTCTTAGCTTGGTTGTAGCTTAACAATACATCTTTAAAATCAGGAAATGTAACGTTCATCTTGCTCAAGATGGCTTTGGCTTTCACGGTCTTTTTCAGTTCCAAGGAATTTTAGATTTTTTTTTTAATTGTGTAAAATACTCCATAGGGATTTCATTAAGTATTGCATTGATTACTTTGGATAGTATAGGCAATTTAACAAAATCATCTTCCAATCCATGAACATCAGAAGTACTTCCATTTCCTTGTGTCTTATTTAGTTCCTTTCACCACTGCTTTGTAATTTCCTGTTTATAAAACTTTTGCTTCCTTAGTTAAGTGCATTCCAAATATTTTATTCTTCTTGGTGCTATTATAAATGGCATTGCTTTCTTAATTTCCTTTTTCAGATAGTTTATTCTGTTGGATAGAAAACCATATAATTTTTATATGTAGTTTTTTTATACTGAAACAATACTGGAGTTGTTTAGTAGTTAGAACAGTTTTTATTATGGAGTCTTTCAATTTTCTGTATATAAGATCATGACATTTGTAAACAGGGACAATTTTAGTTCTTTCATTCTGATTTGAAGAACTTGTGTTTCTTTTGCTTGTCTAAATGTTCTGGATAGGAATCACAGCACTATGTTAAATTAAAGTAGCAAAAGTGAACATCTTCGCTTTATTTCTGATTTTAAGGGAAAAAAAAAAAAACTTGCTATGATATTCTTTAAAAATTTACTTACGGAGCCAAGCTTGTGGCATAGCGGCTTAAGCCATTGCCAATGATACTAGCATCCCATGCAGATGTGGGTTCCTGTCCTGGCTGCTCCACTTTTGATCCAGCTCCCTGTTAATGTGTCTGGAAAAGCAGCAGGAGATGGCCCAATTGATTGGGCCCCTGTGCCCACTTAGAAGACCTGAAAGATGTTTTGGCTCCTGATTTGTCCTGGCTCACCCCCTGTCATGGCAACAATTTGGGGACTGAACCAGCAAATGAAAAATCTCTCTCTTCTAATCTAGTGCTGGGTGGTTTTTTGTTTTTGTTTTTGTTTGAGGAGGTTTTGGATACTGATTTAAAAAAAAAAAAGATTTATTTATTTATTTGACAGTCAGTTATGAAGAGAAAGAATAGCTTTGAATAGCTTAAGAAGAATTGAAATTAGTTTTTTAAAAGATAGGAAAAAATCAGCAATGAAGCCATCCATTCCTGGGCTTTTCTTTATTGGGAAGGTCTTCATTTTTGACTCAATCTCTGTCTTGGTTATTGGTCTATTTAGGTTTCCTATGTCTTCATGACTCAATTTTGGTAGATTGCATGTATCTAGAAATCTATCTATTTCTTTTAGATTTTCTAGTTTGCTGTCTTTTTTTTTTTTTTTTGCTATTTGTAGTAGTTTCTACTTTATTAATTTCTGTTTTATTTTTATTTGTTGTATCATCTCATTTTTCATACCTTATTTTACTAATTTGGGTCTTCTTTTTTTTCTTGGTTACTCAAAAAAATACCTCTTCATTTCATTGATCTTTTGTATTTTTTTTTGGGGGGGGGACTCAATTTTCTTTATTTCTTTTCTAATTTTAACTATTTCTTTCCTCTTACTCATTTTGGGTGGCTTGTTTCTGTTTTTCTAGGTCCTTGAGATGTATTGTCAGGTCACTTATTTCATGTTTTTCAAACATCTTGATGTAGTAGGCAATCATTGCTGTGAACTTCCCTCTTTTTTTTTTTTGACACGCAGAGTGGACAGTGAGAGAGAGAGAGACAGAGAGAAAGGTCTTCCTTTACCGTTAGTTGACCCTCCAATAACCGCCGCTGCCGGTGCGCTGATCTGAAGGCAGGAGCCAGGTGCTTCTCCTGGTAACCCATGCAGGTGCAGGGTCTCCCATGGGGTGCAGGGCCCAAGGACTTGGGCCATCCTCCACTGCACGCCCGGGCCATAGCAGAGAGCTGGATTGGAAGAGGGGCAACAGGGACAGAATCTGGCGCCCCAACCAGGACTAGAACCCGGTTGCCGGCGCTGCAGGCGGAGGATTAGCCTAGTGAGCCATGGCTCTGGCCATGAACTTTGTTCTTAACATTGCTTTTGCTGTAGCTCATAAGATTTGACGTTTATGTATATTGTCATCTTCATTTGTTTCCAGGAGTTTTTAATTTGGATTTTGATTTCTTCTATGACTCACTGTTCATTAAGGAGCATATGCTCAGAAACCATGTATTTTCCTATTTTTTTTGAGATTCTTAAGCTGTTAATTTCCAGGTTCATTCCATTATGGTCATAAGATACATGGCATGATTTCATCTTTTTTTAATTTTTTGAGATTGTTATGGCTTAAAGTATGATCTATATTAGAGAGGGTCCCATACACTCACAAAAAGAATGTATATTCTTCTTGAGCTGTAGGATGAAATGTTCTGTAGATTTCAAAAAAGCAAATTTGGTCTATAGTGTCAATTAGCTCTGCTGTTTCTTTGTTAATTTTTTGTCTAGTTGATATATCCACTCACGAAAGTGGTGTGTTTAAGTTCTCCATTACCATTGTATTGAAGTGTATGTCTGCTTTTAGATCCATGAACATTTGTTTTAAACAGCCAGGCTCCCTGATATTGGGTGCATATACATTTATTATAGTCACATCCTCCTGTTGAATTGATCCCTTAATCATTACATATTTCCCTTCTTTGTCTTTTTAAATAGTTTTTGTGTTAAAGTTTGTGTGCTATTAGGATGGCTACACCTGCTCTTTTTTCTTTCCATTAGTATGAAATACATATTTTCCCATATTTTCACTTTCATTATATGTGTATCATTGTTTGCAAAGTTTCTTGCAGGCAGCAAATATATGGGTCTTGTTTCTTAATCAATTCAGCCAGTTTGTACCTTTTATTTGGAAAATTTAGGCCATTTACATTCAAGGTTATTATTAATAAGTAATGATTTGGTTTTTTTCATTTTTCTAGAAATGTTCCTATTGTATGTTTTGGACTCCCTTTGTACTTCTATTAGAATTTTTTGCCTTCACATTCTTTCATATTGATGACTATCTTTCTCTGTTTCTGTGTTTAGCATGTCCTTAAGAGTTACTTGTAAGGCTGGACAACTGGTGACAAATTCATTCAATTTCTGTTTGTTTTGGAAGGTCTTTATTTCAGCTTCATTCATAAATGAGATCTTAGTAGGTTACAGTATTTTGGGGTGACACTTTTCTTATTTTAGGTTTTGGACTATGTCTTTTCCTATGTCTGTAGGATTTTGGATGAGAAATCAGCTGTCAGTCTATTTGGAGTTCCTTTGGTAATCCATCACTTCTCTCATGCACAATTTAGAATCTTTTATGGTTTCCTGTTGGAAACCTGAATATAATGTTTTGTTGTGAAGGTCATTTCTGTTTATGTCTATTATGATTTCTATGTGCTTCCTGTACTTGTATGTCCATTTCTTTCTCGACAATAGGGAAGTTTTCTGCTATTATTTCATTACATATGCCTTTTAATCATTCTATCTTACCACACCTTCAGGAACCCCTAAGATCCATATGTTAGGTTATTTGACAGTATCTCATAAACCTCAAGCATTGTTTTCAGTTTTTTTTCTTTTTTTATTGATCAACTTGAAATGTTTCTGAAGATTTCCTTTTCTGCTCAGATATTCTTTCTTCTGTCTCTCCAAGTCAGTTGTTACGGGTTTCCACTGTGTTTGTTAATTGATATATTAAATTTTTCATTTTTAAAATTTCAAATTGATTTTGCTTCAGTATCTATAACTCTTGGAAAATTTTTCATCATGTCATGTTTGAATTTCTTTAACCCATGGATCTGTTTCTCATTGCTTCTGAGTAATCCCACAATTAAACTTTGAATCCCTTTGCAGGCATTCCATCTAATATTTTATTTATTTATTTACTTATTTATTTATTTATCTACTTAGTTACTTGAAAGGAAGAGTTACAGAGAAGCAGAGGCAGAGAGAGAGAAAGAGAAAGAGAGAGAGAGAGAGAAAGTCTCCCATCCACTGATTCACTCCCAAGATGGCTGCAATGGCCAGAGCTATGCCAATCCAAAGCCAGGAGTCAGGAGCTTCTTCCCAGGCTCCCAGGTGGCTGCAGGGGCCCAAGGACCTGGGCCATCTTCCATTGCTTTCCCAGGCCATACAAGAGAGCTGGATTGAAAGTGGAGTAGCTGGGACACAAATCGGCACCCCTATGGCATGCTGGCAGTGCAGACGGTGGCTTTACCAGCTACACAACAGCACCGGCCACTCCATCTAGTATTGAAGCATGTTTTGTTCCTTTAGGGGACTTGTATTTTCTTACTTGTTCATGTTTCTCTTATTTCTACATTTTTTTTTGGCACTTGTGGCTCTATTTGTTGGTTTTCTCCTGATGAATTTATCTTTGAAATATTCTTCTGTGGCTTAATGGACTGTCTGCACCTTTAGTGGATATTGAGGAATATGCTGGGTGCATCCAGGGAGCTCCAGTCAGCACTCAGGTGTGTGGCAAGAGTCCAGCTTGACACCCAAGTTGGGTGTGATCGATTGTTGCAGTTGATTTCTCCACAATGTTGCAGTGGGTTCGTTTCTGAGAAGAGCAGCGTGGTGGGGGCAAGAGGTGCGGAGTCAACACACAGACCCCGGGAGTTGGGTGAAAGCAGGCTTGAGGCGAGCAGCCCGCAGACTCGTTTATTACAGTTGGTACAACAGCTTATATAGCCAAGACCAGCCAATCTGGTCAAGGGGCGGTCTATACCCCAACCAATCACAGCCTGTTGCCAGGCAGTTTCCAAAGCCATCCAATCACAGCCTGTCGCCAGGCAGTTTCAAAGCCATTCCTGACTAACTGACGCTCGCTTGCCAGTGGCCACCTTCGCACGGCCTTCTCATTCCACTACATTTCCCCCTTTTCATTTATTTTTGAGCAACGGGAGGCATGATTCTTGGCCATACCATTGTTGACCCCATTTCCATGTGGTCTCCATACGCAGCTGTGCCTGTCCTAGGTTGTCCCCCAGGGGATCTTACCCGTCATTGACTAACCAGTGCTCAAATCGAGAGACCACAGGATTGCTTGCTCAGATAGGGGTAGGGATGAGGAGTAACGGTTATCAGGAATGGCATGACCACACACAGGCTATGGGCCATTTGAGTGGCTGACCAGAGCTAGTGGGGTACACAACAGTAACAGATATGGCTTTGGGCAGTTTCTCAGGGTAGGATGATAGGGCAGGTGCGTCTGCTAACAAAGCGGAGTCTCGGTCTTGTTCAGCTGGTTCTGGTTGGCTGTCAGTTGCAGGCTTGATGTTTCTGGCTGGTACCCAAATGCGTTGTTCTGCATTCTCTGGAAAGACACAAGCATATCCTCGACCCTTGGTTAATAGAAGCCTTTTTACAGGCGTTGGAATCCAGGGCCTGAATTTTGCGTACACTTCGATGTTAACAGCAAACATGCTGATGGCATGGGATCTAGCGGCTGTCCTGAGAGCTTGGGGTGCCCGAGGACTGCCACAAATGTGGGGATCCTCACTGGGTGCAGATGGGATGACCTCCCATGAGTTATTGTCTAGAGGTCCTCTTAGTTCATCCCATGGGTATGTGGGGGGTGGCTGACTAGTCGTTGCTACCTTGTTTGCTTTTTTTTGTTTTTTTCACTGTCGGAGCTCTCTCTCCCGAAGTCATCAACCATTGTCTGTGAGACAGGGACCTGGAGTGTCAGGCTCCTATCACTCACAGATTCACTATGTTTGATAATCTGCACAGGATTCTGAAAGGGGGGTATCTTTCCCATGTCTGAGCGCTTAAGAGCGGCACGGTACGCCAACTCTAGCCAGAGGAAAGACACGTATAGCACTGCTACCGTAACAAAGCAAATTCCTAGCACCTCAACTGTGGATGGCATTTTGTGGGAGGTTTCCCTATGCTAGACAAACAGATAGTGGTGTATCAGATCGTACGTATGTCCTGTGCTTAGTGGGGGACTTCCTTGATTTGTTAGGTCAAGGCCTTATGCCCACATGGTGTCTCCGGAGCGTCACCTCTCTCGAGTGAGGGAAGATGACTTGGTTCCGAATTCTGGGATGATCAGTCCCTTATGTGAATTCGCCGGGCGAACCGAAAGTAAAAGGAGGAGCCGAGAAGCGACTTACGCTTCAGGGTGGTGTGTGCTAACCTGGGGTCACTTAGACCGAGGACAAGGACAAGGAAAGGGGCGTAGGAGGGGGTTCTGTGCTCATCCTCACAGAACCGAACAGCACACAAAACACCTAGGGGCCTACTTGCCGAAATCCAGGGGGGACCTCGCAGAGTCCGACACACTGTCTCTTTCTCAGTCACGTTGGCGCACCAGATGTTGCAGTTGATTTCTCCACAATGTTGCAGTGGGTTCGTTTCTGAGAAGAGCAGCGTGGTGGGGGCAAGAGGTGCGGAGTCAACACACAGACCCCGGGAGTCCGGTGAGAGCAGGCTTGAGGCGAGCAGCCTGCAGACTCGTTTATTACAGTTGGTACAACAGCTTATATAGCCAAGACCAGCCAATCTGGTCAAGGGGCGGTCCATACCCCAACCAATCACAGCCTGTTGCCAGGCAGTTTCCAAAGCCATCCAATCACAGCCTGTCGCCAGGCAGTTTCAAAGCCATTCCTGACTAACTGACGCTCGCTTGCCAGTGGCCACCTTCGCACGGCCTTCTCATTCCACTACAATCGATCTCTATCGTCAACAGGAGGGAGGATATGATCAATCAACTTGTGTGATTACTGTCTCACTTCCCCTCTGTGAAGGTGATTAATGCCCATGGTGAGCCCAGAGTGGCAATACACCCCACACACACAGGCACATGAACCACCCAAAGGATCTGTGTGGTCTTCAATGTGATCACATAACCTTCTGCTATAGCATACTCCAAGCACTCAGGAAACTCTGAGCCTCTGAAACCAGACACAATGATTTCCCAAGAATCTGAGCTACACCCCAAACCTTGTCATGCACTCACAGAATTTCCACAGTCATAGCACACATGGCTCACATAGTCACAGGGAATAGGGGATCCACTCAGCACCATGAGACTGCTCTGTCCACGGAGAGAGCCGTGGTGTGCTCAGATCTTGCTTCCTGTCGGTGGTTCCACCCTCACAGTTTGAATACAATTGCCTCTGATGGATTTAGGGGAGGGGAATGCCTCACAGGCTTAAGTGGGTGCCCAGCCACCTAGCAATACTACATACAGGACAGATTCAAAATCAGTAGGGACCACAGATTTATCCCTTAGATAAAATCCCATTTGTACATGCACAAACTTCAGCTGCCTGCATTTGCTGTATCAAGATGGTGCCTCCTCCTTTCTAGTAGCCAGGAGCCCTTGTGAGGGGAATGGGAGCATACAACGTGCTCTCCTTCAAGGGTGATGAGAGGACCCTGCTCTTTCCCCCCACTAGTGCTCCAGGCTACACTCAAAGTCAGTGTGGACCACAAGGTTCTGCAATGTTCTCCCTCAGGCAATATCAGCAGTGACACAGCTTGCCACAGACTCCTTTCACTTCTCTCTAAGGAAATGTTTCCTCCTCCTGATGCTAATTGTGATGCTCACAGCGGTGGAAAAGGGGCTCACTTCCAACTTTTTGCTGCCAAATGTGACCCACTATGGGAGCAGGGGAGCGGATGGAATCAAGATGGCTTCCTTGTTCCAAGCCTGGCAGTCCATCAGACCCCAGTCAGCTCCCCAGGCCGAAGTAAAAGCCAGTGGTTGACTGTGGAATTCCCTCTGAGCTAAAACTACAAGCAGTGGGACACACATCAAGTTCTTCCTATCTTGATGTGGTAAGATGGTGGTTGACAGCTGGCAGACAGCTGTGCCATGTGGCTGGCTGCAGTGGTCTCTCTATCTTCTCTCTTCTTGTCCCACAAGTCTTCATTGTTTGTTTCAGTTCCATCAGTCAGACCCCTCCTTTGTCCTTTTCTTATCTTAGAGCAGCAAAAGTTAATCTTGCTAACTCTGTTCAACCAACTTAGAAGTCTCTTATCATTTTTAAAATTGTTATGTATGTATTAAATTTTATTTAAAAAACAGAGACAGAGACACAGAGAGATTGAAATAGAAAACTCATCCATCTACTGGTTTACTCCCCCAAAACTCAAAATCCAGGGCTGGGCCAGGCTAAATTCAGGAGCCTGAAATTCAGCCAAGGTCTCCCATGTGGTTGGCAGGAATGCAAGCACTTGGGCTGTCATCTGCTATCTCCCAGGGTGTGCATTTGAAGGAATATGGTTCTCCAGAATAGCTGGGATTTGCATCAGCATGTTGATATGGAATGCAAGTGTCCCAAGGAACAACTTATTACTGAGCAAACACCTGCCTCTGTCAATCTTTGAAGGGTAACTAACTTTGGTTAAAAGTTGTTTTTTTTTTAATTTCAGTACTTCTAATATATTCTTTTACTCCCTTTTGATCTATAAAATTTTTTGTTAAAAATCTGCTGATAGGGGCTGGAGCTGTGGTTCAGCAGGTTAACGCCCTGGCCTGCAGAGCCAGTATCCCATATGGACACCAGTTCTAGTCCTGGCTGCTCCACTTCCGATCTAGCTCTCTTCTATGGCCTGGGAAAGCAGTAGAGGATGGCCCAAGTCCTTGGGCCCCTGCACCTGCATGGGAGACCAGGAAGAAGCTCCTGGCTCCTGGCTTTGGATCAGTGCAGCTCCAGCCATTGTGGCCAATTGGGGAGCAAACTATTGGATGGAAGACCTCTCTCTCTCTCTCTCTCTGTCTCTGCCTCTCTCCTCTTTGTGTAACTCTGACTTTCAAATACATAAATAACTCCTTAAAAAATCTACTAATAGTCAAATATGCTCCCTTGTATAGGATAAGTAACTTTGTTTCTGCTTTCAAAATTCTGTATCTTTTGACAACTTGATTATAATGTGTCTATGTATAGCTTTCGTTGAGCTTATATCTTTTTGATGCTCTTTGTGATTCTTGGATCTCTATGCCCATTTCATTCTCCAGATTTGGGAAGTTTTCAGTAATTGCTTTTTGGGATATGCTTTCTGTTACTTTCTCTCTCTCTTCTCCTTAAGAGGATCCCAAAAGACATATATTGCTCCACTTAATAGTACCCTATACGTCCTTTTTTTTTTTTTTTTTTTTTTTTTTTTTTTGTAAAGCTCCTCTGCCTGAATAACTTCACATGAACTAGCTTGGAGCTTCCTGATAATTTCTTCTTGCTCTAATCTGCTGTTGCACCCTTCTTGTTAATTTCTCAGTTGTTACATTCTTCAGTCCTGTGATTTCCGTTTAGTAGCTTTTTTATATCTTCTTTTCATTGAAATTATCATTTTGTCCATGCATTGTTACTTTGAATTGTCTGTTAGTAAATCATATAACTCCATTTAAATAGGGTAGATTTCTGGAAATTTAACTTGTCCTTTTGTTTGGAGCATTGTTCCTGGTTCTTCATTTTCTTTGACTGCCTGTGTTGCTATCTGCACATCAGACAACACAGTAACATTCCTTAGTCTTCACAGATTGGTCTTTTCCAGGAAAAGATCCATGATTCCAGAGGCCTCTCTAATCATCACGTTCCTTCAACAAGCTTTCTTTGTTTCATTTTCCAGGAATCTAAAATGTAGCACGGCCCATCAACACTCTAAAACAAGCAAGACTGCAATCAACTCTTCAGGAAACTCCTATAAAAACTGAAATATTGGGTATTCTATCCAACACTTTATGGCTCCAGGGAGATGCTGGGAACAGAATTTTTATCTTTTCTCTCTGTTCTGATGTAGAGGGAGAAGCCACAGTGTCTATAAATGTCAATAAATAAAACTTAAAAAAGTAAAAATGTGTAAACATTTTTAATAGCATGCATTGAAAGACAACTTAAAAAGTGGAATCATTACATTGCATTTAGAAGAGGGAATTATTTAATTTGTAAACATTTTCAAATAATAGGAAAAGGAAGTAAATGACTTCAATAATATAATGGTAAACTATAATAAATATGTAGTTCATTGAAGCAAAAATATTAATGGTTAATAGAGATGTTATAAATTTCTGGTTTTACTTTTAAAATTCAATTATTTATTTGAGAGGCAGAGAAACAGAGAGAAAGAAATAGATCTCCCATCCACTGATTCACTCCCACAAATGTCCACAATGGCCAGGGCTGGACTACTGCTAAAGTTTGAAGCCAGGAACTCAAAGCAAGCCTTCCACGTGAGAATCAGTGGCCCAGTTCTGTGAATCATCACTGCCACCTCTCAGGATCTGCATTTGCAGCAAACTAGAGTCAGGAACTGAAGCCAGGAGTCAAACCTGGGGAAAGTACTCTGACACAGAATGCAGGTGTCTTTATTTATTTATTTATTTATTTATTTTTTATTTCATAAATGTGAATTTACAAAGTGCAACTTTTGTATTGTTGTGGCTTCCCCCCCCAACCCCCCTCCCTCCCGTGGCCCTCCCCTCTCCCTCTCCCATCCCGCCCTTTATCGAGTTTCATTTTCAATTACCTTCATATACTGAAGATCAACTTAGTATATACTAAGCAAGGATTTCAACAGGCTGCACTCACACAACTGCACAAGGTATAGGGTGTTGTTCGAATAGTAGTGTTTTTAAGTTTCATAGTAAAACATATTACGGACAGAGATCCTATGTGGCGAGCATGTACCCAGTGATTCCTGTTGTTGATTTAACAATTGGCACTCTTATTTATGACGTCAGCAATCACCCGAGACTCTTGCTATGAGCTGTCTAGGCTATGGAAGTCCCTTGAGTTCACCGACTCTGAGCATGTTTAGTCAAGGCCGTATCACAGTGCAGGTTCCTTCCTCCCTTCAGAGAAAGGTGCCTCTCTCCTTGATGGCCTGTTCCTTCAGAATGCACGTGTCTTAATTGTTAGGTTTTTTATTAAACAATATGAGATAAAGTAATGTTGGATATAAAAATGATTACAACCTTCCAAGTATTAAAGTTTAACCAACATATTTAGAATCACAAATAAAAGTAATCCTCCATAACACTTTTCCCCTCAAATATTTCCTATTCTAGGATTTTACTCAATTATAAGAATGAACTAAGTTTTATCCAGTTTTCTTCTATTTACCATTTCTACAAGGGAAAAACTGGAATCAATCTAAAAGCTAAAAAAGAAGACTTAAAATCACCTATGAAATAATTGCTTGTGACCACTGAAATAATATTACTGAAGTGTGCTTATTCACATGAGAAAATATTAAGTAAAAATGCATTTGGTTAGTTCGCATATAATATTCTCACTTGACAACTGTATGTGAAACAAAGAAATATGTGTGAAAAACATTCAGGCCAGCGCCGCTGATCACTAGGCTAATCCTCTGCCTGCGGCACCGGCACCCTGGGTTCTAGTCCCGATTGGGGCGCCGGATTCTGTCCCGGTTGCTCCTCTTCCAGTCCAGCTCTCTGCTGTGGCCCAGGAGTGCAGTGGAGGATGGCCCAGGTCCTCAGGCCCTGCACCCGCGTGGGAGACCAGTAGGAAGCCCCTGGCTCCAGGCTTCAGATCAGTGCAGCGCACCGGCCGCAGTGGCCACTTTGGGGGTGAACCAATGGATAAAGGAAGACCTTTCTCTCTGTGTCTCTCTCTCTATCACTGTCTAACTCTGCCTGTCAAAAAAAAATTCAAATCTATTTCAAAGCATGATAATTGTGACTTTATATTGGAGAGTTTAGTCTGTTTCATTTGTGTATGTAACTCTGTGTGTGTGTGTGTGTTTATCTATGCATATAATTCTTGGTGTTTTGGAATTGTTCTACAATTGACAGATATTAATTTTTCTTCACTAGAAATAAATTCTTTAGGTGTAGCACAAGTAAGGTCTATGGTTTCAGGAATTTCCTCAGCCTCTAACATCAGGCTAAACTAAAACTCTGAAGGATGTTTGTATTGGCAGACTGAGATCTGAGTTGCACGTACAAAGGTAGGAAAAGGTGGAAATCATGTTGAGCAAAATGCCTTTGTAGGAAAGTGATAAATTGTGGCATGAGAAAGGCCTTCAAACTTAATTAGTAATTATTACCTTAAAGAAGCAAAAGGTCAAAGTTGCAGAGTTTTAGAGATAAAGCTTGAAAGACTCAAAAAAAAAAAAAAAAAAAAAAAAGGAAATGAACGCAGGAAGTTCCAGAACTAAACCATGAGGCTCCAGTTCTTAAAGCAAAAAAGATCATCCACAGATCCTTTTAACTCATGTTCTTCCACCTGAAATGGTGAGGAAGAAAAGCCCATGACTGCTTCCCAAAGACAAGTAGAAAAGTATGAACAGACAAAAATGATTTAAAATTGCCCAATTCGGCCGGCGCTGTGGCTTAACAGGCTAATCCTCCGCCTTGCGGTGCCAGCACACCGGGTTCTAGTCCCGGTTGGGGTGCCGGATTCTATCCCGGTTGCCCCTCTTCCAGGCCAGCTCTCTGCTATGGCCCGGGAAGGAAGTGGAGGATGGCCCAAGTTCTTGGGCCCTGCACCCGCATGGGAGACCAGGAGAAGCACCTGGCTCCTGGCTTCGGATCAGCGCGATGCACCGGCTGCAGCAGCCATTAGAGGGTGAACCAGCAGCAAAAAGGAAGACCTTTCTCTCTGTCTCTGTCTCTCACTATCCACTCTGCCTGTCCAAAAAAAAAAAAAAAATATTGCCCAATTCCTAGTTGCCTTTGACAAAAGTGTTCAATTTTCAAAATCAAAGAAAAAAAAAAGCTAACAAAAAAAAAGAGGTAAAATGCATAGGAATTTGAGACTGACAGATATGAAGGGGTGCTAGCAAAGTCAAATTGAATCATGTGGTTGACTGAAGAATGCCACTAACAAAAATTGATAATAATAACATCTTTGAGATAGAGAAAGAGAAAGACCACAAAACAGAGGCCATTTCAAATGAAGCAATGCGTTTGGTTTCAGTGGAGTTGATTAAAACTCTCTATATAGTGCTGGCACTGTGGCACAATGAGTGAAACCACTGCTTGCAGTGCCATCATAATATGAGTGCTAGTTCAAGTCTTGTGTGCTCTGCTTCCAACCCAACTCCCTGAGAATGTGCACAGAAAGGCAGAAGAAGATGACCAAGAAAGTGGGAGACCAGGCCGGCGCCATGGCTCAACAGGCTAACCCTCCGCCTTGCGGCGCCGGCACACAGGGTTCTAGTCCCAGTCCGGGCACCGGATTCTGTCCCGGTTGCCCCTCTTCCAGGCCAACTCTCTGCTGTGGCCAGGGAGTGTAGTGGAGGATGGCCCAAGTGCTTGGGCCCTGTACCCCATGGGAGACCAGGAGGAACACCTGGCTCCTGCCTTTGGATCACCGCGGTGAGCCGGCCGCAGCGCGCCAGCCATGGCGGCCATTGGAGGGTGAACCAATGGCAAAGGAAGACCTTTCTCTGTCTCTCTCTCTCACTATCCACTCTATCTGTCAAAGAAAGAAAGAAAGAAAGAAAGAAAGAAAGAAAGAAAGAAAGAAAGAAAGAAAGAAAGAAAGAAAGAAAGAAAGATGGAAGGAAGAAAGGAAGGAAGGAAGAAAGAAAGAAAGGAAGAAAGAAGGAAAGAAAGAAAGAAGGAAAGGAAGGAAGGAAGGAAGGAAGGAAGGAAGAAAGGAAGGAAGGAAGGAAGAAAGAAAGTGGGAGACCAGGATGGAGTTCTGGGCACCTGGCTTAAGCCTGGCTTGGCCTGGGCCCCTGCAGCCATTGGGGAATGAACTAGACGAATTAGTAGATAGAAGATCTCTCTCTCTCTCTCTCTCCCTCTCTCTCTCTCTGTGTGTGTGTATGTGTGTGTATGTGTATGCATGTCACTCTGCCTTTCAAATAAGTAATTAAATCTTTTTTTTTTAAGAAAAAAAAAAAACTACTACACAACATGCCTGTGATTATAGACTTGTAGTTCAGGCCACCGAAGATTAGAGATGGGACTTGGGCACTCCCTTGACTTGCATCCTCTGGTCTGCTTTAACAAAAACCAGGAGGAAAAGAAAGCTAGGCATCAGAAGCAATGGGTGGCAAGCCTATTAATGGCTGATCCGTACAGTGGTCTGCCCTCATGGAGACCCAACAGGCCAGTCCACTGCAGTGGCTTTCAATGTGGTAAGCCTGGGCTTCAGCAGAAGGCAACTTGTGAAGAGCCCTGGCAGCTCTGCCCAAGAGTTGGATCACTGGAAATGGACCTGCCCTGGAGTTGAAGGATGCCCAGGTCAGAGCCACAGATCTTATTGGCTCTAAGCTGAAAAGCCCTTCACTCAGCCCAACTTCCAAAGTGACCACTGCAGCTGAGGGGATGGCCAAGTAGGGTCAGCAACATTGCAGGCAGAACTGTAAATTTCCTGTTAGAGATGCCACCTGCCTTTACCAGGCCAGCTCTCTTCCCAGGCCAGCTAAGTAATGAAAGTCAACAGGGTGCCTTCCCCCAGGAGGTTCACACCTCCCTTAGGATGTGCCCCATGTGAAGAGATAGATAGGTCTGGGCCTCTTAACTTACAAGGCCTAAAGCCCACCAGATTATTACCAGACCCCTTCTGTCAGGTTCTGTTTGCCTCTCAATCAGAAAACTTAATTGTAGCTTAGACAGCACCTTTCTTAGCTCCTCTAATAATGACTCTGTCCTTTGTTCTAGACCCTGTCTAGAGCACTTGGGCCTTATTCCTTTTTTTTTTAATTTTATTTTTTTTAAATTTTAGTTAATGAACATAAATTTCCAAAGTATAGCTTATGGATTATAATAGCTTCTCCCCCATAACTTCTCTCCCACCCACAACACTCCCCTCTCCCCCTCCTCTCCTCTTCCATTCACATCAAGATTAATTTTCAATTCTCTTTATATATAGAAGATCAATTTAGCATATATTAAGTAAAGATTTCAACAGTTTGCACCCACACAGAAACACAAAGTGTAAAATACTATTTGAGTACTGGTTATAGCATTAATTAAACACCTAAGAATAATTGTGTATTAATTACAGGGTTCAACCAATAGTTTTAAGTAGAACATATAGAACATAAAAAATACTAAAAGGGTAAAGTATTAAGTTCTTTTTTTCTTTTTTTTTGTTTGTTATATAGTTATTATTTTTTTATTTAATAAATGTGAATTTACAAAGTGCAACTTTTGTATTGTTGTGGCTTCCCCCCCCCCCCAACCTCCCTCCCTCCCATGGCCCTCTCCTCTCCCTCTCCCATGCCACCCTTCATTGAGTTTCATTTTCAATTACCTTCATATACTGAAGATCAACTTAGTATATACTAAGCAAGGATTTCAACAGGCTGCACTCACACAACTGCACAAGGTATAGGGTGTTGTTCGAATAGTAGTGTTTTTAAGTTTCATAGTAAAACACATTACGGACAGAGATCCTATGTGGCGAGCATGTACCCAGTGATTCCTGTTGTTGATTTAACAATTGGCACTCTTATTTATGATGTCAGCAATCTTGCTATGAGCTGTCTAGGCTATGAAAGCCCCTTGAGTTCACCGATTCTGAACTTGTTTAGTCAAGGCCGTATCACAGTGGAGGTTCCTTCCTCCCTACAGAGAAAGGTGCCTCTCTCCTTGATGGCCTGTTCCGTCTGCTGAGGTCTTGTTCACCAGGATCTTTCATTTAGATTGTTTTTTGCCACCGTGTCATGGCTTTTCATGCCTGTGAGACTCTCAAGAACCTTTTAACCAGATCTGAATGCCCCAAGGGTTGATTCAGCCTCATTCCTTTGTAATCATAACCTCTACTCTACCACCAATGGCTCTACTCCCAACCTGTGTGTACTGATGTTCCTCTTCCCCACTTAATGCTGTATAATTGTTCAAACCTGGTAAATGCCACTCTTAGGACCATTGGTTACTATCCTCACCCTGTCTTTTATGACCTTGTCTAAATATGATCAGAGTCGGCAAACTTGGAAGGCTTCCATAGCCTTGGCAACTCATGACGACAGCCTAGGGTGGTTACTGGCGCCATAAACTAGAGTGTCAATTTGTTGGGTCAACAACAGGAGTCACTGTGCACTTGCTCCTCATGTGGGATCTCTGTCTTTAATGTGCTACACATTGTGATTTAATGCTACAACTAGTACTCAAACAGTATGTTTCACTTTGTGTTTCTATGTGGATGCAAACTGTTGAAATCTTTACTTAATATATACTAAATTGATCTTCTGTATATAAAGAGAATTGAAAATGAATCTTGATGTGAATGGAAGGGGAGAGGGGGCGGGAAAGGGAAGGGTTGCGGGTGGGAGGGAAGTTACCAAATAAATAAACAAATAAATAAATAAATCTTTTAAAGATCACTTGTACAAATAGAAATATCCAAAATATACCTGAAAATTAGGGTTTAAAAGAGATACATGGCAGGTATTAACAATCTGGAAGAATCCACATCCCCTTGATCACTGAACCAATGAGATTTTACAAAGAAAATGCAGAAAAGAGAAGAAAAGGGAGTGAAGGTCAAACTATCCTGAGCTCCTACAAACTCTAGAAAACTAATTGATCAAAGACTGAAGAAGCAGCAGTACAATTATTTCAGATGGAAGCAGGGG
This sequence comes from Lepus europaeus, assembly GCF_033115175.1. Taxonomy (NCBI): domain Eukaryota; kingdom Metazoa; phylum Chordata; class Mammalia; order Lagomorpha; family Leporidae; genus Lepus; species Lepus europaeus. The sequence goes on along the minus strand of NC_084828.1, from coordinate 17,516,045 downwards.
AAGAGAATTTTAGGGAGTGAAGAGAAGATTAGAATAAGAAGCCACTTAGCAAAAAGGCAAATACAACTTGAACAAAAATACAGAAAAATAGTGACTACCCACTTAAATGGTATAGTTCAAATTTGTATAGGAGTCAATCAAGATTGCTTTATGATAGTCTTTGGCAAACATCTGAAACCCATAAAAAACTACCAAAGAAATGATTTTTTAATTCAGGCTTTATCCAGGAATGGATATTGAGAAGGAACAATATGATGTCAGAGAGTTTGCTTGATACTTTAGAAAAATCATGAATTGGAAATACATATACTTGTGTTTGAATCCCAGAGTGACCTGGCATCCCTAATGTCCTTGAGTCTCATGATTCTTTCAGTGTAAACCAGGGGGACCTATGCCCTATTCACATCATTAGTTTGAAAGCTTAATGAACATAAGTATACAAAATCCCCGAAACTTGCTGAAAGACACATAGTTGTTATTTAACCAATATTACTTCCCTTCAAGGACATGGGTACTACTATTATCCCCAAATTCTAGGAAAGAGAATTATTTGTAAATTCCTGTGCTTGTTATTTTACTCATTCAACCAATGCTTACTCTGTCTACTATGTAGCAAAGTATGGTGTACTAGCAAGGTGAATAAATGGTCTTACACAAACTTCTGGATTGGAAGTCAGAAAATAAAAAAAAAATACAAATCAGAGACAGATAAGTACAATTCAAATAAATAAAGCTGAGTGAATTTATACAGAGTGTCTGGGTGGCTAGTTTTAATTAGCTTGTTAGAAAGGCTTTTCTAGAGTACTAGGCTAACCCTCTGTCTGTAGTGCTGGTATCACATAGCGGTGCCAGTGTGTGTCCCAGCTGCTCCTTTGCTGATCCGGTTTTCTACTTACAGCCTAGGAAAACATTGGAAAATGGTCCAAGGTCTTGGACTCCTGTATCTGCGTGTTAGACCCAGAAGAAGCTCCTGGCTCCTGCCATCGGAATGGCCCAGCACCTGCCATTGTGGTCATTTGGGAAGTGAATCAGAAGATGGAAGACCTTTCTCTCTGTTTCTCCTTTGTCTGTAACTCTACCTTTCAAATAAATAAATATAATCTTAAAAAAAAAAAAAGACTTCTCTAAAGTAGTAAGAAGAAGGAACCAGGACGGTATTGAAGACCAAAGGAAAGGCATTCTAGGACAAGTCAGCACTCAGATTAAAGGTTTTAGGAAGGATATGAGACTAGTGCATCTAAGGAACCCAGGGATGTTCAGTCTAACTACAATTTTCCAGAGTATAAAAAGAAGTACGGTACTAGAACAGAGACACCAAAATGACAAAACTGTGCAGGGCTTGGTAAGCCAGATAAAATAGCAAAGGATGAGGAACAGTGCTGTGGCATAGCATGTAAGCCATGCCCTGCAGTGCCAGCAGCCCATATAGGCACCAGTTTGAGACTTGGCTGCTCCGCTTCCAATCCAGCTCTCTGCTATAGCCTGGGAAAGCAGTAAAAGATGGCCCAAGACTTTGGGCTCCTGCACCTGCATGGGAGACCTGGAGGAAGATCCTGGCTCCTGGCTTCAGATAGGCCCAGATTCTGCCTTTGTGGCCATTTGGGGACTGAACCAGAATATGGAAGATATCTCTCTCTCTGTCTCTACCTCTGCCCCTCTGTCACTCCACCTTTCAAATAAATAAATAAATTTTAAAAATATAGCAAGGATTTTAGTTTACCTTAAATGAGACAGCACTGGAGTGTTTGTAAGCAGGCCTATAAAATTATCTGATTTACATTTTTGAAAGATCATTCTGGCTCCTGGTTGAACAACAGGTTATTTAAAAAGAAAGAAAAGCAGGGGACAAGTCAGGAGGAATTGTAGTCAGGTTTACAGGCAAAAATGGGGTTATTGGAACAACTGATGGTAGAAACAAGGATTTAGAAGCATAATGAAACTGAAGATACATTCTTGGGATACATTTAGCAGAACCCACCACCAGATCAGGCATTGGAAAAAAAGAAGTCTCAAAGGTAACACTGGGTTTTTGTTGGGCATAAGTGAGTGCATGGATGCCAATCACCAGGATCAGAAAGCAAAATGTGGGAGTGGAGAGGAAAGGGTGGTGGAGGGGAAGGAAGATGTTAAGTGGAGTGTTGGCAGATATACCCTGAAAAAGATTTGTGGAAGTTCATAAATGGTTAGCTTTTTAAACCCTAGGACTGGATGAGATCACTGAGGAGGATGTCGAAAGCTCGGCAAAGAGATCTCAGTATCCCTTTAGGACATGCCAACATTTTGAGGTCATACAATAATAGAAATCTGTACTGAAGATCAGGGAGGAGGAGAGACCAGGGAAGTGGAAAAGAACCCAGAAAAGTGTGAAATCAGACAAGCCAAGAGATGAAGATGTTCCAATAACAAATAGCTACAATAATAAAAAGGTTCATCCATTGAATTGGACAGAAAAAAAGTCAAGGATGAGTTTGAGAAAAATAGTCTCTATGAAGTAATAAGGACTGAAGGATAAATGAGATTTGTATTCTGTTTTCACATTTGAGCATAGCCTAGTATTCTCCCACTGTTTTAAATGCCATTAAAAGGGAGACTGAAACATTTTTATTTTCTTATGTTCTTATTTTCCTATTGCTTTCCTACTATTTATTCAATTCCAAGTCTTTTCAGCCTCAAAGCAATCCACATTGCAACACAATACTCATCATTCAGCATCTTTTCTATGCCTATATATTCTTATTGATACATACACATATATAGATTGCAGGGTTTGTTTGTCTTTGTGTTGTATTGACCTAAATGTAATTACTTCATAAACAATTTCAGTCTTGCTTTAAACACACCCAAATCTCAGGGAAATCCTGAGTCAACTGGTGTAGCTTGAACACATGCCTTTTTAATGGCTGCATAATATTCTAGATGCGTTTGCTATAATTAAATATTCCCTAATGACCAGCATTCACCTTTTTTAAAAGACACTGTTTATATGTTTTAAATTTTATTATTGGGACTAGCGCTGTGGCGTAGCAGGTTAATATTCTGGCCTGACGCGCTGGAATTCTAGATGGGTGCCAGTTTGAGACATGGCTGCTCCACTTCCTATCCAGCTCTCTGCTATGGCCTGGAAAAGCAGTACGAGATGGCCCAGGTCCTTGGGCCCCTGCGCCTGCATGGGAGACCAAGAGGAGGTTCTTGGCTCCTGGCCTCCTGGCTCTTGGCTTCGGATCAGCACAGCTCCAGCTGTTGCGACCAATTAGGGAGTGAAACATTGGATGGAATCCTCTCTCTCTCTCTCACTCTCTTTCTCTCTGCCTCTCCTCTCTCTGTGTAGCTCTTTCAAATAAATAAATCTTATAAGTCTTTAAAAAATTTATTATTTATTTAAAAGGCAGAGTAATAAAAAGAGAGAGTGAGAGAAAGATAGAGAGAAGCAGAGACAGAGAGATCTTCCATATGTGGTTTATTCTCCAAATACCTGCAAAGACCAGGGCTTGACCAGGCCAAAGCCAGGAGCCAAAAACTCCATCAGGATATTCCATCTACCTACCAGGAACTGAAGTACTTTGGCTATAATCTACTACCTCCAGGGCACATAGCAGGAATCTGGATCTGAAGTGGAGGTGGTACTCAAACCCAGGCACTCTGATATGGCATGCAAGCATCACAATGTCAGCCTCAGCATTAATTTTGCTTCCAATAAAGTATATGATGATTCCTAGTAGGAAAATACTCCAACACCACATTATACAAATCCTTTTTATTTATTTATTTTTTTAAACTTTTATTTAGTAAATATGATTTTCCAAAGTACAGTTGATGGACTACAATGGCTTTTTCTCCCTCATAACTTCCCTCCCACCTGCACCCCTCCCATCTCCCGCTCCCTCTCCCCTTCCATTCACATCGATTCATTTTCAATTCTCTTTATATACATAAGATCGATTTAGTATATATTAAGTAAAGATTTCATCAGTTTGCACCCACACAGAAACACAAAGTGTAAAATACTGTTTGAGTAGTAGTTATAGCATTAATTCACATTGGACAACACATTAAAGACAGAGATCCCACATTAGGAGTAAGTACACAGTGACTCCTGTTGTTGACTTAACAATTGACACTCTTGTTTATGGTGTCAGTAATCTCCCTAGGCTCTAGTCATGAGTTTCCAAGACTATGGAAGCCTCTTGAGTTCGCTGACTTCGATCTTATTTAGACAAGGTCATAGTCAAAGTAGAAGTTCTCTCCTCCCTTCAGAGAAAGGTACCTCCTTCTTTGATGGCCTGTTCTTTCTACTGGGATCTCACTCACAGAAACCTTTCATTTAGGTTTGTTTGTTTGTTTGTTTGTTTTTTGCCTGAGTGTCTTGGCTTTCCATGCCTAAAATACTCTCATGGGCTCTTCAGCCAGATCCGAGTGCCTTAAGGGCTGATTCTGAGGTCAGAGTGCTGTTTAGGACATCTGCCATTCTACAAGTCTGCTGCGTATCCCACTTCCCATGTTGAATCGTTCTCTCCCTTTTTGATTCTATCAGTTAGTATTCGCAGACACTAGTCTTGTTTGTGTGATCCCTTTGACTCTTAGACCTATCAGTGTGATCAATTGTGAATTGAAATAGATCACTTGGACTAGTGAGATGGCATTGGTACATGCAATCTTGATGGGATTGTATTGGAATCCCCTGGCACATTTCTAACTCCACCATTTGGGGAAAGTCTGATTGTGCATGTCCCAAATTGTACCTCTCCTCCCTCTCTTATTCCCACTCTTATATTTAACAGGGATCACTTTTCAGTTAAAGTTCAACACCTAAGAATAAATGTGTGTTGATTACAGATTTAAACCAATAGTATTAACTAGAACAAAAAGAATACTAAAAGGGATAAAATATTAAATTGTACATCAACAGTCAGGACAGGCTTAAGACTTTTCCATATTTTTATTTTAAAAAATTGTGGGAACATTTACACACAAATCTTTCCCATATTTCTAATTCTTTTCTTTATATAGGTTCTTAGATATGAACTTATATAGCTCAGAGATAAAAATTTGATAAAGAAATATTGATAAGTAGTGCTAAATTTCTTTTTAAAAAAAATACAAATTTGGGGCTGGTGCCATGGCGTAGCAGGTTAACCCTCCGCCATGCAGTGCCGGCATCCCATATGGGCACCAGTTCTAGTTCCTGCTCCTCTTGCAATCCAGCTCTCTGTTGTGGCCTGGGAAAGCAGTAGAAGATGGCCCAAGTTCTTGGGCTCCTGTACCCACGTGGCAGACTAAGAAGAAACTCCTGGCTCCTGGCTTTGGATTGGTGTAGCTCCGGCCATTGTGGCCAATCAGAGAGTGAACCAACGGACTGAAGACCTTTCTCTCTGTCTCTCCCTCTCACTGTCTGTAACACTGCCTCTCAAATTAATAAATAAAAGCTTTAAAAAATAAAAAGTACAAATTTTTATTCCCAGAGATTGTATAAGAATGTTGAGGTCCCTCCCAATGGCCCAGGTTCTCACCTGAACATTTCTTGAAACTGCTATGCAGCCCCTGAGGAAAAAGACCTTAGAACATCAAGAGATCTGGCTCTAAAGTACCAGCATGAATTGACAAAGCCAATTGAGACAACCCTAACTTACAAGAATTCTTCTCAACCCTTTTTTGGTTTCCATGGTTACCTTTATCAATAAATGTCCAGAAATGTAACCATAGCAATTCTGTCACATTTTATTGGATAGCAACAAATCCTTGTTGAATAAATTAATGTCCCAATTAAGGATACTTCCTATTGTCCAGCACTTTGTAATATATAACAGGCATTTCCTTTAAAAACACAGATAAAGTGAACTAATGTATGTGAATTTCAATAGGAATCTAACATCTCAGGCATCTAAGAGAAAGAGAATTAGGATTCCTCCCAATCATTACCCTATGACCTTTTCCTAAAAGCCTCTTGTTTTGTTTTGTAGTTCAGAACCTGGTACCCTAAATAAAGCATAATTATCCAGCAAATCTAAGGAATCTATGGTGAAAGCTTGGGTCCATGCTTTCTCTGGATCTTGGAAATCCGAAGGGAGTATGGGACTGCTAAATCTTCTGTCTGGCTTTCCCCTCAAGGACCTCTGCAGAAAAGTTTATGTTCAAAGAGTTTTGTGTGGAGTTAACTTGCAGATATTCATAAGACAAGATAAACTGTTGAGTCAAGCACTTTTGACTTTCTAATCATTTTTCATTCTATATCCTCAAAATTGGGAGACATAGAAGCTATTCTTTCCTGTAGAAAATACCATCATATTTAAAAGAAATAGAGAACATACTTGTATAGGGAACACAATTCCTTGGTTAAATCAGAGCTTTTTAATCATCACAATCTAGTTTAGGACAATTTCTGTTTTCCAGAAATGTAAGAGTGATTACCATAGCTAAAGGCTGGAATTAGCCTGATGATACTTTATTTGGCTAGACCAGTTGTAAATTATTAGGAAATAAACATAACCAGGTTTCATACAAGCCCACTGTTCAGACATTAGATGATGTTTAGATCCACAGATGACATAATGATAGGCCTCATTTAAAAAGAGTAATAGCTCAGTGAAAACTGCATGCATTCCTGCTGTGTTATTTGCATTGTACTAATTTAATCTGACCCATTAACTGATGGTGTTGACATTTCAGACAGTCTGAGCACAAGAAGCAGGTGAAACATTTATGATGTAAATGCAGATCATCAAAATGACTGTTTAGGTTGTACTCAGAGAGCTAAAAAAATTCAATATTATCCATTCTTCCAGAATCACATAAACATAGGGAGCATAGTAGACAACTGAAATATATTTTGGGAGTGAACAGGGAGGATATTAATGTTTTATAGGTTATAAGATGCTTTCATTCCCATATTTTGAGCACCATCTTTGCTAAGCACTGCATTAGATTTTGAGATACCAAGTTGGATGAGACATTCGCAAATCAATCAACATTAACAAACTGCAGAAGAACAACCATATGATTATCTCAATAGATGCAGAGAAAGCATCTGATAAAATACAACATCCTTTCATGATGAAAACTCTAAGCAAATTGGGTATAGGAGCAATGTTCCTCAAACAATCAAGGCAATTTATGAAAAACCCAGGGCCAGCATCCTATTGAATGGGGAAAAGTTGGAAGCATTTCCACTGAGATCTGGTACCAGACAGGGATGCCCACTTTCACCACTGCTATTCAATATAGTACTGAAAGTTTTAGCCAGAGCTATTAGGCAAAACAAAAAGAAATTAAAGGGATACAAATTAGGAAGGAAGAGGTCAAACTATCCCTCTTTGAAGATGATATGATTCTTTATTTAAGGGGACCAAAGAACTCTACTAAGAGACTATTGGAACTCATAGAAGAGTTTGGCAAAGTAGCAGGATATCAAATCAATGCACAAAAATCAACAGCTTTTGTATACACAGGCAATTCCTCGGCTGAGAAAGAACTTCTAAGATCAATCCCATTCACAATAGCCACAAAAGCAATCAAGTACCTTGGAATAAACTTAACCAAGGACGTCAAAGATCTCTATGATGAGAATTACAAAATCTTTTTTTTTTTTTAATATGGTGGAAAAACATATATTTAGAATTTGCCAGCTGGACTCAGTTCAGATGATCCCAATTTTTTTGGCAATGTCCAGAGCATCATAGTCAGGAGCCAGCCGCACATAGGCCTTCTTCTCTCCGTCAGGTCTGATCAGGGTGTTGACTTTGGCCACATCAATGTCATAGAGTTTCTTCACAGCTTGTTTGATCTGGTGCTTGTTGGCCTTGACATCCACAATGAACACCAGGGTGTTGTTGTCTTCTATGTTCTTCATGGCAGACTCCGTGGTCAGGGGGAACTTGATGATGGCATAGTGGTCAAGCTTGTTTCTCCTGGGGGCGCTCTTCCAAGGGTATTTGGGCTGCCGTCAGAGGCGCAGTGTCTTGGGTCGCCGGAAGGTGGGGGACGTGCAGATCTTCTTCTTGTGGCTGTGGATGCCTTTCAGCATTGGCTTCTTGGCCTTTAAGGCCTTTGCTTTGGCTTCGACTTTAGGAGGGGCAGGAGCTTCCTTCTTCGCCTTCGGCGCCATTTTGGTGAAAAGAGAATTACAAAATCTTAAAAAAAGACATAGAAGAAGATACCAAAAAATGAAAAAAAAAATCTTACATGCTCATGGATTGGAAGAATCAATGTTATCAAAATGTCCATTCTCCCAAAAGTAGTTTATAGATTCAATGTGATACCAATCAAGATACCAAAGACATTCTTTTCAGATTTGGAAAAAATGATGCTGAAATTCATATGGAGGCACAGGAGACCTCGAATAGCTAAAGCAATATTATACAACAAAAACAAAGCCAGAAGCATCACAATACCAGATTTCAGGAAATACTACAGGGCAGTTATAAACAAAACAGCATGGTACTGTACAGAAACAGATAGATAGACCAATGGAACAGAATAGAAGCACCAGAAATCATCCAAACATCTACAGCCAAAAGAGGAAACCCAAATAGCCAACAGACACATGAAAAAATGTTCAGGATCACTAGCAATCAGGGAAATGCAAATCAAAACCACAATGAGTTTTCACCTCACCCCAGTTAGAGTGGCTCACATAAGAAATCTACCAACAGCAGATGTTGACAGGGGTGTGGGGAAAAAGGGACACTAACCCACTGTTGATGGGAATGCAAACTGGTAAAGCCACTATGGAAGTCAGTTTGGAGAGTCCTCAGAAACCTGAATATAACCCTACCATACAACCCAGCCATCCCACTCCTTGAAATTTACCCAAAGGAAATTGAATTGGCAAATAAAAGAGCTGTCTGCACCTCAGTGTTTATTGCAGCCCAATTCACAATAGCTAAGACATGGAATCAAGCTAAATGCCCATTAACAGAAGACTGGATAAAGAAATTATGGGATATGTACTCCATAGAATGCTATACAGCATTTGCAACAAAATGGAGGAATCTGGAAAACATCATGCTGAGTGAAATAAGCCAATCCCAAAGTGACAAATATCATATGTTCTCCCTGATCGGTGACAACTAACTGTGCTCCTAAAAGGAAACCTGTTGAAGTGAAAGAGACACTATGGAAAACAATGACTTGATCAGCCCTTGTCCTGACTGTCAAGGAACAACTTACTACTTTATTCCTTTTAGTATTTTTTTGTTCTACTTAATACCATTGGTTGAACTCTTTAATTAACGTACAATTATTCTTAGGTGTTTAAATTTAACTTAAAAGCTATCCCTGTTAAATATAAGAGTGGAAATAAGAGAGGGAGGAGATGTACAATCTGGGACATGCTCACTTGACTTACCCCTAATGGTAGAGCTAGAAATGTGCCAGGGGATTCCTATTCAATCCCAACAAGGTGGCATGCACCAATGCCATCTCACTAGTCAAAGTGATCAGTTTCAGTTTATAATTGATCATAAAGATAGGATTAAGTGTCAAAGGGACCACATAAACAAGACTAGTGTCTGCTAATACTAACTGATAGAATTAAAAAGGAAAGAACAATCCAATATGGGAAGCGGATAACACAGCAGACTCATAGAATGGCAGATGTCTTAAACAGCACTCTGGCCTCAGAATCAGCCCTTAAGGCAATAGGTTCTGGCTAAAAAGTCCATGAGAGTATTTCAGACATGGAAAGCCAAGACACTGTGACAAAACACACACACACACACACACACAAAATCACCTAAATGAAAGATATCTGTGAGTGAGATCCCAGTGGAAAGAATGGGCCATCAGAGAAGGAGGTACCTGGTACCTTTCTCTGAAGGGAGGAGAGAACTTCCACTTAGACTATGGCCTTGTCTAAGTAAGATCAGAGTTGGCAAACTCAAGAGACTTCGATAGCCTTGGCAGCTTATGACAAGAGCCTCGGGTGATTACTGACGTCATAAATAAGAATGTCAATTGTTAAATCAACAACAGGAGTCACTGTGCAGTTACTTCCCATGTAAAATATCTGTCCTTAATTTGTTATTCTATGTGAATTAACGGTATAACCAGTACTCAAACAGTACTTTATACTTTGTGTTTCTGTGTGAGTGCAAACTGTTGAAATCTTTACTTAGTATATACTAAATTGATCTTCTGTATATAATTATAATTGAAAATGAATCTTGATTAAGAATGGGATGGGAGAAGAAGTGGGAGATGGGATGGTTGCAGGTGGTAGGGTGGTTATGAGGGGAAAATGCCACTATAATCCAAAAGTTGTACTTTGGAAATTTATATTTAATAAATAAAAGTTAAAAAAAACAAATGGAATCTTTAAGTATCTTATCACAACCCAAATAAAAAACAAGACATTGAAAAATAATCAAAATGAGATTTGTGGATGATGAAGACAAACTAATGACTGAAAGAAAATGGTTAGTCACAATCAAAATGGAAACACATTACCTAGTAAATAAGTTTTGCAGATGGGATCAAATTTTCCTACTGCCTTATCATTTGAAAAAGTGGTAATACTAACTACTTAGACAACTTCACTCTCAAAAAAAAAAAATTCCTCCTTTAGGAGGATCATAATGCAGATTTAGTACTAGAATATACACTAAAATACTGCCATGGATCACAATATACTACGCCTTCCAAAACCAAGTGAAAGTAATGCAATAAATATTTAAACTTTAGTTTAATGCCCAAGAGGTAAGTTGTTTTTCTTTGAAGATGAACAAAAGCCCATGTCCACGGCATGATTTTACTGAGTTTTCTACATTGTGGGTGCTTTTGAGCCCTTGAAGTAACATAACAGTCCCTACACTTTTAGGATATTTTTTATTATTGTTATTCTTTGGTTGAACTTGGCACTTGATTAAGGGGACATTTTACTAAGAGCCTGTAGAGCATTGGCATGAATACCAAGAAACAGCCAAAGGCAAGTCAAATTTCAAATGACACAGCACTTCTATTTCCCACACTAGAATGATTTTAAAGTGACAAAGACCAAAGTTAACTATGTAGTCAAAATTTAAAACCCAATGGATTTGTTATAACTCAACATTGAGTAATTCTACACATCTCAGTTCTATTTTCTCTGTTTTCTTATGAGTTTCCAGAAAAGAGATTTTTCATTTCTTAGTGATCACAGTACTGTTTGCCATCTCCTCAGTATGTGTTTGATCTGATTTAAAATATTAAGGATTTTCCCTCCCAAAATATTCAGTTATATTATGATAATGTCACAGTTTTTTTTTCTGATGTTGCCTTTTTTATAAACTTTTATTTAGTAAATATAATTTTCTGAAGTACAGTTTATGGATTACAATGGCTTCCTCACCCCATTAATTTCCCTCCCACCTGCACCCCTCCCATCTCCCGCTCCCTCTCCCATTCCATTCACATCAAGATTCATTTTTAATTCTCTTTATATACAGAAGATCGATTCAGTATATATTAAGTAAAGATTTCATCAGTTTGCACCCACACAGAAACACAAAGTGTAAAGTACTGTTTCAGTACTAGTTATAGCATTAATTCACATTGGACAACACATTAAGGACAGAGATCTCACATGAGGAGTAAGTACACAGTGACTCCTGTTGTTGACTTAACAATTGACACTCTTGTTTATGGTGTCAGTAATCTCCCTAGGCTCTAGTCATGAGTTTCCAAGACTATGGAAGCCTCTTGAGTTCGCTGACTTCGATCTTATTTAGACAAGGTCATAATCAAAGTAGAAGTTCTCTCCTCCCTTCAGAGAAAGGTACCTCCTTCTTTGATGGCCTGTTCTTTCTACTGGGATCTCACTCACAGAGATCTTTCATTTAGGTTTGTTTGTTTGTTTGTTTTTTGCCAGAGTGTCTTGGCTTTCCATGCCTAAAATACTCTCATGGGCTCTTCAGCTAGATTCGAGTGCCTTAAGGGTTGATTTGAGGCCAGAGTGCTGTTTAGGAATGTCACAGTTTTTCATACTTTCTGGACACATAAGTATTGTATGGCATATATAAGAATTTAAGGAGCTTCATTTTTGGTTGCTATACATGGTATATACCATAATTTATCTGAAATTTGGCAAAGATAGAAATTAATGAAAGAAATTCTCATCTTTAAGAGTATAATGCCATAACTGTCTTCTAGAAACCAGTCCTGTATCCCCTCTCCTCCCCTCTTTTCCCTTAGCTTCCCTGCCCTTCCTCTCCCCTCCTGTCTTTGCTTTTCTCCCTTCTTTCTTTTCTCTCTCTCTCTCTCTCTCTCTCTCTCTCTCAGAAACAGATAAATAGAGAGTAGGCTAATTGCAAATGATTCAATGGACTGTAGATCCTTGGTAGAAGTTCAAAGTTAAGAAAAGGAATTTACCATTATTAACATTTACAAAATTCCATAGGGTAAATTTGTGTTTTCCCACTCAGTGATAATAAATGAATATATCTAGCTTATGGTCATCTGTGAAAACATTGCTGTGCATAGAAAATCCTCACCCTCTAGAAGAACGACCCTGGAGAAACTTAAAAACCACTGCAAATTAGACAGCTTAGATTCATACTCACTCTCACACACTATCTCAACTTTGTTCTACTACTTGCTTTTCCTTAAACACATAACCAGAAAATGGTCTTAAAACTTCATAATGACTAATAAAGAAATTGCACATGCTAAATAATGTACTAAAATAATTGAGGTCCAAAAATGAGGTTTTCCATAGTTTCCTGAGGCTGCTGCACAAAATTTGATATCTTAAAATAAAGCATTGTGTTTGTTCACAGCTCTGAAGACAGATGTTTGGATTCAGGTGTTACAGGTCGGTGCTTCCTCTGGAGGTTCTTTGCTTCCATTTTCTGGTTTGTTGCTGTTGTCTATCTTCCTTGGCTGTGGCCACGAATCTGTCTGCTACGTTTCAAATCTCTTTCTCTGTGTGTTTCTCTGCTCCTCTCTGTATCCCCAGTAAGGATAAATCCAACTTGCTGTTGGGCTGGGGATGCATTCAGATAATCCAAGACAATCTCATCACCATCTTTAACTAGATTATGTCTGCAAAGATTCCTTTTCCAAATAAGGAAACATTTAAAGTTAGAGTGACTAAAACACAAACATTTTGGGGGGATACATTACAATCCACTACATAGTTTGGATTTCAGCCTTTAAAAAAGTTCTTACAAATAGAGGAGAAATAAAGTATTTCTCACATAAGCAAAAAAACAGAATTCACCACCACCAGACCAACCCTACAAGAGATTCTGAAGGGAGTCCTACATTAGAAGTAAACATCATGAAAGCAAATGACCCTACCAAATTCACTAACAGAGCAGGTATGACAGGTAAATAATCAACAGTATGACAGGTGTAAGTTTTCATCTGTCAATACTACCTTTCATAGTATTTGGATCACATTCCCCAGCCAGAAATCTTAGGTTGACTGCCTGAATAAAAAACCAAGACCCAACTATTTGCTGCCTACAAGAAACTCACTTCACAAATAAAGATAACACATGTTTTGAAAGTGAAGAGATGGAAAAACATATACAAAGATAGAAACCAAAACCAAACAAGAGTAGCCACACTTTCATCAGAAAAAAGACTTTAAATTTTAAAAAAATATAGAAGGGTACAAAAAAGGACATTTTATATTGATAAAAGGATTGATTTGGAAAGAAGACATGACAATAGTATACATGCACCCACAACAATGCAATGGCAGTCAGTCACTTTTTAACACCCCAACACTATCAATATATGGATCATCAAGACAGAAAAATCAACAAAGATGCATAGCAGTTGAAACATATTCTTAAGCAAATGGGCCTCAGAGACATTTGCAGAATATTTCACCCAGAGTTACGTAATACACATACTTCTCATACACACATGAAACATTTTCTAGGATAGACCATATATTAGGCCACAAATCAAGTCCTTGTAAATTTAAAGATTGAAATCATACCTTGTGTTTTCTCTGACCCAAAGAAATAAAACTAAAAATAAATTAGGACAATAGAATACTTACAAATACATGGAAATTAAGCAGCACACTACTGAACAATCAATAGGCCCCAGAAGCAATTAAAAAAGGAATCAAAAACTTTCTTGAAGTGAATTAACATGAAAACATAACACATCAAAACCTGTGGAATACAGCAAAAGCACCACTAAGAAGGCATTTTTTTTGGACAGTACTGTGGCATAGTAGACTAAGACTCTGTCTGTGGCACTGGCATCCCATATGGGTGCCAGTTCATATTCTGGCTGCTCCTCTTCCAAATCAGCTCTCTGCTATGGCTTGGGAAGGCAGTGGAGGATGGCCCATGTGCTTGGGCCCTGCACCCATGTGGGAGACCCAGAGGAAACTCCTGGCTCCTGGCTTTGAATCAGCGCAGCTCTGGCCTTTGCATCCATTTGGGGAGTGAGCCATAGGATTAGAAGGCCTTTCTCTCTGTCTCCCTTTCTCTCTGTCTGTAATTCTACTTCTCCACTAGATGAATAAAATCTTTTGAAAAAAAGAGGGAACTTTTTGAGATGATGTTTTGGCAAAAGGGGTAAAGCCACTGCCAGTGACACTTGCATCCCAAGTGGTGGCCATTCACATCTCAGTTTCTTCACTTCCACTCCAGCTCCCTACCAATTACTTGAAAAAATTCATGGAAGATTGCCCAAGTGTTTGGACCCTCAACTCCCATGGGGGTGACCAAGATGAAGTGCCTGGCTCCTGACTTGCCTGGCCCAATCCTGGCTTTTTAGGCATCAGGAGACTTAACTAGAGGATGGAAGATCCCTGTCTTTCTCTCTCTTCATCTGTCTCTCTCTCTCCCTCTGTAATTCTGACTTTTAAGATAAATAAATAAATCTTTATTTTTAAAAAGAAGGAAGTTTATATCAATAAGGCTTACATTAAAGAGAGAGAGAGAAAGAGAGAGATCTCAAATAAATGATCTAATGATCTCAAGGACTTAGAAAAACAAGACCAAACCAAACAAAAGATTATCAGGATGTGAGAAATAATAAGGGTCAGAGCCAAAATAAGTGAAATTGAAGCAAAAAAAGGGAGGATTCCAAGATGGTTGAATAAGGAAAGATGTGCTGCTTTTGACCAGGAGAAAGTAGCAGAAAAAAATGAAAAAAGTGTAGTGTAATCCCAGGGTAGAGTTAAACAGAATTTTTTAGTGGAAATTCCACAGAAAGAAGAGGGACCCCGTGAGCAAGGACACCACACACAACTCCTGCGGCCAAGCTAGAGGAGAAGCCAGCCTCTGAGACTAAGGTGAGAGCAGACTGTGGCAGCCCATGCCATGGGTGATGTTGCCTGAGAGAGTACCTTGTAGACCGCACTGACTTTCAGTGAAGCCTAGAGCCCTAGCAGGGAGCAGGGTTCCCACCTAATCCAGCAAAAAAAAAAAGAAAAGCACATTTCTTCCTCCCTTCATAAGGGTACCTGGCAACCAGCAGGGAGCAGGCGCCATCTTGATGCCAGTAGAGGCTGTGATGTCTTGTGTGTATGTGTGACCAGGGGACTTTACCAAAGGGAAAAATCCTCATTCCTTACCGACTTTGAGTCTGTCTGGGGAGGGTTGACAGAAGGCTGGAAAACCGCATGGGACTGGAGGGGCTGCCATCCTCTAGATATCACAGGCTCTGAGACACAAATTGCAGAAGCGGAACATCCAGACACTTGACTCTAGGAACCTCTCTTCTCTCTTCATAGACTGGTAGGCTCGTAGAGCTGAGCAGATTCTTGGCATTCCGTCACTGTGGGAGACTTGCACACTGTGACTGTCAGAATTCTTTGACTGTACAATGGTGCATGGTGGGTAGCTAGGTCTCTGGGCAGTCACTGTGTCTGGCGTCAGAGGCTCAGAGCTCCCTGATGGCTTGGGTTGGGGGTGGGGGGTCACTGCAGAGGGTTCTCTTGCTCACACTGAGGAGTACATAGATCCTTTGTGTGGTTCATGTGTCAGCATGGATGGAGGGTGGACTCACTAGGGGCTAACCCCAGTCATTGATCACCTTGGAAGAGAGGAAGTGAGGTTATGATCATACCAACAGCCATGATTACACCTTCTCCTTTGTTGACAATAGAGGATAACTACCACTACCAACTTGAATGTTACCCAGAATTCCTGCCCCACCCTTGGGCAAAGACCAGAGTCCCACGGCCCCATCCAGAAAATGCCTCTGCGTATTCCGTGAAGGAGTAGATGTTCCACTAGTCCACAGAAGTATATCTCAAAGATAAAACCCAGGAGCTGATGCTGTGGTGTCGAGGATTAAGCCTCTGCCTGTGGCACCAGCATCCCATATGGGCACTGGTTCATGTCCCACCTGCTCCTTGTCTAATCCAGCTCTCGGCTAATGGCCTGGGAAAGCAGTGGAAGATGGCCCAAGTCCTTGGATCCCTGCACCCATGTGGGAGACCCAGAAAAAGCTCCAGGTTCCTGGCTTTGGATGGGCCCAACTCTGACCATTGTGGCCATTCGAGGAGTGAACCAGTGGATGCAGGACTTCTCTCTCTCAGCCTCTGCCTCTCTGTAACTCTCTGTATTTCAAATAAAGAACTCTAAAAAAAAAACAAAACAAAACAAAACAAAAAAAAACACTGAACCAAACAATGCAGTACAGGACATAAGTATCCTAACTATAGACTTAATCACTAGGCTAACCATTCGTCACCAAAAAACTTCAGAAAGTATCGTTGACTGGGGGCCTTTCTGCTTTTGACTCAAAACGATTCAGTTTCTAGATACTGAAATCTAAACTTTTACACCAGTGTTTACATCCCTTCTGAGTTCAGACAACTCATCACTGGACATATACATTATTCCCATAGTAGGCACTAAATATCTTCATCTATGGCAATCAGATATTCTTGTGGAATATAATTAGTTGAAAAATTTGCTCAAGAATATGCTAAAGGAAACACACACTCTCTCTCTCTCTCACACACATACACAAGTAAATTGCAAAACAAACAAACAAAAAATATCTGACCAATCATATCCTTCTCCCTTTGCAGCAAAATTTTAAACAATTGAAAATTGAAAACACTGAAAGCACAGCAGTCAGATAAAACTATCACAGGCGATTCAGTCTTCTGTGAGGTCCTCCACAAAGCCAAGAAGCTTTCATCAGTGCAGTGGTCAGTGCAGAGACATGTTTCACTTAATATCTTTGCGGTCAATACTATTCCTTAAAAATATTTTCTAAAATTATTTCTGCAGAATTAAGTAATATTAATAAAAAGAATAAAAAAAGAGTTGCGAGTTGACCATGACATCACTTACTTCTCCATTGCTTGATGAAAATTCTGGACTTCATTTATTCTGTCGAATGCACAAATATAATTTTATAAGGTATAGGTTTAGTATATTTAATGTATCAACATAGGAAATGGGAAAATACTTGATACTTTTCTAAATTCAGGAAAAAACTAAAAAGAAACTGATACTAAAATAAGATATGCATATTATTTCAAATGGATTAAAATTACACCATGTGATACAGTTTATATTTAAATTTATCTGTATTTAATAAAATAAATCCCAAAGTTCCTTTCAAATGTTCAAATAAAAAATTAATATTTGGAATTTCCTTATAGACTTTTCTAAATACCTTATTATCTCTTATTTGTATAACCAAAAGACAAGAGAAATTCTTGTTCCACTCATATTTAATATTAAAATTCTGATTTTATGGCTGGTTGGGTATTAGGAAAAGTAAAATATAGATGTATAGATAGATAAATAGATAATTACAGATCATAAAGTAATACTTGGTAAATATTGTGAACTCCATCTCTATAATGCAGTACATGACATGTCTGTCTTCCAAATAAAAATTTGGGTTTATTTGGCTCACTTTATAAGTGTACTGTTTCTAGGGCCATCAATACATGGCTCAGTTTCAACACCTCTTGTCTTATTATGCCTGCTAAAATGTGAGTTGACTTCCATATTTCAATCAATAGTTAGTCCAAGACACTTGAAGTTGTCCATCTCAGCTCTCTAAACACACCTGTGGCACACATAATTGTCATGATCAAAGACCAAAACCATGGTCTTCTTCCTCTCGGTTCCCTCCCAACCTATAGAGGCAAAGAAATACCCACTCACTCCATCCTTGAGCCTTTGCAAGCTCATTCTCATGGTCAGAGCAGTCACTGATCAGATTAAAGAAGCCAGGATAGTCACTGGACTCTATTTTGCTGGGAGATGAGTGGCATTGAGAAGGAAGTTGCTATATTTTTTTTTTTTTGACAGGCAGAGTGGACAGTAGAGGGAGACAGAGAGAAAGGTCTTCTTTTTGCCGTTGGTTCACCCTCCAATGGCCGCCGCGGTAGGCGCGCTGCGGCCGGCGCACCGCACTGTTCCGATGGCAGGAGCCAGGTGCTTCTCCTGGTCTCCCATGGGGTGCAGGGCCCGAGGACTTGGGCCATCCTCCACTGCACTCCCTGGCCACAGCAGAGAGCTGGCCTGGAAGAGGGGCAACCGGGACAGGATCGGTGCCCCGACCGGGACTAGAACCCGGTGTGCCGGCGCCGCAAGGCGGAGGATTAGCCTGTTGAGCCACGGCGCCGGCCAAGGAAGTTGCTATATCTTAAAGAGAGGAACCCCTTAGGTGTCACTTTCTGCCACCTGAATCAGTAAGAACACCAGTTCAACTTCATCCAAAATCCCATTGTTTCCCATGCTTTCACTGTGCTTCTCCTCCATATACTTAAACAATAGACCATGCAGTCATGCAGGTTGGGACATTCCTACGTCTCATCTCTATCCATGCTTGTGGCAGGGCATACTGTTTACAATTTATAACATCATTCACAAAAGACTACTATGTTATCTTTGTATCAAATTTCCCACCAAAGCTAAACAATATCTTCATTTCTACTCGGTTAAGCTGTTTCACCTGCATCTAAACTAATATTTTAAATTTCCCAAATTATACTTTATTACTTTTCATCGCAGCATGTAAGTAATTTGGAATCACTGTTGGGGATTTTGCACTTAACCCCTAAAATTCATCCTGCCATCTCTGCTACAAGTTCTCAAGCAAGGACTAAAACTTGGACTTAAGGCCTATACAGAACTTCCTACCCATCTACTTCTTCAGGTAATACAGCTAGTTATAGAGGTTAGTAAACCTGACACACCCAGAGCCTCAGAGAAGAATAGCACAAGAGAGGACAAATAATTGACCAGATTGGCCCCAAAGAGCCTGACTCTTTCTAAAGATCACAATCACACTTTGGTAAATTATCATTCAAAACAAAATTTGACTATAAACAACTGAGAAGCTTATCCAAACAACATATATAGGGTAAGTTAATGATTGAGATTATTTTATTAAGTCACATGTAATTAAAGATTAAAAATAAAAACAACTCTCAGTTTTAGATAAGACCCTACTCAAAGTGATGTGTATGCCACACAGAATATCTTGAGTCATTCTACGTATGTGAAAGAAAATGCTAACCATTTTCAGCCTTAATAATTTTTGTTCAGGTTAGAATTGCTCTGAACAAATTACACAAGCTAAATGAATACTCCAGACATAGGAAGACAAATATTGCATGACCTCCCTTTTATGTGGAATATAAAGCGTAGAACTTAGAAGCAAGGAGTCAGATGGAATTCATTTCAGAGACAAGAGAGGTAGGGATTGGAGGAGGTGTTGGTGCAGGCACACAAAATTTCAATTCCACTGAGAGAGGAATATATTCAAGAGATCTATTATGTACTAAGATGAATATATTAGTAACAATATATTATATACTTGAAAATGTCTACGAAGTTGATTTTAAGTGTTAAGTATTCTCATCAGAAAAAAAAAAACAGGTGAAATAATACATTTGTTAACTTAGTCATGATGTGTATACTTATAAAAACATTGTATTGTACACCATAAATATATTCCATTTTTACCTCTCAATTTAAAAATAAAGGTTAAATTTTCAGAGAGAATTTTTTCTGGAATATCTATGCTGAAAGACCACAATGCCATCTTTTAGAAGCACTTTAAGTTTCTATGAAAAATTAAAACTTTTTTTTCAGATATATGCTTGTAACACTGTATTTTTCACATAGCTTAGATAACAAGATTATTCAGGCTTTATAAATAATAGCACATAGAAAAAGGATGAAGCTGTGGTATAAAAATGCACAGAAAAGCACAGAACCATGGGACTATGGGGACAGATATTGAGGGATGTAAGACTTGTTTTTCTGAACACAAAAATTGTTGACAGGAACAAATTCTTTTTTTACTATTAAGTATCAGGAAAAATTATCTGCTTTGTGCTACTTTTCTCTGAAACATATTTCTTATATTTTGTCTTAACATTAGTATGAGTATCATCTTAAGGCAAATTAAAGTAAATTTAAATTAAACATTACAAATTAGCTGAAACAGAGGAAAACAATCATTTTTTGGACTGGCTCTTAGTTTATTTTGCAGTTATTATTATTCCAAAAAAATTCTTAATAAGATACTCAATTTGGCGTATAGCAATGAGTAATTGAAATCAATAAACCAAGTAAATATCAAGATTCCACTGTATATTAGACTCTGCATGTGTATGTGGCATGCATTGGATAGGTGGAATTATGGAGCATCATAAAAGAGTAGCTTCCCACAAGTAGCCATGACAGTTTAATTCAGGAGAACAGAAGTAAGTATATGAAAAGTGATGCATAGTTCAAGACAAAAGGAATGAAAAATAGTAAGGATGTCACCAAAGACAGATTTTGCTTTTTGACATTGGAGAATCATCCTTGGGTTGTCCAATTTAAATGGCTGTATTAGCTTCCCATTGCTAATGCTACAAATTGCCACAAACTTAGTGACTACAAACAATGCAAATTCGTGATATTGTAGTATAGAGATCTGAGGTCTACAGTGGGTTTCAATGGACTAAAACAATGTTTCCTTTCTGCCAATGTGATCAGTGGGGCTGTGAGCCCACAGTTGCTACATACCTCACCCACGCAGGTACATGAACCACACAAAGGACCTGTGCAGTCCTCAGTGTGAGGGCCACCCTCGGCAATGACTCACTCCAGGCATTCAGGGTACTTGGAGCCTCCGAATTCCATCCCAGTGATTGCCCAGAGACCCACCTATACCCTGCAACCTATTGTTCACTCACCAAATTTCCACAGTCTTAGCACCCAGGGCTCCCATAGTCATGGGGAGAAGATGATCCACTCTCAGACCTGTGACCCTGCCCAGTCCACAGAGAGAGCTGAGGCATTCCCAGAGCAGCTCCTGCTGGTACACTGACTTAGCTATTTGAGTCCAGGTGCCCATAATAGACTGAGAGGAAAGGAGTTCTTCCCAGGCCTAAGTGGGCACCTACCCCCTGCCAACCCTCCAGGCCAGATTCAAATTCAGTGGGGAATGCAGATTTATCTCTCTAATAAAATACTCTAATCACATACATGTGAGACATTGCAGCCTCTAATTGTACTAAGATGATACTTCCTTCCTGCTAGTTGTTGGGTACCCTTGTAGGGGGGTTGGGATATGCAGAAATAAAGATAGTCATCATTATGAAAGAATGTGTGCACACTAAATTAAATGTGACATAAATTAATTTGTACAAAAATAACTCTTTGTAAAGTGACTCATAGGAAATCCTGTGCCTTCCCCTTTGAGTAAAAGTGTTGCATGAACATCAGTTTGCTATATATAAGAAACAGATTAACCACCATTAACACCTTTATCTACTTTGTATTTAAAATTAGGCAGTAATTCTGAAACACTGTAGAATGTATAAAAATTGTTTTGTGACCGTAATTCTTTGTTCAAGTAGAGTGTATCTGTAGCACTCCTTGTCATCAGAAACATGGTTAAATTTTAAAACTAGAAATAGCAGAAACAGGCATGCAAAATTTATTCAAGTAGACTGCAAGCTAGGCTGTCTTGAGGAAATAAACATTAAAGCTTTTAAAGTAATGTTTAAAAAAAAGAAAAAAAATGAAAGCAGAAAATCTCCTAGTAAACATACAAAGGAAATAGAAGAAAACAATAGGAATATCTAAGGGAAAATGCCAGGACCAAGTTGTTACATATCAATAATAACTTTGAATGTAAGTGGCTTAATTTCTTCAATTAAAAGATACAGGCTGATTAAATGGAGTAAAAAACAAGACCACTCCTTTTGCTGCCTGCAAGAAACACATACCACCACCAAAGATAGATGCAGACTGAATGTGAAAGGATGAAAAAAGATATTCTGTGATAACAGAAGGCAAAAACCAGTAGCTTTAGCCATCTTTATATCAGACAAAATAGACTTTAACACAAAAACTGATAAAAGAGACAAAGAAGTGCATTATATAATGATTAGGGGATCAATTCCACAGGAAGATGGGACTATAGTAAATGCATATGCACCCAATGCCAGGCCACTTGATGGTTAAAAAAAATGTTAATGGATCTAAAGGGAAACATAGACTCCAATACAATAATAATTTTGACTTCAACACCTCACATTCATCAATAGATAGACCAATTAAACAAAGAAACAAAAAGAAACAACAGAACTGCTCAACACTATGGACAAAATAATTGATATCTATAGAGAATTTCATCACACAGCTGAAAAATACACATTCTTTTCATCAGTGCATGGAACTTTCTCTAGAATAGGCCATATGCTAGGCCATTACACAAGTCTCAAGAAACTTAAAAAAATTAAAATCATACCATACGTATTTTCTGGCCACAATAAAGGACACTTGAATTAACGACTTTAGAAGCACTAGAAAATATGCAAAAATTGGGAAACTGAACAATATCCTCCTGAATGAACAGTGAGTCATAGAAGAAATCAGAAGGGAAACCAAAAAGTTCCTAGAATGAATGAATCTGACAATACAACATATTAAATCTTATGAGATACAGAAAAAGCAGTGTTAAGAGGAAAGTTTATAACAATTAGTGTCTACATCAAGAAAGTAGAAAGGCATTCAAAAATGATATAACAATGCAACACAAGAACCTAGAAAAATGATAACAAACCAAACCCAAAATTAGTGGAAGAAAAGAAATAATTAGGGAAGAATTGAAACAAAAAACCACAAATATCAGTGAACTGAGGAGCTGATTTTTTTAAATAATAAACAACATTGATACACCATTGGATCAACAAATAAAAATGAGAAGATCCAAATTAATAAAATCAGAGATGAAAAAGGAAATATTACAACAAGTAACATAGAAATGTAATAATAGTAATATAAGGTCCTATTGTTACACATAACAATGGGGAAACTACAGTTCAAAACAAGCTGGTAAATACTGTATGAACCAATACAAGGGAGACCCTCTAATTAGCCAAATCAGACAAAAGAGAATATTGATTACCCTGTTTTGATCAGTCCACAATCTGCATTTATATATCACCGTGAAATCCAAAAATATGTATAATTATTGTTAATAAAAACTCAAAAAATTCCTTGAGATGACATTCACAAGCGTTGGGGATTATTACTTGGAAATCATTGAGGAGGGCCATCTTTCATCACAACTATGGACTAGCATTTTTTTTAGTTAACAAAGCATTATTCTAACTTGGAGCTACTAAACATGCTGTCACAAAAAAAATATATTCCAACGTCTAGGCAAAATGACTTTTAAATGCATGGACAGAGCTCACAGTACAAATGTACTTCATTTTATAAATTTTATTACAGTCTGAATAAGGTTTAGTTGGCAAATAGTACTTGCTCTCTGGCTAACACATTAGCAAATGAGTGAATTAAGACAAAAACAGGGGAATGCTATACACATAAAATAGACTCAGTCACAGGAAACACAGCTTTCCTTGTGATAAAACTTAATCTATAGAGATTAAGTGTGTTAAGTAAAAAATCCCAGAAGTCCTAGTTCTCTGTGTTCTTGACCTAACAGTTGAAAGGGAAGAATTGATATGAATCACACAAAGCATTTAAAAGTGGATTCAGTCTAAGGTTATCTTGAGGAAATAATTTTGTAGTATGGATGAGTAGAATCCCAAAGTGTTTTCTAGTCAGCACAATGACACAATGACTAGGAATTGTGAAATCTGTTTGAGGATGGATATGTAAGGTACAAACCCAAACAAATGGAAACTATCCATAAGAAAGAAAAATAGAAATATCTATTTCTGTTATTATTGCAGCAGTCAGTTGAAGAACTTCTACTC
The DNA here is from genome assembly GCF_033115175.1 of Lepus europaeus. Taxonomy (NCBI): domain Eukaryota; kingdom Metazoa; phylum Chordata; class Mammalia; order Lagomorpha; family Leporidae; genus Lepus; species Lepus europaeus. Next base: position 17,491,891 of record NC_084828.1, on the reverse strand, counting down.
TGACCAAAAGCCTATTTATAATTCCTTCCAATTGTCCTAAACATGACAGCAGTTTATACAATTAATGGAAGATTGTCTTGCAAAGATAAGAATATTTTATATTTTATCCTAAACACTTGATTAGAGGTGGATTATGCTGTTAATTACCTAGTTCTGAGTAACAAATTTCCTGAAAGAGTAGTGGCTTCAATCTAGAAACATTTAATATCTCACAGTGTCTATGAGTAAAGAATGTGGAAGTAACTTATTCAGAATGTCCTTCCTGTCTCTGTGTGAGGCTCAAATGAGGAAGAATTCACTTCCAGACACACTCACATGATTGCAAGGAGGACTAAGAGGATCAGTTTTGCTGTCTCTTTCCTAAGCTTTCTCACACAAACATCCCATGCTGTGATAATTAACACCCTGCAGTGTGAGTCATCTGAGAAATGGCAAAAGAACATACCAAGTAGAAGTCACACTTTCTGTTTTTAAATGTTATTTAAAGTATACAAATTTCATACATACATATTTAGGAGCATAGTGCTACTTCCCACCCTACCCTCCCTCTCATGCGTGCTCCCACCCTTCTTGCTCCTCCTTCTTCCATTGTTACTCTCAATGTTTACAAAGATCTATTTCCAGTTTACTTTATACTCATAAAATTAACCCTAAACAATTTCTTTATAAACCAATCTCAGATGTGGCATCCCATGATTTCCTTCTGTCATATTCCATTTTTTTTTTCATTAGTGAGGCTGTATATTCCAATCCACCCTCAATGAGAAAGGATTAAAAAAAGATGCAAATCATAGAGGGTGAGAAATATCAAGGACTATCTGAGAGGTTCCCTACTACAGTCACTCTGAGATACTCTCCTCCTAAACTATCTTTCCTAAGAAAGTGATAGTGCTTATACTTTGGTATTTGATCCTATTAAAGCTAAATTATTAAAGGTTAATATTGGGACCAACGCTGTGGCATAGGGGGTATAGCTGCCACCTGCAGTGTGGGTATCCCATATGGGCGCCAGTTCGAGTCCCAGCTGCTCCACTTCCAATCCAGTTCTCTACTATGGCCTGGGAAACAATGGAAGATGGCCCAAGTCCTTGGGTCCCTGTACCCACGCATCCAGTTTCCTTGAATGAAGACATTTCCTTGATGAAGACATCATGTCACTGCTGAGCCATTTCAGACTCCTTTCTCTTTTGCCTTACTTTGATGATGGTTATTGTGTGAATATTATCACCCCTCCCAGATTGTGTGTTAGTCTATCAGTGAGTTACCAAAAGCTGTCTGCTTTTCTTTAAAAACAGCAATACTTTAATTTGTGTCAAGGTGACTGAAGATTTTAAAAGGAGCAAAGGGAGAAAGGAGGGAGATAAGTGGGAATTCAGTACAGAGGGAAGGGGAAAAATTGCAGATGATTGGTCAATATACATGCCAGTTAAGGCCATTGTCAGCCAACAATTGTCGAAGTTAGGATTCTCTCCTCTCACAGAGACTGAAAGACAGAAACCCTATCCCTCCTGATGATTTAATTTTGAATGAATGGCTTTCAGGTCCTCAAAAGAGACACTTCTGAGTTGTAGGAGATACATATATATTTCAAAGGACAGGTGGATTCACAATCGTTAAACTTTTTAGAGTAAATGCTCTTTGAGAGGAAGATCAAGAGCCTGTCATCAGGTGTTGGTTCAGTCAATTATTTTGGTTGCCTTAAGTTTTCCGAGGTATATCTGGGGTAATTCTGGCGATGTAGCATGGAGCTGCTAGAAGCTATGTTAGCTTTAAGGTGGGGGGCAGAGTGGATGAAGTCATTCATGTTGACAGTATAGGTTTTTCAGGCAAGGTTGAATCCTTGTCCAGTTGATTTCAAGGACACAAGCTGGAGTTTAGTCAAAGAAAGAATTTTTGTCATATTCATGTTATTAGAATTTAAACCAATTCATTCTTTATGACATTTCCAGTTACTAAGCTCATTATCACAGACTCTCAGAAGCACCTGAGTCAGCACCATAGAAGACAGAAATCATTTTATGTTGCTCATCACTCTGCTGGTAAGTAGAATCCATCAGTTAGTTTTTAGCTTCTTTCTCACTTCTGAGTTTGCTGATCATGGGCTTCTCTGACTCTTGGTTTCCCAAAGAATTAGCTCATCTGCCAACTTGGGTGGACATAGGAGCCAGCTGGCTATCCTGACTGTTTTCGAGACCAGGGAGAAACCAGAACAGGTGCTGCAGAGCCACCTATCCAGGCCCCAGCAAACCAGCAAGAAATCTGAAAATTTCCACAGTAATCAGTTATGCCTAACGTCTGTGTTCAGAACTAGAGACCCTCAAGGCTCATTCCAAATCCTAAGGTCCAACTCTTGCTGTAACATGTAGCATCCATTTTCCATTTTCAGCCCTTTTTTTGAAATTTTTGCATTTTCAGGGTTGGCCAATTATAATAGAAAGAAACAGATGTCATTATGATCAACTCTTTCTACCATACGAAGCTCAATACCTTTCCAAACCAGAAGATGCTTATTAAAAAGATTTCAGCAAGATTCTGGATTTTCCAGCACTCAATTCCATCCAACTGAAGTTAACACAGGAGAAAACATCAATTTTTAAAAGAGTTGAAGCACTATGTGGAGGAATAAAATGCAGTGGCATCATCATCAATACCATTTTACTAAGTTTCTATTTTCTATGACATGATGTCTCACATAGATTAAATTAGCTGAACCCTTTATTTATTTTATAAAGCCCTTCATGTGTTCATAGTAAGTAATCTGCTTGGAAAATTCATACTTTTAGTGCCTCCTCTCTATAATCTTTTAGACAAAATATACAATATGATGGCATTATCAATGTTGAATCACTATGTCCTTTTTAAAAAATTGAAAAATAATAATTATATCTACTCAAGATATACAAGGAGATGATGATATACATACACATTGTATACTGATTACCACAATCAAAATAATTTTCATACCCATCAACCACTATAGTTCTGTGTGTGTGTATATGTGTGTGTGTGTGTGTGTATGTCTGTTGTGAGGATACAACAGTCTCTGTGTTATATATTGTTTCCTCAGAATGTAATTTTTCTTTTTTCTTTTTTTAAAATATTTATTTTATTTATTCGAAAGAGAGAGTTATATAGAGAGGTTGAGACAGAGAGAGTGGTCTTCCATCTGATGGTTTACTCCCCAGATGGCCACAAGGGCCAGAGCTGTGCCGATCCAAAGCCAGGAGCCAGTAGCTTCATCTGGGTCTCCCACGTGGGTGCAGGGGCCCAAGAACTTGGGCCATCTTCTATTGCTTTCTCAGGCCATAGTAGAGAGCTGGTTCAGAAAAGGAGCAGCCGGGACTAGAACTGGTGCCCATATGTGATGCTGGTGCTTCAGGCCAGGGCTTTAACTGTCTGCACCACAGCGCCGACCCCAGCATATAATTTTTCTTAAATCTGAAAGTTTATATCCTTTGGCCAACATCTTTCTTTTTGTCCCACCCCCCAGGCCCTGACAATCCCTTTCCTACTGTTGAAGCACATGTCTTAAAGATCCCTTGGGACCTGTTTTCAGATGCCTGTGAATTCCAGTTCACTTAGCTTTGAATACATATTAACATTCTTTGTCAAGATTGATGTGACAAGGAAATGAAATAACATTCGAGAAAATTTTGAACACAATATCTGTCACATGACAAATGCAAAAAAGAGTATTTATTTCTCCTGTTGGAAAGATTTTTTTTTCTTTTAATTTTTGGAAGCTTCTTTAGGAAAAAAAAGCAGAAACAAATGTTCTTTGCATATCTCATCTTCCAACTGTCCTCTCAGGACAGCTTTTAACTCAGAATGTGAATTTAGTTTTTATAGATGGTTTGGAGGAGTGAGTTGCTTCTCTTTTATTTCTTTTTCAATGGAAAATTTTATATAAAATCGGTTTTTATTTGAGTGTCTCCCATAGACACCAGCACACACACAGACATACAAATTCTTTTATGCCTTGCATGGTATGAAAATTGATGTCTTCTTTGTGAGAGGTCGTACATGTCTGCTATTTCTAAGATGCCATTCAGCCTTTTTACTCCTCTTTCTCTTAGAATTGAATTATTTTAGCAGTATCTCCAAACTTGCCGAAGTAAGGAAGAAACTTTTAAATCAATTAAGTATGTTAGACACTTGCTACATATATTACATGGTCATAAATTGAGTGAGTGATGCACTGGACAAAAGAGGAGTGGCAAAAATAATTCTTGGAGTTGAGCAGAAGTGCAGAAGGGGAAATACAAAGTAGGCGTTCAAGGACGGAGATCTGGGCTGAAACACATGGTTTATGTATAAGAGTAGATGACAACATGCTTCCGCATTCAGCTACCAATTCTGCTCTCTCCCTGGCCATTCACTGCTAGGCAAGAGAAGTGCCAGGTTTCTCAAACAAATTTTCTACACCCATTACATCTTTTTCATCTCCACCTACTTTCCCCTTCACCCCCTGTAATTCACTTTCCAGTTTTCAACACTGTACCAAGTGCATATTTGTAAAGGTCACCAATGATTTTATCATTGCCATATTAGGTGACCTTCTTTTCTGTTTTATTCTACAGACCTTCAATTTATTTGAAACTGTTTCTTAACAACATTTTACCTTGGATTCTATAGCACTGTCCTAGCCTTTCGACTTTGCTCTGTTTTCTGATCACTGATAGTTATTTTTCCAGGTTTTCTCCCCCTGAAATGTCCACGTATATTACTCAGTTCTTAAGGTCTGTATGTCCCTTGGCCCTTGGTTCTTTCTCCAAGGACCTTGCTTTGGAATACAAGATTTAACTATACTGGATCAACTATTCCTTTTATGCTTCTTGCTCCTCCGCACACGAATGTGCCACATTCTCACGTTAGCCCTCCCTGCTTTGCCAAACCATTGCTGTCATCTTCATACCTCACAGCCTTCTTACACTCACCTGCCACTCTCAGCTGTCTGGCCTATGTGCTGGATGATTCACACTCTCTCGCATTGCACAGCTGTTTTGCATTTACTTCTTTCTACCTAGAAGAACCTTCCCAATCCCATGAAACTTTTTAATATCTGCTAATCCTTCAAGACTTGCTTATGTTCCTCAACATCTATTTCCTACCTACCATCCCCATTTTAAAGCAAATTCTTCTCTATTTTCAGAGTTGAATTTGCCCCCATTTTGGGTTGTAGATATTTTACAAAAGCAGTCATTATTTTCCTCTTTCCTCTGCCTTCAATGCCCAGCACAATTCGCAACCTATCACATGCACTCAAAACCACTTTGTTCAGTGAATAATACAATCCACCCAGTCTTGTAAGTTTTGCAATATAGTATTGCTAATAATTCCTTGTCCTAATTAGTCCTAACAACCTCATATCTAGTGCTTTAAATTCTTAAAAACAATCACAATGAGCATCTTCCAACTTTATATGTATTCTTTGAGAATTTTCTATTAATATATGCAGTTTCTCCAGTTGTACTGTAAGTTTCTTGAATGATGGGCTAATTTCCTCTAGAACTCATTAATGATCAATACATGTACACACACTATGACCAACTAAGCAACTAGTCAAATAGTAAACACAACTGGAAATGTAGCTCAAGGCTAAATGGTAGAGAATTACAACTGTTTATTCTGCCTAGATGGCTTCTTCTTGATCTTCATCAAAATCTTTCTCCTCTGTCAATTCTTCCATTAAGCTCTTCTCTGTGTGCCACTTAGCAGCTGATACTTAGGATGCTGGATCTATTATTACAATCATTTTGAATGCACTTTTACCCACTACACCCTTCCTCAACAGTAACCTAGTTGAGGTCACAGCTTTCTATTTATTTTAGAAGATTTGGTTCATGCTAGATATTTATGAATGTTTGGTTTTATTGAAGCATCAAAGGATGGGAACCCTCAGACTCAATCAGAGATGTCAGGACTTCAAGATAAGGGACTACATACACAGAGAGCCAGAAAGCAGTAGAGAAGACACCAAATCTGGCAGCTCATTCCCCATGTCCTTGCCCTTTTCAAGAAAGAGAAGATGGTTTCTGGGATGTTTCAGTGTCCATTCTTGTTCTCAACAACTCTGCTCCAGCATCAGCTTCCAACAGGCCAAACGAAAGCTGTACTCTGCCAAGCACCCTCAAATCCAGTTACATGACTAAACTGTTGATCAGACATCCAAATTCAAAGGCTCAGGGTAACTTGCCCTAGTGTTTCCTATGAGAACATGTCTGCTAAATAACAATATAACAGATAATAAGAGCTGGTTCAGCCCATGTTAAATGTTGATGATAATTACCAGACTAAACAAATCATTCAAAATATGTGACTATCTCCAACTGGATTTTAAAAAAAATTACAGAGTAATTTAGAACTAAGTTTCAATTTAATAAGCACCAGGATAACTATCACCAAATGATTTAGCTACAGTTGTCCTTTCAAAAGGGTTTCAGATTTTTTGCATGCCAGGGTATAAAACATTTGAAAATACAGATTTGATTGCTTTTGAATTGTCTCTTAATTAGTGCAGGAGGTAAGTGAGAGAAATCTTGTGTGTCAACATGCGCTGGATACTTAGCCCTCCACATAGGTGAATACATTTCTTATAGCACACATAGGAAATGATTGTAAGTGTTTTAAACCACCTTCTCATTTGTCAAGCCAAGGACAGCATAATTATCCATCAAAAAAGAAAAACTGGCCTAATTTTCTTTTATGTATATAAAACTGCATTTATGAAATATGGGAAAAATTTTATACCTCAATAGCAGCAATCTGTAGCTAAATCAATAAATTAATACTTAGTTAAACCTATCCATGAATGAAATAGGGTTCTCAAATCATTTTTGAGGTGGTAGGGAATAAAATTGAATACCACAGTTTTCGTAAAAATTAGTGATATTTATCAAAGAAACATGAAATAACTATTACGTTTTTCCTAAAGAATACTTCACTTTGTGACTCTCACTTCTGCCCTTTCTATAACCTGTTCAATGTGTTTTTCCTAATGTCATTTTTCCTGGCTGAGAAGCATATTAACAAGAATAAAGTTTAAACACACACACTCACACACACACAGTGGAGGTGGAGAGCACAGAAATAGGGGTGTTATGTCACAAGTGACTTCAAATGGAAGGAAAACACCAATTCCACATTTCATCCTGAAAAGAGAATGGAAATTTAAAGATCATGTTCACTAACTTTCCTTTTATGCTCACAGTCAAGCAAGCATTTCTGTGTTTCATTAACCTAGCATTCATCCAACTAGGAAACCACTCCTTCATCGAAAATAATGGTTGTCCCAGTGCAAAATGAAGCAATGTGAATTCCTTCCCTTTAGCCATCCTGAATCTCATGAATCCTCACAATTTTGAGAAATTAGGCTGCCAATTCAATACTTTAAGGTATTTTAGGACTATTTAGGCTGTGTGACTGAGTAACCTGCCTATATGCAGACTCACATGCATAGATATGTCCTATTGATTTCATTTTGTTTTTTGTTTTTTGCAGAGTGGATAGTGAGAGAGAGAGACAGAGAGAAAGGTCTTCCTTTTTCCATTGGTTCACCCTCCAATGGCCACTGTGGCCGGCGAACCACGCCGATCCAAAGCCAGGAGCCAGGTGCTTCTCCTGGTCTCCCATGGGGGGGCAGGGCCCAAGGACCCAGGCCATCCTCCACTGCACTCCCGGGCCACAGCAGAGAGCTGGCCTGGAAGAGGAGCAACTGGGACAGCATCCGGCACTCTGACCCGATGTGTTAGTGCCACAGGCAGAGGATAAGCCTAGTGAGCTGCGGCGCTGGCCGTATTGTTTTCATTTTTCACACCACATCAAATATTTCTGTCTCCCTTAACACAGGATCAGCAGTTCTGGAACCTTTAAGTATATGTAGCTTTGTTTTGAATATTTTAAGTTTCACTTAAGTTTTTTTCTAAATAAAATATCCCTATTTTACTCTAAAATTAATCTTGAGTGATGTGATTTATAAAATTCCATGTTTCCAAGCAGGAGACGATGATCTGTGTGTGGATGCCATTCTTTGCACCCTTTGCAGTTATCAAGTATGAACTAAAATATCCAAGGATAGCTATCACGGAACTTTTAGGCGTACCACTGCAATAGGGCGTAGCTCCATCAGAAATGAAAAGAAAACATTCATTTGAGAAGTAAAGAAATTCCAAGCTGCTTGATGCATAATGACTGCCCACTAAACACTGGATATTGTTAAAATTTCTTACTGCATCACATTTCAACATCTGTCACTCCAATGTTTCCATAATCCTGTTGTATCTACATATTTATTTCTAGTTGCAAATAAAATTCCTCAACTCAGACCTAATAATGCCAGTCCCACAGTGCCATGTGTCACATGCCACCTGCCTTCTGCTTATGTTTTCCCTAAGACTTTTTGTAAATGTACACTTCAAGTCAGTATTAGTATAGTATTATTGTTAGAATAAATAGCAATGCATGAAGTGTTTTTATTAGCTGGAGTAAGAGGCTACCCAAGATTTTATCAGTCTTTGGGGAAACATGTACTTCTTTTGCTAACATCGAATGCCATGATTTAGATAGCTATGCCTAGACTGGCACCAGTCATTTTTGTTCTCACAGGATTTATTTCCATGACTAGTGTTACTGCAGGAGAAACACAATAAATGAATCAAAGTATATTTTCCCTCCTAAACAATCACTTGTAACTCCTGGCAACATTGGCCATGAAATAAACAGCCCTACTCCATATGCCCAAGGGCAGAAGGAATTCAGGGTGGGCCTGATGGAAATTACATCCTGAACCTACAAGAAATTTAATACGTTCAGCTTCTCCAATTTCCTTTCCTTCAGTTTACATGGGAACCTATGTTTGTAATGGAGCTTTGTGTTAACCAGCTACAAACTCAGTCCTCATTCCCCATGCCTCCCAAGGCCACAGAATCCCTTTACCTAATATTTATCCAATCATGTTTTCTGGTTTGATATGATTTTTAATTTATTTTAGCCTTTCCCTACTTGATATCAAGTATCATGACATCGGTTTTGGTTTGGTTTGGGATTGGTTGTTAGTTTTGCTCACATTGTAGTTTCAATGCCCTGCATGGTATATTTCTTTAAAATACCTGATTAATTAATTAATTGTCATGTTTGCTGAGGGTTCCCATGATGACATCCTTTCTCAGTATTCATTTGACTCCATTCCTTCACTCAGTGTCCCCAGCGCTTTACAAAACAAATGAATATGCTAAATGAATATAGAAATATAGGATATTTCTATAACATGGATTTATCAGCATACCTCTACCCAAAGCAGCCACCTTTAACACTATAATCACCATAATATTTGCCTTTCCATTCAAGAACCCTTGTCCTTTCTACCTTTTCTCCTGCTATATGATCTGAATTCCTCTTACATGTTAGCACAAACCATTGATCTTGACTTACAAATAATTCTTTGACATTCTGCATAACAAAAATTTTAGGGTTGTTTTCTCCTTTCAAGAAAAGAAAGTTTATTCCATCATTAAAATGGTGCAAAGGACTCAGGAAAACTTCTTCTCATCTGGCTGTATTTCTGGCCAAAGCTGAGGAAGTAGAGAAGAAAGCTCATGGTACCTCAAATATCTTATAGTTGAGTGGAGACGATACTTGCAGACAAGAATCACAAGGTGATGGGACAATATTGTGAAGTTCTGTACAAAGGGTTGTGAGGTTGTAAGAGCCACTCGAATTTACTAAAAGTGCTTAGGGAGAATTAGTATGGAAAAGGGGGCAACCTTGAAAAATGGCAACTTGAGAGAAACTATGTATTTGCTGGATAGAAAGAAAAAGATCTTCTAAGTAGAAAAAACATCCAACAAGCGAGTAAGGGACAGTCTACACATCCAATATGAGTACTTCAGTGGTGCGTGTGTGTGTGTGTAAGTTTTTGTATATGACTTTGTCTAAATAAGATCAGAGTCAGCGAACTCAAAAGGCTTCCATAGCCTTGGCAACTCATGACAAGAGTCTAAGGTGATTACTGACACCATAAACAAGAGTGTCAATTTGTTAAGTCAACAACAGGAGTCACTGTGCACTTACTCCTCATGTGAGATCTCTGTCCTTAATGTGTTGTAGAATGTGAATTAATACTATAACTAGTACTCAAACAGTACTTTACACTTTGTGTTTCTTTGTGGGTGCAAACTTGAAATCTTTACTTAATATATACTAAATTGATCTCCTGTATATAAAGAGAATTAAAAATGAATCTTGATGTGAAAGGAATGGGAGAGGGATTAGGGGGTGGGAGGATTGCGGGTGGGAGGGAAGTTATGGGGCGGGGGGGGGGGAACCACTGTAATCCATAAGCTGTGCTTGGAAATTTATATTTATTAAATAAAAAAAAAACACCTGAACCCACATGGGTAATGGTACTAGGAGGTGTGGCCTCTGGGAGTTCATGAGGTCATGAAGGCAGAGCCCCCCTGAACAGGGTTAGTGTCCCTATGGAAAAAAAATAGGCCCAGGGTAGTTGGTTAGTTCCTTCTGCCATGGAGAACACAGAGAGAAGAAATCAGAAAAGGAGCCCTCATCAGACACTGAAATTAGCAGGTGCCTTTTATCTGTGACGTCCAGCCTTCAGGACTACAAGAAAGAAATTTCTGTTCTTAAGTTACGTGGCGTATGGCATTTTCTTGTGGTATCCTGGATACTCCCAAAAACCTATATGGTCGCCACAATTTCTATCGCCTGTGTTAAGATGAGGAGAGTGAGGCATAAGGGAGACAAATCATTTTCCCAGCAATGACTTTCTAGCTAGTGGTGTGGCCAGGACTTGGACCCAGGCTCTCTCCCGCAAGCCTAGGCAGCTCTCTAAGCACCTGACCCTCCCACCACTTTTCCTCACCTTTGGGTGGGTTCTGGCCTTTGCCATACAGTGACCCACATAATGGAGGAGCACCACAGAGCCCATGAGAGGTGTGGTCCTCTCCTAGCCCATGGACGCCTCTAGGATGATTCTTCTTGCCCTGCCTCAGCTTCAGCATCTTCCAGAACCCATGCACAGTGTTACTCTCAACCCTTTGTGCACCTGTGTGCCCTGGACCTGCAAATTCAACCAAGCCACCATGGATTGAGAATGTTGGAAAAGCCCATTGGATCTGCACTGGACCTGTGTCCAGCTGTCATGTTTCCCCTACCCGGTGCAAGATGGAAGCTATTTACATGGAATTTACACTGTATGAGCATTAGGTAATATAAATAGTCTAGAAATGATTTAAAATTTATCAGAGGAGGGGCCAGCACAGTGGTGCAGTGGGTTAAGGCCCTGGCCTGAAACACCGGCATCCCATATGGGCGCCGGTTCTAGTCCCGACTGCTCCTCTTCAAATTCAGCTCTCTGAATGACCTGGGAAAGTAGTAGAAGATGGCCGAAGCCCTTGGGCCCCTGCACCTGTATGGGAAGACGTGGAAGAAGCTCCTGGCTCCTGGCTCCTGGCTTCGGATCAGTGCAGCTCTGGCCATTGTGGCCATCTGGGGAGTGGATCAGCAGATGGAAGACCTTTCTCTCTGTTTCTACCTCTCTGTGTAACTCTTTCAAATAAATAAAAAAAAAAAACCTTTAAAATGAGTTTTAATGAAAGTGTTAGGAAATTAAATATTGAAAGAGGAGTATAGTCATCAGCTAAATTTAAATTTATTACTCTCTACTGAGAACAACCATAAGCCATTGCATGTTTACTGGTATGAAATATTTCTGACATAAAGAATTGAGAAGGGATTAAAGATAGTAAAAGCAGAAAGAATGACAAAACAGTTGAAGAGTATAAGCAATTTAATGAGTGAGTTGATGCTACAGCAAAGTTGATGGGTAAGAAAGTAGTGCTATGTTAACAGCACTTGAAGATTGATTGAATGGCTATGGAATGCAAGGTAGAAAGTGATGTTGGAGTAATGTTCTAGGATCACAAAGACTTTGATAGAACCACAAGTTTCAGGTGAGAGTACTACTTTAGTCATAGAACCACAGGAGAACATATCCAGGTGAAAAAAGAATGCCCTTATCTGGGTATCTTCTTTTTAAAGATTATTTATTTGCAAGGCAGAGACACAAAGAGACAGAGGAGGGAGGGAGAAAGAGAAAGGGAGAGAAAGAGAGAGAGGGAGAGAATGAAATTTCCAACCACTGTTTCACTCCTCAAATGGCCACACCAAGTGGGCAAGGCTGAAGCCAGGAGGTTCTTCTGGATTTCCAAACGGGTGTCAAGGACCCAAGGACTTGGGCTATCTTCCACTGCTTCCCCAGGCACATGAGCAGGGAGCTTGGTCAGAGTGGAACCTGGCATTGTAGGGGGTGGCTTAACATTCTATGCCACAGCGACTGCCCCTTTTTTTGGATCTTCACCAATAGACCTGCCTAGACAAATGAATTTGAGACTCATCAGTAACTGAGTGCTAATAAAGTAGGTAAGGAGATGAAATTTGTCTGGTAGAGTTATAAGAAAAGAAGACTGAGAATAAAATGCTGGTAAATTGCAATAACTAAGGTGTGGATGGAGGAAGTAGAGTTATAAAGAACACTGGGAAGTGGCTGGAGAGACAGAGAAAAAAATTTTTTAAGAGTGAATTGGGGGCTGGCGCCGCGGCTCAATAGGTTAATCCTCCACCTGCGGCGCCGGCACACCAGGTTCTAGTCCTGGTCGGGGCGCCAGATTCTGTCCCCATTGCCCCTCTTCCAGTCCAGCTCTCTGCTGTGGCCCAAGTGCTTGGGCCCTGCACCCCATGGGAGACCAGGATAAGCACTTGGCTCCTGCTTTTGGATCAGCGCGGTGCGCCGGCCACAGCGCACCAGTCGCAGCGGCCATTGGAGGATGAACCAACGGCAAAGGAAGACCTTTCTCTCTGTCTCTCTCTCTCACTGTCCACTCTGCCTGTCAAAAAAAAATGAATTGGGGGAAAAGAGAGGAGATTGCATAGTTTTTTAGACTAATAGGTTAAGCCATCACCTGCAACATCAGCATCCCACATCTGGGGTTAGACTCCCAACTGCTCTCTTTCTGATCCAGCTCTCTGCTAATACACCTAGGAAAGTAGCAAAAGATGACCCAAGTACTTAACTCCTGCCATTCACATGGGAAATCAGATGGAGTTCCACACTCCTGGTTTCAGCCTGGCCCATCCCTGGCTGTTGCAGCCATTTGAGGAATGAACCTATAGATGGAGTATAGATCTCTCTTCCCTTCTCTCTTTCTCCCTTTCTCTCTTCCCCTCTTCTCTTCTCTCACATCCCCCCTTTTGTCACTGTCTTTTTAATAAATAAAATAAATTTAGAAGAAGAATGCATGTTGGTGGAGAAAATTGTAAGTGATATTAAATATAATAAAGAACATCAGATACAAGGAGGATCACAAGTTTTGCATTGGTTATAACAATTTGAATGATATTGTTGATTGTTGTTAGAAAAATGTGCCTAGATTGGTGGTGTGTGAGACCAAAATACAATGTTTACTAATATCAACAGTAGAGAAGGAATAGAGCCACCCAGACAGTGGCTAGATGAGGGAACTGTGTCTAGGGTAGATTCATCTTAAAGAGGAATAAAGAAAAATTCACCAACACTAAGAAAATCATGGAAGTTACAAAAATAGTAAGATTTTTTTTTTTTACTTTTGTTTCCCTAGAAAGTGAAGTATGAGGTAGAACACAAAACAGCAGCGTCAACTTGGATAGCAATGGATCCACCTTTGCTAAGACACAGATAACAAAGCAGCAAGAGAATATGAATGTGCAATAGAGAAGACAGAAGTTGAAAGTATTTACTTCCCAAAGCCTTTATTTGCTTCCAAATGCGAAGACAATGATAACCAGGCAGTCAGAGTGGGCAAAGCTTTGAATAAATAGTTGGGGACTATGAGAGGGAAACCATCAGGCCTCAGAAGAAAGGTGCTTTCAGTTCACATCTAGCGACACTGGATGACTCTAAAGCAGTTTGGTAAGTGCAGTTTTCCACCATGTAAGCGTAAAGCTGAGGTGGCAAGTGCTAGCTCTGTCTTGTCAGGGAGGCGCAGGCAGGAGAATTGTCACACAAGATGCACTTCAGTAGGTAAGGCATTGGAGCCCTGGGGCACCAGAAAAATAATAGGAATAAGAGGTTCTAAGACATTTCTGAAAGTGCCCCATTTCTGATATTCTTATTTTTCCCATGGTAAGGGGATGCCTCTTACCAAGGCCCAGCTTTTTATTGATGTCATGCTAAAGACCAAGCCCTACAGTCCATGCTTCCAGGAAATTTTTCTTCTGGGAAAGTATGAAAGGAATCTGTGTGATCTGTGTGATCTGTGAGCTGCCCTGGCCTGGTCAAAGAGCTGGTTCTGTCCAAAATCAAGAGGATTTTAGATGTTTCTCTAAGGCACAGAAATATAGACTGTATATCCAACAGTAAGTTTATGTAGTAATATAATCACACACAACTTTCTGGGGACCACAACTCGTGAGAACTCATTCCAGGTAAGTATTGTCATCCCCATGTTATAGCTGGGGAAGCTGAAATCTAAATAAGTCATATGTAGAGATTGCCCATATCCCAAACTGGAGTACCAGAATTTGAGTCCTGGCTCTGCTCCTGTCTACAGATTCCTGCTAATGCAGGTACTGGGTAGGCAGTGGTGATGACTCAAGTGATGGAGTTCCTTCCACCCAAGTGAAAGGCATGGATCAAATCCATGTCTCCAGGCTTCAACCTCAACCAAAGGCCATTGTGGGTATTGGGGGAGTGAACCAGCAGATGGGAGTTCTGTCTATTTCTGTCTCTCAAATAAAGAGGTTTATTAAATAAAGGAAGGAAGAAAAAAAGAAGTTATATCTGTTGTCAATAGGCTCAAAGGGCTTAAGATCTAGAGGAGGGATTTGGACCTGAACAGTTAAACCTCAGTGTCTTGATTCTTACACACTAAGCCATCTTTTAATAAACAAATGGTTAAAAAATCATATAATTTTATGGGAAAATTTTCTAGACAACTCAATTCCTTCCTAACATATCACCAAACATTTAAGGAAGATTAGAAACATAGTCATTTCACAATTTTGTTCTCTTCTTTGGTGACTGCATGAATAGACTGGGAAGTTGTGCAGTATAAAGCCTAAACTTGGTCTTTTTTATGTCAGAGAATGTTTTATTCCTTTATGCTGAAATATCCACGTCTCCAATTTCAGTGAGTCATAGGACACTCGTGGGCTCCCTGGAAGTCAGCCCTCTTCCAACTCCCTTCGTTTCCAGAGCAGGTGTCTATAACGTCGGTCATGGTGACCTCTGTTTGTTTTGGAAGTCTTCTTGAATTAGCAGAAGATAGTCTACTATTAGCCAGTATTCCACTTGGCAGAGTCACACACATGTCAAGCCTGCTTGGATACAGTCCCTACCTTCCTCCCCCCCCCCCTTTAGCCAGTTAAACATCTTTTTATTCTTAGCCAGCTGTACATCTTTTTCTGTATTATTAATTGTTATGGATCTGATTTTTCCATTGTCCTATATATGTGTATTTCTGTCTGGAAATTATTAGCCTCTAAATAAAATGCAGACACTTTGCTTTTTTATATAATCTCTTATTCTGTCTTCACCCATATGTTTATTTTGTTTTTAGATGAAGGATTCTGGGATTTGGGAAACTTTGTCTTTCGACCACTGAGCCAAACTCTGACCATATTTTTAAAACTGAAATCTCCTTTGATGAAAAGATAAAACATTATGTTAACCTGTAGCCTTTAGATTTATAATCTAAACAAAGATGATGTGTGAATGGACTATTTCCTGATTCTGAGTAAGCTTTTACCATTAGCTGTAAAGAGGCACAGAACGCCACAAAATGTTGTCTCCTAGCAGGAAATGATGAGCTTTAATGCAAATCAAAAAGTAGAGAAATGCCAAAAGAATGAGAAATTTGACAATTAAAATTTGAGCAAGTAAAGCTTACTTGCAAAGACAATTTGACTTGGCATATAATTGAGATAACGTCTCTCACAATATTGGAAAACTATAAAAGATTAATTAAATTTTTTTGTGAAATTTTGATAGCAAAAATAAAAGCTCCAGGCACAAAAGGTTTCTTAAGTTCCTCATTGCTGGAGAGAGGCCAGAGTGCCTAAAGCACAATGTGGAAAAGTAATTCTGAATAGTTCTGGGTCCTGGCATTCCTAGCAGATCTATCCCTAATGTTTTTGAAAGAAGTGTTTAGGAAACTGTCATAACCACAAAATATAGGCGAGAACCTCATTATCGATGATTAACAGCCTGAGTGAATTAGTTTACTTTTTACAAAGTCATTCATTCATTCAATTAGAAATGATTTGTTGATGAAATCATCTACTGTGTGCCTGGCAGTGCTAGGTAATAAAGGAATGTGATCTTCACTCCACTGAGTTTCCACTCTACATGAAGACAAAGCATGATGTTTAATTTCAAATGTGATCATATATAATCTGAGAGGCAAATAAAAATTGCTCTGGCAGCAAATGCTGTTGGAAACTTTGTCTCAGGGCACATAAACTATGTGCTTATAAAGATAGCTTCAAAAAGTGTTAGCATGCTGCAAAGCTCGAGGCCAGTCTAATTTGAACCATATATTTCAGCATTCACCACATTCTGTGTGTATGTATACCTATTCCACTAAACACAGCTCTTAACTGATTACATGGTAAGTGATCTGAAGGGAAGCCCAGACAAGAATATGGTTTAAAGGCTTCCCAGAGGGAGAGTTTTGGGGTGGGGTTGGTGAGGCAGCACTGTGGCATAATAGACTAAGCCTCTGCCTGCAGCACCTGCATCTCATATGGGTATCAGTTCAAGTCCCAGCTGCTCCTCTTCCAATCCAGCTCCTAGCTAATGCACTTAAGAAAACAGTAGAATATAACCCAAGTGTTTGGGTCCCTGCAACCAACCTGCACCCACATGGGAGACCCAGAAGAAGCTTCTGGCTCCTGGCTTCAGATTGGCCCAGCTCCTGCCATTGCAGCAACTTGGGAAGCGAAGCAGCAGATGGAAAACCCTCTCACTGTCTCTCCCTCTCTCTGTCTATAACTCTGATTCTCAAGTAAATAAATAAAATCTTTAAAAAATGAAATAAAAATAAAAACTTCCCAGAGGATTCTGCCCCTCAGCCTTGATCAAGGACCATGTCTTTAGGTCACAAGCTTCCGAGGGATGGGAGAGACACCTGTGGTCCTGAAGTTTGTGCCCTGTGTCTGGCACTGTAAGCTATGAGGATTTCATCTACAATGAAGATTCATAAATTGGACTTACTTGATGTGAAATGCATTACAAACCACTTCCTTGAGAAAGCAAATCTAACTATTGTATCCCTTTCCTTAACTTTTATTATTGTAACAAAACCATGATGAAGACACCAATACCAATCTGATGGATTGCCCGTCTGCTCTCTCAGGGGAGTAAGAAGGGATTATAAACTTCTAATTAAATAGCTATAAGGAATTTGGATTAAAAAATATTCTAATTCACCCATTGCTCATCCTGACTGTGGCTAAAACCATCTTTCTCCTTCCCAACCTGAGTGATCACATCAACCAGTTTTGAAGCCAAACCTTGGCCTGCAAAAAGTATGTTGTGTCTCAGAGTTTTCACACAGTCAATCCCTGCAGAACTTCATGCCAGGCATAAAGACAACAAGTCCAGTCAGCTGAACTCTCTGAATGGTTGAACTGATGGGACTGCCCAGATATTTTGGCCAGGAAGACATAATCTCGGGCTTCCCCCAATAAACACAAATTCCCATGGAAACCGATCCAGGAGACAGAGTATATTGGCTTTATTTTAGGTCCAGTGATCCACAGGAGACATTCTCTGTGTCAGTCTAGCTTCTTGGTATCCAAGCCAGCGCTTTTTTTCTCCATGGCTGGCTATTGTTTGAGCCATCACTTAAACCAGACAGCACTAGCTTTGAATATGCTCCAAGCAGTTTTCTGTAGAGAACTTATGTCTCTTGAACTGTCTGCTCACCCAGACTCCATAAACTCGTTGTCTATCCAGACAGGAAAAACAAAGCAAAACATTGCACTATTATTATTAAATTCATTGAATACTAACCTATTCTTTATTGTTAATACAGCTGAATTCTTCTCTCACCACAATGTATCTGGAATTTGAAATTTTATATGTGCTTTCTAAGACTAGTTAAAGGACAGAAATGATTTATACCAGAAATTGCCACATATAAATGGATTCTTATAGTTCTTAATAGTATAGAGTATTGAGAAATATTTTGCTATGGAAAATTGCTATCTGGTTTTTAAGTTGAGATTTGTGTACATCAGCTCTTCTACTGTTTAACCGAAGTATAACTTCAAAGTAATGAATTCAATCTCTACAAAAAGTTAAATAGAACTTTGTATTGTCAACATTTGTATCTTTATTTGCTGGCCTAACATATTAGGAGCATTTTCAGTTCAGTGCAGGACACAGAAACCGCAGTAAGTGTTTTATGCAGGAACAAATTTATAACGGGAATTCTGTTGCTTACAAAATTATTGGAAAGGCTCAAGGAACAGCTTCTAGACTGGGCCTCCTGGAGAGATTCCAGGAACAATCAACACTGATCCACTGAAGCTGCCATGAGAACTGTGCTGGAAGGAACAAGCCCTCCTGACATGGCTGTGTGATCCTCTTCACATCTAAGAAGCTGAAGAATGGATACTGGGAGGTTTGAGGCTGTGATGGGAATGACAGAGAAAAAACATCCAACTCTCTGCTCCTGTTTCTTGACACCTGGGAGAGGGCAATTGGAGAGTAGAATACTGGTTCAGAAAGACCTCCTCTTCCCAGGATCTCACTGGCCAGCATCAACAGCTAAAAGGTGCAAAAGGTTGGTTTCTCTCTCACATCTATTTCCCAAATCCTATGGAAATCAGTCTAATTGAGTCATTGCTTCTAAACTCCATCTTCAAGGAGGTCTGAGAAATACAAATGGCAGTGTTTTAATGACCTCAATAGCAGAAAGAGTAGAAGGTGTAAATATATATGATATTTACATAACCAAAATAGCAGGGACACAAGATAATATCCCTTAGGGATAGTCTAAGGTGTCCACAGAGAATTGGTCCCAAGATTGTTGCAAATATCAAAACCCATGTGTGCTCAAGTTCCTTATATATTCTTATATAGTATTTGAATATAACATGCACACACCTTGCCATATACATTAAGACATCCCAAAGCATTTATAATGTCTAATACAATGTAAATGATTACTAAATAGCTGTTATACTATATTGTTTGGGGAATAATGACAATTTTCAATAATTTCTTTTTCTTTTTCTTTTTCTTTTCTTTTCTTTTCTTTTCTTTTCTTTTCTTTTCTTTCTTTCTTTCTTTCTTCTTTTTTTTTTTTTTTGACAGGCAGAGTGGATAGTGAGAGAGAGAGACAGAGAGAAAGGTCTTCCTTTGCCGTTGGTTCACCCTCCAGTGGCCGCCGCGGCCGGCACGCTGCAGCCGGCGCACCGCGCTGATCCGATGGCAGGAGCCAGGTGCTTCTCCTGGTCTCCCATGGGGTGCAGAGCCCAAGCACTTGGGCCATCCCCCTCTGCACTCCCAGGCCATAGCAGAGAGCTGGCCTGGAAGAGGGGCAACCAGGACAGAATCCGGCACCCCAACCGGGACTAGAACCCGGTGTGCCGGAGCCGCAGCTCACTAGGCTAATCCTCTGCCAATAATTTTAATCTACATTTAGTTCAGTCCATGGATACAGAACCCTTGGATGTGGTAGGCTGACTGTCCTTTACCTACACATTCAAATTGGATATGGATAGAAGATGACAAATTCTGATGTACCAACACCCCTTGCTTTATCATTTTTAGAGAAAAACTGAGGGCACGTGCTGCACTTCTCTCTCCAGTCCTAAATATCATACTTTTAGATATCTTCAAGTTTGGATATTAGCTAAAGTTCTAACTTTCCAGTCTTCAGAAAGGGACCCTAAGATATCCCAGAATAACGTTCCCAGGTCTCTAAACGCCTGACTTTCTTACTGTTCAGTTAGACCTAGAAGCCTAAGTTTTGTCTTTAGAATACAAAATTCAATTTTTAATTTTATTGTTCTACAAGGCACCAAGTACACATTCAGTTAAAATATGAGATTAAGTTGGCTTTTAACATGCCCATTCTTCTGAAAGCATTTCATTCAAAATAATAATAACTGATGCCTCAAAGCAAATAAAATATTTTATAATGTGGCTTAGTGGTTTTATTTACGCCTCTTCAGGAAGTTAAGAGGACACAACACAAGTCTGAAAAAGGATTAACTTCTGTTTTTGATTAAATATGTACTGCTTAAAGCTATAGCAAATGGAAAACAAAAGCCAAAGTTTATTTCTAATTCTCAAAAGCAGTATTTTTTCTGAGCCCTTTGGTAATGAATGCTATGAGGACAGTAGCACGGGATATGCAACACAAGCACTTTATTTAAAAATGCATTCTGCAACTGATTTCATTCATATTCCTTTACTTCTTCCTATATATGCTATATATCCAAGAAATAAGATGTATCTAGAAAGGTCTACCCAAAGAAGTTTATTAACAACATGGCTAAAACATGTTTACGCTAAAACATTGATCACACAATATTTATTTGGTGGAAATTCAATAGAAGGACGCTGAAAAAGATCATTTTTCTTAAATTGAAAATTGATTCAATGTTGGGCTTTGGTCTCAGTTTACTTCTTCAAATCTGCTGGCTTCAAAGTCTACAATCGGAGAATATATGGATAGGAAGAATCTTAGATGTGTTATATATAGAGCAATTCTTCATATAAGTATTTAATTAAAAAATAAATGAGAAAGGGCTATTTACTGATTGCTGAGCACTTCTCCAGAGTTCCTGTGAATGAGTTCTATCAGGGGTTTGAAACAGTAGCATCAGAGCAATTCTGGGCCCCTTGGGATTTTCATGGGCATGATGTTGATGTGTTGCCATGTGGTCACTATTTTAAGTCCACCCTACTTCTGACAGAAAATAAGACACAGGCTTCAGAGACCACCATAGTGAGCAAGGAACAATCCAATAAGTTAACTGGGAAAAATGTTGACTGAATGCTGTTCAGGTCTAGCTCTAAGGGGTGTAAACTGCTAGTTGCAATTTAATTGCATTTAGAACTCCCTACTAATCAGTACTAGTTTGAATCTAAGGTTCTCATGTTTACTGGTTTTCACATATAATTTCTCAAAGCTCATTTCCAAATTTTCAGCCAAATTATTTCTGACTTTGATTGCATCAGTTTTAAATAGTGAATAAGTTTAAAATATGTATGAGTTCCCAGCTGAAAATAAACTTTGAAAACTTGAACCTAGCCCATATTGTCTCAGGATCAGAAAAATCAAGTTATTTTCCCAAGGTATTATGGTGAAATAGTTGTAAAGATAAGATTAGAATAGGAATATATCCAAAATAAAGGAAAATGTATCTAAAGCCAGTGTTGATATATGCTATGGTCTCAATGTGTCCCACAAATTCATATGTTGGAAACTTAATTCCAATGTTACATTGTTGGGACGTGGGAGGTTCTGGGTGTTGGTTTGATTGTTTCGGTTGTGCCTTCATGAATGGATTAATAATGCAATGGGGCTTGATGAAAGGAGTTTGGTCTCAATCCAGCCTATCTGTCCCATTCACCATGAGTACACAACGTTCAGAACAAGGTCCCATTCTGCTAAACTTGACAGTATCTTGTACTCTCAGCCTCCGAAATCTAAAAGATAAATATCTTTTCTTCATAAATTAAAAATAAAATAAAAATAGAGTAAGTGCCTCACTGTCAAAACTACTTAATTTACTAAAATTTGGTAAAACGTAGGTAGGATATTGGTAAGGTTGAAAAATGTCAGCTGTCAAAACAATTATTCTATTCAGATGTATGATGTAAATAATCAAGTTCCCATGCTATGTCCATAGACAAAAGTCGGAAAATTTTGACAATTCTTTGAATACTCAGTCCTCAAATAGAAGTACATATATATACAAGCATTGGTATATATTTTTGGTTTTATTTCTCATCTGAAAGTTTTTAATAAAAATATAGCCTTGGTTTTTTAAAATATGAGCATATTTCAAAAAGTTTATAGAAAATGCAATCAATAAATAAGTTTATTTTAGTGCAAAAAATCTTGATATTTGTGCAGTTTCTAATGAACTGTTTTGAAGATCTTTTATATGCATGAATACATAAAAAGGTGAAAGACTAGTCCATTTCCACACTTGAGAAGAGCACTATTAATGTTCTCTTCACTGAGCTGTCCCCACTGTTTCCTCACTGGAGGAGTTAAAAGGATTAATCCAAGTATTGCATTCGGAAAAAGAAATACAGCATGCATTCCCTGGCCTCTTCCTGTTCCCTGTTCCCATTATGTAGAAGTGTGAGACTTGCAAGAAGCATGCATTCCCACTTGCAATATTTTACTCTGTTTTACATTATTTTGTCTCTGTTGAGGAAGCTTGGCATTTTCTAGAACTTCTGTGATCAGCAAAAACATATGTAGTCTTATTTTAAGGAATGATAATTTGGTTTACATGATGTGAATCTTATCTTCTAAATATTTACACCATTTAAAAGGGTCCCATTTATGTGGTCTTATTGAGCACACCATAAAACTTAACTTTAAATTATCTTGAAAAGAGTATAAGTCTTCCACAAATCCTCAAGGTCATCATATCATTTGACTTTTCAAATCTTTGTGCCAAAAGAACTCCATCTATATATAAGGCTTCTTATGGTCACAGTTTCCACATGATTTTTTTTTTTTCGTGTTTCATGAAGAAATTGAGGTAGGAGACTCAAGCGTTTATGGTTTTTGTTTGTGTGATTCACTAAAAATTATGTATCTTTTCACTCAAATTTATTATCAAAACTGGAATATTTAAGCTACACATTTAATATAGTTTTGTATTGCTTAATGGGAGATGATATATGAGGTTTTTAAATTTCTGAGTTGGTTGCTAATTCTGCCCAAATTTCATGAATAAGCTGATAAAGGCTCATTTGGTTAATTGTGAGATTTGTTTTAAGTGTACTTTCTACTGCCATTTACATGCAAAACAGATTAAAATATGGCTGTGGTAATAGTCCTGCTAATTTGATCAATGTAGACCACGAAGCTCTGTAATTCAGGCAAAGAAATACTGGATGTAAGAACTGATCAAATAAGATTTCTTCATTTCTTATTTTAGCCTTTTATATAGGCTTGCTCTTTAAATGCATGAGACGGTAGTGGGCAGTCATGAAGTAATTCAAGGATTTCTGTTGAAATTCATATTACTGAGATGCAGATGGTCAACAAATTCCCACTGTCTTTTTATTACGGCAACACAATCTAGCAGTTTATGCTACATTCTCCTCTTCTTCTTGTCCATGAAATACAGAGAAAATTGTCTGCCTCCAAAGCCAAAACCAAAAGCTACTTAAATTAATAACAGATGCTTATACATCTCAAGATTAATCGCTGTGGATACAGAACTGTCAACCCACACTTCACAACCACATCACTTGAAGCTCATGTGGCACACACCTGTGGAATTCTGAACAATCTACACATTTACCATTCCATACCATCTCAAGGCCAAAATAATTCTCTATGTAAATAGCTTGTCTCTTTTGAACTATTAAAGAAGAAAATGTGGATTGTTCTATCTTCACAATTAAAGCAATTAGTATATGTACCTGGATAAATAAATAGAAATCTCAAGGGTACATTGACTGTTAACCCTTGGGAAGGCAATTCTGTTCCGTCGAATTTTATGTGCATGTCTGGATTATGTGATCATATTTTTATACCTGAATAGTTTTATTCAAAGAGAATTTCCCTAACATTTCAGATCATTAAACAGTAATGTGAACTGGCATCCTTTAAATGTCTTTTTTTTTTCATGAGCCAGGAACAGAGTGATGATTTCTCATTTCAAGTTTTCTTCTCTTTGAGGGATGTGAATAAGCGAACCAATAGGTAATTACTTTAGGTGTAGCAAGTGATATCAAAGAAATGTATGTATGGAGTACTACAGAAGTACCAAAAGGATATCTAAGTCATTTTGTAATGACTGGGGGAGGGGAAGGTAATATCTGATCTTTGTCTTTGAAGGATAATCAGAAGAATAATGAAGAGTTATGTATGCAAGGGAGAGAACAGTCCTTGCATAGAGTGATAGCAGCTACGAAAGCACAGAGCAGTGGGAAATAAAGTGTAGCTGAGGAACTGCAAATAGTTCAATATGTTTGAAAATGATTAGCAGGTGGAGCAGCCCTCAAGAAGCAAACATGAGCAGTGTTTCATTTTTGATGCCTGAAAGGTTGACCTTTATTCTGAAGGTAATTTGATACTGGTGGAGATAGAGATAATTACTGGGTTTTGACAATGAACAGGAAGTATAGACTTAAAAACGGCATGGGGTCTAAAATGGTTGGTGAATTCTTTAACTGGAATGGGATACAAAGAGAAGCAAGCTCTGTTGGGAGGTGATGAGTTCAATTTTTGATGTGTTGCTTTAGAGATATTAGAAGGCCAATGAAAATGTCCTCTGAGATCATATGTACACAAGACTAGGGTTAGAGAATGAATTTCAATAGATAAATCAACCTCACTCATAGGCATGAAAATAGCAATTACTTTCTGAAAACAACTTAAGGGTGTCCACAAGACCACATCTGATGCAAAGTACTTCTCCAAGTGGCCTGTTTTTTAATTTAACTTAATTTTATTGGAAGCTATTTGTTCAAAAATTTCAGAAAAATATTAACTTTGATTTAATCTGATTAGGCATTAATTAGTCTGAGTAGATAACACATTATCTGGTTTAGTTAAAGTCTTTCGCCATTCTCAAAGATCAAAGTTCTCACTGAATTAGATACAAGGAGGAAAATTTTTATTTTAGTGAAATGAAGGGTTAAATCAGAAGAATTTTGTAAGAAATTTTCCAACATGAAATGTTCACTGCCAAGTGGAATCTGGGCAAACAATAAAGAGATATGCAGGAGAGAGCGGGGAATTCTTGTTGTATTTAAGTTGGAAAATTGTATCAGTGACTGAAAATAACCCAGGCACAAAGTGCGTGTTTTTCTTCAGTGGTTTTTATAATCATTAGCAGTTGCTCCCATCGGTTTTCAAACCTATAGCTTCTTGGGTTCAGTTTGCCAAATGCTATGACCCAAAAGGAAGCCACTGTACCTCCAAATCTTTCTATTTTATTCAACCATTCTCTCTTAAGTGATGTGGTTTGCATGTCCTCCATTCATGAAGTTTATGAAGAAAGTACATTAAATCCACATTGCCTATAAAAGGCAACAGAAACAATAATTGTAGTTAACACTGAAAATAAGAAACCATTGTCCCTAGTAATATCTTACCAAAATTTAACCCTAGAATCCTCATTACTATAAATAAAATATCTGAGAGGAGCTAATTTATAAAGGAAAAGATTTTATTTGGCTCACAATTGTGGAGGTGCATAGTAGAACAAATATTCCCATTAGTCTGGTTTCTGTGACGGTAGAGGCTAACAATGACAAAGTATGTGCAGAAGACCAATCATGGTGAGCTAGGAAAGATAGAGACAAGGAACATGATCGTTCATACAGTCTCTTCTTATAAAGCTACATATGGCTTTCCATCACAAGGCTCCAACTTAGCAACATCATCCAATCCAGTTCTTCTCAAAAACCCTCCCTTCGGGGACAATAAATGAATTAATTTCCCATTCTCTCAGCATAAGACATTGGTGACCCTTAACACACGAGCCTTAGGGCAAAGATTAAACTAAAATTCAAACCATAATAAGTCCTAAGTGGATCTGGAAAATTGAAAATATTCATCTGAAACTCATTCATAGTAATCAATAAATTATCCATATACCCTGAAAGTTATATTTGCATTACAACACAGAAACACCATGTCCAAAAAAGGGGTTTGCATAATTTTAATAATGGAGGAGAAGCAACCAAGTATATATACTTTTAAAGTCTTCTTACTGCACACAAAACCTAGTCAAGAAACCAATCTGCCTTGGGGATGAGTATTTTCTTATTCCCATTAAAAGACCCAATTTTGGGAAATCTGAATAGTCAACATAGCAGTAGGTAAACAATAATCATTGTTTTCCTCAAAAGCCTTTCCCTTGATGTAAATCCAACTTCCTTTGTCTACTCAATGCAATCACAGCAGGATGAAACCATATCATAATTCTTTTTTTTAATATATAAATATATTTAGCTTTATTTCTTTTTTATTATTTTTTAACTTTTATTTAATGAATATAAATTTCCAGTGTACAGCTTATGGATTACAATGTCTTCCCCCTCCCATAACTTCCCTCCCACCCACAACCCTCCCCTCTCCCACTCCCTCTCCCCTTCCATTTGCATCAAGATTCATTTTCAATTCTCTTTATATACAGAAGATCAATTTAGTATAAAGATTTCAACAGTTTGCACCCACATAGAAACACAAAGTGAAACATACTGTTTGAGTACTAGTTATAGCATTAAATCAAAATGTACAGCACATTAAGGACAGAGATCCCACATGAGGAGCAAGTGCACAGTGGCTCCTGTTGTTGACCCAACAAATTGACACTCTAGTTTATGGCGCCAGTAACCACCCTAGGCTGTCGTCATGAGTTGCCAAGGCTATGGAAGCCTTCCAAGTTTGCCGACTCTGATCATATTTAGACAAGGTCATAAAAGACAGAGTGAGGATAGTAACCAGTGATCCTAAGAGTGGCATTTACCAGGTTTGAACAATTATACAGCATTAAGTGGGGAAGAGGACCATCAGTACACACAGGTTGGGAGTAGAGCCATTGGTGGTAGAGTAGAGGTTATGATTACAAAGGAATGAGGCCCAAGTACGCTAGACAGGGTCTAGAACAAAGGACAGAGTCATTATTAGAGGAGCTAAGAAAGGTGCTGTCTAAGCTACAATTAAGTTTTCTGATTGAGAGGCAAATAGAACCTGATAGAAGGGGCTTGATAATAATCTGTTGGGCTTTAGGCCTTGTAAGTTAAGAGGCCCAGACCTACCTATCTCTTCACATGGGGTATATCCTAAGAGAGGTGTGAACCTCCTAGGGGAAGGCACTCTGTTGACTTTCATTACTTGGCTGGCCTGGGAGGAGAGCTGGCCAGGTAAAGGCAGGTGGCATCTCTAACAAGAAATTTACAGTTCTGCCTGCAATGTTGCTGACCCTACTTGACCATACCCTCAGCTGCAGTGGTCACTTTGGAAGTTGGGCTGAGTGAAGGGCTTTTCAGCTTAGAGCCAATAAGATCTGTGGCTCTGACCTGGGCATCCTTCAACTCCAGGGCAGGTCCATTTCCAGTGATCCAACTCTTGGCAGAGCTGCCAGGGCTCTTCACAAGTTGCCTTCTGCTGAAGCCCAGGCTTACCACACTGAAAGCCACTGCAGTGGACTGGCCTGTTGGGTCTCCTTGAGGGCAGATCACTGTACAGATCAGCCATTAATAGGCCTGCCACCCATTGCTTCTGATGCCTAGCTTTCTTTTCCTCCTGGTTTGTGTTAAAGCAGACCAGAGGATGCAAGTCAAGGGAGTGCCCAAGTGCCATCTCTAATCTTCGGTGGCCTGAACTACAAGTCTATAGTCACAGGCATGTTCTGTAGTAATTCTTAAAAACAGGAAATTTAAGACAAACCATGAGCAAGCCATTCTCTTAAAACATCTGTTATTTTTGCGTCTCTATCATTGATTTAACTTCCTAGAAAGAATAACACACAAGTTTGCATCTTCTAAACTCCACCTTTGGTCTTTTCAAGCACATTTAAATAAATGCTAGAGTAATTTTAAGAAAAACTTGTCAGACTTACTTTCTTCTACCCACACTCAAAGTCTCTGTGTATCACTGCATCACCTTAAGAACTGCTTTGGAGGAAAAAATAAGAGGCGAGAGGGAAGGAAACAATTTTTATGCATCCTATGAAAACTTCATATTTCAATGACATTCTTTAGATAATTATCATATCATAGTTGAGTATGCCACATTATATTATTGTTATGCCACCATTTCTTAGCACACAGTTTAGCTAGTATGCATTTATGATTTGTAGAGGATCTATGTAATCTGGCCCTTGGCAAAGGGAAGAGCTGAAGCCAAGAAATTCTCAGGGAGATTCCTATGATACCACATGGAGACAGTTAAGATACCTGATGCAGGAAACATTTTTAGATAAGCAGTTTTGTTTAGAGAAACAGAGTAAAATTTCTCATCTCTGCTGGCCACGATTTGCATCCTGAACAAAACAGAACTTTTGAACTGTTCCCAACCTGTTAACTGTGGGCCAAAGATGTACATACAGAGACTAAAGAAGAAAAAAAATCTAGTTCCATTCAGAACAGGCAGTAATTACTCTGAGAAGAGATGGAAAACTTTCTCTGTAAAAGGCCAGATAATAAATATTTTCAGTTTCTAGGGACAAGAAACAAGCAATAAATCACATAGGTACTTATATAATGACAAAGACAACAAATATTCACAGGGATTTTTGAGAAAATTCCAAATATAATAATTGAATGCAGTAATTCATAATATGAGTCTACTAATGAAAAGAATTGACTTCTGTTTGGAGAGGACAACATTTCATCTAATGAGGTTCAGAGTTAAAAACCATCCAGTCTTCATTTCTTTTTTAAAAAACTTTTATTTAATATATATAAATTTCCAAAGTACAGCTTTTGGATTACAGTGGCTTTCCCCCCCATAACCTCCCTCCCACCACAACCATCCCATATCCCGCTCCCTCTCCCATCCCATTCACATCAAGATTCATTTTCAATTATCTTTATATACAGAAGATCTTTATATACAGAAGATTTAGTATATACTAAATAAAGATTTCAACACTTTGCACTCACACAGACACACAAAGTGTAAAGTACTGTTTGAGTACTAATTATACTGTTAACTCACATAGTAAAACACATTAAGGACAAAGATCCTACATGGGGAATAAGTGCACAGTGACTCCTGTTGTTGATTTAACAATTGACACTCTTGTTTATGGCGTCAGTAATCACCCGAGGCTCTTGTCATGAGTTGCCAAGGCTATGGAAGCCTTTTGAGTTCGCCAACTCCGATCTTATTTAGACAAGGCCATAGTCAAAGTGGAAGTTCTCTCCTCCCTTCAGAGAAAGGTATCTCCTTTTTTGATGGCCCCTTCTTTCCACTGGGATCTCACTCACAGAGATCTTTTATTTAGGTCATTTTTTTTTTCCCACAGTGTCTTGGCTTTCCATGCCTAAAATACTCTCATGGGATCTTGAGCCAAATCTGAATGCCTTAAGGGCTGATTCTGAGGCCAGAGTGCTGTTTAGGACATCTGCCATTCTATGAGTCTGCTGAGAGATAGCCTCTTCAAAGCAATATGGGCAGATAATAATTCTTTACCTTGAATCCATGCAGAATTGTCCTTCAACCTGCACAGATTTGTTTAATTTCATCATAATTTGTTTAAATTCATCAATGGTACATGCTTTCTGAGCTTCCCAATAGTAAGTAAGTTATACCTAGTTAATTCTGCTTCCCTCCATAAGCTTCCCAGAAGTTTATTAGTAAATCAGACTCAACAACCATTTATTGAACACAATTATAAGACAGCATTATTCTTTCATAGCCCAAAATTATTAGGAGAAATTTTAGTGACTTATGACTAGTTTTTCAATTTATTTACTTGAAGGAGAAAGAGAAGGAGGAGGAGAGAGAAAGAGAGAGAGAGAGGTAGAGAGAGAGAGAGAGAAATCTTCCAAGCACTAATTCACTCCTCAAATGCTGGGCTGAAGTTGAAGGCAGGAACTCAAACTAGATCTCCCAAATGGATGGCAGAAATTCAATTAATTGAGCTATAATCTCTGCCTCCAAGAGGTTACAGTAGCAGGAAGCTGGTGTGAAGAGCTGGAGGTAGGTGTGTAACTCAGGAACCCTGCTGATATGGAGCATAGATGTCTTTGGTGGTGACTTAACTGCTAGACCAAATACCCACCAAGCACCATGATTTCTACCTACCACAAATGTGATGCCTCAGACAGTCTTTATTTCTCAGATTCAATTTTTGACAGCCTCTGGTAGCAGGGAAAACTGAGAAATGAGTACATCATTGCCTTGAATAACATCAGGGTTCTGCTACCAAGGAAGATGAAGAATGTGGATAGTGGGTACAATAAACATCTCTGACACAAGAAGGAAACCTGTATAAACCTATCAGGAATAATACATCTTTGAGAAATTATTCTGCTGTTATAAAATATGTTTTTCCCAAATATGAATTGGGTGTTCCTGTCAAATGTTAGGTGATTATGTAACTGAATCACAAGATGTTAGGAAATGAGGTTTACCATGCTTACTTATTCCATTAAACAAAAAATTAAATCTTGGTTTAGCATTTTTGTGTGCCATCATGTGATAACTATCATGTAGTAATAATCTGAGGTTATGAAAGACTGCTTTAAGATTAAAGTCACCACATTTTCAAATGTCTAGGAAGTACCATGAAATTGAATACTGCAGTTTCAATCAACTTGAAGGTTGTTTCAAGAAATTCTTCTAAAATTCAAAACTTAGAGATGAGGTAGAAATAATGAATGAAAAAAAGCCTGCAATCTAAACACCAGCCAAATTCTCAGAATCAGAGATTAAAAGTTTCATAAGAGATACAACTGACAAAGGAGATAAAATGAATTAACATTTGAAAATTACCCTTAACTCAATAAACATGAACTGTTAAAACCATTTTAATGAAAGCAGAAACATAGCTATGCTGGAAAATATTTGAAGTTCCTGCAAAGTAAAGGGGAAAAAGTGGATGGGGGAGTAATAGATTTCCTCCTTTTCTCTAAATATCGAATTTCAAAAGATGGTACAGAAAAATGTCGAGAGTTTGGAGAGGAAGACTTGGAGGTTCAATGGCTCTCTGCTCACTCAAACTTAGATTTAACTGCAATGGCAACTTAATATAAGCCTCAAACATGCAAGGATAATGCTATTCATGTGTCCTTCCACAAAAAAAAAATAAAAAAATTACTCTTCATCAGTTGGGAAATCAAGAGAAATGACTCCAGGTACCAAAAAGAGAAAGTGGAAAAAAAAAGCTCAAAACATGTTATAATACAAAATTTTAATTTAAAACAATATAGTTTTCCACATCCAAAAGCCTAGAAAGTATATAGGTATAAATATTGCTTCACTGAATTATATCATGTACATGGCAATATATACTTTTTTCTCTGCGTTATGATCATTGTCATGAATCCCTCATCTTCTGATATTAATATCCCTGTTTACAAGCTAGTATATATGTGTACGTGAATGTGGCAGAAGGTAAAAATTATTAAATTTTAAAACTAAAAATATCTATAAGATGAAAAACGTCATATATACTTCCAAGATGGGTGAATAGGGTGTAGTCATACTAACTGCAGCTGTCTGGGATATGACAAGAACGAAGGAAGGAACACATTTCCAGGGATCTGACTGATGGAAATTTTCAGTGAAAAAGTGAAAAAAACAATGAGACTCTGCGGGACAAGGGAAGATAAGACAGCAACATGGCTGCAACCAACCGCGTGGCAGAGACAGCTGCTGGCTGTGGGCCCCCATTGTACCACACCAAGGTAGGAAGAAACCGCTGCAGGTGCCACTGCTCACAGTTCCAGCTGAGAAGGACTTCGGTCTATAGAGCTGAGGGGTCTGAGCAACCACCAGGCTTGAAGCAGGGACGCCACCTGCTTTCTTCCCCTCCCCCACTATTCAGAGCACCATGCTCAGCATCAAAAAGGCAGGCAGGAGCATCTGTTCCAGTCCTACCAGCGTCAGAATCGGCATCAGGAGGAGGCAACATCTCCTAAGTGAGAAGTGAGGAATGTGCTGCACCCCAGGTCACTGCTTGTATTGCCTGAGGAAAAACCTTGCAGTCCACACTGACTTTGAGTCTGGCCTGGGACACTACCAGGGGGCAGAGTGTCCACCTAATCCTGTGAAGGGACAGCACTTTGCCTGCTTCCCATCTACCCAACAGGGCGCCTGGCAACTAGCAGGAGGTGCATTTGATAAAGCAAGCACAGGCCGCCATAGTTCCTGTGCACGTAACTCAGAGATTTTATCTGAGGGGTAAATCCATGAGTCCTACTGACTTTGAGTCTGGCCTGGATAATTGGTAAGGGGTGAGGTGCCCACTTAAGCTTGTGAGGCCACCCCTCCCCTCCCTCTATCATGGGTGATCATACTCATAAAGCAAAAGCAGAACACTGACAGGCAACCGGCTATGGGATTGCCTAGGCTCTCTCAGTGGAAGGAGCAAGTTCACAGTAATGAGAGCAAATTCCCTGCTCCCTGTGACTGTGGGAGCCCTGTGCAGTTTGACTGCAGGAACTCTGTGACTGCATGACAGGTTATGGAGTAGAGCTGGGTCCCTAGGCAGTCGCTGTATCTGGCTTCAGAGGCTCAGACTCCCTGAGTCTTGGAGTGGGTCAATACAGAGGGTTAAGTGCTCACACAGAGAGGCATAGATCCATTGAGCAACTCACGTGCCTGCGTAGGTGGAGTGGGTAGCCACTGTGGGCTCACCCTGGGCATTGATCACCTTGGCAGAGAGGAGGAAAGGCAGTGATCACACTAGCCAATGTGATCATATCCAACAAGCTGACAATAAAAGGAGATCTGCAATGCCCAAATTGAGTTTCACCTTAAACTCTTGCACCACACATGAGCACTGACTGATTGCACCAGACACACTCCTGTGAATATCCATTGAAGGATCAGATACCCCACTAATCCGCAGAGGTATATTTCAAAGATAAAAGCCATCAGATGAGAAAACCAACAAGAGATTCCATGAATGCCTAAAAATAAAAGTAGAAATAAGACACACATGAACAAAGAAGACAATATGACTCCACCAAAGGAACACAACAACATTTCAATATTAAAATGTGAAGATGAAGAGATTGATGAAATACCTGAAGAAGAATTCAAAAGAATGATCGTAGGAGTACTCAGAAATGATGAGCAGCAAACATATGCATTAAAGAAATCCATGCATGGCATGGATGAAGAATTATCCTGTGAGAACGAGATTTTGAACAGAAATCAAAATGAAATATTGGAAATGAAGAGTTCAACATATTAAATAAAAAACAGTGGAAAGCCTTAATAACAGACATGGTGAGGCAGAAGAAGAAATATCTGAGATAGAAGATAACTATTTGGGAATATCTCAGTTAGACTGAAATCGAAAAGAAAAAAATTAGAAAAACTGAAAACAGTGTTTAAGATTTATGGGATACTATCAAATGAACTAACACATGGGTCTTAGAAGTTCCTGAAGGTTTAGAATGATGTAATGCATTAGAAGGCCTATTCAGTGAAATAATAGCAGAAAAGTCCCTAATTTGGAGAATGGGGCATCCAAGTATAGGAAGCACATAGAACTCTAAGCAGACATAGCAAGAACCAATTTCACCATGACACATAATAGTCAATCTTTCAACAGTAAAATGTAATGAAAAGATTCTAAAATGAGCATGAGGGATATGCCAGATTACCTTCAGAGAATCTCTAATTTGACTCTCAGCTGGTTTTCCATCAGACACTCTACAGAGTAGAACACAGTGAAAAGACGTAGTCAAGGTCCCAAAAGAACAAAACTGGCAGCCTAGAATACTGCACCCTGCAAAACTCTCATTTATAAATAAAGGTGAAATATTTTCCATAATAAACAGAAATTGAAAGAACTTGTCATCATTTGAACAGTCTTGCAAATGATAATTAAGGATGTACTACACACAGAAACAGAAAAAGTGGTCATCTTTACAGAAGACTGTGAAGCCAGAAAATCTAGAAGTACAAAGGAAATCAAAGCAAACAATAGGGTTACTTATTGGAAAATGGCAGTATCAAGTAGTTAGCAATATTAATATTATATTACTATTATTAATATTATATTACTATTATTGTCAATAATAACATTGAATGTAAAAGGGCTAAATGCTCTAATTAAAAGATACAGAGTGGGTGAATGGATTAAAAAACAAGACCCACCTATTGTTTGTCTGCAAGAAACACACCTCATCAACAAAGATATTTTCACAATGAAAGTGAAAGGATGGAAAAAGATATTTCAAGCTAACAGAAAGAAAAAGAACAGCTATAGCCATCGTAACATCAGACAAAATAAACTTCAACACCAACAACTATTAAAATTAACAAAGAAGGGCATTATGTGATGATTAAGGGGTCAGTTCATCAGGAAGATGTGATGTGACTATAGTAAATACATATGCACCTAGTGCCAGGGCACCTGGCTATTTAAAACATTTGTTAATGGGGGCCAGCACTATGGTAAAGTAAGCTAAGCCTCTGCCTATAGTACCAGCATCCCATTATAGGCATTGGTTCATGCCTCAAGGGCTCCTTTTTTGATGCAGCTCTCTGCTATGGCCTGGGAAAGCAGTAGAAGATGCCCCAAATGTTTGTGCTCCTGTACCCACTTAGGAGACCTGGAAGAAGCTCTTGTCTCCTGGCTTTGTATTGGCTCAGCTCTGGTCATTGCAGCCATTTGTGTTGGGAACTAGTGGATGGAAGACCTTTCTCTCTCTACTTCTATCTGCCTGTACCTCTAGCTCTAAAATGAATAAAATTGTTTAAAAATGTTAGTGAGTATAAATATAGATATGCAATATTATTGCGGGATTTAACAACCACTTTCATAAATGGATAGATCAACTAGACAAAAAAAATCAACAAAGAAACAACAGCGCTAATCTACACTGTGGACAAAATAGATTTAATTGGTATCTTCAGAACATTTCATTCCACAGATGCAGAATACATATTCTTGTCATCATTACATGGAGCATTCTATAGAAGAGACAAAATCAAGGCCATAAAGCAAGTCTGAACAAATGAAAAAATTGAAATCATACCATGCATGTTTTCTGACAATAATGGAACGAAGACAGAAGCTAACAATTTAAGAAACTCAGAAAATGTGCAAACATATGGAGACTGAAGAACACACTCCTAAATGAACAGAGCATTATAGAAGAAATCAAGGAAATTAAAAAAAAAACAAACTTCTGAAATAAATCAAGATGACAACATAACACAAAAACTGACAGGATACAAAAAATTAGTGTTAAGAAGGAAGCTTATAGCAATTATTGCCCACATCAAGAAACTGGAAATGCATCAAATAAATTATCTAAAATTGCATCACAAGGACCTAGAAAAACAAGAACAAAATTGGTAGGAGGAAAGAATTAATTAAAATTAGAGAAGAAATAAAATTTAAAGTAAAAAATTTATGTAAAAGATCAGTGAAAAGAAAAGCTGTTTTTTTTTTAATAATAACAAAAGTGATACACCATTGGCCCAAATAACCAAAACAAAAAGGAGAAGACCATAGTTTTTAAAATCAGCGATGAAAAAGGAGATGTTACAATAGATTTCACAGAAATAAGAAGAATCACCAAGAGTTATTACAAATAGCTAAATGCAAAGAAATTGGAAACTCTAGAAGAAATGGATAGTTTCATGGAGATATACAATCTACCAAATTGAGTCCTGAAGACATGGATAGCCTAAAAGGACAAATAACCAAGACAGAGAGTGTATCAGAAAAAAGACCCACCAAACAAGAAAAACGCAGATCAGATGACTTTTCTGCTGAATATTACCAAAATTAGAACTAATTCTAATTATTCTTCTCAAAGTATTCAAAACAATTGAAAGAGAAGGAAACCAAAAAATTCCTCTATGAGGCCAGCATCACATTCCTCACAAAATCAGAAAAATGCACAACAGAGAACCATACATCAATGTCCCTCATGAATACAGCTGCAAGAAATCATCACAAAATATAAGCTAATTGAATCCAACACACATTAGAAAGTTTATTTACCTAGATCAAGTGGGATTATTCCCTGGTATGCAGGGATGGTTCAACATACACAACTCAATAAAAGTGAAATATCACATTAACAAATTGAAGATTAAAAAACAAAGGATTATTTAAATTTTAACTGAAAAGTGATCCCTGTTAAATACAAGAGTGGGAAAAAGAGAGGGAGGAGATGTACAATTTGGGACATGCTCAATTGAACTTGTCCCAAAGGGTGGAGTTAGAAATGTGCCAGGGGATTCCAATACAATCCCATCAAGGTGGCATGTACCAATGCCATCTCACTAGTCCAAGTGATCATCTTCAGTTCACAATTGATCACACTGATAGGTCTAAGAGTCAAAGGGATCACACAAACAAAACTAGTGTCTGCTAATACTAACTGATAGAATCAAAATGGGAGAGAGCGATACAACATGGGAAGCAGGAGACACAGCAGATTCATAGAATGGCAGATGTCCTAAATAACACTCTGGCCTCAGAATCAGCCCTTAAGGCATCCAGATCTGGCTCAAGAGCCCATGAGAGTATTTTAGGCATGGAAAGCCAAGACACTCTGGAAAAAAAAAAAAAAAAAGACCTAAATGAAAGATCGCTGCCAAGTGAGATCCCAGTGGAAAGAATAGGGCCATCAAAGAAGGAGGTACCTTTCTCTGAAGGGAGGGGAGAACTTCCACTTTGACTATGACCCTGTCAGAATAAGACCGAAGTTGGTGGACTCAAAAGGCTTCCATAGCCTTGGGAACTCATGACTAGAGCCTAGGGAGATTACTGATGCCATAAACAAGAGTGTCAAATTGTTAAATCAACAACAGGAGTCACTATGTACTTACGTCTCATGTGAGATCTGTCCTTAATGTGTTGTCCAATGTGAAATAATGCTATAACTAGTACTGAAACAGTATTTTTAAACTTTATGTTTCTGTGTGGGTGCAAACTGATGAAATCTTTACTTAGTATATAATGAATCGATCTTCTATATATAAAGATAATTGAAAATGAAAAAAAAAACTTGGTTTTAAATTGGAAATTGCATAGAAAATTAATCAATTTTTAAAAAATATCATGTAGGATCTCTGTCCTTAATGTGCTGTACATTGTGATTTAATGCTATAACTAGTACTCCAACAGCATTTTTCACTTTGTGTTACTATGTGGGGGCAAACTGTTAAAATCTTTACTTAATATATACTAAACTGATCTTCTGTATATAAAGAGAATTGAAAATGAATCTTGATGTGAATGGAAGGGGAGAGGGAGCAGGAAAGGGGATGGTTGTGGGTGGGAGGGAAGTTATGGGAGGTGGGAAGCCATTGTAATCCATAAGCTGTACTTTGGAAATTTATATTCATTAAATAAAAGTTAAAAAAAGAAAAAAAATAGGATTTCTCATTAGAATATATTTTTATCAAAACAAATCTTTTGTTAAAATAAAACATCCTTTCATGATTAAAATAGTAAACAAATTGGGTATAAACGGAATTTAGGACAAGCCCATGGACAGAATCCTACCGTATAGGAATAAGATGAAAGCATTTTCACTGAGATTTGGAGCCAGACAGGGATGCCCAGTCTTACCATTTCTATTCAATATAGTCCTGGAAGTTTTAGCCAGAGCCATTAGGCAAGAAAAAGAAATCAAAGGGATACAAATTAGAAGGACATCAAACTTGCCCTATTTGTAGATGCCATGATTCTATATAAAAGGGATCTAAATGACCCCACTAAGAGGCTATTGAAATACCCAAAAGAGTTTGGTAAAGTGGCAGGATATAAAATCAATATTCAAAAATCAATAGCTCTGTATACACAGACAATACTACCGCTGAGAAAGAATTTCTAAAATTAATCCCATTCACAATAGCTGCCAAAAAATTAAATACCTCAGAATAAATTTAACCAAAGACATCAACATTCTCTGTGATGAGAATTACAAAACATTAAAGAAAGAAATAGAATAATATTCAAAAATTAAAAATCTTTCACGTTCATGGATTGAAATAATCAATATAAAAATGTTCATACTACAGAAAGCAATTTGCAGGTTCAGTGCAACACCAATCAAAATACTAAGGACATGCTTCTCAAATATAGAAAAATATATGCTGAAATTCATATGAAAATACAGGAAACTCCAAATATATAAAGAAATCTTATACAACAAAAACAAAGCCAGAAGCACCACAATATCAGATATCAAGACATACTACAAAGCAGTTATAATCAAAACACCCTGGCACTACACAAAAACAGATGGATAGATCAATGGAACAGAATAGAAACTCCAGAAATCAATATCATCTATAATAAACTTATCTTTGATAAAGGAGCTAAAATCAATCCCTGGAGCAAGGACAGTCTCTTCTTCAAATGGTTCTCCACAGGCAGAAGTATGAAGCAAGACCCCTACCTTACACCTTACAAAAAACATCCACTCACAATGGATCAAAGACCTTATCTTCTACCTGAACCATCAAATTATTAGAAAATATTGGGAAACCCTGCAAGATATTACCATAGGCAAAGAGTTCTTGGGAAACACCCTGGAAGCAGAGACAATCAAATCCAAATTTGACAAACGGGATTACATCAAACTGAGAAGCTCCTGACTGCAAAAGAAACACTCAGCAAAATGAAGAGACAACCAACAGAATGGAAGAAATTATTTGCAAACTATGCAACTGATAAAAAGTTAATACCCAGAATATATCAAGAACTCCAAAAACCAAACAACAATAAAACAATCCAATTAAGAAATGAACAAGGAACTTAGGCATTTTTCAAAGGAAGAAATCCAAATGGCCAACAGACACATGAAAAAAAAAATGCTCAAAATCACTAGCCCTCAGGGAAATGCGAATAATCAAAACCACAATGAGGTTTCACCTCACCTCCCTTAGAATGGCTTCCATACATAAATCAACAAACTACAAATGCTGGCAAGGATGTTGGGGAAAAGATACCCTAGTCCATTGTTGGTGGGAATGTAAACTTTTACAGCCACTGTGGAAGAGAGTATGGAGATACCTCTGAAATATGAGTATAGACCAACCATATGATCCAGCCATCTCACTCCTGGAAATTTACCCAAGGGAAATGAAACCAACATACAAAAGAGTTTTCTGTACCCTATGTTTATTGACACTCAGTTCACAATAGCTAAGACATGGAATCAACCCAAATGTCTGTCAGCTGAACACTGGATAAAGAAATTATGGGATATGTACACAATGGAACATGACACAGCAGTTAAAAAAATGAAATCCTATCATTTGCAACAAAATGGATGCAACTGGAAAAGATTATGCTTGGTGAAATAAGCCAGTCCTAAAAGGACAAATACCATATGTTCTCCCTAATCAGTGGTAACTAATAGAGCACCTAAAAGGCAATCTGTAGAAATGAAATTGACACCTTGAGATGCGATGACTTTCACAAGCCTTTGTCTCAACTGTTGAGGAACATTTTTTTTTTCATACCATTTGTTGAACTCTTAACTTAGTACAGAGTTAATCTTATGTTTATAAAGTTAATTGAAAATAAATCTCAATAAAAAATAGGGATGATAATAGGAAAGAGAAGAGGAAGAAGGGTGGGAGTGTAGGTGGGAATGTGTGTAGGGTGGGAAAAATCATTATGTTCCTAAAGGTATATTTATGAAATGTATTAAGTTTATATACTTTAAATAAAAGAATTTTGGAGGAAAAATACATAAAAAAAAGAGAGCATTCAGTGACTGAGTCCTGAGGGCTCACCTTCAAGAGTGTGATTAATATCCCCAAAAAGAGGCTCTTTGCGTTCCCTTGTTTCTTCCCCCATGTGGAGATGCAGCAAGAAATTCCCATCTTTGAAGCCCTGAGTAAGCCCACATCAGACCCTGAATTTATTGACAACTTGATTTTGTATTTCCCAGCCACCAGAATTGTAACCAACAAGTTTCTGTTGTTTATACATTACCAGTCTAAGATATTTTGTTTTAGCAGCACAAAGTGACTGAGGAAGGTGTTCAGAGAATGAAGCACTGCACGATCTGTAGTCTGCAGATTTTTTTTTTTTCTGAAATGACCACAAGTACCATCTGCTGCTCCATTTGAATGATTACCTGCATGATCAAGGACATCTAACAGAAGAAAGGATTTTTCCTTGTAGGAATTTGCCCGCAGGAGAGAGGGGATTGGGCTTGATTATTATTGTCAGAGAATCCAACAAAGGAAATGTTCATGAATGGGTGGACAGTTCCAGACCACAAACCAATGAGAGAAAGAAGTGATCAATTAAGTTGAAAACATGCCAAAAAGAAATTCAAGAGCACTGTGGAGGATACATCCAAGCATTTATTATGTGCAATAAAATCAGAGCATTTAAGAGAAAAGCATCAAAGCTATAATGATGGGTTTTATAAGACAAATACCAAAAAGACTAACTGTGTCAGTTCTTTCTTGGCCAGCAACATATAGTGGTTGGAGTAATTTGACTGAAGTCCTCTGAAAAAAACTGGAAAAATATACTTTTTGAAAAAATTAGACTTGAGGCTGACAAAAGCAATTGTAATTTGTGGGAACTCAGATATCCATACATTCAGACAAAATAATAGAGTTCAAGTTTAATTCAAATTGTTTGCAATAAAGAAAATAAAGAATTACATTACCAGAGTGCATAAGTGCTTACGAAGGCTTGTATGTAAATATACTTTAGTATGGATGAATTAAATTTCATCTATTGTTCCAGGATAAGGAGAAAAAAAGAATTATGCTTCTCTTGATCAGGTATAAGACAAAGTAAAGTGAATACTTGGATACTGCTGGATGTGGGAATATGATACTTCATAGGACATTTACAAAAGTAGACCAAGTTTCTAGACTAAATTGAACCTTCACTTAGTTCCATTGTGCTGAAACACATTCATCCCTGAATTTTCCTGAGCTAGAAAGAGAAGTGAAGACAAGACAGCATGAGGATGCAGGTACACACCTCCACTAAGATCTCAAAGACCTGATTTCAAATGCAAGCCTTTCCACCTGTTAGATGAATGCCTTTGCAGAAGATAATAAAAACCTCTTAGTTCAAGTTTCTTGATCTAGAAAGCATGTATCACTGAAACATTCTGTTGTGAATATTTAATGTGATAATTTATCTAAGAGAATGTGGCAATAAATCGAGTCTGCCTCTGTCCATGTTCCCACAGGAAACAGATGCTGCACTCTAATGGGGATAATTAGAACAGTTACATTGAAGGGATTACTTACAGTGGGAAGGGTTAAGAAACAGCAAAATGAAACATTAAAACACTATGATGGATAAGAAAAAAGAGGAACTTGGGCTGAAGTAGGAATTGTGCAGTGGTTTCCTGAAACCAATGAGCTATGGCTTTAGCAATAGGTGTGGGAAAGACTGCTTACCTAGAGGTTGGTGGCCTGTGGTAGAAGCAAGAAACAAGATCTGTCCTGAACCCCAGCTTGAAGAAAACTGGAGAATCCACATCACATCTGGTTTATTCTTAGATTTTCAGATCTGCCCACTGGCAACACACATGGCTGCATTCAACTGGAAGTCAGAGAGCAATGGGAACCAGTGGATATCAGTGATAGATATAATAGGAAGAGAAGTGAATTTTAAGCGTTGCTTCAATTCCAAAGAAGTTCAATTGCCCTCAGCTCACAGACATTATCAAAAACAGAGCCATATACAAATGGAAAGCAAACAGTTTCTACCAACATGGCCATCATGGTGGCCCCAGCGCATCCAGCCACCTCACCTTATCCCACGCACATACATTTCAAAATTGGATATTCAGAAATAAAAGTAAAATTATGTGCAAACTGAGAGAAAAGGTAGGACTGAAGAAGCAGATGTTGTGGTCCATTCTCGTTTGGATGCAATCACATATTTTAAGGGTGTGAGATCTGGAGAACCATATTTTTTTAAATGGGGCAAACTTCATAATTTTGGGGGGTATTGTTTTGTTTCCTTTGTAGATTTGTTTTTTATATGATATCCTACTTTTTTTTAACATTCACTATGTGCTAGGCAATAATCAATCTATGTATTTTTTCATTATTCCTTATAAGAACCTATGAGGTAAGAGTAGACTCAGTGTCAAAATCAAGATCTCTTGATTATCAGTAATATCATGGTCTTTGCTTCCAGGTTGATGAATAGCCACAAGTAAATTGTTAGCTTCCCTACCCACCTCATAAAGGACAGGTGTCTGGATTTTAATAAAAGAGACAGTAAGCTTCATTGCAAAACATAACTCAAATCTAATGTTTCCACAAAGACAATGCCAAGAATGACTGAAACTTTGGGACTATATGTTTTTTTCACTCCTTGAACCATTTTACATTTTAAGCATTAAGAACCCTTTCTGTGTTAGAGGATATTAAGTCCTGGGGTATAAAAATGAACATGAATCTAGTTCTGTTTATGGAGTGGTCCAACCTGAATGAGTATACTTTTACAAACATATGCCAGCTAAATTGATGTTTGGACACTCCCTGGGTTAGTTATTCCCTATGTCGCCTTTTATCACTTTCACATATAAATTTGATGAAATAAGCTTAACTCACCATTATTTCAAATGCCTCCACATTTTAAGTTGAAATTGTTTATTGCAGGTAAAGGAAATCTTATTCAAATTATCACAAGCTTTAAAAAAATTCATAACTCATGTGCCTAGGAACATAATTCCTAAAATGGAAGGAACAACTACAGGAACCATTTCCCCTTCACCCTCCAACTCCCAGATCTGTCTCACTGGTTTCTTTCTATAGGCTGCTTCTCCACATTTGGTAAGAAACAGGTTCACCAAAACTTGATTACATATTCTCTGAAATGAAGAGAGTTTCTCTCTGTGTGTTGACTTATCAACTGAAAAATTACTCTGGTTGTCCCTACCTGGGGCGTAGGGCAACCTTTGGAATGTCATTTCTTCTGGAAAAATATCAGGAAGGCTTATGGACAGGGGACCTACAGGAGAGTGAGAGAGCAGATTGTGCTTATCAGGATACATGACCGAATGAAGAGGAAAGGTATTCTAAGACAGCCCATTAGAATCACTCAAAATTTGAGTGCTAAATAGTTGATTTGTAAAAGGAAACACTACGCATTAGTCCATGACTGATGACTCACATCATGACTCATACCATATTCATTATACAAAAATTCTGGAAAGTGACAAAAAACCAAAAGATTGAAAACCAGCTACAGGGATAAAATGGACTAACTATGATTGCATGATCTATCTCCATTCCTGTTCAAAGGCGTACTGTGAAAAGCACCATGTATGTTTTTGCATTGGTTTATTTCCACTATTTTATTGCATGGAAACTCTATCTGCCTCTTACGCTTTATGAACCAGAGGACTCGCTTTGCTTTTATTGACTTGGATTTTCAGAGATCATGGATTACAGAAGCATCCAAGATTTCCACACCCTTTCAAAGACCTGTACTCCATGCTGAAGGAATCCAGTTTGGGAACCATTCCTGTAGGCTCCAGGTTCTTTCCTGCCAGAGGATCAGGAGGAAGAGAACGGAGTGGAGAACAAATCAAGAGCCAAGACTGGAAGACACGGAGCTTAGAGCAATCTTAGCTCTTTAGTTCCCCATTGACTTTCACTCTCCTTCCTTGTGGAGCTCCATTCGCACTGTCATTTGTGGTGGAGACACACATGTATGTGTTCATGAGTTCCTTGGATAAATTAATGTGAATTTATTCATGAATAACATGTATGGCCTTTCCTTTTTCATTATCATGTGACATATGTGGCTCGTGAAGCAAACCAGACACATTCCTGGAAATGTAACTTGGTCATTTCTTTCTCATATACACATCTGCCCTATTTTTCCTCATTGAAAATGTGTAATACTGCAAGGAAGTTGAAAGAATGAACAGGAGGGAAAACAAACTTCCTCATTTCTTTTCGTTTTTCATTTCTGGGATGCAGGTCATCCTCTCCCTATTGGTCCCTTCCAAGTCTTGTCCTACATAACTATTTTATAATATGAGCATTTTCTACTTTCTTTTTTTTATTTATTTATTTTATTTTTTGACAGGCAGAGTGGACAGTGAGAGAGAGAGACAGAGAGAAAGGTCTTCCTTTGCCGTTGGTTCACACTCCAATGGCCGCCGTGGCTGGCGCACTGCAGCCGGTGCACCGCGCTGATCCGATGGCAGGAGCCAGGTGCTTATCCTGGTCTCCCATGGGGTGCAGGGCCCAAGCACTTGGGCCATCCTCCACTGCACTGCAGAGAGTTGGCCTGGAAGAGGGGCAACAGGAGCAGAATCCGGTGCCCCGACCAGGACTAGAACCAGGTGTGCCGGTGCCGCAAGGTGGAGGATTAGCCTGTTGAGCCACGGCGCCGGCCCTCTACTTTCTAATATTCACCTCATCTTGGAATTTTTGAATTCTGCCTCTTTGGTACCTGAAAGACTTAGACCAGAAACTGTGAAAAACTTGTGATATAATTTAATAAAGAACCCAAGAATATTTGGAAGAGAAAATATTCCCTCTA
The DNA here is from genome assembly GCF_033115175.1 of Lepus europaeus. NCBI lineage: Eukaryota > Metazoa > Chordata > Mammalia > Lagomorpha > Leporidae > Lepus > Lepus europaeus. The sequence goes on along the minus strand of NC_084828.1, from coordinate 17,447,461 downwards.
ATAGTGTTTATGCAGATTTGCGTTGTATTTCAGAAAAATCCATAATCTTTTGAATCCTTTAAGCCTAGCTCAGATTTTTGCATTACAAAAAACATGCTCACCACAGATAAATAACAAGCAATGAATACAGGGCACAGTTATAGTAATAATTCAAAAAAAAATGTTGTGTGTGAGAGAGCACAAATGAGTTCATCAGGGTGCCAGGGCTGTAAGAATCAGAGAGCTCAAGACAACAGCCATGAGTTTTGATCAGCAATTTCCAGACAGAGTCAAGACCAAGGGCCACAGCAAAGCATGCAACGTGTAACAGTGATAAGTCAAAGCAAGGAAATGGAAAAAGTTTTAAAAATATAATTCGACTCAGAAGCCAAGGATGAAACTAGGAACATAGGTCACAGCTGGGAGAAATGAAGCTGAGGTGGAGAGAGCCTGGAGGAGCTGAGTCACAGGCTAACAACAAAAGCCAGGGGACAAAACATGAAACGCCATGAGTCAGCCATCCTCAGGATAAGGAGAAAAGAGGCTTCCCATGAATTAGCTGCACTTTGGAGATGCTTAACAGCATGGCCTTAAAATCCTAAGTTAGCAGTGACCTGGGTTTGTTGGGGGCCTGTCTCCACACGTGTGGGATCTGTGGACATGAGGACATGAATACTTTAAAAAGAATCTCCCATCAAAGAAAAGGAGGAACTTTATCCCAAAATATGATGTAAAAAATAAACAAATTGAGCAGGAAAGTAGCTCTAGATGGTTGAGGACTAGACTACCAGGCTAAGAGGTAAGTTAGTGAATTCAGGTAAGAAACATTCTCTGGAACATGGGGAAAGTATCATACAAGCAAATCGTGTTCAAAAAGGAAAAGATGTTCTATTGTACTTTGAATCTGTTTCATTTATATTTTTTTTATTAAACTTTTATTTAATGAATATATCTGATATTTAATATATACATATAAAAATATAAAAATCATATGTTCAATAGAATTCATATATTACACAAAATATTATGATAAAGAAAAGTCAAGATAATTAATAAAGAAATGATAATATTCTGTTTATTAATTTTAATACACCAAGAGTCTTCAAAAGTTTCATGAAAATGCATATTAGGAAAAACTGTGCATTAACTTCCAAAATGTTTTAAGGATTTATTAGTTTGTTTGAAAGTCAGAACTATAGAAAGAGAGAGAGTGATCTTCCAACCACTGGTTTATTCCCTATATGGCCTCAATGATCAAGGCTCAGATAGGCTGAAGCCAGGAGCCAGATGCTTCTTCCAGTTCTCCCATTTGATTTCAGGGTCCCAAGTACTTGCCTTATACTCCACTGCTTTTCCAAGGCCACTAGCAGAAATAGAGCAGCTAGAACTTGAACTGGCACCTGTATTGGATGCCAGCATCACAGATGACAGCTTTACCAGGTATGCCACAACACAGACCCCAGATTTCAGATTTTTCGCACCAAAATAAGCTAATACTAATTTGTATAACATGTCTAGAATGATTAGTATGATCCACTAAGAAATATAAGAATTCATTCTGAAAAGAGCCCCTGCCAGAGCAATATGAATTCTGGTAAAATCAAAACAAGAACAAACATCAACTTGATGATAAAGTGTGAGTGGAACAACGGTGAAATCATTGATGCTTGACTAAAAAGTTTATGAGGACAATTCATCAAAGAAATCATTGGTTTAAAAATGGAAAACTCATTTTCAGAAGGTGTAGTACCACACTGAATATGAAACCTGTAGTGGCAGACCATCAATAATTTGCAAGAAAAAACAACCTTATTTATGCTTTAACTTATGTGGACTGATGATCTAGCGCAGAACCAATATCCAATACCATAGACATCTCAAGTGGTTCATATTATAAAAATTGTGACTGGAAAATTACAGTGAGTAAACTTTTCACTCAATGATGCCCAAAACCGTTGTACACAGAGTAGCTGCAAATAATAGCAAAACTTTAAATGAAAACTTTGAAAAAGTAGAATCAAGATCTTGAAATGCTTTTTTGAAGTGCTGTAAAATAACATGGAAGGTGGCATTTCCCTATGGTCCTGAAAACAAAGCATAATCAAAGCAATGGCTAACAAAACCTGGACATGGTCCAGTCAATAGCAAATGCTGTTCATGGGATTTTGAAGTTCCTATGCAGGTGTGTGTGTAGGTAACTGTATGGAAGTGTGTATTTTTACTTACTTAAACTTATTCATAAGTTTTAGAAAACGTAGGAAACACTAAAACATTGGTTAGAGAAGGTTAGCCAAGGCTTTAGCAGAAAAACTCTCAGGAAAGCTTCACCAGAGACCCTTCTCAAGAATGGCAGTGCTCCTGCTCATTCCTGTCATCAAATAAAAGCAATTTGTGAAAGTCCCAGTGGGAGACCATTAAGAACACACATTACAATCCTGTTTTGTCTCTGAGTTCCTTGTCTTCCGTAATCTTAGGAAATAGAGGGCATCCATTCTTCTGCAGTTAGTAACCCAGAAAAGATTGCATGGACGTGATTAAGTTCTGAGAACCCTGGGTTCCTTAAAGATGTACTAAATTGCTAGTATCATCATGAATAAAAGTGGTTTCAATTTGATGGAGCATATATTTGGAAGTAAAGTCTATTTTTTACTTTACTCTTTTAATTCCACTTCTTCACAAACTTTTTAAAGTCTTTATGGATTTGTGTCTATTAATTTACCGGTACTTGTGTTTGTGTCTATTCAATAAGTTTGAGAAACACTAGGAAAGCAATTCTTTTTTTTAAGATTTATTTTATTTATTTGAAAGACAGAGTTACAGAGAGAGGTAGAGACAAAGAGAGAGGTCTTCCATCCATTGGTTCACTCTCCAGATGGTCGCAACAGCCAGAGCTGCACCGATCCAAAGCCAGGAGCCAGGAGCTTCTTCCAGGTCTCTCACATGGGTGCAGGGGCCCAAGGACTTGGGCCATCTTCTGCTATCCCAAGCCATAGCAAAGAGCTGGATTGGAAGAGGAGCAGCCGGGACAAGAACCGGCGCCCATATGGGATGCCAGCACTTCAGGCCAGGACAGTAACCTGCTGTGCCACAGCACCGGCTCCATAGGAAAGCAATTCTTAACAGATTTCTTTACATCAGAATGTATATGTATATACACAAATATATTTGTATATAAACATTCTCCAAAGTTGTCTGATCCTACACAAATCATTCTTAATCGCCAATTGACATTTTTCCTGGAACCCATATTCATTGAAACATCAATTTGGGAGAATTTGTTTTAGTTTACTGGCATTTTCCTAAGAAATGAAGCAGTTTTACAGAGTCTATTCACCAAAATGTATTATTTTGAATGAAGCGGCTATTCAGGGGCAAAATCTACCATGTCACAAATTGCCAAATTCTTGGTAATATTCATTAGAGACTACTTTATGCAAAAGAACACCTGACATCTTCTAGAGAGAAAAATGCTCTGCTTTCAGGACTCTGAAAGCACATCAGAATATTCAGAGTCTTGTAACAAGAATTTTCAAATTTCATTATGTTCATTATGTTCAAAAGTAATTGTTGGGGCTAGCTTTGTGGTATATGGGGTAAAGCTGCCACCTATGATGCTGGAATCCCATAATAGTGCTGTTTTGTGTCCCAGTTGAACCACTTCCTATCCAACTCCCTGTTAACGGCCTGGGAAAAGCAGCAGAATATGGCTCAAGAGTTTGGTGCCCTGCAACCCATGAGAGAAAAGGAGAGAAGAGATAGGAGGGGAGGGAACAAAAGAGGAGGAGAGGAAAGGAACTATGTTATAAACCTTGAAATAGATCCTGGGGTCTTGGATTTTGATAACATTGTTCAACAATTAATGCACTGTGTTCTGCATGGAGGTTATGATTTACTAAATGGGTCTAAAAATCCTTATTCTTCTACTAAACTTAGTCAAGAAAGTAAAAATATTTTGTAACCTATTCAGTTCTATGAATTGCTATTAATCAGTATATTTTCTATAAACTAAGTAATATAATCATTCAAATATGTGGTCAACTGAACACATACTCTCTGGATATATATCTACATTAAAAGCAAAGTTGCATAAATAAAACAGATACAAGTCAAAATTGCTGTGGATTATCATTGACTTAACAATCACATTGTGTAGCTCTACCTAGGTATTATTGAGATTATTCCATCTTCCACTAATTCCTGAAAAGATACAGGGACTTTCTTCCCTGAGGTTTGTTACTCACTGCATCTCGTAAGCGTCCTATGCAACTGATTCATTCCTGCTGTCAGCTCTGCTGTCTCATCCACCACATCCCTCTATAAAACTGTGATGATGGAGCAAAGGAAGAGAACTTGATACAATGTCTGTGACACAAATTCAGACTCATAATTGACCTAAGCACAGTTTCTGCATTTTTTATTTCTCTGAGAATTAAAAGCATATTGTTGACGCATACAGTCAATAAATCAAACACATGGAATCTTGGGCTCTTTCCTCATTTGTCCCTTTGTAAGGACTTCTAATTAAAAGTCCATATTCTGAATTTTACTCATTGAGACCTCAAATACGAATATAGTTTAATCATTGAACTGAGGCTGTTGTTAAAAAAAAAAAGGGGGGGGCAAAACTGGATGTTTGAAACAATTGCTAAATGTCTGTTCAGCAACATATTTACCTGATTTCTAAGAATGTGATTTTCAGGAGTTTTTTTTTTCCTTTCATATTTTACTATTGTTTTCTTTTTGAATTTTTGTGTTGTGGAAGGGAGGGAGGAGTAGCCTGATCATAACAATCCATGGAAATAAAAACTATCAGCATTTACAACAAGAATTTAAAACAAACTGAACAATATATAAAACATATTTTAAATTTACTGGCTTGAAGCAACTAATTTTCAAAAGAAAACAGTGAGTAACTAGAAAATAAACTTCGGAATTCATCCTATATGTTTTCTAAAGCTAGGAAAATAAAACAAAGCCAGAATACCCAAACCTAGACCATTTCTTTGGATCAGATGAACAAGTGGGCAAAGTAACAAGATGTTGGAATCCTCTTCAAAAGAGTGATGCAAATAGCAGGAAGAAAATTAACAAGCAGCAGATGCATGCATGAGAATTTTGTGCAACTGATTGTGAGTACATCATGTGCTGTTTTGTTTGTATGTGTGTTTCCGTAACACATGCACTACTTGTAGCTGTAGATATCATACCAAAAGGCACCATCACAGAAGAGTCTTAGATCTTATCACTATCAATATTTCACCAGAAGATAAGAAAGAACTCACTGGAGAAAACGTATTATTCTTCATAGCTGCATACCCTCTTTCCTTCAAAAACAAACAAAAACAAACAAGAAGTAAAGCAATGATTTGCCAGAGAATCAACTCATGCATTTGGTTTTGAGGCAGTTTTTTAAAAGTGTGAATCACCTCCATCCAGGCACTCATCTTTGTTTCAAACAACTGTGTATGGAGAGGAATTTTCCAGAAGAAAGTCTTCTGATTAACTATGAACGGGATATTCTCCACCCTCAGTGATCCTTCCATCTTTTCTGTGTCTAGCCTCTTGGAAAAGCAATGCAGTTAAAATGTAGGTTGGGCTGAGAAAAATCAATCAGATTGAATATACTCATCTCTATTAAACAAACAAGCAAAACCAAGGTTCAAGATTGAATTATTTCCCTCCTACACTGTCTTTTTGTTTGTTTTACAAATACTCAATAAATGCCTACTGGTTTCCATGTACCTGGTATTGAGTGTACAATGATGAGAATGAGTGACACATTTCTTGTTTTCACAGTTTGTGACCTTAGCTAATCAAAAGTAAGAGATAAAAATATATTCAGAAAATTAGCTTTAACCTGCTTTAACCTGTTCATTTAACATTCATGATTCATTCAATAAACATTTATTCTTATCATTCCTGGTTATATCAGATACTATTTTGTTAAACCCTGAATTTGGTATAAAGAACTGAAAATATCAGAGCCCTGAAAATTTTCAAAGTCAATCACATAAGACACACATGTACACATGTAGTAATACTAATGTAAACACATACTGATATAACGCCAAGCACATAGTGGGTGTGAATAAAACTATTCTTGCTTTAACAAAAGTGAGTTCAAAGAATCCAGTTGCCAAACAGGAGTTGACCAACTCCTCATTTGGCCAGATGAAGCTGGAAATGTTTCCACAAAGGAAATGGTATTGGGTTTTGAGAGGAATACACATTTAATATATGGTGAAGGATAAAAAACAGTTCTGGGAAGAGGAAGGAGCACTTGTGAAAGCACAGAGACCTTACTGAAAATGTGTAGAATACTCACTCATGCCCAAACTCAAGTTCTAAAATCCCAGTACAGATGGATTTACTCTGCATTATATCCTCAGGGAAATTTTGGTTTCCATGCATGTGAATTTATGCTCCTTCCTGCAGCAGATAATTAGAGGAAAAGGAACCTAGAAGTTGGGAAAAGGAAACAGCAATAAATCATGAGGTAAAGAAAAAAGAGAAGCAATGCAATGAAACTGTAAGGGAGCAAAAAGGAGCTCAGAGAGGATTATCCGAAGCCTTGCAACTGAGCTTTTTGGCTTATGAGTGGAAATCTCCCTGGGGTTATATGAAGGGAAGGGCTTTGTTTTGCAGTGATATTTTGTTCAGAATTAGCACCACTGAGGCATGTACTGAGGAACAGAGGTGGAGAAACAAAGTACCACAAGGTTGTTTTTGAACTCAGGTATCCACATGAATGTCTGCAGAAAGAGGGTGAAACCACACTGATGAAATGCAAATTCAAGCCATAAAATCAGAAATGACACCCAGACATGGGAAAACTTCTGTAATGTTATATAAATAGAATCAAATAAAAGAAATTTATGAATGCTAAATGAGATTAGAAAATAGAATTAAAATTTAAATTGATTTCCAAGCAAAAAATTCAAAACCCATGCATAGTTTTTGAGGGTACCTTTTCTATACACATTTTGAAGATCACTGATATTTTACAGAGAAAGGAGGTACTGAAAAGTTCCTGTGATCAAAGGATGACAAATGAATATATTTCCTCTCTATACTATGAGTTATTAACTGAAAGAAAAGGTGAGATACTGATATTCTCATTATTTGGACAGGATGTTTTCATGGTTCATCTTTCAAAAACAGAAACCATACACATCAGAATTCTGATAGATTACCTCATGATCTCATTTACTCAGCACTATTTTTCCTCATTGGATTATAAATTTATCGTATAAAGATTTCAGAAATCAATTCCTAGGTGTTGAGCAAGGACTACTCTATTATTTTTAGTTAAATTCTCTAAGTCCCACTTAGTTTTCCACTTACAGATGCTCATAAGGAAATTGCAAGAGGCGAGTTTAGAAAGTAAAACTAGGGAGTTTGAATTGTATCCAGTAACTGGTAAGAAGCCAAAGAAAGCTTAGGTACTGCTGTCTTAAAAATAATAATTTTTTGTTACTGCTTACTCTTTTTTACTATTGGGAAGTTTCTGTGCATGCTTTTTGTTTGCTTGTTTTTAATGCCATCATTTAAATATGTATGGGCTTCCTGGAAGTATAATAGATATTTCATCTTTTATTGAGAACATATGTATTAAGGGTAAGGGATTTTGCATGTGTGAGAATACAACATAACTAACAAAGAGTCTGAATTCTTCAACCTAGAAAATAATCTACTTTGAGGCTCCTTAACAGTAAAAGAAAGAGTTTTTATAACTACCTGCATTGCTTGATGTACAGTAGAAATGAGTTGTCCTTACTTGTGAAGCATTTAGATCTCACTCTTGAATAAAATATAAAGTATACAGAGAATAAAGAAAGAAGGAAGCTGGTATTATACACTAATAATATGCAAATGATATACAATAGTGATCTTCCCAGTGCCAGAAAGGCTCAAAGCCACATGAAATCAATCAACACCATGCTGATATTGTCTTCTAAAAACCTCCCATTGGTTCCATGGCCTTCAAATACTGCAGTCTTTGAAGTAGCTTTTCTCCCTCTCTGTTTCTAAGTGACCAAAATTCGTACCAAAGTAACTTATTTTTAAAATTCTTACTCAGGTTACTGAAAGAAAATAAAATGAGTACCTTACTCTTTTAATAGTAATAGTAATTAAGTTAATATTATTAATTAACGTAGAAACTGCCAGTCTTAAAATATGCTTACATGTTTAGTGTCTCTTTTTAATAAGCAGATCAAGCCATAATTTACAAAATGCAGAACACAATCTTCTCACAGAAAAAAGTTGGCATGACTAGGGACCCCATTCTAGTGTTGCCAAACCCAGTCCTTCAAAACAGGCAGATCTTAGACATGTTAACTGCTGTCCAAGGGAGCAACTGTGCTATGCTCCACATAGAATGTTATTTTTGGGAGCAATATGCACTGGTACAAAACCATAATCACTATTTCTTTGGTGAAACCAGACAACTCTAGGACCAGCCGTTCAGGGTTGGAATTTCTGTCCCAACACTGGGTCATGGAAATCCTAGTTTCTCATTGATTGTCTTTGGACCATCTGTCTTTAATGTGCTCATTCATTTTGTTTCTAACAGAATACAGGCTGTCAAGCTCCAGATGGTCGTGAGGCAGGACTTCTAGCCTATTTATTTGGACAATGAGACCAGCCCTTGAACCACAAAGGACAATCTTTTCTCAGCCCATCTCAAACACCATGGGACAGATAGCAAGAGAATACCCATAGCCAGCTCTACCCCTGAATGCCTGCTTGAATAAGATACAGAAGATAGACTTTCACCTATTCTACTTCCATAAGGCTAAAGGCTATGGGTTACTTTTCTTGAGTCAGGAATGCTAGGTGGCAAGGTAGACATTAGCCTAAGTGGATATGAGGGGCTGTAGAACAAAAGGGGGAGTTTTCATGCAGTTGAATGATGAAAAAAATGTAAAAGTAGTATTTGGAAGTAGATAAGCTTTTGCACATCAAATGCCTTGCCTTTGTTTGATAACTTTGTAAGGTTAGACCCAGATCTTTCCTGAGGTCAGCCTAGGGGGACTCTTCTCATCCTGTGCCACAGGGGCTATCAGCCCGCAGACTCGTTTATTACAGTTGGTACAACAGCTTATATAGCCAAGACCAGCCAATCTGGTCAAGGGGCGGTTTATGCCCCAACCAATCACAGCCTGTTGCCAGGCAGTTTCCACAGCCATCCAATCACAGCCTGTCGCCAGGCAGTTTCAAATCCATCCAATCACAGCCTGTTGCCAGGCAGTTTCCAAAGCCAGGTGGGTTTCAAAGCCATTCCTGACTAACTGACGCTCGCTTGCCAGTGGCCACCTTTGCATGGCCTTCTCATTCCCCTACATTTCCCCCTTTTCATTTATTTTTGAGCAACGGGAGGCATGATTCTTGGCCATACCATTGTTGACCCCGTTTCCATGTGGTCTCCGTACGCAGCTGTGCCTGTCTTAGGTTGTCCCCCAGGGGATCTTACCCGTCATTGACTAACCAGCGCTCAAATCGAGAGACCACAGAATTGCTTGCTCAGATAGGGGTAGGAATGAGGAACAACGGTTATCAGGAATGGCATGACCACACACAGGCTGTGGGCCATTTGAGTGGCTGACCAGAGCTAGTGGGGTACACAATGGTAACAGATGTGGCTTTGGGCAGTTTCTCAGGGTAGGATGATAGGGCAGGTGCGTCTGCTAATAAGGCGGAGTCTCGGTCTTGTTCAGCTGGTTCTGGTTGGCTGTCAGTTGCAGGCTTGATGTTTCTGGCTGGTACCCAAATGGGCTGTTCTGCATTCTCTGGAAAGACACAAGCATATCCTCGACCTTTGGTTAATAGAAGCCTTTTTACAGGCGTTGGAATCCAGGGCCTGAATTTTGCGTACACTTCGACATTAACAGCAAACATGCTGATGGCATGGGATCTAGCGGCTGTCCTGAGAGCTTGGGGTGCCCGAGGACTGCCACAAATGTGGGGATCCTCACTGGGTGCAGATGGGATGACCTCGCATGAGTTATTGTCTAGAGGTCCTCTTAGTTCATCCCATGGGTATGTGGGGGGTGGCTGATGAGGCATTGCTACCTTGTTTGCTACCTTGTTCGCTACACTGTTTTTCTCACTGTCGGAGCTCTCTCTCCCTAAGTCATCAACCATTGTCTGTGAGACAGGGACCTGGAGTGTCAGGCTCCTATCACTCACAGATTCACTATGTTTGATAATCTGCGCAGGATTCTGAAAGGGGGGTATCTTTCCTATGTCTGAGCGCTTAAGAGCTGCACGGTACGCCAACTCTAGCCAGAGGAAAGACACGTACAGCACTGCTGCCATAACAAAGCAAATTCCTAGCACCTCAGTGGCTGATGGCATTTTGCAGGAGGTTTCCCTATGGTAGACAAACAGACAGTGGTGTATCAGATCGTACGTATGTCCTGTGCTTAGTGGGGGACTTCCTTGATTCGTTAGGTCAAGGCCGTATTGCCCACACGGTGTCTCCGGAGCGTCACCTCTCTCGAGTGAGGGAAGATGACTTGGTTCCGAATTCTGGGATGATCAGTCCTTTATGTGAATTCGCCGGGCGAACCGAAAGTAAAAGGAGGAGCCGAGAAGCGACGTACGCTTCAGGGCAGTGTGTGCTAACCTGGGGTCACTTAGACCGAGGACAAGGACAAGGAAAGGGGCGTAGGAGGGGGTTCTGTGCTCACCCTCACAGAACCGAACAGCACACAAAACACCGAGGGGCCTACTTGCCGAAATCCAGGGGGGACCTCGCCGAGTCCGACACGCTGTTTCTTTCTCAGTCACGTTGGTGCGCCAGATGTATCCATTGATTTCTCTACAATGTTGCAGTGGATTCATTTCTGAGAGGAGCAGCGTGGTGGGGGCAAGAGGCGCGGAGTCAACACACAGACCCCGGGAGTCGGGTGAAAGCAGGCTTGAGGCGAGCAGCCCGCAGACTCCTATCAGATCCAATAGCACTGTGCTGATGAAGTTCTGGGAGAAGCTTCAGGAATTATACACCCAGGAAGCCCTCCACCCAGCAATATCTCAGAAAAAGGAGGCAGGAGTGGAAATGGTAGATGCACAAACCTATCCACAAAAACCGCAGTCTGAATGCAGACTGGCTTCTCAGTTCTTTTCTGAAATGTTCACCTGGTCTGTCAGGTGTATTCTTTTCATCAAATTTGGTTACTGTATTTATTGCTACTCTCCAACTCACATCTGAACTCTTTATTGGGCAAAGACATAAACTTCCAGTCAGCCGTCTCTGGTAGCAGAAGGAGATACACTGAAGCTGTGCAATATTATATCTCTCCTTAAAATTTTACCCACTAGTTTTACTATTCACTGGGGATCTTGCTTGCAACAATTATTTCTGTAGTGTCTGACATTGATGTTTCTATTTCCACAGCACATTTTGTTTCGTTATTTGGAATTCTTTTACAAAGAAAACAAAAAACAAAATGGTGGTGTAGATAAGAGTCTCTTTTTTCTTTCAAATTTTGATAGACAATTGCTACTATAGTTTGAATGTGTACCATCTCCAAAACTTGCATTGAAATTGAAATTGAACTGTCATTGTTAAGAGGTAGGACCTATAATAGGTGATGTGCTCATAAGGGCTTATACCCTTTTGAGTAGGATTGATCTCATTATAAATGGTTGTGTTTGACTTCCATTGCTCCCTTGGCCTTCCATTTCTATGAGAAAGCCCCTCAATCTTTCCATCCTCCGAAACTGTGAGTCAATAAATTTCAATTTTTTGGTTACCCAGTATATGGTATTCTTTATAGTGATCAAATTCAACTAAGACAGTTGTCAAAGACTAGACAGTTGTCAAATACTCGACAATTGTCAAGGTCTCCTTTGGTATCTAAAGTACTAGACAAATTATGTTGGTAGAGACTCCATTGAGAAGCTTTCTGCATGTTATATTAGGTGAGTAGATTTAGTTTTCCTCATTGTAATCTGTCAGTTTTCTTGTAGACATGATTGTGAAGGATACACTGCCATGCCTGTGTAACTCAAAAGGAAGAGTAATACCAAACTCACAGAGGAAAACTAACTACGTAGAATTCCACAATAACATCACACCTACAATAAAATCTGTGCAACACAAATCATGGAATTCTATGATTTTCCAGCATAATAAATTGCCTCCCAGTTTCTCTACATTTTTACTTTCACACACACACATACACACACACCCCAACACACATACACAATTGCATATGTATCTATAGACTATCAACCATTACCAGGTGTTGAAACTAGCAAGCAAGTTGGGTGAGACTATATTTTTTTACATTTATACATGATTAATTTTCATTGTGTCCTGTTGACTGATAGAATGATTCTCATGTTGACATAGTAAAAGGAGTTTCAAGTCAGATTTGTTGCTTGGTTTTCCCAAGTAATGAGAATGAATGGAGAAATAAAAGAATGGGTGTTTTCCTCAATAAATTGGTATTAAAAATGAAGAGCTACCAAAAGAAGCATGAGAGACCTTCCTTTTAGCTTTTCAAAATTTTGTGTATTTTTCATTTAAGACATAAATAAATAAGTATACAAATATTTGAAAGAAAAAAAAGAATGAAAGAGGGTCTTATTTAAGGATTGCTAACTGAATAAATTATATTTTTATATGAGATTTAGCTTCATCTAGCATTTACCGTACTATGTAAGAACACACAGCATAGTTTTCTGAAGTTATATCAGATCTTAAAAACTCACAGCTGCAGTCAAGGTAGGCCATAGAATATGGATACTTTACATTATCCAAGAGGAAAACGGAAGTTAAGAAATAAAGAAGATTCTAGACTGAAATTTCTGAATAACAAAATCCAAGCCTGATCATTTTTAAAAAGGTTTTATTTACTTATTTATTTATTTATTTATTTACTTATTTTCATTTTATTTGAATGGCAGAGACAGGTAGATAAAGAAACATAAACAGACACAGAGAAGTCTTTCATCCTTTGGTTAACACCTCAAATGACTACAACAACTGAAAGGGGAGGAGGAGAGGTCAAAGCCATGAATCAGGAACTCAATCATAGTCTTCCATAAAGGCAGAATGTACCCAAGCACTTGAGCCACTACCCACTGCTTCCCAGAGTGCACATTAGCAGAAAACTGAGTGGAAAGCAGAGAACCTCGGACTCAAACCAGGCACTGAAATATTGGAAATATTAACCACTGCCACAATGGCTGCCCCAAGTTTTTCATTTTAAAGTATTTCATTGATTATATGGGATGCTGCCATGCATTGTAATTCTCATTTTGTTTCTTTTTGATTTTTATTTCTTCTCTCTTAGATGCTCCTAAATAGTCATTTAAGGCATTGATTCAAAGGGTGTCAGTGTAGCAAAGGATCTAGACATCAATGTAGCAATCTATTCATCTAGAAATATTTCTTAATTTCCCTGATGAACATAGATGCAAAAATCCTCAACAAAATTCTACCCGATGGAATCCAACAACACATCAGAAAGATTACACAACCAGACCAAAAGGATTTACCCTTGGTATGCAGGGATGGTTCAACATTTCACAAATCAATGTGATACATAACATTAAAACTGCTGAACAAAAACCATATGATTATCTCAATAGATGCAAAGAAAGTACTTGATAAAATACAATCCCTTTCAGGATGAAAACTCTAAGCAATTTGGTTATAGAAGGAGCATTCCTAAACACAATCAAGGCAATTTATGACAAACCCATGGCTAGCATTTATTGAATGGGGAAGTTGGAAGCAATCCCATTGAGATCTGAAACCAGACAGGGATGTCCACTCTCACCACTGCAATTCAATGTAGTCCTAGGAGTTTTAGCTAAAGCCATTAGGCAAGAAAAAGAAATCAAAAGGATACAAATTTGGAAGTAGGAAGTCAAATTATACTTATTTGAAGATGACATGATTCTATATATATAGGATCCAAAAGGCTCTGCAAAGAGACTATTGGAACTCATAAAAGAGTTTGGTAAAGTAGCAGGATGTAAAGGCAATACACAAAAATCAGCAGCCTTTGTATACACAATGCCAGAACTGACAAAAAAAAAAAAAAAAACTTCTAAAATCAATTCCATTCACAATAGCTATGAAAAAATTCAAAGACCTTGGAATAAATTTAACCAAAGATGTCAAAGATATCTATGATGAGAATTACAAAACATTATTGAAAGAAATAGAAGATACAAAAAATAGAAAAATCTTCCACGTTCATAGATTGTAAGAATGAATATCATCAAAATATCCATTAGTCCAAAAGCAATTTACAGATTCAAAGCAATACCAAAGACATTCATCTCAGATCTAGAAAAAAATGATGATAAAATTCATATGCAGATACAGGTGACCTTGAATAGCTAAAGCAATATTACAGAAGAAAAACAAAACTGGAGGCATCACAATAACAGTTTTCAAGACATATTACAGGGCAGTTGTAATCAAAACAGCCTGGTAGTGGTACAACAATAGATGGATAGACCAATGGAACAGAATAGAAACTCTAGAAATCAATCCAAACATCTACAACTAACTTATATTTGACCAAGGAGCTAAAAACAATCCCTGGAGCAAGGACAATCTCTTTAATAAATGGTACTGGTAAAACTGGATTTCCACATGAAGAAGCATTAAGTAACACCCCTACCTTAGACCTTACAAAAAAAAATCCACTCAACATGGATTAAAGATCCAAATCTATGACCTGACACCATCAAATTGTTAGAGAACACTGGGGAAACCCTGCAGGACATTGGCACAAGCAGAGTTCCTGGAAAAGATCCTAGAGGCAAGGCAGTCAAAGCCAAAATTAACAAATGGGATTACTTCAAATTGAGAAGTTTCTGTACAGCAAAAGAAACAGTCAGGAAAATGAAGAGACAACCGACAGAATGAAAGAAATTTTTATAAACTATGCAACTGATAAAGGATTAATAACCAAAATCTACAAAGAGATCAAGAAACTTCACAGCAACAAAACAAACAACCCAGTTCACAGATGGGTCAATGAATGAAACATACATTTTTCAAAAGAGGAAATCTAAATGGTCAACAGACATATGAAAAAATGCTCAGGATCACTAGCCATCAGGGAAATGCAAATCAAAACCACCATGATATTTCACCTGACCCCAGTTAGAATGCCTTTCATTCAGAAATCAACAAAGAACAAATGCTGACAAGGATGTGGGCAAAAAGGTAGCCTAATGCACTGTTGGTGGGAATGCAAATTGGTAAAGCCATTATGGAAGATGGTATGGAGATCCCTAAAAATCTGAATATTGGCCTACCGTACGAACCAGCCATCCCACTCCCGGGAATTTACCCAAGGGAAATGACATCAGTAAACAAAAGAGCTATCTGCATCTCTATATTTATTACAGCTCAATTTACAATAGCTAAGACATGAAATCAACCTAAATGCCCATCAATCGAAGACTGGATAAAGAAAGTATGGGATATGTACACTATGGAATACTACACAGCAGTAAAAAATAAAATCCTGTCATTTGCAACAATATTGATGAATCAGGAAAACATCATATTTATGGAACTAAGCTAGTCCCAAAGGGACAAATACCATATGTTCTCTCTGATCTGTGAGAACTAATAGAGCACCTAAAAGGCAATCTGTAGAAGTGAAATTGCCACTTTGAGAAGGGATGACTTGAGCTGCCATTGTCTTGACTGTCAAGGAATAGTTTCATTTTCTTTTTTTTTTTACTTTGTTTTTTCTTCATACTATGTGTTGAACTCTTTACTTAGCATAGAATTAATCATATGGGTATAAAGTCAATTGAAATAGGTGTCAGCAAAAAATAAGAGTGGGAATAAGAGAGGAAGGAGGAAGTTTGTAATTCTAAAGCCGTATAGTTACGCATACCTTCCTACAGACTTACTTTTAAGGGTACAGTTTAAAAACTTGCCATGGGACTCCAAATCCTAATTAAAATTGTCCAAAAATGCCATCTTAATTGTTGAAATGAACATATTAAGTGTTAAAGTGAACATATATAGATAGGACTAAGTGCTAAAGAGATCATATAAATAGGATCAAGTGTCCAGCAATAATATTAGATAGAATTAAAAAGGAGAGAATTCCAACATGGGAAACAGTCCACACAGCAGACTCATAGAATGACAATTTAAGTAACACTCTGACCCCAGAATCAGCCCTTAAGGTTTCCTGGTCTGGCTAAAAGGCTCATGAGGGAATTTCCAGCATGGGAAGCCAAGACACTGTAGCAAAAAATATTCTACATGAAGGATCTCTTTGATTGAGAATTCAGTGGAAAGAAGTGGCCATCAGAGAAGAATATACTTTTCTCTGAAGGGAGGAGAGAACTTCCACTTTGCTTATGGCCTTGTATAAATACTGTGTTGAATGTGTGGACTCAAAAGGCTTCCATAGTGTAGGGGCAGCTCATTTCCTTTCAAGGGCCTCGGGTTGTCACTGACATCATATATAAGAGTGTTAAGTTAACAACATGAGTCACTGTGCGCTAACTCCCCATGCAGGACCTCTGTCCTCAATGAGTTATGTTGAGAGTTAACTGTAAAACTAGTTCTCAAACTGTGTGCGTATGTGTGCAAATTGTTGAAATCTTTACTTAGTATAGAGTTGGTCGTCAGTGTACTAAGTTAATTTAAAATGAGTCTTCTCGGAGAATGGGACTGGCAAAGGGTAGAGGGAGGAGGGTAAGGTGTTGGAATGTGGGTGGGAGGGCCAGTATGGTGGGAAGAATAACTATATTCCTAAAATTATACTTATGAAATTTGTATTCCTTAAAAAATAAAAATTTAAAAAAACACAAAAAAAGAAATTTTTTAAGGGTAGTCTATTCAATAAAAATCGATCTAAATCAAACATAAAATACAATTTAGTCTGAGCAGAAGTCCACTTAGGATAACCTCTATCAGTTATGGCTCCTAAAGGAATTCTGGGTAATTCCTTCAAGTCCACTTGTCTAGATAAGCCCCTCCCATGTCAGAAATAGAAATGAATGAGACACAAAAAGATGAGACACACAGTATCATAAAGGTGGTACAAAGCACGTAAGCATTTCTTCCTCACTTTTTCATTATCTCCTGCACTTATCATCTCCTCCTAAATTCATTTCACAGATCTGCATAATGATTTCCAGGGAGTCAACAACAGCAAATAGCTGAAAATTGATTTTCTTCATTTCAAGAAACCAAAGCACCTGGTTGTGAAATGCAATCCTTTTGAAACAGTCATATAGTAACAGAATATTTAATTATGGTCCACTTGCTGATAGTATCTATTTTATGTGGACTGTTACACAGCAATTAAATTACTCAGATTACCATTTTTAAAGAGTCCTCCCATGCACGTCAATGGCAAGGGATCCGTTTTCCAAACCTGTCTTGTTTCCTTCATGAGTCAGCCTTTCAAAGCTTATATTACAGTCATTGTTTGTATTATAAAAGTAATTAATCCCTAAAGAAGAAAAACTACATATAGCCCCTTTGAAATTCCTAGCTTACAAAGTCATTTCAAATGACTTTCTTAAGTATTGCTCAATCATACCTAACTATGACAAGTATTGTACAAAAATATAGAACACATGGGAGAAGCCTATAGCAACAGTGAAACCTGGGAAATTTTGTTAGGTGTGTGGGGGGTGGTGAGGGAACCTGATGCTGGTGAGCAAGAGAGAATAATCCCAGCAATGTTGGGGAGAGGGCAGAATATAAGAGTTTGGCATGTTATGCTTTTCCTGAAGTATGGCTTCATTTAACAAATTGGGGAAAATGTTTATTTTTTCCATGATTATTACTTGTGTGTCAGCAGGCACAGCTTGGCCTTCCCTTTAATAAGCCTGACGCTGAGTCAGTACTTAGCATCCAAACCACACATAGACTTTTTTCCCTTAGAAAGTGTTCATCTGGTCACTTAATAAAAGTACTTTAATGGTTGGAAAGAACAGAAGATGGGGGCGTTTCCTTATTCTTTCAGGTTAAAAGTTGTTTAGGATTTTTAGAAAATACAGATGGCAGCAACATTCACAAGGGAACAAAAAGAGGGTGTGGGGATGAAATAGTCCCACATTTTTATTCCTTGTATCTTCCTCTTACTGGAAGCCAGAGTGGTGTAGCCAGGTGCAGAAACTGGCATAGAGGCCAAATCTTACAGCATGCTGACTGCTGACTTCTTGGTGAGGTTTTATACTTTGGACTTTGTATTCTCTAAATTGTCCTGAGTGCAGGAAAATTTACTGCTGATTCTAAGCAATACAATCTGTGTAAGAGCAGAGAAAAGAAATGTGAGAGAAGTCATGAATGATACCAAATAACACCAGTAACAATAATGGTGAAAGCTTTTCGAGAATTGACTATATTGCAGCCACTAAGATAAGCACTATGTACATTGTTTATTCACACAGCAAACCTTTCATTTCGGTTTTGCAGATATGGGAAATGAAGCTTAGGAAACTTAGGTAATCCATCCAATTTCACAGAGCTGGTAAATCATGGTGTAAATGTCAGGAGTCTTTTTTTTTCCCCTTTTTCCAACCCCCCTGTTCTTAATCAGTACACAATGCTACTTCCATCATTGATGAGAAGAAGTTGGACCAGATGATCTGTGAATCCCAGATGATCTCTTTCAAGCTTTTGATTTCACAACTAAAATCATCCCCTAAAAGTTCACTAGCAGAAAAACAGCATAATATATCCAGCAACACATGGGCACTGAGTTATTATAAACAGCTGCGTTTCCAATACCATCTTTCAAAGCAACCTGCTCATATGCATCCCATGTTCCAAGTGAATGAATCTCACATTACAAGATAATGTTCAAAGCCTTTCTACATCTCTGATTTTGTCAATGTTCTATTCTATTTTCAGTATTCTCTCCCACCTTGCTCCTACCTATGAAAATCAAAACTATAATTGCCAGACTTAATGCCATTTCAATACAAAGCTCTACCATCAGAAGGCATTTCCAGTGTGCACGATTTCCTAATACCAGCTATGTTCATATTGTGAGATATTCTAGCCTTCTTCCCTGTAGACCATATATACAGAGACCACACATTTCAAAGGAACAAAATCATTTAACATCTTCTTGTGGATTCTACAAGGGAAGGGTATAATTATCTTCTCATCCATTACCCCTATCTCAATGCTAACTTAAACACAGTCAATCCAGTCATAATGAACTTCTCATTTGTAATTAATTTCCAAAGTATTTTAACAGCAATATTGAATTTATAATGCTATGTAGCAGTGAATCAGTGAATTCTTTCAGAAAAGAATAAGCAATTTCAGAAAGATGCCATCAGAAAATAATTACATCCAAAACTCTAAATACCACCACAAACAAAGGTACGTGAATACAATATTTTCAGTGGTACATTAAAACTTACTTGGAGCGTATGCTTTACACCAAGATTGCATTTCAATAATGTCTTTTCAGCAGGAACTTCACAACTATTGTTCAAAGCTAATGTCAGCACTATTGATCTGGGTTTTTAAAGAAACAATAATAGCAACAATGATGAAGAATAAAGTTTCTGTATGATATAAAACTTAATCAGATAGTGCAACAAGCTTATAATATGTCATTAAAGATAAAGATGTATCTGAAAAACCTTAAATGGGGTGTGCACAAAATAAATGGTGATGAGGGAGATAAGTGGAGGCCATGATAGATGTATACGCAGATAAACAAGGAAGTTAGCCAGAAGGAGTAATGAGCAGATGCATGATTGTAAGAAAACACAGAGCCCACACCCCAGAATCAGGCTTGTCTTCAGTCAACACACTTACAGATCTTTAGAGGTCTCAGTAGAGTGGCAAGACATCAAAACCATGCCTAGGTCTCTCTTCTTTTGGGAAAGGATTTAAAAAATATAGGTGCATTTTCTTTGTAGTGAGGGCACAACTCTTCTGTCTTGCAAAATCTCAAAGATTATGAGGCAAAATAAAGATAATAAAATCAAATGTAAATATTAAGTGTGATGATGTACATTTAGAAATTTGTAATTCATCCTCTGATTGTAACATGTGCTTTCATAGAAAAGAGGTGTACCATCTTTATTACAAAAATAAAGTTCTTGGAAATTTTAGCATTACTATTGTCAATAAATTCATGGGCTTCTGCATCTTTGATGTGCACATTAAACTGTGGCTGCAGGTGTTTAGCATGATGGTTAAGACACCTGTTGGGATGCTTGCACCTGAGTTCAGATCCCAGCTCTCTTCTTGATAATAGATTCCTACTAATAATATTCCTGAGAGGTAGCAGAGATGGTTTAGGTATTTAAGATCCTACCATGTAGGTGGCAAATTCAGATTGAACCCTGCGGCTCTTTCCTTTGGTCTACCCCAGGCCTGGCTATTGCAGGCATTTGGGAACTGAACCAGCATATGGAAGATATATCTCTCCCTCTGTCTCTGTCTCTCTCTGTGTGTGTGTCTCTTTCTCTCCCACCCCCTTCCCATCTACTGCCTTCAAGTACATAAAAATAAATAATTAAAATGTGTAACAGGGGCCAGCGCTAATGCGTAGCAGGTAAAGCCACCACCTGCAGTGCTGGCATCCCATATGGGCACCGGTTCGAGATCCAGCTACTCTACTTCCAATCCAGCTTTCTGCTGTGGCCTGTGGAAGCAGTAAAAGATGGCCCAAGTCCTTGGGCCCCTGTACCTGCGTGGGAGACTTGGGGGGAGCTCCTGGATCCTGGTTTCAGATCCGCTCAGCTCCAGCTGTTGCAGCCATCTGGGGAGTGAACCAGCAGATGGAAGACCTCTCTGAATCTCTCTGACTCTCTTCTCTCTGTGTAACTCTTTCAAATAAATAAATAAATAAATCTTTAAAAATGTGTAACGATGTAATACAAAATATCACAGTGTAGCTTCCAAAAACTTTAATCTAGACAAGAAAGCACAAAGGCAATCCAATATATTTTTTTAATTGAGTGCAATAAGCTTCAGTTGCTTCTACACTACAGGTCACATGGCTCAGAACCAGGACTGGCAATGGTCAACTCTGTGTGGTTTTGTTGTTGTCTCAAAAATTTCCCAGTGATGAGGTAGACCATTGGTAACTAATTCCAAGGGTATGTTGTAGCAGATTGAAAGGTTCTTACCCTTCACACTGTTAACCTTTAGTTTTCTTACTCATGATTAACCTTATTATCTTAAATTATAGCCCCCACTAAATAAACTGGGTTAACAAGAAATACTCTGCCTTATTGTGCAAATAGTAATGAAGTTGTTACATGTCATTCAAATTATGGTAATTTAATACTTTATGATTTTTTTTGTAAAAACTCCATGAGGAAGTCCAAAACAAATAGACTTGCTCAGATGCAAACGATAAAACAAACTGCAGGAACATCAGAACCTAAGGAGGGGTTCTCAACATGTATATCAATTTAGAGTCACCCAATAAGCATGAAAAATAATGGATCTCTGGGACTTCATTCTCGGATCAGTTATCAAACATTCTTGGGGCTACACAAGGGCATCAGATTCCTTTAAAAAGCTCCTCAAGGGCTTATAATATAAAGACAGGGTAGAGAGATATTAGACTTGCATTTGTCTCTGAGTAAGCAGTAGAAGGATAAACAGAATTGTCCCATAAGTGGAAATTCATACTCAAATTCACAAGGTGACATTTGTGTGGTTTGGGGCAAGTGAATCATTCCATGCTCTTCATTTTCTTACCTTCTCCTAGAGACCAGAGACTCTTTTGAGATTGTTTGAGGATGAAATAGCATGGCGTAATGAACAGATGATGATCATACACTGAAGTTGGGAATCCCTCTCTCTCTTTCTCATCTCCTTTATCCTAACTGCCATTGATCTGATATAAACTTTCACTAAGTAGTTCTTCCCTCTATTCTACAAAATAACTTCATCTGAGAATGGTTCAAACCCAGAGTCACTATGTCTCATTCTTACACATTAACAGAACTCTGACACTGACACAGTCACCATCATTCTCTCTTTCTCTCCTTCAGTATTGAGTTCATGAGATTTTCTGCAAGGAATCCAATCACCCAGTGGCATGCCACATGTCCACGTGGACCACAGTTTCACCACCATTTCCCATGACTGAAGCCATTTTGCTCCATATCCAGGGGACAATTGCTAGAAACACTTTTCAATTATCAGATGGAAGTATCCAGTAGCAAATTTTTTCTCTTCTAATACAACTATAGGAAGTATTTCAAGTGCTGTGAGATCCTCCATTTTTAGGTGACTTGAGGACAGGGAGTCTGGTCATGATGTTAAGTCCTACTATTTTGACATGTTGAATTCCTCCTCTCCTTCAAAATATATATGAATTATAAGATTGTTACCAGTGTGTGAAACCCTAAAGAGACCAAATGTGATATTTTATTCTATACAACTATCAAATTCAACTTTATTCTAATCAAAACAACGAAAACCAATTGAGATTTTTAGAGTATTTTAAAAATAAAATTCCTGCTATTCGTATTGTTTATGTACAATTTATTTATTCACACATTACTTATTCAAGAAATATTATCAACTCTATATTATATGAAAGATAATATATAAAAGATTGGAGATGAAGAAATAAGACACAATCCTTTCCTCAAGGACTGTTATCTAGTACACTGTTGGTCAGCCTCAGCACTATTGACTTTTGCTGCGAGATTCTTTTTTGTTCTGATGCCTATCTATAAAATACCTTAGCATGTAACTGGGACTCAGAACCTGGGTTATGGTGCCTGTAACAACCATGGAGGTATCAAATCACCACAAAAGTGTCCTTGTGGGTATTCTCACATTGAACAATAGGGGGAAAAGAGAATAATTGAAAGATTGGACATAAAACTAAAAAAAAAAATCTAAAGTAAATGGAAGGGCTAATTGCCTGATGTGATTGGCTTATGCTGTGTACATTTATTGAAATACTGTGGGGCCAGTGCCATGGCGTAGCGGGTCAAGTTGCTATTGCCTGCAGTGCCACCATCCCATATAGGTGCTGGTTTGAGTCCTGGCTGCTCCACTTCCAATCCAGCTCCCTGCTCATGCACCTGGGGAAGCAGCAGAAGATGGTCCAAGTCTTTGGGCCCCTGCACCCACGTGGGAGACCTGGAAGAAACTCCTGGATCCTGGCTTAGGATCAGCTTGGCTCTGCCTGTTGTGGTCAATTGGGAAGTGAACAAGCAGATGGAAGATTTTTCTCTCGTTCTCTCTCTCTCTCTCTCTCTCTCTGCCTCTTCCTCTCTGTAACTCTGGCTTTCAAATCAATAAATACATCTCTTAAAATATATTGTACTGTACTCCATAAACTGTATATGTATTTCATTTTAATTCAAAATATTAAAAATAAAAAGTGGATTGGGCAGAATAATCTCACTTTTGTAATGCATTTATTTATTGAAGGAAAAGGATCAAGACCACTTTATAACTGTTGTGGTTCTGAGGCCTTTGAAAGCTACTAATAAAAAAAAAAAACTACATCTAATTACATGAAATATAAAAGAAAATGAAATAACTTTAAAATAATATGAGAATTTCTCACTTAAGAAGAACCATTGAGGAAGATTCTTTTAGTTACAGAAAACAGATAAACTCTATATTATTTGTCTGTTAATGTTGGTGTGATGACTTTCTCCTCCACTCCACAGTAGCTTCCAAACTGAAAACGAAAAGTACTACAAGAACACACAGCAAAGTTTTTTTTTTAAAAACCAAAAAAGATCTAGACACTCGTGGAAGACTGATGAAGATAGATATTTTTAGCTGATATTAGAGGAGGAATAGGAAGTACTCTACTGATGGTAGAAAGGATAAAGGAGATAATATGAGAGTTCCAGCAAAGGGGATGAGTGTGAGAAGCTTCAGATGAGAAGGAGAGCCAGAGAGTTTAGAAACTGGTTAATACACATACAATGTTTCTAGAGGCAGACATAATAGCCAGCATTTGGCCAGGATATATTGTATTTCAGGCACTATTCTATGGATTTGCCAGCATAATACTGATTAATTTTCATGGCAACCAAACTAGGTAGGAAGCTACAGTCCCCTCCCCATATTTAGCTATTGTTATCATCTTCATCATCATAACCAGTTGTGTTTTAGGAAATGTCCTGGTACAAGGAATGAGTAAGTAAGTTAAGAAACTATTGCTGCAGACTGGGAGGAACTACAGTTCTCACTGTGCAGTTCGGATTGTACCATCAATGATAGAAATGGGCCAGTTCATGGTAGACCTGAAAGCAAACTACCTATACATACTTGATTCTTAAAGAAAGAGGTGTTGACTGTAAGACCAAGGCTTTGATCATGAAAAACAAGCAGTGTAGTGCTATCATCGAGATGGGCGACATGTGGTGGGAAGCAGGATTGGGTGACACAAAGATGTGGAGAGGACAAGCAGGGAAATCAGAAGCTCAGATTTGCCCTGATAAGTTTGAGATGACACAGGTTTTGTAGATGGGAAAAAATTACTGCTCAGTGAGAGGTGGCCAAGGACATAGGTTTAAATGTCTTTTACCTTCAAAATAAAATTAGGGAGCTGGGGCTGGCACTTTGGCAGAGTAGGTTAACCCTCCACCTGCAGTGCTCGCATCCCATATGGGTGCAAGTTCGAGTCCTGACAGCTCCACTTTTGATCCAGCTCCCTGATAATGGCCTGGAAAAGGAGTGGAAGATGGTCCAGGTGCTTGGGCCCCTGCACCCACCTGTGACACCCAGAAGAAGCTCCTGGCTCCTGGCTTTGGATCAGCCCATCTCTGGCCATTGCAGCCATTTAGGGAGTGAACCAGTAGATAGAAGACCTCTGTCTCTCCCTCTCTTGGTCTGTAACTCTACCTCTCAAATAAATATTTTTTTAAAAAATTGGGGCCTAGGAGTAAACAAGATGAAAAAAGAGAAGGAAGCAAATTAAAATAAGTGTTAGGGGCCAGTGCTGTGGTGTAGTGGGGAAAGCAGTGGCCTTCAGTGCCGGCATCCCATATGGGTGCCCATAACTTGACTTCTCTTTTTTGTGATTTTTAATTTTTAATTAATTTTAACAAATTCAATATTGTTCACAGATACAATTGTCAGAATATAATGGTTCATATTTCAGACTAAACATCAACTTAAATTGGTACTTGAGGAGCAGGGTTTGGATGTAATAGTGCTGTTGAGGTAAATAAAAATGGCCTAAAGAACACTCGGCCCTACAGTTTGGTACCATGAAATGAGTTCATTCTGTCATTGAAATGCCTCATCCCTGCTTTGACCAGAACATTGAGATATTGGAGTAGGGTTTGTGGTCTTGCAGGTTAAGCCAGTGTTTGGTACACTGGCAGCCCATATGGGGACCCTGGTTATAGTCTCAGCTGTTCCATTTCCAATACACCTTCCTGCTAATGTGCAGTGGAAGATAGCCCAAGTGCTTGCACCCCTTCCACCCATATGGGAGTTCGAGGTTCCTGACTTCACCCCAGAAAGGCCATAGCTGTTTTTTTCAATTGGAATATGAAAAAAAGAATAAAATATTTTCTCTTTCTCCGTCTCTATCTCACTCCCTCTCCCTCTCTAGTTTGATTTCTATCTCTATTTCTCAATCTCTTCTTCTCTTTCTATAATTCTGCCTTCCAAATGAGTATTTTTTGAAAAAAATAAGATATTTGGAGGAATAAAAAAATCTGTGAAACACTTTATCTTTTCTCATCATCTCTGATTCACAAATTCTGTCCACTTATAATTACTGTCTGTACAATCTGTAACTGTCAAAACTCCATTGTTCAACACATAGCCACAGTAACCCTTTAAAAAGGTGTCCCTGTAATTCTCAAAGGTAATTAATTGTCAATCATTTTGCCCTTAGCAATTCATATTTCTGTTAAGGCATCTATCCATGTTTCAATGGTATGTGGTGTGTGTGTATGTGTGTGTATGTGTGTGTGTGTGTAGCTGTAACAGTGACTGGAGCCATTGAAACAGACACTTGATCATGTAAGCAATGGTAAGCAGAAGCAGTCCATGAAAGTAGAAGCCACATAGCCTTTCTCTAACTCTACCATTTCATATTGAAAATAACATTTTCAGCAGGAAAATTCCCATTTGCAAATAGCAACATTGTAATTAGTCTCCAATTTTATTTCTCTATTGGTGATGTAGCTGTTTTCCTTTCCACACAATGCAAGACAGAAATGGACATTTGTATAATGGATTGGAAGAGTTTGTAATCCAAACATCTGGCTTCTTCCACACATGGCTCATTAGCTGTTACCACAAAAGCCAATATGACTTCCATGTTGATGCAATTAAAAGTGATTGGAAGCCGGCGCCGCGGCTCAATAGGCTAATCCTCCGCCTAGCGGCGCCGGCACACCGGGTTCTAGTCCCGGTCGGGGCACCGATCCTGTCCCGGTTGCCCCTCTTCCAGGCCAGCTCTCTGCTGTGGCCAGGGAGTGCAGTGGAGGATGGCCCAAGTGCTTGGGCCCTGCACCCCATGGGAGACCAGGATAAACACCTGGCTCCTGCCATCGGATCAGTGCGGTGCGCCGGCCGCAGCGCGCTACCGCGGCGGCCATTGGAGGGTGAACCAACGGCAAAAGGAAGACCTTTCTCTCTGTCTCTGTCTCTCACTGTCCACTCTGCCTGTCAAAAAAATTAAAAAAAAAAAAAATTAAAAAATTTAAAAAAAAATAAAAAAAGAAAAAAAAAAGTGATTGGAAAAATACATGCTTCTCACATTTTTAGTTATATGTATGTATATATTTGGCATTTAATTCAATACAGTCACAGGAACTTTAAAAAGAAAAGCTTTGAACAACCAGGTCTGTTAACCATCATTGTGCTACTTCCTGGAAACAGGGAAGAAATGAGCAGTACTGGGCTGCTGGCCACTTCACCACATTGCCATAGTGAAAGAAAATCTAATGCACAAATAAATTCAGTCAGATATCTGGATTTCAAGCCTGTTCTTCATGATGGGAAAAATGCACTTGAATTTGAAATTGTCCAGAATTGAATAAGGAGGGCATCGTCCAGCTTGGCTTAATTTGCAAGAAGACAAAACAGGTGATTACTTGTAGCTCTCTCTCATCACCCTCGTCCGAAGCTAGTCTGAAAAGCGTGTGGCCTACACTGAATCAGAACGAGAGCACAGCTCATTAGCTTCACAGAATTGGCAAAGCCAGGCTGAAACAGACTCCAATAGCAAGGGGATTGTGAGCAGCAGACTCCTTCTTTCACTTTCACTCTCCCTCATGATCACAGTCAGCTACCCTGCCAGGATGACCTAGCACCTTGCCTGTTGCATTATCAAGATGGTCAACTCCTGCAAATGACTATGCCCAAGCCAACAGAACCATCTGATGAACCTTATGAAATGCATCTTAGTATTGGGAGAAAGTATAAATCTATGGGCTCTTGTCCTGCCATTGATGGCATGGTGTTAACTCTCCTGCATTTCCAGGTTGCACATGAGTGAGTGAGAGCCAAGTGGATTCTCGCAGAGAAAGCTGATAATCCCTCTGGCAAAAAGGAAAAAGTTTCAATGTAGTCAAGTCTTATTGACATAAATATCTTGGTCTGTCTGTGCTATTACAAAAAGCAATGACTTGAACAGCCCTTGTCTTGACTGTTGAGGTATGGTTTCTTTTTTTTCTTCATACTATTTGTTGAATTCTTTATTTAACATGCAGCTAAACATATGTGTGGTAAAGTCAATTGAAAATAGATCTCAGTTAAAAATAAGAGTGAGAATAGGAGAGGGAGGAGGAAGAGGGGTGGGAGTATAGGTGGGAGGGCAGGCACAGTGGGAAGAATCACCATGTTCCTAAAGTTGCAATTAAAATGCGTATGAAATTTGTAACTGTAAAAAAATATAATATACTAGATGGCTTATGCACAACAGAAATTTGTTTCTCATAGTTCTGAGGCTGGGAAGTCCAAGATCAAGACCCTGGAAGATTTAGTATCTAGTGAAGCCTGCTTCCTTATTCATACCCATGCCTTCTCATTGTGTCTGCAAATGAAAGATGACAAAGCAGCTGACAGAGGTCTCTTTTTAAGGGCACCAATTCCATTTGGTGGTTCTGCCTTCATGTTCTAGTCATCTTCTGTATATGAATTCATGAAGGATTGAGGAGGCAGCAGGCATAAATATTCAGTCCACACCAACAAAGACAGTGAAAGCTCTGTGCTCTAAAACAGTGCTTTCAGTAAAGGGGGAGGTGGGGTGGGGGTGGGATGGAATTTGAGCATCCACAGTAGCATCCAAGAGTTATGTGAAATGTGACTCCTCCACACTCCTCTTCTGTTGGTAAAGATAGTAGCTCCAGCTTCATTTCTTTAAATCAGATACCAGACACCTTTAATCCTAGATCATACTTCTCACTCATTAGACAAATGCTGTCACTCGGATTCTTCATGGCAGCCACTTTTTTTTTTTTTTTCTTGACAGGCAGAGTGGATAGTGAGAGAGAGAGAGACAGAGAGAAAGGTCTTCCTTTTTGCAGTTGGTTCACTCTCCAATGGCCGCAGCGGCTGGCACATCGTGCTGATCCGAAGCCAGGAGCCAGGTGCTTCTCCTGGTCTCCCATGCAGGTGCAGGGCCCAGGGACTTGGGCCATCCTCCACTGCCTTCCCAGGCCATAGCAGAGAACTGGCCTGGAAGAGGGGCAACCGGGATAGAATCCGGTGCCCCAACCGGGACTAGAACCTGGTGTGCCGGCACCGCAGGCAGAGGATTAGCCCGTTAAGCCAAGGCGCCGGCCTGCAGCCACTTCTTAAATAAGACAGTATAAGGCAGAGAGGGCAGCACGTGGAATGAGACTTTTGTAGTGAGTTCTTCAGATGCAACTTGAGCTTGTTAACCTCTTGATGCTTCTGTTTCCTTGTCTATGATAGGAAAATATGACCATATCCACTGCAAAGCATTCTTTAAAAAAACTGAACAGTGGCCGGCGCTGTGGCTCAATAGGCTAATCCTCCGCCTGCGGCACTGGCACTCCAGATTCTAATCCCAGTCAGGGTGCCAGATTCTGTCCCGGTTGCTCCTTTTCTAGTCCAGCTCTCTGCTGTGGCCTGGGAGTGCAGTGGAGGATGGCCCAAGTGCTTGGGCCCTGTGTCCACATGGGAGACCAGGAGAAGCACCTGGCTCCTGGCTTCCGATCAGCATGGTGCACAGGCTGCAGTGCGCTGGCCGCAGCAGCCACTGGGGGGTGAACCAAGGGAAAAGGAAGACCTTTCTCTCTGTCTCTGTCTCTCACTGTCCACTCTGCCTGTCCAAAAATAAATAAATTAATTAATTAATTAATAAAAAGACTGACCATATTAACATTTCCAAGCTCTTTAGAAGCATATCCAACATAGTCATAGTCTATAAATATTAATTTTGCTGTATTTAAATTTCATCATTATTAACAGTTTATGGTTAATTACAGAGACCTACTTTTGATAAAACTTGTGATCTCACTTATGTCTATTGAGATCTAAAAGGACAGATAAAATCTGATGTATACAGACAAATTTTGCTCCAATTTGTCCATAAATTTATTCTTTAAAATGGAAGGAAAGGCAAATCCCAAATATGAACTTATTGAAGACAGTAGTCTGCCTTGTTCACCTCTAAATTTCCTATATTCAATGATTTTCTATTTTATCCATGTTTACCTTTACAGCTCATCCCATGCTATACATATTCCCAGGTTTCAAAGCGTTCCAGGCACATGAGTGAGTTTTATTTTATTGCTGCTATCTCCTGATCCACAACTCTCACAAGTTATTCCTCTATCTGCAGCTCTATTACTCCAACTCTTGAACTAATAACGCTTAGCCTTCAGGGCTCAGATTCTTCTTCACTGGGAAACCTTCCTAAGCAAGATTCCCTTTCTTCATGCTCCAAAGGCACCCATATTCCTATATTCCCTGTCAGAGCATGGCCCATCCAGCACTCTAATTACCTGACCTCATCTATTTCTCTTACTAGGAATTTTGTTTCATTGATATGATTGTTTACTTTTATCATTTAGTACAGAACCTCACAAAAAAGTAAACCCTCACTAAATGTAAATACAACCAACAAATGAGAGAATTAATGGACACATAAACTCTTGAGTAAACAAAAGAACAGAAGGTATCAGATAGTTGAGTCTCATTCACATGCACACACATATACACAGTAACACCTCTGAGCTTTCATATGATTTTCTCATTTCGGTCATCTACTCCCCAGTCTCACGACGGATTCAGCTCATAGGCATTAGCAGCCCTCCTTCTGGAGTGTAATAACCACATGCACATTAGTGGCTATTCTCGGGACTGCCCTTGATCATTCAGAGTCCCCACTAGGTTTCTAGAGAAGTAGAGTTCAACGCAGAATTCCACTGCTTCCTGAGGTTGGCCATTATGGAATTAGAGACCAAGTATGGCCTTCATACTTTCTGTACTCTGCCTTCCATTGACTACCTCTGCATGGTACACTGAGGGAAAACTATAAAACGTCAGATCCAGGGATGCAAACTTTGCTGAGACAATGAGTAGACAGATTCTCACTTTGTTGTCACCAAAGACAAAAGTCACCCACTTACCATTGACACAGAGTCAATTCTAATAATTATTCCAGTGGTCATTTTTCATCAGAATGTGATTGTAACTGCAAGCAATATCTCATTAGATATGAATACCGTGACAATATTTTAAACGGTACAATTATTTTAGGGTTTCTGTCTTCTTATTCAGTAACCCTGTCCTCAATCTTCATAGACTCGCCCTGAAAGTCCTTCCCCCAGAATCTCTTCACCATTCCCTGCAGTTCTGCAGCTGACTTCCAAACTCAACAGTGATCAAAAGTGTGATCGAGTCATCTGCATCATAATGGCCAACATTTGTGTACATAGCTCAATGAAATAAATCACATTATCTTGTGGGTGGGGGTTCTGAATGTCATTTTAAAAGGCCCAAGCTGTTATTATGCACTCAATATTAATATCCACAGGTTAGACTCTTACCAAATATTTCCAAGTATTTTAAAATGAAAAACTTTCTAATTATAAAGTAAGGAGTCCATTTGTGCATCTGAACTGAGGATCCTTTGCTTTCTTGAATAGTGGTTCCTGCTCAGATAATTTTATATATGGCAATTTTGTGCTTCTCGATCAAGTGGACTAAATGGGCCATATGGAATTGAGATCACACCAATTTAGGGGGTTATTGACTCTGGCATCTGACATCAGTTTAAAATCTGAGCCAGGATTTATGAGCTGTTTAAAGATATGCTTTTAACTTCTAGGAACTGAATGTTCTCATAGTAGCAAGCACAGTTAGAATTCTGTAGGGACTTAATAGATTTGCTAGCCTGGGTGGTGGATATGCATGATTACCTGAAAGATTGGAGAGCATAAGAGAAATATTAGTGATCCTGAAGAATTCAAAGCTAAAAAAATCTGGCTATGGGTTGTATTTGAGTAGAATCCAGAATTAATAAATTGGTGAGCCAAGCCCTATGCACAATGGTATTAAAAAAATATAATAGTAAACAGGCAGTATTTATTTCATGAGTGGAAATATATTTTATGTAACTTCAGAACATTTTCATTCAAAAAAAGTCATTATTGTCCTATAAAGACAATTCTTTTCTAGCAGAAACCATGTTTACTTCTTGATCTGAGTCATTTTCACACAATGGTGAAATTCCTCTTGAGTTAACACTAATTATGATCATTGAGAATTCTGTCTCTCTCTCTGAATAGCATACTAACGTCTATTGTTACCAAATACTGTGGTGATAATTTCCAAATAGAATTCTTTGACTTAAAGTTGGCTCTTACATCCTAGGAGCAAAGGTGATAAATCCTTGCTTCATGCTGAGAAAAGTCAGTTCCTTCTTTTTCTTCTATATGGTTGGGCACTAAAACCCCAAAGAGAAAGCCCCATAGCAAAAAGTCAAATGTTGCCTATTCATCTCCTCATACCCCAAAGACCCTCTGGTATAATGTCGGCTAAAACTTGAATCAGTATATGTATTATTGCCATTACTCATTTCACCTATGCTAAAGGCCTCTAATGACATGAGAAATTCAATTAGTATGTCTAGAAAAATCCATAAGTATATTCTGTCAAGAGTATATAGTAGTTAGCTAAAAAAATTGTATGATCTTTAAAAATAATACAGTATCAATGATCAGATATCATAGATCTCTATGTTGATACAAATATACTTTTGTTTTTCACAGAATATGTTTAATTAAATAATAATAATAACATGAAAAACTGGGTACATTATGTTGAAAGAAATGTTGGCCTTTGGGATTTTAATTTAGATTTAGTACTCTTTTTCAATGAAGATTTATTAGTTGTTTACCTGGGCCTAATCCATAAAGAATAATAGCATAGTACTGTATTAGACCTCACATAAATTCACCCTCAGTAAGCAAACACAGAGACAAACTAATTTTAGAGCAGGATATGTTGTCATAATATAGAAATATGCTTTTACACAAAGACTTGGAGGTCTTAATATTTAAGCTTAGTCTTAAGAATGAGGGAGGGTCATGGGTGAGCATTTCCATCAGGGAAATCAATGCTGACAAAGCAAATCATCTATTCAGTTCCTGGATTCTGCCTGGAAAGTCTATAAAGCTGGGCATATAAAAGAAGAAGAGAATTGTCACTAAAAAAATCTAAGAGACCATGAAAAATCTCCACAATATTTCACAAAATAAAACTATTTTGATATACTATTTTCTAAATGAAGAACTTAAAATTTATCAATAGAAGTGGGCAATATGAAACTTTCCACAAAAATAATAAAGATTTTTTCATAAATAATACAATCATGACTCCATACTCACATGAAGCTTAAAATTCCATTTTATAGACTCATGAACATTATTTTTGAAGTCACAAGCAGCTCTAATAGTTCATAATTATAAGAAACCTAAACAGAAAGTAGACAAACTAGGTCAGCAATGTAGGGCACCAATCATCTGATCCTCATCTTCTGAAAAATAATTTTTCCAATATGTATAATTGGGAGACTGATTTGCTAATCTTACTGCAAATATTATTGATAAAAGCTAGTGAAAATCTTTGAAACTGGGGTGATGTGTGAATATTGAATCATTTCAATTGACATAGTCAGTTTTCCATGCTATATCCTTAGTATCACAGAGCACTTCAATACTCACAGATTTTCTACCAATAAAAATAATAATAATAACTTTACAATATAGAAGATAAACAAGATATGTTGTGCCCACCTCTCTGTCTGACCTTGCTTGTTCTAAGTCACTCTAGCATTGCAAGAGAAGATTCTGAAGAAATGCTTTGCCATTTGATTGAAGAACCCTATATATGTTTTAGAAATGGAACGTCTATTGGAAGTCAAGAAGAGATGTGATGCAAGAAAACTTACATTTTGAATTTCTACCTTCCAAAATGCATTCTTATTGTGACGCCTTTGTCTTTGTAAGTCTTCCTAGCATGCCTACTGTTTTCAGTGATTTAGATTACCATCAGATGTGTTGTGCTAATGTTAGCCAATATGATATCTTAATTTTAAGGATATGACATTCAAATATGAAAATTAAACTGCCACATATCATGAAATTGAAATAAATTATCTCCACTTACAAAACTTGGGAAGGACTTGCATCATCTCTGTAGCAATATATAGGGTCCACCTTGTAGTTTGCATTTCCTATTCTCCAGGTGCCTGGCTTCCTGTTCAGTTCAGACAATAGAAAGCAACTTTAGGAGATGTTATGTTGAATGGAATGGAGGACTTGGTAATTTCGTTGTTCCTCTGTGTTAGGCAGAGTATCCCGTAGGAGATGCATCATCCAACCCCCTTTGGACTGGAGTCACATGGTTCTAGTTTCAGCTGGTCCACTCCATCCCTGGAACCATGTAAAACTACCTCTTCCAGTCCAGTAGTTTTCTGGAATAGCAAATATCTTGCTTAGCTCCTCATTCCATTAAGTTTCACAGCTCATCCATCATCTATGTATTCAGTTCCAGTGGAATTGGAATTAAATTTTCTTGGCTTCAATATTCAGGGTAACTTTTTCTGATGATGCAATAGGAATTTATACACTCCCTGGATTTAATGAGTATAGAGAATGATTCCACTTGGAGTAAAGGGGCTCTTTCCTGATGGTACACATATGGACCAGGGATTATAATGCAGGATTTATGATCCATTCTCAAGAGAAGAGGACTAGAAGAGTTATGTAATGACCTCAGAAAGATGGGCTAGAAATCAGACAACCACCAAAATCTAAAGGGAAAGAACAAGAAAACAATGAGTTTCTGAGGCTTAGACTCATTCAAACTATACCCCTAGCAAAGGTGTACATGGAGATATACCACCTACAAAGGGTAGGTAGAAGAAAATTTTATAACTCAAGGCAGAAGCAGGATCCCTATAATCACAGATTTTTTTTAGGGATGCAAGTTTCACACCAGTTTCTCTTTCTACATGGAGCTAATACTCTTAATTTTTCCAGAATTGATGGAAATTAGTCTAGGAACTGGGTCAGCCTGAGCTTAACAAATTTAAGTTTTAGATAGAACTGGGACAAACATCCCGTGAAAGCATCCAGAAAGATTATTACCATTGACTTACATAAAATCTGATTCCAAGATTTGGTAATATTCTCATTCTTTCTACCGTTTTTCTATTCTAATTATTCAGAGCCTTTGCTTTGTTTCCTCTTTCAGAATTCCATTTACCTTACATGATAGGAATACATTCTGGATTCTTGCTACCCAAAATGTGGTTACAGCATGGGTAGCACTATCATCACTTGAAATTTATTAGAAATGCAAAATCTAGGGCCTAACCCCAGGTTTACAGAATTAGAATCTGCATTTGAACAAAATACCAAGGGCATTCATATGCACACTAAAGTCTTAGAAATATCTCAATTGCAGTAATTTTCATTCAAATAAGAAATTACTGTGATTAAAACACTTATGATATTGCAGCACAAAGAAGAACTATTTTCTCAAGGAATACAATGATTCGCAGACACAAGCAAAGTAGGTAACAATGTGCAGGCTTTTATTATCTTACTTACATCCTCCATGAAACAAATGAATCAGGCATTCTCCAACCCTTGTCTGTATGTCCAGCATGACAACCATAAAATGAGAGATCACAGCAAGAATGAAGACTGGAATGAAGGATAAAACATTGGATGAAGGATTCCAAAATGGCAAAACAGGAGAAAAGACGTGATGATTTTGAAGATATCAGACAGAGAAGAAAATAGAAAATAAAAAGTCAAAGAAAGTGCATTCCCAGGGGAGAGTTGGAGAGAAGTTTGGAGTAGAAATTCTACAGAAGAAGAGAGATGCCATTGAACAGTGTGAACAGTACAAACATGCAGCAGTAAGCAGGGACACCATGACCCCCAAAACTGGGTGCTGGAGGAGATGACATTTTCTGAGAGCAAGAGAACCTGACAACCAGTACAGAGAACATGATATGGGAATGCAAATAAAGGCTATGGCAGCTCACTCAGGCAAGTGACTAGGTGATTCTAACAAAGGGATAAAGCTGCATTCCTCACTGACTTTGAGTCTGGACAGGAGGGTTGATAGGGGACTGGGAACCCACTTAAGACTGTGAGGCACTCCCACTTCCTACCTTTGTGCGGGTTCCAGAGCTCAAACTGCTAAGGTGGAGCACTCACAGGCAGCTGACTCTGGGAATGTTTCTGTTCTCTCCACACAAGGGGCGGGCTCCTGGAGCTGAGTGGATCTCTTGCACCCTGTCACTCTGGGAGCCTTGCATGCTATGATATTGGAATTTTGTGACTGCATAATAAGGCTTGGGGTGGGTCTCTGGGCAATCACTCAGTCTGGCTTCAGAGGCTCAGAGTTCCCTGATTGCATGGGGTGGATCATTACAAAGGATTCTGCTCAGATTCTATTGCAGAGGACTGCATGGATCCTTTGCGTGTTCATGCACCTGCACGGGTGGGAGATGCAACCACTGAAGACTAAACCCAGACATTGACCACTTTCATAGTGAGAAGGTAGGGCTCTGTTTACACCAGCAACATGATCACACTCTCACCCCGATGACAATAGAGAAGATATATCATGCCCAACTTCCGTGTCACTCTGAACTCCTGCTCCACATTTTGAGCACTGAACAGAGTTCCCTGCCTCACCTGACACATGACTCTGGAAATTCACTGAAGGAGCACATGTTCCACTAAGCCACAGAGGCATGGTTCAAATATAAAAGTTATTAGAGGAGAAAATCAACAAGTGGTTCCACAAATCCTTAAAAATAAATGCAGGAAGGGTCGGCGCAGTGACGCACTGGGTTGGTTCTCCTCCTGTGACACAGGCATCCCATGTGGGCACTGGGTTCTAGTCCGGGTTGCTCCTCTTCCAGTCCAGCTCTCTGCTGTGGCCAGGGAGGGCAGTGGAGGATGGCCCAAGTTCTTGGGCTCCTGCACCCATGTGGAAGACCTGGAAGAGGCTCATGGCTCCTGGTTTTGTATTGGCTGAGCTCCAGGCATTGCAGCCAATTGGGGAGTGAATCATTGGATGGAAGACCTCTCTCTCTCTGCCTCTCCTCTCTCTGTGTAACCCTGACTTTCAAATAAATAAATAAATATTTAATAAATAAATAAATGCAGGAATACAGAAAACAAGAAAAAGGAAGACAATATGACTTCCCAAAAGGAACACAACAATACTTCAATATTAGAGTGTAATGATGAAGAGATTATGAAGTGCCTGAAAACAATTTCTAAAGAATTATAAGATTACTCAAAAACACAAACAAATCCAGAATATCAAGCAGTCTATTTAATGTATGGATGAAAAATTTTGCCAAGAGATAGAGATATTGAAGAGAAATCAAACTGAAAAATTAGAAAATTAAAAATACAGTAGAAAGCATTGAAAACATATTTGGTGAGGCAGAAGAAAGAATGTCTGAGTTAGAAGAAAAATCCTAGGAAAACCATAATCAGAAAAAAAAAGAAAAGCATAGAAAAACTGAAAATAGTATTCAAGATTTGTGTGATACTGTTAAACAACCAAATACATGTGTCTTAGGAGTTCCTGAAGGTGTAGAAAGAGAGAATAGATTATAAGGCGTATTCAAAGAAATAATAGCAGGAAACTTTCCTAATTTGGAGAAATAAATGTATATCCAAGTACAGGAAGTGCATAGATTCCCAATAGAAATGATCAGAAATGGTCTTCACCATGACACATAGTCAAACTTTCAATATTAAAACATAAATAAAAGACACTAAAATACACAAAAGAAATATCAATCTATCCTCAGAGGATCCTTATTAGACTAATAAGTGATATCTCATCAGAAACCCTATAGACTAGGAGAGAAAGGAAAGACTTAGTCAAAGTTGTAAAAGAACAAAACCGTAAACCCAGAATAATGTATCCTAAAAAATTCTCACTTGTTGCATATTTTGATTACTGGCAAGTTAAGCCTATTAATATAGAGTGAATTAAAAATATATCTTTGCAAAAACTGATGAAAAGAGGGGAGATACATAGGGAGAGGGATTGAGGGAAACAGAGAAGTTAAGGGGATGTGGTTGTCTTCTTGGAATTGTACCTAAGGAATGTATAAAATCTCTTCTCTTGATACTAATAAAAATTTTAAAAAGTCATTGGATGAAACATCAAAGAACCTGAGTGCTTTTCCAGTGTTCATGATTAATGTGTTGTGTGCTTGGGTGAATAGGTCATTCTTTTCTTTTCTTTTTTAATATTTTAGTTATTTCTTTGAGAGTTAGAGTTACAGACAGAGAAAAGAAGAGACAGAGAGAAACGTTTCTGTCCACTGGTTCACTCGCCAAATGGCTGAAACAGCCGGATCTGGGCAGATCCGAAGCCAGGAGCCAAAAGCAGGTGCACGGACCCAAGCACTTGGGGGACCATCTTCCACTACATTCCCAGGCCCCAAGCAGAGAGCTGGATCAAAATAGGAGCAGCCAGGATTTGAACCAGTGACCATGCGAAATGCCTGCGCCATAGGCAGAAGCTTGGCCTATTACACCACAATGCTGGCCCCAAATAATTCATTTTATTTTTCTTATAGAATATTACAGATTTCTCATCTAATATTGAATTACAGATTTACCAAAATACCTAAAATAGAAAGTGTTCAAATATAGCGAAAAAAATCAGTTTTATTACTGTTAAAAAAGTAAGAGAATATTCTCTTTAATTTTTATGTTAAAGTCTTTTTAGCTATCTTACTAACATTAACCAAAACATACTGAATAGCAAAGGCTGTTTATTTAACATTCTGTGAGAAAAAGTGATAGACGATAAGGTGAAAGACTCTCCACAAGTTCTTAAGAACTTGGAGGAATAGTGCTCAATAAATATTCTGCCATCAATATTTTAAAAGAAAATTGTATTATTGCTGCTTTAAGTTGTATGAACAGACTTCAATACAGAGGTGGTCATTAAAATCCTCTTTTACTTGAACCCTTCATCATCTAGAATTGGTCTTTGTTGTTGTTGTTGTTAAATTGTCTCTAAAAAGTGTTATTTAGTACTTTTTTTTTTTTTTATTTTTGACAGGCAGAGTGGACAGTGAGAGAGAGAGACAGGGAGAAAGGTCTTCCTTGGCCGTTGGTTCACCCTCCATTGGCCGCTGCGGCCGGTGCACTGTGGCTGGCGCACCACGCTGATCCGAAGGCAGGAGCCAGGTGCTTCTCCTGGTCTTCCATGGGGTGCAGGGCCCAAGCACTTGGGCCATCCTCCACTGCACTCCTGGACCATTGCAGAGAGCTGGCCTGGAAGAGGGGCAACCAGGACAGAATCTGGTGCCCTGACCGGGACTAGAACCTGGTGTGCTGGCGCCGCTAGGTGGATGATTAGCCTGTTGAGCCACGGCGCCGGCCTATTTAGTACTTTTAAAATTTGGATACCGGGACACATTCTTGATTCTTGGTCTAGTGGCTAACATGTTGGTTCACACACTTTCCACATTAGCTTTCTGGGTTCAAATCCCAGGTCCAATTCCTGATTCCAGCTTCCTGCCAGTGCAGATCTTGGGGGACAGCAGGTGATGATGGCTCAAGTGATTGGGCTCCTGCCATCCATGTTATAGATCTGGATTGAGTTCCCAGATCCTGGCTCCTAGTCATTGTGAACATTTGGGGAATTAATCACAGGGTGGGATCTTTTTCCCACTCTTTCTCTATATCTCAAATAAATTTTAAAAGTAATGAAATGTGGAAATGTAATAATATGATGTATTTTTAAATAAATGTGGATCTTCTTTCACTTCCATTTCAATACTTAAGTATATATTCCTACATCTACTATAGGACTCTAGTTGTGTGGACTCATGAAAATTGATGTTAAAGTAGAAGAGGAGAGATTTTTTTTTTAATTGAGTCATGTTATGTTGATCAAACAAGCATAAACAAGAGAAGAGATAAGGGGAAAAAAAGAAATAGAAGAACATGAACTTCTGAAAATTTGAAAGTTGTGTGTATTAATTACCACTGGGCTCAGAAGAGGAGTTCTAGTGTATAGAAACTCAGAATACCTTGTGCAAAATTGGGAAACATTATGGATAAAGAGAAACACTCAAAGAGAAGACAGATTAAGGTTCCATGGCCTATAGGTGACTCTTGATTGGGATAAGTCAGAAGAGGACAGGAGATAAACTTGGACTTGCAAAATAGGAGCTGACTGGGGCAGGTGTCTGGCCCAGCAGTTAAGACACAAGTCCATGTCTGACATCAGAGTGCCTGGTTTCAATTTCCAAGCCATGACACCAGTTTTCTCTAATGCAGATCCCAGGTGGAAGCTGGTGATGTCTCAAGTAGTTGGATCATTCCTACCCAAGTGAAAGACCTAAGTTGTATTTCTGGCTCCTAGTTTCAGCCCGGCCTAGTCCTAGTCATTGCACACATTTGGAGAGTGAACTAGTGTATGAAAGCTCCTCTCTCTCTCTCTCTCTCCCTCCCTCCCTCATTGTAACTCCACATTTCAAATAAATAAATAAAATCTTCTTTCAAAAAAAAGCAGCATCAGATTTCCTACCCATTATAAACATCTCCTCTTGGCATAAATAAGCCAAGGGGCGAAAGGAGAAATAAGCCAGATTAGGCACATCAGCTTTTCAGCCTGATCTATTGTATACCTAAACAACCATTGCCCTTCCACAGCGAAAATGTATTCCTCATTCAGAGCCCAACCAGAACAAGATGAAACCAATTCTGTATCCTGAATTGAGTTCTTTGGAAGAGTAACCCCAGCATTCAAAGTCTGGCTGGGTCAATTTGCCAAACTTTCTCCAAGCACTGAGTGATAACCCTGAGTACCAGGTAAACTTCCTGCTCCTCAAAGGTCTCTATTTCCCCTGAAGAAATTCTTTCCAGTTTCAATGGCTACATTCAAAACAGGGGAGTTATTTCATTATTAATTTCATAAATATTTACTGAGCACAGACTATGCCAGGCATCTCCTAGACACTGAGACTAAAAGATAAAAACAAAAATCCCTACCTTTATGGAATTGTATACTGATCATGAGAACATACTGTGGAACAAGTGAATATATAGATAAAACTGGTGAAATATATCAAATGTCAGATAAGGATAAGTTCTAGGGAGAAATTTTAATCTTTTGAGGCTGTCATCTGTCAGGGGATAGGATGCAAGGGAGACGATGAGAAATGGGGAATCTTTAAATTGAGCAGCCAGAAAAAAACCTCATCTCCAGAGGTCAGATATGTCTTTGATAGTATTGTGCAAGTACATATTAGCAAAGGGTGGGAGATGGAGTATAAGAATGAAGGAAAAAAAAAAAAAAACAACTCTGGTGGTTTAAAAGTAGCCAGAACAAATGGTGGGTGAGCAGGTCTTCTACCTGATTTCGTCTCTTCCCCATTGAGCTAAAACCCTACCTCCAATTTCTTATACCAGGAAATGTGAAGGCCATGTGCTGCCCACTAGAGGATGAGACATGTGTTTGACAAGGTGATTTCATCACCAGGTGTTGGTGCCCAGGTTGGGAACCCAGTTTCCAGCTTGCATCCTCAGTCTATGCTCTCTGAAGCAAGCAGAGGAGAGGGTTCTCACTGTGGGAACAAGGCAGATCCACTATCTGATCTTTTCCAGCTTCCTGAAAGGGCCTCATCAATATGTTACTTCTGTTACTTTTTCTGGTTCCCTTTGTGGGTGCCATCTTCCAAGAAATGTAGGTCCTAATCTTTTTTCATCCCCCACCACAAAACTGAGTCAGACTTCCTGTTATCACAATGTGGGGTCTGATCTTCACATAAATAACATATTCATGGACCTGGGACTGTGGCCTAGTAGGTTCGACCTCTGCCTGCCGCATCAGCACCCCATATAGGTGCCAGTTATTGTCTCAGCTGCTCCACTTCTGATCCTGCTCCCTACTAATGGCCTGAGAAAGCAGTGGAAGATGGCCTAAGTCCTTGTGCCTCTGTACCCACATGGGAGACCTGGAATAAACTTTGCTAATTTTTTTTAAAGATTTTATTATTTATTTATTTGAGAAGTAGAGTTACAGACAATGAGAGGGAGAGACATAGAGAAAGGTCTTCCGTCCATTGGTTCACTCTCCAAATGGCTGAAACGGCCAGAGCTGTGCCAATATGAAGCCAGGAACCTGCAGCTTCTTCCAGGTCTCACATGTGAGTGCAGGGGCCCAAGGACTTGGGCCATCTCCTACTGTTTTCCCAGGCCACAACAGAGATCTGTATTGGAAGAGGAGTAGCCAGGATTAGAACTGGTGCCCGTATGGGATGCCGGGACTGCAGGTTTAGGATTAGTTTACTGCGCCACAGCATCAGACCCTGTGGTTGTTAATTTTATGCAGCAACTCAGCTAGGCAATGTTGCCTGGATATTTGGTCAAACATTATATTGGGTATTTCTGAGAAAAAAATTGCTAAGATTAATATTTACACCAATGGGTTTTGAGAAACTACGATTATGACCCAAAATGTGGGTAGATCTCACCCAATCAGTGGAAGGACTGAATAAAACAATTCTTGCTCAGCAGAGCAGAGCCAGTTTTACCTACAGACTGCCCTGGGTCCTACACTGCAGCTCTTCCCCAGATCTCAAGACTGCCGGAGTACCCTGCACAATTTGGACTTCCACAATCATGTGAACCAATTCTTTCAAATAAATAAATCTCACCATGATAATTCCTTGTCTTCAATGGAAAGAACCATCTGTCCCTAGCGCTCTTGTCTGAAGTAATATATAAGCAACTATGTTTCCCTTCCCTTGTTTTTCAGTCTCAATAATACTCAATGAATTAAGCCACCACATAAAAGCATGCATTTTATCTTCACCACTACAGGGACAACTCCTTGAGGACATGAAACAACATGTGTACCATCACCGCAGCACCAGTAGCACCTCACACTGTCGACACTCAAGAAGGAGATGAGGGAAAAGGTACGCAAATTGTACACTGAGAAACTAGAGAAAGGCTGTCCCAATTTAACCCCAAGAACTAGCCCAAGCATGCAGGTGTATCTGGTTCACTTTTGCATGCCATCCATGAAAAACCACTGACCAAGCAGACCTTCACACATTGTGGTTATGACAGTGCATTTTTGTCACTGGCTCCAATTCACATGCTTTAAACAGCAATTTGGTTTTGCTCTGGGCTCTCTTTTCACTTGAAACTCTATGAATGTGAAACCATTTGAATCAAACCAGATGGAAGCATTCAGAATGCCCTGCTGGTTTTTTTCAGCCCCCTTCCCTTGTCAAACAACTGAATTTCATGTGACTTCAAGTAAACCCTCATCTAGGATGGCTTGTTTTCTCTGATGAGCGTTCAGATTTCTCTAGCTTTTGCTAGGTGTTTTGCAGGAAAAGTGAATCATCTTATAAACGACATATTTGCTACCTCCTTTTCTTTGACAAAATACAAAAATATATGAGTAGGCATATAGCATGCATGCATATTGTTTGCATACACAACTCACATGGCATTATGCTCTTACTCTACTGCAGTTTATATGGGCCTATAATAATAGACCAGTTTGGGAATGATGTCTGTCTTAATGTTAACAGAAATGTGAAGATCAAATTTTCCACTATCACATACATTACTACTTGAGTATGTAAGCTCCCAGTGTGGTTGGCACATGACAGGCAAATAACACTTGTTCCAAATTCAACTTGGAACTGCAATGAAACATAAGCATTGAGTGTCTTTTTAACTTCTGCAGCCTGAAGTTCACACAGAGCTAGGAAACAAATGGATTTACAACTGTGGCATATCCTCCTTTTCTATTCCCCATTTCCATTTAAGCTGTGCTTTGGAAGATTCATCTCCCACATAAATGGCCTAGAACTGACTGGCCAAATCCTAGCTTCATGACAAAATATTTTTCACCCAAACAACAAGGTGAGCAGCCCCTATTATGGAAAAGCCTTTTAGACTCATTTTAGAAACATGTATATTTGGGGCTGGCACTGTGGCGTAGCGGGTAAAGCCACTGCCTGCAGTGCCAGCATCCCATACGGGAGCCAGTTCGAGACCCAGCTGCTCGACTTCTGATTCAGTTCTCTGCTGTGGCCTGGGAAAGCAGTAGAAGATGGCCCAAGACCTTGGGCCACTGCACCTGCATGTGAGACCTGGAAGAAGCTGCAGGTTCCTGGCTTCAGGTTGGCACAACTCCAGCCATTGTGGCCAACTGGGGAGTGAACCAGCAGATGGAAGACCTCTCTCTTTCTCTCTCTGCCTCTTCTTTCTCTATGTAACTCTGAATTTCAAATAAATAAATAAATCTTTGTTTTAAAAAAAAAGAAACATGCATATTTCAAATATGGGGTTTTTTTAAGATTTTTATTTTTTATTGATTTAAAAGACAGATTTATAGAGAGATGAGGAGAGAGAAAGAGGGAGATCTTCCATTCTCTGGTTCACTCCCCAAATAGCCGTAATGTCAGGTCTCACACGAGTGTTCAGGGTCCCAAGAACTTGGGCCATCCTCTGCTGCTGTCCCAGGCACATTGGCAGGGAGGTCTCGAACCCGAGCCCGCATGGGGTGCCAGCATCACAGACAAGGGCTTAACCTGCTACAACATAACACTAGCCCCTAACTAAGTATTTTATATATAAACAGCAGCCAGAAATGGGGATATTTCTGTATGGCATCACTTAGGAGAAGTTATTTTATTTTACAACTGCAGACACAATAAGGAACACAATGACATCTGTTAAAATACAAACGTGTTCTTTTACATTCAAGATGGGAAATCACACATTCAAATGCAGTCCCTTTGTCCTTTTTATTCTTATG
Source organism: Lepus europaeus (assembly GCF_033115175.1). NCBI lineage: Eukaryota > Metazoa > Chordata > Mammalia > Lagomorpha > Leporidae > Lepus > Lepus europaeus. Next base: position 17,403,204 of record NC_084828.1, on the reverse strand, counting down.
AACTATTGTTGTGATTTAGGGAAGGAGCAGAAAACCAGAGACTTGCTGCTTGCAAGCTGACCCAGCTATCCTGGAAAACCCCTGAGTGAACCTGCTAGATTCTGCTGATGGTTCTGCTTGGATAGTCAGAAGGCATTTACATTACCAAGATAATGGTCACTTCTACTTAATGTCTATGATATGCCATGTGATTTGGAAACATTATTGATCCTTCGAACTATCTTTTATTTACTAGTTATCATTATATATTCATTTTTCTTATGAGGAAACAAAAAATTGATCAGAGGCAAGTAGGTTGCTCCCAATATGACAGAACTAATAAGTGACAAATCGAGTCAAATTTTAGAATGACTTACTAAAAAATCAATAATCAATGTTTTTTGCTCCTGCTGTGCTCCAGAACAAGATACTTTTCTTTCTTTTTAAAAAATTATCCTATTTTACTGCAGCTTTCTTGGTAATTCCAGATGGTTGCATATTTCCTACCCTTATAAATTAATATTGTTAGCTTCTCCTGTTTCAAATAGGGATTAAAAAAGCAAACACTATTCAAAAAAAAAAAAAAAAAACAGAGAAGGAAAAAGGGAAGTCTTATTTTTTTCTAGAAAGAAAGGAAAGGATGTTTCTGCGAGGTTGAATAGTAGCCCCCCCCCCCAAAAAAAGATATGTTGACATCCTAAGCCCCATACCTTGGAATGAGACCTCATTTGAAATAAGTCTTACAGAGATAAGTGAGATCCTAAAGATGGGCTCTAATCCAGTATCACTGGTTTCCTTGTGGAAAGGGAAAATTTGGACAAAGGGATAGGCATAGAGGAAAAGCAATCTGAAGCCACATAGCCATGTGACTGGAGTGATGCAGCCACAAGCCAAGGGATATCAAAAACTGCTGGGAGGGGCCAGCGCCGTGGCTAACTTGGTTAGTCCTCTGCCTGTGGTGCTGGCATCCCATATCGGCACCAGATTCTAGTCCCGGTTGCTCCTCTTGCAGTCCAGCTCTCTGCTGTGGCCTGGGAGGGCAGTGGAGGAAGGCCCAGGTGCTTCGGCACCTGCACCCACATGGGAAACCAGAAGACGGCACCTGGCTCCTGGCTTTGGATCAGCACAACACCAGCCATAGCGGCCATTTGGGGAGTGAACCAACGGAAAGAAGACCTTTCTTTCTGTATCTCTCTCTCACTGTCTATAACTCTACCGTTAAAAAAAAAAAAAAAAAAAACCTGCTGGGAAACCATCAGGAGCTCAGAAAAGGCACAGAAGGATTACCTCGCAGGGTTAGACACCTTGATTTTTTTTTTATTTGTAGCCTCTAGATCAACGAGACAGTACATTTCTGTTGGTTTAAGTCATCCAGATTAAGACGCCTTGTAATAGTGGGCCTAGGACAGCCTGCAAGGAAGGACATAAAGGATTATAAAACTGGAGGAAATCCAAGCAGTGAGTGCTGGCCAGAGGTCAGGAGCAGAAGTACTGTGTGCAGACCCAGGGGGAGAAGGGTGAAGACTCAGGAGATGGTTGGAAACAGAGTAGAGCTCTTGATTATCAAAGCCCATTCATTAATTCCTGGTAAGTAGCAGTTGTCCGATTAATTAATTTTTTCCCAGAAGCATTGAATTAGAAGCAGTTACCAAGGGAAATCCCTGAACCATGAATTGCTCTCCCTCAGTTGCCCCAGGTCACGGCTCAGGCTGCATGATCTCTCTGCGAAGTGTTGACTCAAACTAGACCAGTCATTTGCTGAGCTGTGGGCACGTTCCCAACAAACACAGGAAGGTGAATGCCATGAAATAAGGGAGAAATGACTGGTCCCCGTTGAGATTTGGAATGAAGGGTGAAAATGTAAATAGTCTGTTCCAAATGGCGAGAGGTACAGGGAATATGTCTGAATCTCAGACCCAGTGCACAGAGAGCTGTGAAAAAGACTAAATACCCAGAGACCAAAAGCACATTGGGAAAAGGGGTGGAGTCAGTGGACCTTAATAGCTGCTTTCTTCTAAGCAAATCTGCTCCCACCCTGTGACAAAATGCCAATCAGCATACTAAATTGTTCATCCAGGTTCAAGCTGAGGGCTATAGATTCTTTATTCTCTTATTTTCTCATTTATGGATATCATACTCCAAAAATCAATACAATACATTTTATAAAAACAAAAAGCAAAACTGTTTCTGGACATAACCCAAGTCTCCAACTTTCTCTCCAAACTCTTAATTTTAAATCTTTTAAACAATAGAACCAGACAATGAGTTATAGGTAAGACTTTATTAAACTGTGACAAAGTCAAATTATCAATCCATTTTTAATTCTTTACTTTTCAATTTTCTAGCAATTAAAATATTCACTTTAGATAAGAAATTCTAAAATATACTCCAGTGGAAAATTTGTAACAGAAAAAACTGTATCTGTTTTGTAGATTAGAGTGATTGCTGAAAATGGCTGTCTATAATGATTGCATATGAGTTTATTTGAGATTATTATTTTTGGAATAATAAATTGAAGTGGCCAGAAAATATGTTTACTTGTTAAGATGAACACTCAAATCACTCCACTGCTGGAGTAAATGAGATTGGCATATCAACACTGAATAACTATGACCTGGGCTATGAAATACTGAAAGCAAATGAAAGCCCTCTGGAAATGCCATCTTCCACAACCCTCCCCCATACATATACAGCCAAGATGCTTCCTATTTTGTTAACGCAGGAAACATTTGTGGGACAAATGTGGAGTAGGAAGAATTGGATCATGCTACCAAGTCAGCCAAATTTGAAATAAATCAGAAGTTAAGGTTACAGATATCCATGTCCTGTTTCTTCCCCTCTGCTTGTTCACTTTTCAAGACCCAGTCAAAAACTTGTAGCCTTCCATGACCTCTCCTCTCTCTGTTTTAATTCTTAAATTTCAGAACCAAACATTTGTTTCCTTTAATTGACATACATTTAATGCACATGTATTTATGTTTTAAGGAAAAGACCATAAAGACCTCCAGGCATTGGACATTAAACACAGACAACCAGTTGTACACCTATGTTAGTATTTTAAATAAGAATCACACAACATGAAAGAGTTGAAGATCAAACAATGCATTTTAAGCTGAAAGACTGCTGCCAATAAGGTTTACCAACATCAGCCACATCCCATCTCCATGCAGCCAACCTTGAGAGGTATCTGCCTATGCATAAAATAATTCCATTCCTAACAACTCCTGAGACTGAAGCAACATCAGGATGGTCACTGTTTTTTTTCAAAGCTTTTGTTATCAAGAGTTTGATCACTGCACATGTGTATTCTCCACCATACATTTTTCACTCCCCAGAGAAACCCAGAATCACTCACAGTGTTGAAGAAACTTTCTCAGAAAGGCAGATTTCAACCTAATATGCATCATGAAGCAAGCTGGAAAGCTGCCAGTCCTCCACTGGTTAAATATTCCTATATGACTGTGGGTATGTGGCTTAAAATCATCTTTTCTATGCTCTCCAGATAACTGGAATTAAGCAGGGAAAAATTATTTTATGTACTTGCTTCATGTGGCATGGATTGCAATTAATTTCTCACTCCAGCAGACACTTCAGAGTAACCTGGAATATCATCCTCCCTCTTAGAGCATGAAGTGCACTACTATTGATAACCAATCTCACTCTTTCTCTCCCCTCCTACCTCTCTCTCTACTCTCTTCCCTTCTCCCATCTCTCCCCCTAATGTAAAATTGTACTTGTAACACTTTCATAAATGTTAAAAACAGAGCTATGTGTTTTGTGATTTCTCTGGCATTGCTTCATACCACCAGTCAGTCATTCCTGCTCTCCAAACTTGATGAAATCATAATGATTCATAAGCTTTGGTTGGAATGGCTGTGCAGTACACTCTTGTAGAGGCAATATGCCGATTATATTACCCAAATAAGTGGGTTTAACAATAATAGAATACTTGCACCATTCACTAAATCTAATGTGTCAGAGAGTCATATAAGATTTTAGTCGTATTTGACACAATGAGAAGTAAGCCAGCATACATATATGGAGCTTTGGCACTAACGGATCTCTCACTCTCTTCCTGGTGGTGAACAAGGTAAAACTCAATGACAATCTTTCAAGGGTGTTCTGAGTAAGAGGTGACTCCAACCTAGGCATCTTCAAATTCCATGAAGTCAAGAATCTAACAAAGACGCCAAACTGATTGGAAAGAAAGACATAAGAACAAAGATACTAAAGTAAAATAATTTAAAGAGTTAAGTCAACAAAAAAATGGCATCTCATATAATCTGATGGAAATAAAAAATATTATCAGAGTCCAGATCAAAATGAAGTATAGACTTATAAAAAAAAGGAAAAAAAGAAAATAAAAGAGAAAAAAGAGATAAAAAACTTAGAAATTTTCTAATTCCAAGTGTCAAAGGGATCACATAAATAAGACCAGGTGTCTGCTAACAACAATAGATAGAATTAAAAAGGAGAGAATGATCCAACATGGGAAGCAGGCCACACAGCAGACTCATAGAATGACAAATGCCCTAAACATCACTCTGGCCTTGGAATCATCCCTTAAGGCATTCAGATCTGGCTAAAAAGTCCATGAGAGCAAAGCCAAGACACTGGCAAAAAAGACCTACATGAAGAATCTCTGTGAGTGAGATTCCAGTGGAAAAACAGGCCATCAAAGAAGGAGGTACCTTTCTCTGAAAGGAGGAGAGAACTTCTACTTTGTTTATGTCCCTGTCTAAATACTGACAGTGTTTGTGGACTCAAAAGGCTTCCATAGCCTTAGCAGCTCATGACAAGAGCCTCGAGTGATCACTGAGGTTATAAAATAAGACTGTCGATTGTTAAATCAACAATAGGAGTCACTGTGCACTTGCTCCCCATGTAGGACCTCTGCCCTGAATGAGTTGTACTATGAGAATTAATGGTAAAACTTGTCTTCAAACAGCACTTTCTACTTTGTGTGTCTGTGTGGGTGCAAACTGTTGAAACTTTACTTAGTATAGAGTTGGTCTTCTTTATATAAAAATAATTAAAATGAATCTTAATGAAGAATGAGATGGGAAAGTGAGTAGAAGGTGGGAAGTATTGGGGGTGGGAGGGCAGGTATGGGGGGAAGAACTGCTATATTTTTAAAGCTGTACCTATGAAATTTATATTTATTAAATAAACTTTCAAAAAAAGGAAATTTTTATTCCATTCTCTGCATTTAAAGAAAAGGAGTTGATCAAAAACAATGCAGTGAGCATTATAAAGCCATCCATCCATAAGTAAGAGTAGAGACAAAACCCAGAGAACCCCAACCCCAACCCCAGTTCAATTAATTCTCTACCATTTGAAGGAAAATTCACATAAAAGGATGAAGTTCTTCAGGCAACATTATAGACATCTTAATGGTTACTGGATAAATTCATTCCATAATTTCAGGACATGGATTTCAATTCTATTATTTATAGGAGCTTCTTTTTAAAAACTGAAAATTTCCATTATCAAGTAAGTTTTGGATTTGAACATTATTTTCTGTCATTCTGGGAGAGTGAGAGAGGAAAAAGCAAGTCACTTCCACTTTGCTAAAACAGTGCCTTCAACATAACGCATCTCAATTCTAGTGTCTTTCTAACAAGACTCAAATCCAAAACAAATTTTCCAATCCATTCTCTCCTCCCTTGATAATTTATCACTTGGCATTGACGAAATAAAGGTTTTTTTCTCTACCCTCAAGAACAATTTTGAGCAGAGAACATAGTGTATCATACAAAATATCACATTGAATGCATCGTAACTGGGAACCACGTGGTCCTGACATTTGCTGCTGTCTTATCTTTGCTAGTGCCATGTCCAAAATTTACAATCTGCTGGAACATATTTAGAGTCTACAAATTTGCTCCAGTGACACTCTCTGGTTGTGGGAAACCTCCTTGGGGATATAATTCCTGAGTCCTCACAAAACCAAATGTTCCATCATCATGAAACTTGTCAACACCCAGGCTGCAAGTATCAAGGCAGCTGTGAGATGAAACATGAGATTGGTCAGAAGGCAGCTAGGAAAAGATGATAAGAATGTAAGAATCACTAAAATAAATCAGACTCATGACCTAATTGCCGAAGTGCCATTCTCACCTTATAGCATCAATTAAAGTAAAATTGTAGTAACAATTTCTTAGTATAATGGAAGCAAAGAGTAAATTTGGTAACTTTTGAATCCTTGCCCTTTTCATTCCTTCTGATTGCCTGATGTCTGCTCCAGATCTGAACCCCCATGTCCTCACCAAGTGTCGAAACATTACCCTTCATACCCACAGCTTTGCCCATCCTTTGCAGCTCCCACCTCACAGAGCAACATATATCTTTCAGCATATAGCTGAAAGGTAGTCCCTTAAGAGACTTCATCTGAAAATACAACTTAGAGCCTCAGTTCATCTGCTCACCCTCTCCAAGACGTTATAATCTTAGAAGAACTTGCTGATCCATAGGAAAGAATGTCTAACACTGAGATTTTGGCTGACATGTCTGGGGGCTCAAATGCCATCTCAGAACTTTGGAAATCCCACTAGATGAGCTTTCTCCTTAAGCAGATATTCTCAGCTTTAGGATGGAGCCAGAATGGTGGAACTCACATGACTTTGGACTGAGAAGAGTAAGGAGCTCATGCTATTGCCCCAAGCGATAGCTTAGCAAATCACTTTACTTCTAATCCTCCATTTGTTCATCTGAAAAATGAGATTCAGAGTAGATAAACTGAAGCTCGTTTAAGGATATCAGAATTCTATGACCTACATGAGAGCATTTTACAAACATTAATCACATTCATTATCAAAATGATGTCAATAATTAAGGAAATACCTTCTGGTGAATTCATCTTTCCAGAATATTTTTTAAAAGTACACATGGGGAAATTTTTTCTGGAAACAGTCAGATAGTAAATCATTTTGGATTTGTAGGTTAGTTTCTATCAACTATGAAACTCTGTAGTTGTAAAGAGAAAGTAGCCACAGACAATGTGCAAAGCAGTAGGCCTGGATAGACTTGGCCCACAGAATGATTCCTGTTCTAAAGAACAGAGTGCCAAAATAGGGATATACATTCATTGCAAAACGACCCAACATAGGAAGTGGGATACACAGCAGACTCGTAGAACGGCAGATGTCCTAAATAGCACTCTGGCCTCAGAATCAGCCCTTAAGGCATTCGGATCTGGCTCAAGAGCCCATGAGAGTATTTTAGGCATGGAAAGCCAAGACACTCTGGAAAAAAAAAAAAGAAGAAGAAGACCTAAATGAAAGATCTCTGTGAGTGAGATCCCAGTGGAAAGAACGGGGCCATCAAAGAAGGAGGTACCTTTCTCTGAAGGGAGGAGAGAACTTCCACTTTCACTATGACCCTGTTGGAATAAGATCAAAGTCGGCAAACCCTAAAGGCTTCCATAGCCTTGGCAACTCATGACTAGAGCCTAGGGAGATTACTGACGCCATAAACAAGAGTGTCAAATCGTTAAGTCAGCAACAGGAGTCACTGTGTACTTTCGTCTCATGTGGGATCTGTCCTTAATGTGTTGTCCAATGTGAAGTAATGCTATAACTAGTATTGAAACAGTATTTTTACACTTTGTGTGTCTGTGTGGGTGCAAACTGATGAAATCTTAGTATATACTGAATCGATCTTCTATATATAAATATAATTGAAAATGAAAAAAAAAACACCTTGGTTTTAAATTGGACATTGCATAGAAAATTAATCAATTTTTTAAAAAATATCATGTAGGATCTCTGTCCTTAATGTGCTGTACATTGTGATTTAATGCTATAACCAGTACTCCAACAGTATTTTTCACTTTGTGTTGCTATGTGGGGGCAAACTGTTGAAATCTTTACTTAATATATACTAAACTGATTTTCTGTATATAAAGAGAATTGAAAATGAATCTTGATGTGAATGGAAGGGGAGAGGGAGTGGGAAAGGGGAGGGTTGCGGGTGGGAGGGAAGTTACGGGGCGGGGGGAGCCATTGTAATCCATAAGCTGTACCTTGGAAATTTATATTCATTAAATAAAAGTTTAAAAAATTTTAAAAAATGACAGTGAGAATGTATCCATCTATTTTTAAGCTAAAAGCAAACATGGAATCATTTGTTGATTTGAAATGTCGAATCATTCATTGATTCTATGTCCTAAATGCCTCCAGAGTTCATTCTCCCATCCCCAAATTTACTGTTGCCCCCCAAGTTTATCATCTGTATGTCATGTGGACCATTGTTCTGTTAATAAATCTCTTGCCTTCCAGTTTCCCCTGCCTTAACATCCACTTAAACACATTTTATCCAAAATGCCTACCCATTTCTTCTTTGGCAAGTGTGTGGCCTAGGGACTACCATTATCAAGACAGACTAGGGGCTGGTGAAAAGCAAATTCTTGGGCAGGTGTTGTTGTGCTTGGGACACCCACATCCCTTATGGGATTGTCTGTTTCAAGTCCTGGCTTTTCTTCACTTCCTATCCAGCTTTCTGCTAAAGCCATCTGGTGATTGCAGACAATGGCTCAAGTATTTGGGTGGCTGCCACCCATGTGGGAGACCCAGATGGAGGTCCTGGCTCCTGGCTTTGATCTGGCCTAAACCTGGCTGTTGCAAGCATTTGAGGAGTTAACCAATGGAGGCAGGATCTCTCTTTCTCACTGTCTCTTTCTCTCTGTCACTCTGCCTTTCAAATAAATGAATAAATCTTTAAAAACACAGATAAGCTCTACTCGTGAAAATATTGGATCACAATTTCTAGGGGTGGGACCTAGAATTCTGCATTTCATTTAAAAAGTTTTAAATCTACTTAAGAGATGGAAAAACAGACAGAGGCCACAAGGTAGACAGGAGAGAGCTCCCATCTGCTGGTTCACTCTCCAAATGCCCACAGTGGCTGGGTCTGTGTGAGCTGAAGGCAGAAGCTGAGAACTCAATTCAGGTCTTCACATGGGGGACAGGGACCCAACCACTTGAACAATCACCTGCCACCTCCTGAGGTATTAGCAGGAAGCAAGAATTGGGAGTGGAGCCAGGACTCTAACCCAAGCCCTGTGATATGGGATGCAGATGTCGCAAGTGGCATTAACCTCTCTGCCTATGAGAGTTTAACCTTTCTCACCCTCACCCAGTAATTCCCTTGTATAGTAAGCTTTGGGGGCCATGGGCATAGAGGAAAAGATCCAACCTCCACCTCTACTCCTTAGTCCACATTAGCAGGGTCAAACTGGTCTACTCACTGATTTTACTGCATGCATAGATCTGGAGAAAATGAGATAGAATTGGTTGTCATGGTAGTTGAGTGTTTCTTCAGGTTTTCTTTGGAAGCATAAGCTGGAACTCCCAGGGGTGCTGTTTGTTTTTGTCTGCGGAGGAATTTTCCCTCCCACAAGCCCAGGCATCAGTCTATGCTCACAGGCTCCAATGTGTGGGGGAAGGTGGATGACTCTGGGAGGACATGGAATCTGAGTCATGAGCAGGTCCTCTTCACTGGCACTTTTTGTTGGCGTTCAGTGAGAAGGCTGATGCAAGGAGGAGGGGCCACTTCACCAAATAACAGGGGGAGGGTCTGTGTCCCCCAAAGCTGCACTAGTAACTGGCTCAATAAATATTTGCCAGATGAATGCATAACTTGAAGAAGCAATCAATCAGTAAATGAGTAAATGCATAAATAGTTCAGACTTGGGGAGCGAGTGAGCTGAGTACTGAGTACGTTGAAAGGCATTTTTGTTATGCAGGGGCCTGATTTTTGACAGGATAATTCAACACATCTGCTTGTTGGTTTGCTCTTTGGGAATGAGATTCTGGAAAAGGCTGAATATAAGAAATGGCATGAATTATACCTTCTTTCTCTGATTATTCCCTCTGTGATTTCACTATTAACCAAAGCCAATAAATAGCAACCTTTTAATTTATTCATTATTCCTACTGTTGAAATTATGACGAGGCTCCAACATAACAGTTTCCCTCTATCATCATTTTTTTGGAAAAGTAGAACATTCTTTAGAAGCATATGTGCATGTGGGTGTGGGTCTGTGGTGCATGGTGTGGGGGAAGAATCATGGAGTCCTGGAAAAAGTCATGCATTCAAGCTCGAAAAGCAAATTGCACCCATTTCAGCAAATTGGAAATTGATGGTGTGTAACTCTGAGGACCTAGCAGTGGCTATCCTTTCCATCCAGGCTATTATTAACTGGTAATATTTCTCTCGTAAATATTCAGTTACCACAGCAACAGGAGTCATGTCATATGGACACAAGGGCTCCCTGACTTTGCCAGAGAAATAGATGACGTTTTAAATAAATTTTTAAAAATGTGAAAAGGCTTGCCAGAAGCAATACTTTTGAGATACTAAACTCCATTCTTACTTGAAATAAAGGAAAGAAAAGAATTTCGATGAAGTGGTAGCTGAATGATTTTTGCAACTTCTACTCCAATGTATTGTATCTAGTGTCTTTCCAGCAATACAGAAGTGCCTCTCTTCCTACCTAAGCCAAATACTTCCCTATGCTCAGAGATGCTTACCTCTACTTAGCCATCTCTACTTCTCAGCTATGCTGTTTTTCAATCCTCTAGCTTCAAGCTGTTTCCCCCCGCTACATCTCCCCATCAGTATTATTTTGTACTGAAAATCACTATGCATATACATAAACATACAGATCAAAAAGCACAGCTCAATAAAATACTGAAGCTAAGCACACCTATGTAACAACTGCACAGTCAGAAATAGAATATAAGAGTACCCAGAAAAGCTCCCTATAGCTTATTCCATATACTCTTCCCACTACCCTAAAAGAAAGCACAGTAAACTGATTATATTTCAATGTGAAATTTATGCAAATGATGTCTTATAGTGTGTTCTTAGTGTCTACCTTCACCCACTCAAAAATACGAATAATAAAAATAAGCCATGTTATTACATGCAACAGAAGTCAGTTCATTTCTTTGCTGTTCTAGTTTTCTAGAGCTGCTGTTACAAAATACCAGTAATGGGGGATTTACTCAACAGAAATTTATTTCATGACACTTCTAGGATCTAGAAGTCTGAGATCAAAGTGCTGGTGGGTTTGATTCCTTCTGAGGACCATGGAGGAGCAATTGTTTCATGCCTTTCAGCTTCTGGTGGGTTGCTGGTAATTTTTAAATTGTAGGCATTTCATGGCTTGTGTGTGTGGTATTCTCCCTGTGTACATCTCTCTTTTTTGAATGGCATGGTTTTTTAAGGTCACCAGTCATACTAGACTAGAGGACCATTTCACTCCATTATTACTTCATTTTTATTTAACTAATCATATCTGCAGTGACATATATCCAAATAAGATCACATTATGTGGTTCAAAACTTAAAGTTTCATTGAATGTGGTATGGAAAACGATTCAAACCATAGAATGTGCTATAAAATACACTATGGAGTGAAAATCATAAAATTTAACAATTCATGATGTTGTCTATGGATATTTAGTTGTTCTCAGGTTAAAGCCATGCTACAAATAGACCATCGTCGATATCAGACAAAAACAACATAGAGTTTGTCTTTGGTGTTGTTCTGGGGCCCCTGACTCTGTATTTTCCTCCCTCTTCAATGTATTTTTCTAGCAGGCTGCATCCTGTGTTCACTGATTAACAGCTATTAGGAAGTCATTCTCTGATTTGATCTCTAGATGTTGCCTCTGTCCATACTTCCCTTTAGAAAGAGATTCTAGATCAGTAAGCCTTTAAGCTCAGTGAAATGAATATCAATATATCCAACAAATATTTGGAGGAAGCTTGGTGTGTTATGAGGTTTTCACAAGTCAAACAAAGTAAAGTGATGATGACTTTCATAACCTGCTAATAGATATCACAGAATAAAATGGTCATAGATTTGCATCTGTGATTGCTACAACAAGCATGCCCCCCTACACACACACACACACAAAGTAATACCCACCTTGAATATCAGAAACATAAGGGTTAGTGTTATGGTATTCCAGGTTAAGCCACCACCCGAGATATCGGCATCTATTATGAGTGCCAGTTGAAGTTCTGGCTGCTCCACTTCTGATAAAGCTCCCTGAGAGTCCACTGGGAAAGCAGCAAGAGATAGTTTGATTGCTTCGGTCCCTGCTACTCATGTGGGAAATCCAGACAGAACTGTAGAAACCTAGTTTCAGCCTGGCCCAGTCCTGGCCACTGCAACCATCTGGGGAGTAAACCAGTGGATATAAGATCTCTCTATCTCTCTCTCTTTCTCTCTCTCTTTCTCTGTCTCCCTCCCTCCATCCCTCCCTCCTTCCCCTCCTAGCCCCTCCCCATCTTTGTAACTCCACATTTCAGATAAATAAATAAATCTTCAAAAATAGTAGGAACTTAGAAATAAAAGCTATTATTCCAAAGGTCTGGGAGTCAAGTGAAACTTTGCTGAGCCAGAATGGATGCTCGCTTCAAGCAGGAATATGTGGTTGGTTTAGTTCTATGTGTGTGTCTTCTGAGTTCCAAAGTTCAAGGGCAAGAAAAGCAAGGTTAGTGTACAGACATGTTTCTCTTTGGCTTCCATCTGCCAATACTATGGTGGGTGGCTAAGATATGTCACATGACTGAATACCCTTTAGTTGGACAGGGAGATATATTCCTACCATGGAGACGAGGGGAGTGAATATTTGCTGAACACAGAGGAAATCTACCACAGGAAAGATAAGAAGCTTCTATGGTTAATGGTGAGGAAAAGAACTGGAATTATTTATGTTTAGTCTGATAATTGCCTCAGGTCAGCTAAGGATTTCCAGCCCACAGAGTTCTCTGATGAGTTGACAATATATAACAGTGGTGATTAGTCTCCTAGGACTACCACAACGGATACCACAGGCTGGTTGATTTAAATAGCAGAAATTAATTTTCTCACAATTCTGGAGGCTGCAGGCCAAGATCAAAAGGTGGGCAGGGCTGTTTCTTCTGAGAACTTTCCTTTTGGTTTGCAGGTGGCCACTTTGGTCTTTCCTCTGTACCCAAGTCCAACAGTTGCATTGGATTAGGACCCACCCTAATGACTTCATTTTAACTCAATTTCCCCTTGAAAGGCCTTGTCTCCAAACATGGATACATTCAGAAGTCTTGAAGGTTGAAATTTCAACATAAGAAATTCGGGCTTTATGATTCCTGACCATACCAGTGGCCAAAAGCAAAGACTCTGAAATCAAACAGAAGTGGGTTTGAAACCTGCATACATCTCCAAGGCTCAATTTTCCCACCTCTAAGATCGAAGATCATAACATCTCAGCAAATGGTTGTGCAATTGTTTTCAGGAGTAAATAAAACAATTCACGTAAATATCATATTATCTTACACAGAAAGGTAAAACTCACAAGTGATGATGGCTACTGTTATTATTTTATTATTAAAATATACTAACAAGGCCGGCGCTGTGGCTCACTAGGCTAATCCTCTGCCTTGCGGTGCCGGCACACCGGGTTCTAGTCCCAGTCGGGGCATCGATCCTGTCCTGGTTGCTCCTCTTCCAGGCCAGCTCTCTGCTGTGGCCAGGGAGTGCAGTGGAGGATGGCCCAAGTGCTTGGGCCCTGCACCCCACGGGAGACCAGGATAAAGCATCTGGCTCCTGCCATAGGATCAGCACGGTGCGCCGGCCGCAGCGCGGCAACCGCGGCGGCCATTGGAGGGTGAACCAACGGCAAAAGGAAGACCTTTCTCTCTGTCTCTCTCTCACTGTCCACTCTGCCTGTCAAAAAAAAAAAAAAGAAAAAGAAAAAAAATATACTAACAAGGCATATTCTATGCATCAGGCATCTCAGGCAACAAATACTTAGCAACAAATACACAGAGGCCAGTGCTGTGGCATACTGGTAGCATAGTGGATAAAGCCATTGCCTGCAATACTGGCATTCCATATGGGCACCAGTTCGAGTCCCGGCTGCTCTACTTCTGATCCAACTCTGTGCTATGGCCTGGGAAAGTAGTAGAACATGATCCAAGTCTTTGGGCCTCTACATCCACCTGGGAAACTCAGAAGAAGGTCCTGGCTCCTGGCTTTGGATCAGCACAGCTCCAGCTCTGGCAGTTGCAACCATTTGAGAAGTAAACCAGTGGATGGAAGATCTCTCTCTCTCTCTCTCTCTCCCCCTCTCCTCTGCCTCTCCCTCTCCCTCTCCCTCTCTGCCTCTGCCTCTGCCTCTCTGTAACTCTGCCTCTCAAATAAATAAGTAAATCTTTAAAAAAATAAAAGAAAGAAGCCAATTACAAAGTGCTTACTATAAGTTACATGACAGGGATGGGGATTTGACCTATTGGTTCTGCATCTCATAAGGGAAGGCCCGGGCTCATGTCATCACTCTGGTCCCAAGCACAGGTCCCTGCTAATGCACACTGAGAGGCAGTGGTGACTGTTCAAGTATGTGGGTTCCTGCCACCCACGTGACAAATCTGAATTGAGCTCCACACCACTGGCTTTGGCTTAGGCCAGCCCTGACTCGTGTGGGCCTTTGCAGAGTGAACTAGCATTTGGGAGACCTCTCTCTCTCTCTCTCTCTCTATCTCCCATCCTCTTTCCTTCCTTCCTTTTCAAATTAAAAAAAAAGTATGTCACAGCATCAAAGAAAATAATATACCTTAATTTGTAGTCCAAGAGCACATACTAACTGCTATTAAGTCTTTTCGTGGTAACTTATTCAGAAGAAAAAGACTAAGAAAACTTCCCTGCAAAGATTTTCTTAACTAGATCACAGACAGTTGTATGGATTTTGTAGCTAACGAAACTGGGGCAACATGGAAGTTTCGTGATTTTACTGTCAACTTGGAGTTATCGGAAGATAAGCTACTACTGGAATCTGGTCTTTTCCTACAAGTGTGGGTCCCAGATATAAACTGAACTGACTTTACTTCTGCCTTTGCTTTGATGATCATACACAGCTTGATTGGAAAGTTGCACTCTGTAATTTCACAGTGATTACATGCCCCTGAAGATCATTTTGTAAGTAAATGTTTTGAAACCAAAGATAATCATTGTTATACAACCATAACCCTTTTTCTTATGCCATGTTCTCCACCAAGAATTTAACCAAGCTGAAGTTACACTTCAGAGTCTCCGTAGCTGGCCCAAGGTTCTGCCGCTCTGCATTTCTGGAGTTCTAATTCCAAGGCTCTATCTGGAGGTGAATTATGGTCTCTGTCCTGCAGGATAACCTCTTCCCTTCCCACTGAGGAGCAAATGTGTAGAAAGCTGCCACAGTGCTCTCAACACAGGCATTGGCAAACATAACAGCTAAGATGAGTCAGAACAGAGGCCTTGCATAATAAGACATTCGAAAGTAGAACATCCCGTCCAGAGCTTTGAAATATGCCCCAGCTATCTGGATATTACAAACGTCCTCTCTTCTGAGAAATTTCTAATTGCTTGGCCACATTATCTCCAGGAACACCTCCAGGTTCAAGAGTTCTCCACTCTAGGTTAATAATTCAGAGATACCCTACCTAATACCTCTAAGGGCAGCTTGTGATGTTGGCCTTTCTTAGTTCTGTAGTGTTAAAGCACTTTTATAGTATTAAACAAGTAAATAGTGCCTCCAGTTCTAGGTAAGCTACATTTCTTGTATTTTGCAATCTACCTGGAAAAATAATAAAAATTTAAGTTATGTCCTCTTATAGACTTACAGAATAACTAAATCTAAGTGACGTCACACACCACAGCCTATTTCTACTTTGATCAATAGGCTGTGATTTCCTTCCAGCACCCCTAAACCACCACCACAACCATATACAGCCCAGTCTTGAACTAAGTTCTTGGAACAATCATGGTGATGCTCTCTCTAGGTAAGTAATAGATATATAAATTAGGCTTAATCAATATCTCCTGGGATTTTGAATTTATAGAGCTATGCAAGCTCAGAAAGTAGCACAATTATTTCAGCTACAGTGTCCTGATGAAATTACTAATTAAGCAGTTGTTTATGCATTTCCTGTATAATGCCAGATTTTAAAACATGTTCTCCAGATTTCCCTTCAGTGAGCTACCTAGTACCATCATGTAATCAGTTTGTGTTACTTTTGTGTGTGTGTGTGCGTGTGTTCATATATATATATAACTAATACCAGTTCCATCATTGTGTCAATAGGCACAGCCAAGTGTAAATTTTCATAACACACCAAATTTCACTCTACATAAGCTTCCATAGTACATAGAAACATTTATACAAATTATTCCCTAAGAATAGACTTCAAGGGCCTATAATTTCTTAAGTTATAACTAATTCAAACAACCTTTGATAATGACCTCTACTAATTCTCTATGCCAAAAAAGAAATATTTATCAAACAAATCCCTCTATAGATTAGCATGCAAACTCGGCCCCACATCCATATTGCTATACAGATTAAATCACTAATTCTGAATACCTGCAGACACCTCAGATATCATGAACATTTTAGCAATGGTGAGTGTGTGCTTTTCCCTTACAGTCATAATAAAAGCTTTGAATTAAATAGCTGTAGACTTAATTCTGCAATGGATAAATCATCCTACTAGGATTTTTGGTACCTTTGTCTTTTTCTTTCTTAGCAAAATCCTAGGCTGTGAGTTCTACCTGATACATGAACTACAGAGTGCATAGTCTTGGGGATGAGATCAGATGTGGCTGTTCTGATGGTTTTACAGGTCATTATTCATCTTGTCCAATATCTCTTTCTCCAGAGGGCTACAGGAAAAAAAGAATCACAAATATGCTTTTGTTTTTAGTATCATAAAGACTTAGAGTTGAAAAGAATCACAAAAATCATGGTATTCTCTAAAGCATGTCATATTGGCATCTTGAGTTTTATTAGTCAAGTTATTTTGTTCTTCATTATGGTCTATATCTATGTCTAAGTCAAAGACTGAACCTATTAATCGGATTCTACAGGCCTAAAACAGACCTTAAGGAAATACTTAAAATGAGAAAGTGTAAATTGTAGATGGAGCAACTATCATGAATGTTGGAGAAGACTTCATTTCACAGAGCACATGAAGGTTAATCCAGTGTGGACACCATGGTGAATGAATGGGCCAGGTCCTTTATGAAGCAGGACACAGAGAAATATAGAAGATTTTTCTCGAGTCTGTTTGTCACTTAACATAGTGTAATCTTACTAGATTATTTATTAAATAAGAATAAAATCTACAGTTCACTAAACAAAACAATGAGACAGAAAAACCTTTAAGATGGTTTGTCTACTAGTTCACAGACTTCATATTTTATGAGTTCATGGGTTTTATCTAGGAAAAATATTCACAAATGTACTACTCACACTTCTTTTTCCAGAAAACATATTTCAACCAGAAATTAACATTTATATTGGATTAATTTTTGTTTGGCTTTTAGATTATTCTAACAAGCCTTTGAATTTATAAATTCATGTGTACAATATATTTTAATTGTGTTATTCCTGTGTCATTTACTTCTATTTTAGCTTGCCTTTGAATTAATATTTATATCTCAATTTTCTTGTGAATATAAACCAAAGATGGTATTTAAGGAATCTATTTAATAAAATATGCCAGTTACTACTAACTAAGTAATGAAGATAATAGTATCATGTAAATAATGGGACTATCAATATTATGGATTAAAATCTGATACTTGGCTTCAGGCATGTAAGACAATTTTTTGATGATTACATGGAGTGGTGCATCCTTTAACAACTGAGACATGTTCTGAAAAATGCATTGTTAGATAATTTTGGTGTTTTGCAAACCACTAATGTACTTATACAAACAGGTGTCTACAGCATCACTAGGCAATATAATCTATAAAATATTTAATTTTTCATATACTGAAATGTCATTATGTGTCTCTTGACTATATATACTGGTATACATTACTCATATGCATGAATTTCAATTTTGTTTACAACAAAATAAACTGATCTTTTAAATTCCATTTTTCTATGAATTTTTTTAGAAAATCTAAGGAAGGTGGCCTATGCAGAGCATTCTTCCATTTCCCACTCACTCAGCAAAATTCAACCAATGGAGCTTTATTTGTAAGAAGTACTGGTTGGCCGGCGCCAAAGCTCAATAGGCTAATCCTCCGCCTGCGGCGCTGGTACACCGGGTTCTAGTCCCTGTCAGGGTGCCAGATTCTGTCCTGGTTGCCCCTATTCCAGGCCAGCTCTCTGCTATGGCCCGGGAGTGCAATGGAGGATGGCCCAAGTCCTTGGGCCCTGCACCTGCATGGGAGACCAGGAGAAGCATCTGGCTGCTGGCTTCGGATCAGCACGATGCACCGCCTGCAGCGGCCATTGGAGGGTGAACCAACGGCAAAGGAAGACCTTTCTCTCTGTCTCTCTCTCTCTCTCACTGTCCACTATGCCTGTCAAAAATAAAAAAATATAAATAAAAATAAAGAAGTATCGGTTGAGTTCAAGTCAGACTCAGTTTTCAACTGGGTAATGGTCTCCAATGGATAGCTATATTTTAGTAAAGTAGGCTAAATGATGGTTGTCTCAAAGATGTCCATATCCCTGGAAGCTGTGGCTATATTACTTTAAAAGACAAAATATTCCATTGTGATTTAATGCTATAACGAGTACTCCAACAGTATTTTTCACTTTGTGTTGCTATGTGAGGGCAAACTGTTGAAATCTTTACTTAATATATACTAAACTGATCTTCTGTATATAAAGAGAATTGAAAATGAATCTTGATGTGAATGGAAGGGGAGAGGGAGCGGGAAAGGGGAGGGTTGCGGGTGGGAGGGAAGTTACGGGGCGGGGGGAGCCATTGTAATCCATAAGCTGTACTTTGGAAATTTATGTTCATTAAATAAAAGTTTAAAAAAAAAGACAAAATATTCCTGCAGATGTGATTAAATTAATGATCCTAAAATGTTGCGTGAGATAACCCAGGTAGAGCCCATGCAACCACAAAGATCCTTACAAAAAGAGGCCGGATATGATGAGCAAACAGAATTGAGAAAGGGACAGAGTTTTGAAAATGTTACAGTGTTGATTTTGAACACAGAGAAAAGGCATGAGTCAACAAATGTGTGTGACTCTGAAGCTTAAAAATAAGGAAATAGATCATCCTACACAATTTCCATAAAGAGCCAGCCATCCAGTATCTCAACTTGTACCCAGTGAGAGTGACTTTGCACTTTTGACCTCTTGAACCATACGATGATAAATTCATGTTGCCTTAAGTCACTAAATTTGCGGTAATTTGTCACAACAGGAATAGGGAACTGATGCCGCTTATGTTGGGATAGAGTAGTACTCAAAGCTTGTCCTCTTCCATCCCCCACCTCCATGAGAAGACTGTTCTCTCTGTCCCTTGTGAAGGATTTGGCTATGTGAGTCTTGACCAAGAAGATATTAGTGAAGGAAGCATCTAGGATGTGACCAAGTTTTCTGTGTAATTGGCCTTGCTGTCTTGCACCACTGCCATTACTGTGAGAAGAGCTGACCATAGTAAGGCACTACTCCTTTGGCGAGGACCCTAGCACAAAAAGGCATGCAACAGACTGCTCCAGAGAAGCCCAGCTGTACTATCCCATCAAACAGCCTAAATCAGCCACCCCACAAGTTAAGCCATATATCCTTAAAATCAATGAGTTTTGGAAAACCCCTAACTTCGAGGGCCATCACCGACATAGCATTTTGGTGGCAATATTTGAGGGGTACACAGATCATCCTTAAGCACAGGAAATGACAGCTTCAAGGTACATGTCTCCCCTTCCCTCTAATCCATGAAGACTGAGCACACAATGCCAGATGCCTAACGATGTTCTCTCCTGGGCTGCACAATCTTCATAGGTAAGCAACTGTTGAGACACTGCAGTTCCTGGAGAGGACCACAGTCTCCACAGGAGCAATGCCATGGGGATGGGAGCTCAGTTTCCCCAAAGCTATCGGCATCTCTATGTTAGGTTACCTGTTACTCTTGTTGTCAGCCTTCTAGAGAATGTTTTTGTAACTGAGTTAGAAGGTTTTTTTATTCCTGAAGGTGGAGTATCAAAGAAGCTTAAAGTGCTAATGTACATTTAAATATGGCACTTTTAATGTTCTCTAGAGTTCTCAATTATGATAAGGAAATACATACAGGGGTTGGTGCTGTGGTATAGTGGGTAAAGCCACCGTCTGCAGTGCTGGCATTCCATATTGGTGCCAGTTTCAGTTCCAGTTGCTCCACTTCCAATCCAGTTCTCTGCTGATGGCCTGGGAAAGCAATAGAAGATGGTGACTTTTTTTTTTTCAGTAACCCACGTGTTTTCCTAGTGCTGTGGTCTTCCTACACCTTTCTACTCTAAGGCTGGTGAGACTCAGAGGTTTGGAGTCCTCCTGCAGTCACATCGTCAGTGTGGCAGACACAGGAGTAAAACCTGGTCTCCTAACACACGTGGTACAGTTCTCTACCCTGTAGATGATCTTGCTTGCCCATAAGTCCCAGAATAAAGAATAAGGAAACATCTTGACCATCACAACTGCCTTAAGTAGTGATAATAAATTATATTTATCAGCTACCATTTTTCCAGAGTCACAAGATAAAATTTGACCTTGTTTTCAGATAACCCCAAAAGGCTTTGCAGTTTAAACTTTGATGTCTGTCCCTTATTTCTCCCTTGTCTGCCTCTTCTGTTGTCATGTAGAAACCTCATCTGGTACACACTGTGTTCATGTTGACTTGCCTTGTAATTAATTTTCATTTTTCAATCTAAAAGCAAAGTTTCTGGAGATAAATGAGGTTTTTCACTCTTCATGGCAATGATTTTTAGAAAAATAAATGATAGCAGCTTCCATATTTATATTTCTCAACAAACTTGTCATCAAAAGTTTTCAGAGTCCTTATTAATTACTTTCAGCCATTCTTTCCATGCAAATAAGGAGACCTTGAAATGATTTGAGCTGTGGTGGAGTAAATTGCAAAATTGAAAATAATATTGCAGTTTTTCAAAGAATTGAGGAGGCCCTTCAATAATTTCTGGATACTAGGGGATCAGCCATTTCTGAAGAGGGACAGAGGAAGAAAAGGCATCTTATGTTCGAAGCAGAAAAAAAAAAAAAGGAAAAGAAGTGGGGGTTGGGAAGAGGAGTATCATCTTTGAACAGATTTAGGAAAAGAAAATTATATTTAATAGTTTATCATCTGCTGATTTGAATCTAGTGGATATTTCTTGAACATTTTACTAGAATCAATAGGTAATAAGCAGTGGAGAAAATTAAAATTGGAAGTTAAATCCTTCCGTGTGTGTGTGTGGATATGTCCTTGCATGTGTTTTCTTCGAATGGACAAACCAGCTTGTAATGTCTTTCATCTGAAACCTGCCTTGGCACGAGAATGCCCTTATAGAACTCAGGATAAACTACTTAGGTGGGATTTCTGGATTGTTTGCTGGAAATGTGATTGCAATCTGCCCTTGATTTCCTGTGTAATCTTGAAAACTTAATCTCTGTACCCTGTTTCCTCATCAGTAACTTTATTCAAATGTGTATGGGGGTGGGATGGGGTGAGCGGTCAATAGGAGGTCAAAGCACAAAGAGGGAAATACAAGGGATCCTTTTTTAAAAAAAGAATATTAATGAGATGGCCTGAATATCTCATCAAGCCTGAATGGGCCACACAGCTTTGCTGAGAGAAGTCATCTTCAAAAGTAAGAAAAAAGATTTTGCAGGTGCATCAATCTATATACTCCCGAACCATTGTAGTTCTTCTTTAAACTTAGGTTCCAAAGAAGATACAGAATTCAGGATGAATGGCATGTGTTACACATATCCATGAGATTCTCATCAACTGAAACCCTGAAGCAATGAGCTTCAAAGAAGGGGAGCAGGAGTTGGAATCTAATTCAAACCATGTTAGTTTTCTTTTTTTTTTATCTTTTATTTAATGAATATAAATTTCCAAAGTACAGCTTATGGATTACAATGGCTTCCCCCCCCCATAACTTCCCTCCCACCCGTAACCCTCCCCTTTCCCGCTCCCTCTCCCCTTCCATTCACATCAAGATTCATTTTCAATTCTCTTTATATACAGAAGATCAGTTTAGTATATATAAAGTAAAGATTTCAACAGCTTGCCCTCACATAGCAACACAAAGTGAAAAATACTGTTGGAGTACTCGTTATAGCATTAAATCACAATGTACAGCACATTAATGACAGAGATCCTACATGATATTTTTTTTAAAAATTGATTAATTTTCTATGTAATTTCCAATTTAACACCAAGTTTTTTTTCATTTTCAATTATCTTTATATACAGAGGATCGATCAATTCACCATGTTAGTTTTCTTAATGTGACCATGAAACAATGATTTTTCTTTTAATGCTTGTTGTTTTTAATTTTTTAAGATAAACAAATTTCGTGTATTTCATATAAATCAATTTAGGAACATAGTGATACATCCCACCACACCTCCCTCCCACCTATGCGCCCACACATTTCCTCCTCCTTCCTCTCTGATTCCTTCTCTTAGTTTTTTCCAATGATCTATTTTCAATTCCCTTTATACTCATAAGATTAACCCTACACTAAGTAGGAGTTCAATGAATAGTAATACGAAAAAAAAAAATTGTTCTTCAATAGCAAAGACAAGAGTTGTAAACAATCATCAAATCTCAAAATGCATTACATTTTAGGTACTCTATTAGTTATCACAGATCAGAGATAACATGGTATTTGCCTTTTGGGGGCTGGCTTATTTCACAGTAAATATCCATTTTGTTGCAAAAGAAAAGATTTCATCCTTTTTTTAAGGCTGAGTTGTATCCAATACGCTCCTTATCAAGTCATCAGTTGATGGACATATGGGTTGATACCATATCGTAGCTATTATAAAATGAGCTGCAATAAACATGGGGGTACACATAACTCTTTCTTATGCTGATTTCATTTCATTTGGGTAAATTCCCAGGAGTGGGATGGCTGGGTTATATAGTAGATTTATTTTCAGATTTCTGAGGTAGCTCTGTATTGTCTTCCACAATGTTTGTAGTAGTTTACATTCCCATCAACAGTGGATTAGGACATGTTTTTCCCCACATCCTTGCCAGAATTTATTGTTTGTTCGTTTCTATAAAAGAGCCATTCTAACTGGAGTTAGGTGAAATCTTATTGGGGTTTTTATTTGCATTTCCCTGTAGGCTAGTGATCCTGAGCATATTTTCAGAAACAATTATTTTCAAATCTAACTTTACATTACAATCTTTTCTAGGTCTTTTAAGAAACATAGATATTTGGAGTGCACACCTAAACTGCTGAATCAAAACTGAATCAGAATTTCTAGGGATATTCTTAAATCTACAGAAAAAATTTTAACAAGCAGCCAAAATGTGAAAAAAAAAATTCAGAACTGTGTGATTATGATTGCTTTGAAAGACATACAGAGCATTGTAATCATGGACTACTACTTTTCCTTGCTTGTTTCTAAAACATTAAGTAGACACAGTCTATTATTTTAGTTGTGTTGAATTTTTTAATAGATATTTCCCTATCTGACATGGTCACAAATGCTACTTCATATTTCAATTCCTTTCCACCCCACCGATGGCTCAATAGAAACGTAACCCTTGAAAATACCTTCCTCTGACCCAAGATTTCTCTCCCTTGGCACTACTGATATTTCAGGTCAGATAATTCTATATTATTCAGTCTGTCCTGAGCATGGTAGGATTTGTGACAGTATCCTGTCCTCCTCCCACTGGATGCTAATGCTCATAGCATATCACTTCACTTTGGCTGTGACAACTAAAATATCTCCCATCATTACCAAATGTCTCCTTGAGGGACAAAATCAGCTTCAGTTGAGAATGGTCTCTCTGTTTGAAAAGAAGAACCACATAACAATTGAATTGTATTAAATATTTCTTACCTGCTAAGATTCCCTGTATGTGGCTCCCTCAGATTATTGAAAAAAGGACCCTAAGGAACCGATCCAGTGTCAATAGGATTTAGTTAGTTCTCCATAAGAGTTAGTTCTCCATAACAATGAGTTCTTTTTACTGGTTCTGTCAGTTGGTGCCATCAAGTTCTACTTGTACTTTTTTTTTTTTTTTTTTTGATAGGCAGAGTTAGACAGTGAGAGAGAGACAGAGAGGAAGGTCTTCCTTCCGTTGGTTCACACCTGATGGCCACTACGGCCGGTGCACTGCACCGATCCAAAGCCAGGAGCCAGGGTCTTCTTCCTGGTCTCCCATGTGGGTGCAGGCCCCAAGCACTTGGGCCATCCTCCACAGCCTTCCTGGGCCACAGCAGAGAGCTGGACTGGAAGAATAGCAACTGGGACAGAACTGGCGCCCCAACTGGGACTAGAACCCTTTGTGCCGGCACCGCAGGCAGAGGATTAGCCTAGTGAGCCATGGCGCCAGCCCCTACCTGTACTCTTACAGCCCTTACTGTCTCTGCCACCATAACATACATACATACTGCTGCATCCCACCAACTCTAGCATAATAAAGCAACTGCTAGAATCATTGTTTTCCTTCCGTGAACCTCTCCTGTAAACTCCATTCCACAAGCCAGGTCCACCTGAGAGAACTAACTGCTGGGGCCTCTCAGTGTCAATCTTCACTATGACCTTGGCTCCTAGACTGGCAAACCTATAAAAAGTAAAATTATTGTTTTCATTGTGGCTTTTCATTTACCATATTTGTCCCCTAATCAGTAGCAGTAAGAGATTTTTTTTTTGCAGTCCTAGATAGAGAGGTACCATCTGGGACAATGAACCTATTGGAAACCCTGGAGAGATTTGCTAAATCTATGGCAGAAGCAGATACCTTGAAAGCCAACATCACACATAAACTCAACTTGGGACCAAAATTACTCACAAGAGGGAGGAAGGAAAATGAGAAACAGAATTTGAACTGACAAAGTTTAAATACTAAGTTTTATAAATATTTATATATAAAATATATAAATTCAAAAAGACTAGTTAACTTAAATTGGAAGATAAAATTCTCCTTAGCTGGAAGGATGCTAGCATAGTGAATCTTGGGTATAGAGAAGCTATTTTGAAAGTTACATATTTGCTACAAAGTGAGCTTTTATAACTGTGATAACTGTTTAATAACAATTTCCCTTCACTGAATAAGCAGACTGGATTCCAGGGCCACTTTTTTTTGTCTCCAAGATTGGTAAAAGCATTTAACACTTTTGAGTTGACAAAGTGCTTCCTTCCTAATTATTTCAGGCATCATCTCAATAATTATTTCAATAATCATCTCCACTTTGATTCTGAGAATCAGACAAGAAAAGTGAAGTAGTTTGCCCAAAGTTAATAAATGATAGCTCTTTGACTAACATACTAATCTTGATTCTCAGCACAGTGTACACTGCAACCTGGTAGTTAAGTATTCCAAATTTTCTTTAGTTGACAGAATCAGTTTTATGAATGCCTTAGATTATAAGTTAATCAAATCAGGGGAGCACTTGTCAATGTTGGTTCATTTGCTGTTGATTTGATATTTTACAGAGCAATATCAAAAGTGGCACAGGTGGAAGTTAGATCCTTGTGAGATTTTCAGAATGTTGTTGTTGGCTTCAACACAATTCATTTTCTTTTACTCAGCACCACTTTTTGTTGCCAGATTCCTGGTTTGGCCTTCTTTGCATTCTGTATTATTTTGTTCTGCTCTGCTTCCCTGGGATAAGCCTCAGCGTGCACAGAAAGCCTCAGTGGGAACTTTAGAGCCCGGTACTGACTGGGAAGCCATCTCACCTCTTCCCCCAAGCGTCAGTCAGCATGTAATGGAATCATTGGCACTCATGCCCAAATGTGAACATTGGGTTGAATTTTATATTCCACTCTAATGACTACAAGCAAATACCTTTCATTCTTCTTCCTGTCCTCACCCTTCCCAAAGATCTATAAAAAGGGAGGGGACAGGTGGGGTTTTCCCCTTTTCATAAATCATATTTCCTGGAGTTTACTATTACTATTATTATTTCAAAGGGAAATAATCTACTAATTTACAATTAATATGTGAAGTGATCTTTACACAGAAATTTCCCAGTGCTTTCTGGTAAATAGAAATCATTTTCCAAATGTATTATAGGAAAGCAGAACATCCCTACCGAGTTCTCTTCTAATTCAGGAATATTTAGGTCATCATCTCTTGTGATTCTGATACAAAAATTTCCATCCAATATAAATGGCAACTGCTTAATATTAGCTAGGACTAAAAAAATTCTGAGACAAAATACAATTAGTGCCCTATTTTATTAGCTGGATATTATGCTTATTCTTTCACTGTTGACTGTGGATACTTAAGTTTAGTAAATTTTGCCAAATGCAAGAATTAGAAAACAAATTTACCAAATAAAATACTCAGTAAGCTGGGGTAGAAAAGAGAGGAGAGAGAAAGGAGTGGCAGAGTATTTAGACAACAGAAAACATGTCATTATTGTCTGTGTCAGTACAGAAGTAAAATCATTACAGTTATAAATTTAGTTTCTCTTAAGCTCTTGTGGGTTGGTAAAACAGGAGAAACAAAACCTTAAATCCATAGTTTTTATCCTACAATTCTGTTAACACAATCCTCATTGCTATTTCTATCAAAGCTCTTGGAGATGTTAGAGGACTGTGTCTGTGACTGTTTGGGCAAGCTTATCTTATTTTTCCACTACCTCTGTCCAAGGCATCTTCCTTGGCTCCCTCACATACAGAACTTCAATTAACATCTTTACACACGTTTCAAAAGTATGCAGATCTTATATGCCCAAACTGAAGCAGTTATTTGATAAATTAAGTCAAACTGAACAAGCACCGGAAATTCCTGATAAGTGATATGTTATACCTGACCAAAAATGTGTTTCACAAGTAAATGCAAAAATAGAGTAGGACACTTAGAAAAACTAAATGAACCACATGATGATGGAGATATAGATATAGATATAAATGGAGATATAGATAGATATAAATATTTTAATTACTATCTTTCACATGTTCACTTGGGTCTTTGTTTTTTCCTAAAGACATGGGTAGCTTTAAGATTAAGCATTAATGACATTAAATATCTTTGTTACAGCACATTATGCCCCTATCGTATCATTTTCCTATAAAACTTCATCATGTCTTCTTGTCACTTACCCCTCATTATTTGCTTATCTTGTATTCTTTTTTATTTACTTAATTATTTAGGACATAAAAGGATCAATTAATTCAAAAGATACTATCAGTTGTCTAAACATATTTCTTTATTATCAAAAACAAATAAAACTTTTCATTTAAAATTCAAAGTAATATACCTGATAATTAGAATGTTTCCAAACAGCTTTATGGAAGCTATTAAACAGTTCCTAGAGACAATATTTACCTCAACAATTCCATATAATAATATCAATTACTTACATTTTTTATTTTCTACTCATCCATATTAATTTCTACATGACATTCTAATTTAGCATTATTAATGGGTAAACTCCAAGCTAGGAACTTGATTAAAACGAGAACTCAGACTTTTTGAATCAACTCTTTTCATACATTCTATTTTTAGAACAAGTTATATAAAGTGTGGTGTGTCCAATGGGGTGAATGTGATGAAATGCATTAAACCTCGCCAGTAAGAAAGATACCCATTAGTCAAATTGTGCTTTTAATCTGTAAAGGCATTACCTCATGAGTCATTTAGAGGAAAGGGTAGAGTTTCCTCTCAAAGTCATTGCAGCATGAAAAGTAACATTTAGAAGGTAGAGTGCACAAAATGAGATTTACCTCCCAGGTAGAAGTATTTTCCCATGAGAAAGTATACCTTCTATTAAAAAGAAATCAACAGTATTCTTTGACTATTTCATCATGTGAGAACACCTTGAAACTTTTGAGTTCATTAATAATATATCTTGTATTCTCAATGCAAAAAAAAAAAAAACAGGCTATGTGAATAAAGATTTTATTAAAATATGGCAAAGGGAGATGATTTTTTTTAAGAAATTGGTATATATGGAATGTTTAACTTGAGTCTGAAAGTTTTTATATAAGATTTTTTAATAAAAATCAAGTCAAAGCATAGGTAATTGGAAAGCACTGGGCAATTAAAATTGATGGCTTGTCTCATATCTTTGTCTTACGATGCACTGGCTTCATACATAGAATTCCAAAAATCTATGTACTTGATTAAATATTTAAAAACCTAAAACTATAATTGTACTGCCATTTTGTGATGTCAAATTATTCCCAAGATAAAACTACTCCTTTCACACAGTGATTGTTTTAAAAAAATAGATGACAATGGAAAAGTCATAACATAAAAGACAAGTGTCATCAGGTCTTTTCCAAACAAAATCTTTGCGTGTCAGTCTTCCCATTGTAAATGTAGAATTTTATAAATCCTTACCCAGGGGTCAGTGTTGGGGAAAAGAGGGTTATGCCACTGCTTACAACACTGGCATCCCATACCAGTTTGAATCCTGGCTGCTTCACTTCTGTTTCTTCTTCCTGCTAATATCCTCTAGGAAGACAGCAGAAGACCCAAGCACTTGTGTCCCTGGTCTCGTGGGAGACCGGGATGGAGTTCCTAGTTCCTGGTTTCTGGCCCAGCCCTGGCTACTGCAGCCATTTGGGGAGTGAATGAGCAAATGGAATCTCTCTCTCTCTCTCTCTCTCTCTCTCTCTCTCTCTCTCTCTCTCTCATATCTATCTTCCTCCCCTCCTTCCCTCTCTCTGTCACTCTATCTTTCAAAGAAACAGATCAACAAATCTTTAAAAATAAAGAGGTAAATGTTTGCCTATTTCTAATATTATTTTGAGAATAAATTAAAGTAATGAGTACGAAAGTATTGGAAATCTGAACCATATCATTGTAATAAAATAGCTACATGAGGGAATTTAAAAGTGTTCAGCTCAGAGAGAAGGCTAAGACTGGATAGAATAGATGACATCAAATATTTCAAACTGAATCATGGAAGTGAGTACAACTTGCCATATTAACTCTAATACATGTGTGCATATGTGTCTGTGAGTGCAGAGTGTGTGCCCCAATAAATAGAAATAACTGAAAAATCGATTTGGGCTCACTAAAGCAAAAAGGAAAATGTTTCTAACAAACTTTTTGGAAGCCATGCAGTACGTGGCACTAGAGATATTCAAATGTAAGTTAGAAGTCATTATTATAAGAACACTGGAAAGAAAGTTCATATATCAAATTGACAGCTGAGTTCAATGGTCTGCAGAGCCCCTTCTAAAGTTAAGAATCTGTGTTTGAAACATGTCAAGCTTAATGGTTGTTATTTTCACTGTGCTTTGTGTAAGTATTCAAACCACCTGAAGCATAGGATATGTGAACCTACAAGGTCCCCTTAAAAAGGCAAAATTCTTGCTTATACTGTATGTCTACAGTATAGAAGAAGTAAGTGAGCAGAAATGTTAAGAGTAAGCAAACCAAGAAATACACCTGACAAAGTAAATTTGCAAAATGCTTGAAGACAAAGCAGGAAGTAGAGGTACAAAGAGAAAGATGAAGTTATGTAATAGAGTTGCTTGTTCCCAGATCTACACACAATGGAAAAAACACATAATTGTATGCTTTGAATTTAATCAAACTAATAGGATCTGTGATGATGGGGTTTTTATATTTAAACATGAGTAGTTAGGACTTTTTCCAAAAAGGCTAAAGTAAGTAATTAACTAAGTAATTTATTATAATTATCAAGCAAATACATGAATCAGGAATTACTTGCTATATTACATGCAGTCTAATTAAGTCAGGTCCTAACCCT
Source organism: Lepus europaeus (assembly GCF_033115175.1). NCBI lineage: Eukaryota > Metazoa > Chordata > Mammalia > Lagomorpha > Leporidae > Lepus > Lepus europaeus. The sequence continues at coordinate 17,373,549 of NC_084828.1, read as the reverse complement.
TTTTCCTTAGTATCAGTGTTGTTATTGCTGCTCTTGCATGAATTACCTAGTTAATTTCCTCCAAGTTCTGTATAGTTGCCTCTCTGGGAACATCCTGAAAATGCTGTAAACACAATGGAAAAATGCAGAAAATATTCTAAAAACTTTAGCAACATCCAACATTTGCCAAAAGGCCTGGAACTGCCTGTTAAGACCAAATCCTCCACTACCAAATTCAGAGCATACCCAACATTAAATCAAAGGGACATACATTTTTGTTTAATTAACATGTTGGGATGTTTTGTTGCTAGGGATTGGAGTTATAAAGATAAAAATCACCACTAAGGATATCTTGTGGTCAAAAAGACCCATTTTTGATTTCTCCAACTCTCACCCCAATATATATATATATATATATATATATATATATATAACATAAATAGGTAAATAAGGTAAACATTATTTCTGAAACAAATTAAATATATTATCATGTCAACTAATATATTTGAGTTTAGAGCAAATGATAATTCTGTAAAGTTGACTATATGTAGAATTTCTATAAAATCCAATAAAAAGAATTTATTTTATTATCATTTCTTATATTACCTTTTAATTATGAAAAGTCAATTTTAGGTGAATATAGAAATATAGTTAAACTGTGGCTTGCCTAAAAAGCTGAGTCATTATCATTCAAACATCTCACAGAAATGGGGACTCTAGTGAAATACAAAGTTCTTGTAGTGTTAAGAAAAAAAAAAGGTCATCCTATTATAAAAGTAGCAATGGTTTGTTCATTCCTCTCCCTTTTTTTTTTTCTTCTTAGTCACCGGAACCCACTAAAATAATTATGCAGGCTATAAATCATTTCATCAGAATGAAAAAGCTCAGAAAAAAAATCAAAATATTCAACTGGCTAGAAACCATAAGCAAAACAAGGTTCAAATTAAAATTCTGAACTAATAAGATGATTACAGTTATTTGTGTTTTATTAACATAAAATATATTTAATTTGTGGCAACTAAATAGAGCCCCGATGAAGGCATAAAATGAAAATTTGCCTTTTTCTTAGTAACTCAATATGTAATATGAGCGCCAGGTGTGTCAGCTCAACTGAGACACACAGTGTCAAACAGCAGTCATACTTGGTTCTTTATCCCTTTGTTTCAATGTCTTTATCTCCATCATGAATCTTGACTCTGAAGATGAGAAAGGCCAAGGAAGAATGAGATGGGCTGCACGTGGAGAGGGACAAGTCAAACAGTTGTGAAAGAACAGCTGGGCAAGAAGAGGAACCCTCCAGGCAAGTAGGATCCTTTAGCCTCAGGCTGCTATTTTATGAGATTGAGAACTCAAAAAAAAGTTTTATAAATAATTTATTTATCTGAAAGGTTGAGAAAAAAAAGAGAGAGAGAGGGAGAGAGAAATCCCCCATCCTCTGCTTCACTAACTAAATGCCTGAAACAAGGGGGGCTGGACCAGGTTGAAGCCAAAAAGCTGAGAATTCAACCAAACTTCAGGGACCCTAGAACCTGAACTATCATCTGCTGGTTCCCAGGGTGCACATTAGCAGAATGCTCAAATTAAGTGCAGAGCCAGGGCTCAAACCCAGACACTGGATTATTGGATGTGGACATTCCAAGCTGCATCTTAACCACTTCTCCAAACACCCACCTCAAGATTGACTCTTTTCAACACGTATTTATGAAGATGCACTTAGAATGAAAGTCATAATCAAGAGAGAGTAGTGTGTACCCCAAATGAGCCTGACGTCAGTTCTACTCAGATGCTTAAGCTGTGAAGCCAGATTCAGACACACACTTCTGTGGTCTCATATGCATGCTAACAGATCTAAAATACAGATTCCCAGCCTCTTGAATTGGAACCCCAAGAGTTACTTTTTAACAATAATCCAGCTGATTGATTCTGAAACTCAGTTTTCAAACAGAAAACTCAGTGACATCTGTCATGAAAGATGATTGATTCTTAAACTATCAAATACAACTACCTTGCTCAAAAAAGGGTTGTCTCAAACGATTTATGAAGACCAATAGCATTGTGCTTCACTTTCAGTTTATTATCTTCATGAACACCTTCTTCTAGGACCTGGGTCTTCTCTATTTCTAATTCCCCAGGGCCAACACAATTATTTGGAACAAAGTACATGACAAGCATATATGAAGGGATTGCTTTCTCCCATTGTCTCAGTCTTAGAGTTTTTTTTTTTCTCCATTTTTCTCCTTCTCTTCTTCATATCAGTCTTCCACTTGAGTAGCAGGAACACAAGTAGTTGGATCATCATCTGTTGCCTCTCAGGCACATTGGGAGAAAGCTGGATTGGAGCCGTAGATTAGCCAGGACTCAACAAGACACTTCAACAGGGAATATGGGCATCCTAAGGAGCACCTTTAACCTGCTGTACATTGCTGCTCACTCCTCCACAAACCGTTTGAAGTACCCTCACTGTTGGCAGTCAGCTGGATGGAGCACTGGGCCTTGCCAACATTTACACATGTTTGAGGCTCTCTTGGGCATCTTCTAACCTCAAGAAGGCAGCCAGGCAAAGACCCAGCCTTACGTTGTCCTTTGCCATTGGCAGCAGCAGCAGCAAACACAGCAGCAATGAGTGAGAGAGGAGCAACTTGGAAAGGAATGCCTCCCGGCAGGAAAGGACCATGGGTGGAAGGCCAGCTGGGTGCCTTCATTTCCTGGAGCCCATCCATGAAGTATGTACACCAATACTGACTCTGGCTTATGCACAGGGACAGGAACTTCTAGTGCTCAGACAACATATTTTGCTAGTAAATTATTTCAAATTAAAATCAGTGAAGTGTTAAGATAAAAATATGATTTTTCAAAAAAATGTTAAAATCTCTTTTTAGAATTGCTTGAACATTGCAAAGCAACTATCCACAGACTTAGAAATTAAGTTTGCAAGGCCAGTGTTGTGGCTCAGCAAGTAATGCTACCACCTGTGATACTGACATCCCATATGGGCATTGGTTCATGTCCTGTCTGCTCCACTTCTGATCCAGATTCCTGCTAATAGCCCAGGAAAATCAGCAGAAAATGGACCAAGTACTTGGGCCCCTGCTATCTGTGTGGGAGACCCGGATGAAGTTCTTGGCTTCTGGCTTTCACCTGGCTCAACTCTGGCTTTTGCAGCCTTCTGAGAAGTGAACCAGTGGATAGAAGATCTCCCTCTCTGCCTCCCCCTCTCTGTAACTCTGACTTTCAAAAAAAATAAATAAATTTTAAAAATATTAGTTTACTGTATCTGACAGAAAAAAAAAGGTCCTCTTTTCTTCTTGCATCCACTGGTTTACTCTCCAAATGACCAAGAAAACCAAGTCTGGTGCAGGCCACTCCAGCGTCCCAGAACTCTATCCAGGTCTCCCACATGGGTGACAGGGAACCAACAACCCCTTCCACTGCTTTCCCATGCATATTAGCAGGCAGCTGGATCAGAAGCAGCGTAGTCAGAACTCCAACCAGCACTCCTGTATGGGATACTGGCATCCCAAGTGAACACTTAACCCATTGTGCCACCAGACCTGCCTCCAAAAGGTGCTCTTTTAATTTCTAAAGTTTTCTGTATACCCAAAGATATAGTGGTAGAATTGTAGACAAGATATTTCAATTATTTATAAATCATGAACATACTGTCAGTCTCTTGTCCAACCTTCCTAAAATACAGAAATGTTAGAGGAAGCATTAACATGCAATTGTAGAAGTGGTCAATTATTTCAAACTTATAAAAACTGATTGGCTTGAATGTTTTTTTTAAGATTTTATTTTTCAAATTCTAGCTGTGTTCCCAATTCTAGTTTCCTGCTAACGCACACCTGCAAGTCAGTAGATTATGACTCAAATACTTGGCTCCCTGCCTTCCTTGCAGAAGACCTGCATTTAACTCCCAGTTCTAGACTTCAGCTTTGCCTGGTTTCGCGTGCAGTGGGAATTTGTGGAGTGAACTAATGGGTGTGAGATCTCTCTGTTTTTCTATTACTCTGCCTCTTATGTAAGTAAATAAAATACATTTTCTTCAAAAATTTACATGGGATTCTGTATGGTTTTTATTTTGTCATCAATTTAATTCTCAGGAATTAAAGTCAAATTTTAAAAAATCCTCAGTCACTATGGACATTTGGAAACCTGAAGACAGTGATGAATTCAGTTGATGTTACTAATTTAGCGGACAAGTATGGCATAACAGATAAACCCACCACTCGCAACACCAGCATCCCTTTATGTGCACCAGTTCATATCTCAGCTGCTCAACTTCTGATCCAGCTCAGGGCTACTGGCCAGGGAAAAGCAGCAGAAGATGGCCCAAGTCTCCAGGCCCCTGCCACCCACGTGGGAGGCTTGGATGAAGCTCCTGGCTCCTGGCTTCAGCCAGGAGTAAGCCAATGGACAAAAGACCTCTGTGTGTGTATGTGTGTTTGTGTGTGTGTGTCTTTCTCTCCTGTAATTCTGACTTTCAAAATAAATCTTTAAAAAAAAAAAGAACTAATTAGAGGAATATTTTAAGCAAGAAACTTGGGAGAATCTATCTCAGAATTACAAAATTTTGGAGTTGGAAAGAACTTCAGAGATCTGGTTCAATGTTTCTCAAAATATACTTCATGGACAATTCATCCCATACCATACTCCACTGTAAAAGGCTTCTGTGAAAGCCAGTTCACAAAAGCCATACTTTAAGTACCATTCACCTGGGCATCTTGTGGAACTGCAGATTCTGATCCAGAAGGGGTAGGGTGTGGCCCTGAAATCCGCTTTTTTAGCATGTTCCTGCAGGCTACAGATTCTGTCAGTCCAGGGTCACATCTGAGAGAGCATAGTGCCTTTTCCTGCAGGGCAAGGGAGCAAGTGTGCAGATACTTGGAGCCATTTAGGTTATGAAAATGTTGACAGACTTCAAAATCAACTGATATACTGTCACTAAACACTGAAGGAGTGCCTGCTCTCCAAGTAACCCTGCTCTTCCCCCGACCTCCCCAGGACCCATCAAGGAACCTCAAGCCCCTCACACCACTGGCCACTGAAAGCCCCTCAGAACTGTAGCCAGCATTCGTTCTGTTTGGTCATTGACAGGCTCTAACTGTTTCACAGCACATTTCCCTGGCAAAAGGAGGGCCAGACAGAAGGCTCCAGGCAAAACTCTATTGACTCTATGGAAAGCATTCAAGAACTGATGCGGTATAGTCCCATGCTTATCTATCTCCTCTTTCTCCAGACTCATTCCATCAAGGGTACTTTTCAGAGACACTTTGATCTACTTCACTCTATTCGTGTTGCCAATGTGAGAAATGGAGATCAGAGGGTTGCAGTGCCAGAAATCAGTTCTTCCCGCTCCCGCAAAAGCCATGCCCAATTGAATTTTCCTCAAATAAAAGACTATTTAGTTTGGCTGTCAGATGGTGGTGACAACCTATAAAGCTTATATTGGGAACCAGTTGCACTATTTGAATTAGCATTACTTGAAAGAGAAATTTTTGCAGTCATCCTTCAGTATTCGGTATCCAAGGGGGACCGGCTCCAGGATCCCCACGAATACCAAACCCTGTGAATACTCAAGTCCCTTGTATAAAATGGCACAATATTGGCATTAATCTACACACATCATCCCATAAACTTTACATCTCTAGACCACTTATAATACCTAACATGGTGTAAACGCTGTGTAATTCTTGTTATACTGTATCGCTTAAGGAATAATGCCAAGAAAAAGTCTATACATGTTCATTTCAGAAGCTGGGTTTTTTTTCCTGAATATTTTCAGTCCTCAGCTGGTCTATTCCACACATGCAGGATGTGAGGATACAGAAGATCATCTGTAGGTCTTGAAATTCAAACCCTCAGCTTAGAAATCTAATTTTTAACTGGATTATAGAAATCTTATATGAAAATAATATATCTACTATATCTAAAATCTTTATGGCATGCTGTCAAAAACCTCTCACTAAGATGCAGAATTGAACCTGCCTAAAGGGACTTGTTTAGCGTCACAGGGTGATTTAATGACAACTCCAAGAGCAAAACTGAGATGTCTTTACTCTCACCGTGGCACTCATTCCTCCAAACCACAAACGCATTCACTTTTGTTGTTTAAAGGAAGTATCTGTAGGAACAGCGCAAGCAGCTATGTAACTAGGTTACTGACTACAAATTTATTTTTCCTAGGAACAAGGTGTGAACACTCGCGGCCCTGTGAGAAGAGTGGGAGGCCTGCAAAAGTGCCTGTATGCTTGAGGAAACCGCCCCCTGCTGGCCCGCGGCGATGTGGCCCTGAACAGCACCTTGGGAAGAGAAATGAAACTATTAAGGGTTCCCTGAGGTTCAATGAGGAATAAAGGGGGCATGCGGAGATACTCATACATGGAAGCAAAATGTTTTGCCATATGCTTTCATAGAACATTATTTCCAAGCTGCGGTCAAGGTCACTTTTACAACTGCATGTGGAGTTGTAGCCCCTGCTCAGCATCCGGCTGCTCAAGGATGACCCTTGGGCATATCTGTTACAGGGCTAGATGCTCTCTTGTGAGGAATCTGGGGGCTATAATCCCTGCAGCTCGCCCACCCCAAACCACAAGGACACAGTGGCGACCATTGTGTGTTTACAGAGTGCATCAGAGACGTGTCCGTGATTCAGTTTAAGGCCAAGATAATTGCTCCAGCCCCTGCACTGAAGGGCTTTGCATAGGAAATAGCACCATCAAGCTGCAACGCTGATCTTCCTGTCTAATACTCAAAAGGAACTGGCCTCGATAAATCATCTTCCTAATGGAAATGACAGAATTATTATCCCAGGAGGACGGCACAAACCACACGCTCCTCTCAAGGCGGATAGGAAGGAAGTGCGGAGCCATAGCCACCTGGGAGGATCTAAGGCTTCCTTGGGATTTGTTACCCTCTGACCCTCTCTGGTCACTCATGTAACTTTTGCAAGTCATTGTTTGCACATAAAAGAGAGAACCCTTCTCAGAAAGTTCACTCCCTGATTTTTTTTTAAATAAAACTATCTCAATGGTTAACCACAAGAAAAATCATCATATATCCTAAGCAAAAAATAAAGTTGTGCATCAGTATACCTTTTTATTAATACATGAAATAAGTTCAATGGAAACAGGAGTAGCTTTGGGGGAATACTATGTGTGACTATCCGTCCCTTCTGTGAGCTTTGCTTATTTTAAAATTTCCTATTTCTCCAATTGGATTATAAGGTACTTGCTATTTAAAATCATTTATCATATGGAAGCAATGTAGCCTACAATAAGGGCATAGAGGCACGCTAATATCGCTATCTACTTTTTGAAGTGGAGCAGAAAGGAATAGAAAATATGAAATTCACAGCCAGACCTGCTAACTGACATTCACATCAAGGCATTACTTTTATTAAGAATTTATAATGAACTTTGAATAGGGCATTTGGCACAAAAATTTCAGCTCATTCTTTCTTAAATGAATTTGATAAAACTCATGGTTTCTTTTCCAATCAAAATGTTAGGAAGTACCACGCCCAGACCGCTCTGTAGCCAGGCTTTTGATTTCTGAGAAATTCTTGTCCAGGCCACTAGGGAATGAAAGGTCAACTTTAAGGGAGTTTCCGGAACAAGAAGAATATCAATGAAATTGGCTTGATTTTTTTAGGTGATTGAAAAAAAAATCCCTTAACTAGAGCAAGTGTATGGGAGTAAGACCATAGTTTTATCAAATTTAACATAAGCATTTGTTCAGATTCTTTAAAAATATTTCCCATGATTTAAATTCTTGTTTGTTGCATTTTTGGCATGATAGCTATGTGACTTTGAGCACTGGACCAAAAGTCATAGTACGGTTTTTTGTTGCTGTTACAATAAATTAATAAATTGGAGGAAATAGTTTTTTGACATTCACAGTGAATAGCCCACTTTGGGGGAAAATAATCACAATTTGTTATCAGATATGATCTTTAAGCATTCTTCACTTGTTTTGCCAAAAGTTGCCTGGATAAATCTTGTGGAGCACTTAAATAAGACAGTTGTCCATGTATGGTCCAAGGAACACAGAGGTTCCCAAAATCCTTTCAGGGAACCTACACTTTGCTTACTTTTCCATCAAAAGATCTACATGAAGTCAGCATTTCTCTAAGCATTTGAACCAAAACAACATAGTGGAATACACTGAATGCAGAAGCAGATAAGAGAATTTGTGTTCTGTTAAAACCAGGCTCCTAGAGGAATCAAGAGGTGCTGAATTATGGAAGACAATAAAATTGCCCTCAAGCAGCTAAAAATGAACGTATACACCTCAGCATGCAGGAGTTTAAATTCCATGTATGTTTCTGTATTGTATTTGATGAATGTATGATCCATCCTGTCCAGGGATTCTGATTAATAGTAAATACAAGCCAAACCAGCTCCTATAAGCAGCTCAGTACATGCATAATCTTGTGTCACATGTTTGCAGAAGCAGATTCCACATTCCTGCTATTCTCATCCAGCTATGGTTTCTCTTGTTATTCTCCTTTCCATAAATGTCTTCTGGGCTTACATCCAGAGATCAAACTGTACCTTCTCTAACGAACACTTCCTTTATGAAATTCTCTGAAATAAGATGAATCTGAAAATGTCTCTAATTGTCTGTATTTCCTTTTACCCAAGCATTTTTCAAGGAGTTTTTTTTAGTTCATCTCATTAAGAAGTAGACTCTGTTTCTCTATTCCTTAAAACTTGGACAGTTTTATGATTTACTTTGTCCATTAACAAATAATAAAGCTTACTCTACCAATTCCAAGTCTAGACCTTTCTCGCTCCTTTGCCTTATTTTTAAATTTTTCATTCTTTTATTTTATTATTTTATTTTATTTTAAACTTTTATTTAATGAATATAATTTCCAAAGTACAGCTTATGGATTACAATGGCTTCCCCCCTCCCATAACTTCCCTCCCACCCACAACCCTCCCCTTTCCTGCTCCCTCTCCCCTTCCATTCACATCAAGATTCATTTTCAATTCTCTCTATATACAGAAGATCAGTTTAGTATTTATTAAGTAAAGATTTCAACAGTTTGCCCCCACATAGCAACACAAAGTGAAAAATACTGTTGGAGTACTGGTTATAGCATTAAATCACAATGTACAGCACATTAAGGACAGAGATCCTACATGATATTTTTTAAAAATTGATTTTCTATGCAATGTCCAATTTAAAACCAAGTGGTTTTTTTTTTCATTTTCAATTATCTTTATATACAGAAGATCAACTCAGTATATACTAAGAGTTCATCAGTTTGCACCCACACAGAAACACAAAGTGTAAAAATACTGTTTCAGTACTAGTTATAGCATTACTTCATATTGGACAACACATTAAGGACAGATCCCACATGAGACGTAAGTACACAGTGACTCCTTTTGCTGACTTAACGATTTGACACTCTTGTTTATGGCGTCAGTAATCTCCCTAGGCTCTAGTCATGAGTTGCCAAGGCCATGGAAACCTTTAGAGTTCACCGACTTCAATCTTATTCAGACAGGGTCATAGTCAAAGTGTAAGTTCTCTCCTCCCTTCAGAGAAAGGTACCTCCTTCTTTGATGGCCCCGTTCTTTCCACTGGGATCTCACTCGCAGAGATCTTTCATTTAGGTGTGTTTTTTTTTTTTTTTTTTTTTTTTTTTTTTTTTTTTTTTTTTCCAGAGTGTCTTGGCTTTCCATGCCTAAAATACTCTCATGGGCTCTTCAGCCAGTTCCTTTGCCTCCTTCACAGGAACAAGCTTGGAAGAGCATCTGGAAGATGAAAGCGTTAGATTTCCTGATCACAGTACTGTTTCCCAAAGAGGTTTCTGCGTGTGCATTTATCCTCTACAGTTTCATTATTCTCTGTATACACACATTTTTACTCCAGTTTTGCAGGTAGCTTTTTGCCCTGTATTTTCATTTCTTCACTCGATCTTAGCCAAAGGCCAAGACGTAATGGCTTCATTTCTGTAAAAGATCTAAGAAGAGTTCAGTATCAGTTTTTATTTGTAGGATGAGATAACAACCCCCTAGTCCCTTACATGTTGAACTAGAGCCTGGAAATCCTAAAGAAACTATTAAAAAGAATTTTAATTATTTGAAAATTCTGACATGCCTCAATCCAGTCATTCATTCCTAAATCATGTATACAGCCAACACAGATATGAATTCAGACACAGTAGTCATCAAAACGACCTCCAATGGGATACCGGCTGAATGTAGCTTGAGAAAATTTGTTCTCAGGCAATATTCCATGTATGGCTTATAAGGACTGTAGAAATCATTGTGTTCAAGACTCTGTTCAGGGGAGGGTATAGAGGCATTGTATCCTGGCTACTGTGCTTCTGATCCAGTTCCCTGCTACGTAGCATATGATGGCTCAAGTACTTGAGTCTGCTGCACATGTGGGAGGCCCAGCCCTGGCTTTTGTGGCAATTAGGGAATTACACCAGCAGATGGAATTATACCAGCAGATATGTCAGTATGAAGCCAGGGCCAGGAGTATCATCTGGGTCTCCTATGTGGATGCCAGGTACCCAAAAACTTTTTCCATCTTTCATTGCTTTTCCCAGACACTCTTTATTTATGATGTCAGTAACCACCCAAGGCTCTTGTCATGAGCTGCCAAGGCTATGGAAGCCTCTTGAGTTCACAAACTCCGACCTTATTTAAACAAGGCCATAGTCAAAGTGGAAGTTCTCTCCTCCTTTCAGAGAAAGGTACCTCCTTCTTTGATGGCCCGTTCATTCCACTGGGTTCTTTCACAGAGATCTTTCATTTAGGTAATTTTTTTTTTTTTTTTTGGCCAGAGTGTCTTGCCTTTCCACGCCTGCAAAACTCTCATGGGCTTTTTAGCCAGATCCAAATGTCTTAAGGGCTGATTCTGAGGCCAGAGTGCTGTTTAGGGCATAGGCAGGATTATTTTTAAAGCTAAAAATACACCCTAAATTAAACAACATAAAATCCCCCTTAAATAATTTTTCTACAATTGCGACCTAAGCTTACTAGTTCACAAAGCACAGTGGGAAACTGGTATTCCCTTCAAAAATCTGTTTTATTAGAAATGCCTAAGAGAGATTTCTCAGTTTTCAAAAAACAGCACTACATCATGAAGAGAGCAGCATCTCAAGCCACCTCCCTAAAATTACCCCAATGGCATGGCTCCAACACATATTTCTATAAAAATTATTTTTTATGAGCAAATAAAAACATGGCTAATTTGGCATGATCTAAGAATGGAAATTAAAATACATTCAGAAACAGATGGATTATAAATTCCTTAGCCAGTTCTCCATTACTAGTGCCCCAAATTAGGATTTTGATAAAAGTTGCACAATTTTAAATTATTTCTCTGGCTAAAACCTGAAGTTCATATGTGACATGTAGGAAATAACTCACAGATCATTATGTGTTGATAATCAAATGAGTCCACAGGGAAACTGACATCCCCTTATTAAAATGAAAGTTCTAACAGACTTGGGTTTGAGTAGACATTCATCCAACTACTGCAAGGAGTTTATCTAGCATAATGACTCTGGACAGAGCCAACAGTTTACTTCGTCTATCTTGGAGCTGCTGCAAACATGTGCAGATCAGTAACTGAGGCTCTAATGTTCTCCATTCGAGAATATGAGAATATGGCTACAAATATTTTAATAAGAAAATATGACCAGGTGTTACAAATCTCCTCAATATCCATTTATAATGTCAGTTAAGTATCTCCATAGTACACTGACTATTAAATACAGAATTTAAACTACATTTGCCTTTTGGTGACCTTCTATAGTAAATTTAGAAAGCACTGTTACAGGTTTTTCTCCAGCCCAAGTAAGAAACTGAGGAACAGGAAAAGGTGTGCATTTAGACTAGTTCAAAGGCTTGGAATTGTCAAGATGTCATGGCGTAATAAATTTCACGAATGCTAGAAAAGAAAATTAAACTGAGAGGAAGGTGCTAGATCTGGAGAGCACAGCAGATACAAGAATTAGTTAACAACCATGGTAAGAGCAGAAGACCAGGTGAGAAGTGGGGGCTAACATTGGACTGATAACATAAAGGATTTTGTATTAAAATAGGAGAATTACAGCTTTCGATTTTCTAAGAAAATCATTTCCATTCTGTGGAAATTTCTAAAGTGTGGTCATAAAAAATGAATAACTGATGTGAATGAGAGAAAAATGTGTAGAGCAGAGGTTAGGAACCATGCCTTGAGTTGCAGAAGGTTCACCATTGACTAAGCCAGTAATATTCTCCTGCCTCAAAAGAATTATAAACAGAACTTCAATGATTTGCTAATTGCTATTCCATATTAACTTATGTAAGCTTCTTAGTTGAATTGATTGGTTTGTAAACAAAAGCCATGGAATTAAGTTCAAATTGGTGGAAGATCTAAGTGCAGGCATGCCAACTTCAGTTGCCCTGGGACACACAAATAACAAAAAAGGACTACATTTCCAGGGGTCAGACTGATGGAAATTTTCAATGGAAAAGTGAAAAAACAATAAAGACTCCATGGGACAAGAGAAGGGAGGACAGAGCTACTGCTCTCTCCTGTGGCAGGATGTGCTGTGCAGCCATCTGCAGGCTGGGAGTGACCATCTTCTCAAACCAAGATAAGAAGAAATCATGGCATGCCTCACCAGCAGCAGCTTTAGCTGAGAGAGAATTCCACATTCACTCAACAAGTTTCGCTCCAGCCCGAAATGACTGGGTTCTGACCCACGACTTGGTTATGAGAAGGGAAGGCACATTGCCTCTCCCCTTTCTTCCTCCACCCTGCAGAGTGACAGACTGCTTTTAAAGTCGTGCAGCAGACTGTGGTCTGCTGCTACCAGAAGTAACCACAGTCAGACTCAGGGCAACTTATGGGGTAGAGGAGAGATCTGCATCCTATAACTGTGGGAGTTTTGGGGGGCATTAGCTCCAGAGCTATGCTCACGCACTCTGCCTGAGCGGGGGCATTCCCCTGAGCTTCTGGGGCTAGCACCAGCAGCAGCTCATTAAAAATTCCATTCCCATCCTGGGAGATCTAGGAAATTACTCCATTGTGCCCTGCAAATCCAAGACTGCAACAGTTAGTTCCATTTTCCTCAGTTTCACTGGAATCTGCGCAGTGAACCTAGGAAAGAACCTGCCTGCATCTCACCTCACCACTAGAACAAAACTTCCTATGGACCCTGTAGGCACCCTGTAGGATGGGACCAGGGCTTAGTTTGCATCCCCCATTCCCAGTACTAGGGCAGTTGGTATTATAAGCCACAGCACCAGCTGCACTCTCATAGCAGAACCTGAGGAAAGGCCCAACCATATCACAGTCCTAGAGTCAAAGTAGTTTGTGCCCCAAGTCCCAGCATCACTCAGACTTGCCAGCAGGAAAAGGGGATAGCAAATTTTGATGCCCTCGGCACCAAGAACAAGACCCTGGCTATCAGTCTCCAGGATGGCTGACACTGAACTCTGTAGACTGAAGATACACACCCTAAGAAACCCATTTTCAGATCAAAGCCACACTTCCGTTCCCACAAACTGCAGCATACTAGAATACTGTATCACTTATAGACATAAATGACATTCATTAAACCAGAAGAAATCACCCAGAGACTACACTCCTGGGCTCACCTAGGACCAGATCCAAAGCAATAAGTCAAGTTGAACTCTGCATTCCATCTAAACCATAAGTTCTATTCCAATAAAACCTACACCATAAGAAAGGGACAATCACACCATATGTGAAGACATCAATGTAGGGACATAAGAGACATGACGAAGCAAAGTGGCATCATGTCTCCAAAAGAAAGCCACAGTAGTCCGGACTTAAACCCTGAACTAAAGGAAATCAATGAAATGCCAGAAATAGAATTCAAAACGATGATTGCAAGGAAACTCAATGTACTGCAAGAGTATATAGATAGATTAATGAAATGTGGAAATCAACAAATTGAATGAGTGAAAATCTTACTAGGAAAATATAAATTATTAATAAGAACAAAATGGTGGGCCCTGTGCTGTTTTACAGAAATTAAAGCCCCAGCCTGAAGTGGCAGCATCCCACATGGGCACCAGTTCTAGTCCCAGCTGCTCCTCTTCCAATGCAACTCTCTGCTATGGCCTGGGAAAGCAGTGGAAGATGACCCAGGACTTTTTTGGACCCCTGCACACCATGTGGGAGACCTGGAAGAAGCTCCTGGCTCCTGGCTTTGGATCAGCTCAGCTCTGGTTGTGGTGCTCATTTGGAGAGTGAACCAATGAATGGAAGACCTCTCTCTGTGTGTGTTTCTACCTCTCTCTGTAACTCTTTCAAATAAATAAAAATAAATGTTTTTAAAAAGAAAAGGCAAATGGAAATTTTGCAGATGAAATAATCAACCAGGGAAATAAAAATATAGTTGAGAGCTTTAACACCAGAATGGATCAAGTGGAGAAAATAATTTCTGACTTTGAGGAAATAGCTAAATCAGACAAAAAGTAAAGAAAATATAATTTAAAAGAAAGAAGACAGTCTATGAAAAATGTGGGATACCATTAAACAACCAAATACTTATCTTGTAGGCATCTCTGAAGAAGAAGAGAAGGAAAACTGCATTGTGAATCTGCTAAATAAAATAATAGTTGAAATTTTCCCAGATCTTGAAAGAGACATGGACAACCAGATCCAAGAAGCTCAAAGTACACCAAGCAGATAACCAAAAAAGGTCTTCTCCAGGCATATTGTAGTCAAAATGTTAAAGTTAAGGACAAGGAAAGAATCTTAAAGAGAGTAAGAGAAAAGTGTCAATTTACATATAATGGAAAACCAATTACACTAACATCAGATTTCTCAGTAGGAACTCTACAGGCCAGAAGAGAATGGGATGATATATTCAAAGTCTTAAATGAAAAAAACTTCCCACAAAGAATATTATATTCAGCAAAACTATTCTTTAAGCAAAGAAGAAATAAAGTATTTTGCAGATAAGCAAAAACTGAGAGAATCCACCACCACCTGAAGGGAGTCCTGCATTTAAAGTAAATAGCATGAAACCACATGACACTAACAAATTCATTAACAGACTAGGTCTAGTCCGTGATAGTTTTTATATATCAATACTAACCTTGAACATAAATGAATTAAATTATCCATCCAAAAGACCAAGATTGGTTGAAGGACACAGCCAGCGCCGTGGCTCAACAGGCTAATCCTCCGCCTTGTGGCGCTGGCACACTGGGTTCCAGTCCCTGTTGGGGCGCCGGATTCTGTCCAGGTTGCCCCTCTTCCAGGCCAGCTCTCTGCTATGGCCCTGGAGTGCAGTGGAGGATGGCCCAAGTCCCTGGGCCCTGCACCCCATGGGAGACCAGGAGAAGCACCTGGCTCCTGCCTTCAGATCAGCACAGTGCGCCGGCAGCAGCGTGCTAGCCGTGGCGGCCATTGGAGGGTGAACCAACGGCAAAGGAAGACCTTTCTCTCTCTCTCTCTCTCTCTCTCTCTCTCTCACTGTCCACTCTGCCTGTCAAAAACCAAAAGAAAAAAAAAAAGATTGGTTGAAGGAACAAAAAACAAAAAACTCACTATATGCTGCCTACAAGAAACTCACTTCACAAGCAAAGATACTTGTATATTGAAAGTGAAGGACTAGAAAAAGATACTCAGGGCAAGGGGACATAGAAACTAAAAATAAGCAGGAGTAACTGTCCTTCCATCAGATAAAACAGATTTTAAATTAATTCTATATTAAAAATAATAAAAATTAAAAAAATAAACTATAAAAAGAGACAAATAAAGACATTATATTTTGACAAAAGTTTATGTTCAGCAAGAAGACACAACATAATAAATATATACACACCCAACACAAGACCACCCAGATATATACAGCAAATACTATTAGATCTAAAGTGAGAGATAGATTACAGTACAAGAGTAAGGGTGATTTCAACTCCCCATTCTCATTATCCAGATAGAAAATCAATAAAGATACATCAGAGTTGAAACATACTGTCAAGCAAATGGACCTAACATATTCACAGGACATTTCACCCAACAGCTACAGAATACACATTTTTCTCATCAGCACATGGAACATTTTTGAGGATGGACCATATATTGGGTCTCAATTGAACTCAGTATTTTTTTTTAAATTGAAGCCATATCATGCAACCTCTCATACAACAAAGGATAAAATTAGAAATCAGCAACAAGAACAATAGAATACTTATATATATATATATATATATATATATATATATATGTGGAAATTAAGCAACATGTTACTGAATGATCAATGGACCCATTCTTTTCAAAAAAAGAAGAAGAAATAATCAATATGGAGGCATCACACTACCAGACTTCAAAGCATACCACAAAGCAACAGTAATTGAACAGCATGGTTCTGACATGAAAATTGACAAATTAATAGAACAGAACAGAGAGCCCAGAAATTAACCCATGTACATACAGCCAAATGATTTTTGACAAAAGTGCTTAGACCATAGGATGGAGAAAGGACAATTTCATTAACAAATGATACAGGCAAAACTGAATGTATATATGCAGAAAAATGAAATTAGATCCATATCTCTACCATATAAAAAATCAACTCAAGATGGATTAAAGACCTAAATTTAAGACCTGAGATTATGAATTTGCTGGAAGAGTATGTAAGGGAAACACTCAGAGACATTGCTATAGGTGACAATTTCTTGGGTAAGAACCCTAGAGCACAGGCAACAAAAGCAAAACTAAACAAATGGGATTATATCAAACTCAGGAGCTTCTGCACAGCAAAGGAAACATCAGGCAGAGTGAACAGACATCCAAAAAAATGGGAAAAATCTGTGTGAACTACCATTCCTATGAACTATTAATATTCAGAATGTCAGTAACTTAAAAAACTCAACAACAACAAAGAAACCAATCCAGTTAATAAATTCACAAAGGATTTCAAGAGACAGTCCTGAAAAGAATAAATACAAATGCCCATCAAATACATGAAAAAATGCTCAACATCACTAGCTATCCGGGAAATGAAAGTAAAAACCACAATTAGATATCGCCTCACCCTTGTTAGAATGGCTAACATCCAAAACAGAGATTAACAAATACTGGCAAGGATATGGAGAAAGGGTAGCACTTATATGCTATTGATGGGAATATATATTAATCCAGCCACTGTGGAAAATTTCTAGTTTAAAAAGTTTTATTTAAGAAATCCAAAATTCATGTATTTCTTATATACAGCTTCAGCAAAATAATGATACTCCCCCCTCCCTCCCTCCCACCAGTGCTCCTATCCATCTTCCTTCCTCTACTAATCCCTCTCTTTAATTTTTACAATGATGTACTTTCAGTTCATTTTATACTCATAAGGTTAACCCTATACAAAGTAAAGAGTTCAATAAATTGATATTTCTTTCGAACTAGAAATGAAAATGCCATATGATCCAGGAATCCCATTTCTGCACATATACCTAAAAGACAGGTATCAGAGATCAGGTATCAGAGATACCTAAACCACTATACCAGCACTATTCACAATAGCCAAACTATGAACCAACCAAAGTTTCCATCATCAGATGAATACGTAAAGAAAATGTGGCCTACACAAACACAATAGAATATTTTTCAGTTGTTAAAAAGAATGAAATTCTACCATCTGCAACAAATTGTAATCCAATGGAGGACTGTAATCCATGTTGCATGAACAGCTGGACACAGAAAGAGCTGAAATTAAAAGTATAGCTGCTAGTTCTATGTGGGGGCAAACTGTTGAAATTGTTACCTAATATATACTCAATTGATCTTCTGTATATAAAGAGAATTGAAAATGAATCTTGATGTGAATGGAAGGGGAGAGGGAGCGGGAAAGGGGAGGGTTGCGGGTGGGAGGGAGGTTATGGGAGGGGGGAAGCCATTGTAATCCATAAGCTGTACTTTGGAAATTTATATTCATTAAATAAAAGTTTAATAAATGAAAAAAAAAAGTATAGCTGCTGTCTATACTTCCACTAAACTAAGGTGTTTTTTGCCTTTAACTTGTTAAACACTTTATTTACTGGAGCATCAAGCACTTGATTGCAATTTAAATTAAAAGTATATAATCTCAAAAGTGAAGGAGATAAAGGGGAGAGAGGGAGAGAGAGTTGAAGGGAGGAAGGCAATATCATTGTATTCTCAAAACTGTACCTATGTACTATATTGAACTATATTGTACTATATTGAACCTGTTAGACTAAATAAAGTAAAATTTCAAAAATAAAATAAGGTACAAAATTGGTTAGCAACTAATCCATTTTGTTCAAATTAATCGAACTCTGCATGTTAAGAAATTCACCATCAACAATGATGATCAATAAGTGAAAAGGAGGATGAGGAAAACATGAATTTGAATTTACAATGTGGTACAGTATACTGGAGTTTCAAAAAGATGCTGACACATTGATAACAGATGGAAAAGAGTAGTGGTGGAGGAAGTGGTAAAAAATTTCACAGAAAAACAATTCCAAAAGAAAGACCAAGTTCAATTGCTCATCTTCTACATCAGTCTTTATTATCATCACTTTTAACAGAAAGTTTTATTTTTATTCTGGTTATTAATGCATCTGAGTGACTTGAACATTATTCTCCAGGGTTATATATAAAAAGTCAATGGTGAAATAAATGTCCTTGATAGATGCAGATCTATGTGTAAAAGACATTACCAAGGTCAGCCTTAAAGGCAATCTGGGTTGCAAGTCTGCTGGTCATCAAAATAATGAACACATTGACTCACAAGGAACTCATTTTCCTGGGATTCCATTAGTCACGAATATTCTATGTTGGTAGCTCCAACCTGCCCTCTATACCATGAATGAGACGCTATGACAGTTGAACTCTTTGTCCAACCTCCAAACTGGGAGATTCTCTGGCACATTTCTGACAACAGTTCTGGGATGTATAGTTTTGGAAGTCATAGAAATGTGATTTTCTTTGAATTCTTGATCTGGGACCAGTTAAGACTGAGAAGACATCATGACTTACTGATATATCATTCCCAAAGTGAGTCTGTTGATGATACAATGCTTGGCTGAGGTCCACAACGTAAAGCATATGCAGATACTCATGATCCCTGAATGAGCGTGCCTGATGTAGTCAGATGTCATCTAATAAGTCAACACAGTATAGAGTGAAGAACCATCTTTTATCAGATTAAATGAGCATGAGAGCTAAATGTCACTTGGTAAGAAACAGACTGATCATCTCTTAAATATTTTACATTGTGCTGAACATCTGAGTACATTATTCCATTCTTTCTTTTCAGTACAATATTTGGGTGGGATTCTGTCTCCCAAGAATTCATATGATAGAATCCTGGCCACTAGTGCCTCAGAAGGGGACCCTATTTGGAGTTAGGGTAGTTAAAGGTACAATTGGTTAATATAAAATTACGTGGGAAGAATAGCTATATTCCTAAAGTTGTACTTATGAAATTTGTAGTTCTTAAAAAAATAAATTAAAATTAAAAAGACACACACAGAATAAAAAAGATTATATAAGAGGGTGTAGTGCAGTGGGTTAAAGCCCTGGCCTGAAGCATCTGCATCATATATGGGTGCCGGTTCGAGTCCCAGCTGCTCTACTTCCAATCCAGCTCTCTGCTGTGGCCTGGGAAAGCAGCAGAGGATTTGCCAAGTCCTTAGGCCCCTGCACTCACATGGGAGGCCTGGAAGAAGCTTCTGGTCCCTGGCTTCAGAACATTTCAGCTCCAGCCATTGCAACCATTTGGGGAGTGAACCAGCAGATAGAAGACCTTTCTCTCTGCTCTACCTCTCTCTGTCTGTAATTTTACCCCTCAAATAAATAAAAATCTTTTAAAAATTATATAGGAATGGACCCTTAACCCAGTATAATGATTGTCTTAGTGAGAAGCAGAAATTTGGACACAGTCATGAATACCGGGCAGATGCCTTGTGAACATAAAGGTGGGGATTGACATGATGTGTTTACACATCAAAACACACAAAAGAGTGCCAGCAAACCCCAGAAGCTAAGAAACAGCATGGAACGCACTCTCCCTCAGAGTTCTAAGAGCAAAGTAATCCTACTGACACTTTGATCTAGGACTTTTGGCCTCAAGAAATGT
This sequence comes from Lepus europaeus, assembly GCF_033115175.1. Lineage (NCBI taxonomy): Eukaryota > Metazoa > Chordata > Mammalia > Lagomorpha > Leporidae > Lepus > Lepus europaeus. The sequence goes on along the minus strand of NC_084828.1, from coordinate 17,353,478 downwards.
GGGAAAATTAATTTCTGTTGTTTAAACCACTCAGTTCATGGCACTTTGTGGTCATAGCACCTCTAGCAAACTAATACACACAATATTGGATAAATATTTAAACATAGGTAAGGTGGATTAAAACTGTTTTAATATCTATAAATTAAATTAAATCTATGAATTAAATCTATAAATCTATCAATTAAATGTTATGTTATTAATTAAATGGTATAAATGTTAAACAGACAAGAAAAAAGAATACTTCTCCAGTCTCCCTAGCTCCATGGCAAATGTAGAAAAATGCTAGCACAAGGAATGACTGTCTTGTGTATCATAACAAGTTCAGACTCAAGCATTTTTGTTATTAACTCCCTTGCATGTAAGTCTGGCTAAGAGAACAGGATTGCTGCTCTTGGTCAGGTGCTTTCCAGTCCATTCAGGATGGTTATTAATGAGCTGTTACATTCCCATTAAAAATGGTAACTATAAAGTAGTGAATAGGAAGAGTACAGAGGGTTTTTAGGACACTAAAAATGATATAAATGATACTATAATGAAAAATACATGCCATGCATTTGTCCAAACCCATAAAATATACAACACAAAGCATGAATCCTAATGTAAATTCCATGATGTGTCAGTGTAGGTTCATCAATGGTAAAACATGTAGTACTTCGGTGGAGGATGTTGATATAATAATGGTTATGTATGGGACAGGAATACATGGGGAAATCTTGTATCTTTTAATTTTGCTGTGAACCAAAAGCTGCTCCAAAATAATGAAGGCTTTAAAGTCACCACAGTACCAATTACTAAAAATCCCTTCACTTTTGTGAGCCCTCTCTTTACTGCAAGATTGTGAATAGTAATAGAAATCTGTCTCCTAGCAAGCAGAGGGAGACAAGTGCCAACAGTAGGCACCATTCTCATTTTCTAAATGAGAGAAACAATGCTTAAAGAAAAAGCATTCTGCTTAAGTTCTTACAGTTCATAAATAAAAGTCCAGTTTTTAAGTTTCTTTTTTATTCAATTTTCTTTCTTTTTTTTAAAACTTTTATTTAATGAATATAAATTTCCAAAGTACAGCTTATGGGTTACAATGGCTTTCCCCCCCTATAACTTCCCTCCCACCCACAACCCTCCCCTTTCCCACTCCTTCTCCCCTTCCATTCACATCAAGATTCATTTTCAATTCTCTTTATATACAGAAGATCAGTTTAGTATATATTAAGTAAAGATTTCAACAGTTTGCACCCACATAGCAACATAAAGTGAAAAATGCTGTTGGAGTACTAGTTATAGCATTAAATCACAATGTACAGCACATTAAGGACAGAGATCCTACATGATATTTTTTAAAAATTGATTAATTTTCTATGTAATGTCCAATTTAAAACCAAGTGGTTTTTTTTTCATTTTCAATTATCTTTATATACAGAAGATCGATTCATTATATACTAAGTAAAGATTTCATCAGTTTGCACCCACACAGAAACACAAAGTGTAAAAATACTGTTTCAGTACTAGTTATAGCATTACTTCACATTGGACAACACATTAAGCACAGATCCCACATGAGACGTAAGTACACAGTGACTCCTGTTGCTGACTTAACGATTTGATGCTCTTGTTTATGGCGTCAGTAATCTCCCTAGGCTCTAGTCATGAGTTGCCAAGACTATGGAAGTGTCTTAAAAAAAGGACCGCTGTGGCGTAGCAGGTGAGGCCGCCCACCTGCAGTGCTGGTATCCCATATGGGCCCCGGTTCGAGTCCCAGCTGCTCCACTTCTGATCCAGCTCTCTGATGTGACCTGGGAGAGCAGTGGAGGATGGCCTGAGTCCTTGGGCCCCTGAACCCACATGGCAGACCTAGCTGAGACTCCAGGCTGCTGGCTTCAGATCGGTGCAGTTCGGCCATTGCTGCCAATTGGGGAGTGAACCAGTGGATAGAAGACCTCTCTGTCTCTCTCTCTCTCTCTGCCTCTCCTTCTCTCTCTGTGTAACTCTGACTTTCAAATAAATAAATAAATCTTTTTAAAATTTTTTTAAAAATACTACAAATGTGTGTTCAGAAATGCTATCTATACTGGGCATCCTCTCAAAATCCATTTATTAGCTTGAGATAATGATAGTATGTGGAGTAAGATTTTCAACTTTGCACTTTTTATGTAAAAAAAATGCATGGTTGTGGTGGAATGAGAAGTCCATGCCAAGATGGCCACTGGCAATGAAAACTGCCTGGCAACAGGCTGTGGTTGGATGGCTTTGGAGCCTGACTGGCAACAGGCTGTGATTGGTTAGGGCATAGACCACCCCTTGACCAGATTGGCTGCCTTGGCTATTTAAGCTGCTGTACCAACTGAAATAAATACATCTGCAGGCTGCTCCCCTCTGGCCCACTTTCTCTGACTCCCGGGTCTGTGTGGTGCCTCCACGCCTCTTGCCCCCACCACGCTCCTCATCTCAGAACAAATCCACAGCAACAACAGTTATTCCAGTATTTCAACACTAGTAGTTATAGTAAGTATTATTATTTATATCTTTTGTATTTAATCTTTTATGTGCAGAACAGATTCCAAAAGTTGATAGTGCTATGTCAAATACAGTAGTAACTTTTAAATCTTTTATAAGAACTATCAAATTACTTTCTAAACAGTTGTATCCATTCATACTCCAGTAGCATGGCATAAGAATAGCAACCTCCCCACACTCCTGCCAGTCCAGAATTTTATTAATATTCCAGTCTGAATGACCAAGCACAAGCAATTACAAACTGGTTGCTTTAGCAGCTCCCTTATGTTAGTTCTCCACATTAACTTATTTGGGATTCATTTAGTTATCCCCTTTGTTCACATTATGACCATTGCATTTCTAGAGCACGTTTCTTCCTGTGGACATGTAAGCAACAAAGACTACCATGGTGACATAAACATAAAAATAACATGTTAAAAGACTAAGAAGTATCTCACAGAATCATTGGAGAGACAGGAGAACCAGGTTTAAGGACCAGCCAGAACAGCAGTCAGACTGGCACAGAAACTTCAGACAATCTCAAAATCATGAAACAAAATAATGGATATGACTGCCAGTTCTGCACCAAGAAATTAGTATTTCAGTAACTGCTAATTACTTCCAGAGAATTCCCTACTCTGATTTGTAAAATATTTGTCTGCTTTCTACTCTGGTTTCTGACATGGTTCTTAACACCACTATAGACAGGTTTGTTAGGACAGCCATTTATTCTGGTATTTGGTCTTTGATCCCATTTCCTAACACAGAACTCTTAGGACTTTCATAGCTTCCTGGGTTATAGAAGTGTCCAACAAAGCTTCTAAAATGCTTTGAATTTCCTGGGTGGCAGGAGTAACTTAGTTCTAATGATGCAACTCTGATAGGCTCTTGGATAGCTTTAGAATGAGGACTGCTTGCCGGGGCAGTCAACCTTGTGGTTAATAGGTTGACACTTCTACCTTGTCCCCCAGTCTTGAGGCAGGAGGTGCTGAAGATAGAGTTCACCACCAATGGTCAGTCAATCATGCATATGTAATGAAGCCTCCACTAGAAACACAAATGGGCAGGAGCAAAGAGCTTCTGGATGCTGAACAAATGGAGATACATGGAGGGTAGCATGACTACAGTGGGTACGGAAGCACTATGCACCCCCTCTGCATTTTTTTCCTATGTCTCTTCCATCTAGCTGTTCATCATTTTCATCCTTTGTAGTATCCTCTACAATTTATGTATAAACGTGGAATGTTCCCGTGAGTTCCATGAGCCAGTCAAGCAAATTAGCTGAACCTAAGGAGTGGGTTGTGGGAAGCCCAATTTACAGTCAGTGGATCAGAAGCACAGGTCACAACTGGAGTTTGTGGTTGACATTTGAAGTCGAGGAAGTCTTTTAGGATTTAGTTCTTAACCCAAGGATATGATGCAAACACGAGGTAGATAGTGCTAGAAGGGAAATGAATGGCAGATAGTACACAACCTACAAGGTTTAACTTACGGTTTTTTGACTTTACAATGGTTTGTATATATATATATATATATATATATATATATATATATATAATAAACATATTATATATATTTATATAATTATAAAATATAAATATAATATATTTATATAATATATTATATATTCATATAATATATATATAAGCCATAATTTGAATTTCCAATTTTGAGCCTTATCTGGGCTGTGCTGTGCAATACTTTCTCATGATGCTGAGCACTGGCAGCAGCCACAGCTTCTAGGCAAGATCATGAGAGGTAAATGACTGAAAACTCTACACATCGTGCTGTGTTGCTAAGCTACATTTGGCCGGTTAGATGTATTCAATGCATATTCAACAACGCATAGTTCACCTTAATATGAGTTTAGCAGGCTATTACAACATTACAATTTGAGGAATATCTGTATAAGATCCCAGGTTGGTCTGTTGGAGAATTCTTTGCAATGTGGGGGAAAATCCACACACATTTTGGACCCAGAGATGATGAGGTTTTCTGTGTGGTCTATTGAGAGTGGAAAGTCGAAAAAATGTTTACTATTTCATCAGACTACCATTTGTTTTTATTGTACCACTTAAAGGAGTCAAGGTCATATTGTATGATGTCACAGACCATTTTTGTGCTACTATAACATAATACCTGAGACTGACTAATTTACAAAGAACAAAGATTCATTTCACAGACTTCTGGAAACTGTATGTCAAAGACTATATAGCCACATCTGGTGAGGGTCTTCTTGTTGCATAACAACATGGTAGAAAGTATCACATGGTGGGAAAATGCACATGTGGGAAAGAGCACACAAAAGAAGTTTAAACTCATATCTACAAAACATCCACTTCCATTATAATGACATTTATCTGTTCATGATGGCAAGTCCCTCTTGACCTATGATCCTTAAAGATTCTACTTTCGGGGCTGGACTGTGGTGCAGCAGGTTATAGCCCTGGCCTGAAGCAGTCCTGACTGCTTCTCTTCTGATCCAGCTCTGCTATGGCCTTTGATAGCAGTAGAAGATGGCTCAAGTCTTTGGGCCCCTGCACCCATGTGAGAGACCCAGAAGAAGCTGCTGATTCCTGGTTTCAGATCAGCGCAGCTCCGGCTGTTGCAGCCATCTGGGGAGTAAATAAGCGGATGGAAGACCTCTCTCTCTGTCTCTACCTCTCTCTGTAACTCTGTCTTTCAAATAAATAAAATAAATCTTTTTTTAAAAAAAGGATTCTACTTTCAACACAGTCACACTGGAGATAAGTTTCCAACACATAAACTTTGGGGCACATATTCAAACCATAGCAAACAGGAAGATATTTAACTTGGTATCTAAAGATTTCAACGTTTCTATTAGAAGGTAGTCTGTACCTCCCACCAAAAATCATGAGAATGCTTTAAAGGATAGAAAGATGATTTTACATGGTAGTTAGCAAGAAAGAATACTCAGTATTTGCTGCATAGATTATTTTTTTTTGATTTAGCCATCCTAATATGAAAAAGTGATTTTCCATTCCTTATATTTTCCCAGTATTTTAAATGTTGTTTTATTTCAGTTTCCTAATTGTGTTATTATCTTTTTGAATTATAATATTTGGCTCTTAAATTGCAATGCAATTTATTTGTGCTGTTATAAACTATTAATCATTTTATGATATATTCACCTTGAAATATGGCTAGGATTTAAACTTTTGAATTAAGTAATGGCATTGTAATTCAGCCATAACTGGCGAAAAACTATCAATGTTTGAAATGTGGTAAAAACAAAAGTTCCAGTTCCTGGAAGAGGGGATTTCAAGTGAACATAATGGTGTGGTGTAACCCAGGACAGCCAAATAGCCTGTCTGCCAATAAAAATTAACATTGCCAGCATGAAACCTGTTTTCTGATTTAGGACATCAAAACCTAAGAACCATGTGAAAACAAATAAATTAGCATTCACTGAGTTGTTCACTCATCAAACATTTTTAAACTTTATTTGTAATGATATATAAAAACAAGTATATTTATGTGGTACAATGTGACATTTTGATATATGTATACATTAAAGAATGATTTGATTAAGCTAATTAACATATCTATCTCTTCACATACATTTTTTGTTGTGTGAACATCTAAAATCTACTCTCATAGCAGTTTTGAAATAGAGATTACATTTTACTAGCTATAACCATCACATTTTGCAACAAATATCTAAAACTGATTCCTCCTATCAAACCAGAATTGTAAGTCAAGCTAGTAGGCATATAACTAAGGGCAAAGTATGTCAGCTCTTTTCAATGTTTCCACATTTAAAATAGGATGTTAATATTACTAACCTCATGAATTTGCTCTGAAACTTAAATGATACTCTAAAGTTCTGAGCACACGGTGTTTAGTGCATAGTTTAGAACCAACAAATCCCAGATAACATAATAAGCATTTTTATCATTATATTTATTTATTTCAAAATCAGAGTTACAGAGAGAGAGAGACAGAGATAGTCTATCCATTAGGTCATCATCCTCCAAATGGTTGTAATAGCCAGGGCTGGGCCAGGTCAAAGCCAAGAGCCAGGAGCTTCTTTTGGGTTTCCCAGGTAGGTGCAGAGACCCAACCATTTGGTCCATCTTCTGCTGCTTTCCCAGGAATATTAGTAGGCAGCTGGATTAAAGTAGAGCAGTTGAGATTTAAACTGCCGCCTCTATGGGATGACAGTATCGCAGGTGGTGGCTTAACCTGCTACACAACAATGCCAGCCCTGTCATCATTATTAATAAACCCAGAATCAGTTACAACAAGATGTGCCAAATTCATAAAAGACATAGGAAGTAGGTTAGATTGCATGATTGATGAGCAGGCAGAAAAAATGGTACTGCCAGAATTACAGTGGGGTAAAGAAAATTTATAAAAGGATTGTAAGATAGTAACCTTATGCCAAATTGTCAAGAACGGCCATGAGATATTTTGAAGAAAGTACATGTATCGGGTGGTAGACAAATGAAATAGAATATGAAGCTATGGAGCTGTGAAAGAATGAGGAAAGCAGTTATTAAACATGATTTGGGCCAGGACATAACCCATCTGTGGGAGATGGATAGAGACAAGGATATTCAAATTATGAATGGTCACAAACACAATGCTGAGCTGAGCTTTTATCTTCAAAACTATGAGAAGACGTTTAAAGATTTAGGGGATCATGGTGTTCGTGTTTTACTACTCATATAGTGTGTATGGATAAAATAATTGAGGGAGTTTAAGATTAGCATATAGGAAACCTCCTTCCTGTCATTGCATTAATCTCATAGGGAGCACTAATGGCTGGCCCAAGGTAGTGGCAGTGACCATGAGGGAAATGTTCAGATACACATTTAGGAGGTGGAAAGGACTTGAAATATATTGGCCAAAAAACAGAGAAAGTTCTTCAACAGTTACCAGATTTCTGGTTTGGGCAACCACGTTAATGTGGTATTATCAACAGGTGTGGAATGTAGAAGGCAAGGGTCAGCTCGATGATTTCATGCAAACACTGAGGTGTTTGTGGAACACTCTTCCCATGAACTTTGAACTCATTCTATGTAGTTGCATTTTTGTGATGTAGCACACAGATCATGTGTAAATTGTGCTGGGCCTACGTTCCCAGATCATCTTCTTCATGTGATTCTTATACATATGGACAGCGAGACACACCATGTAAGATATTTAGAAAACAGAAATCAAGTAACAGACAGATTATTTTTGTACTCCAGAGGATAGAACTGAAAATGAGATGCCAGAGCTAAAACAGTCATATTCTATCTGCTGACCTATCTCAGGGGAAGCATTCAACCTTCAAGTCGGTATAACTTCCTGCTCCTGATGAAACTCTTTCTTAAGCATCTATGTAACTTGGGCTATGTGAAAAACAAAGGGCACTGGCGTCTATTACAGGACACACCTGTTATCAATGTAGACATTAAGAGGAAGTTAGAGACTGATGTGGGTTCCAGTCCATGGTCAAAATCACTTCTCTAAGACATTCCAGTTTGTCCTCATGGGGTCTAGCTCACTTTTTGGTTTCCAGCATATCCATGCTGCCCTTGTTGAAGACCAGCTCTGATCATTTCTAGCCATAACACCACATAGAAGAAAGAACTTCCTGTATATTATTGAACTAGTTCCCTGAATTACACAAGGTCAAATCTCTAGAAAATATCTTATGGTTCTGCTTCTCTGATTGAATCCTGGCTTTCATAACAAACATGGGTTTACAGGCCTCCTTGTCAGTTAACACAGCTTTGTATACATTGTCTAACCTTCCAGAGACTTTAGCCCTGGGAATAAATAGCGATTTTAAAGCACCACCAGCTGAAGGCACTGTAGTTCAGTTAGTTAGCTCTATGCCAACAGTTCATTTTTCAGATTCAGATATTATAAATACAATAGAAGGATAATTTAAAGCAGAGACTGGCTAACATCTTCTGTTAGAGTCAGATTGTAAATATTTTAGAATCTGTAGCCCATAAGGTCTCTATTATAACTCCTCAGTTCCCACTGTTTAACAAAAACAGTCACAGAAAACACATAAATAATATATCTGTGGGCCACTAAAATGTTACTAATAAAACAAATGGTATGTTAGATTTGTTTATAGAGACAAAATAGGACAAATCCTATATCATAAAGGTGCACTTATAATAAAAACATTTAACACTTTGAAAAAATAAATAAATTCAATTTTAGAAAACCTGAGACAGTTGGGCTACACCCTGGTGCTTCTGTTTCCCATTAATTTACTTGAGAAGGTTAGTGCAATAGATGAAGAAGATATGTTAGAAAATTTCTTTCTTATGCCTCCTTGTAAAAGCATCTAGTATTTTTCCCTTGAATTATAGACTGGACATAATAATTCATTCCAAATAAACAAAATATCTCAGAACTGGCAGTTACATAATTTCCAAAGCTAATTTAGAAATTGATTCCTTTGGGGTGGATGCTATGGCATAGCAGGTTAGCTGCTGCCTGGGACACTGGCATTCCATATGGGTGCCAGTTCAATTCTCCCAGCTCCACTTCCAATCCAGTTCCTCACTAACTCACCTTGGAAAGCTTGGGCTTCTGCACCCATGTGGGAGACCTGATGAAACTCCTGAGCTCCTAGCTTCAATCCGGCTCAGCCCTGGCTGTTGTGGTCATTTATGGAGTATCAGCATAGGGACGCTCACTCTCCTCTCTCTCTCTCTCTCTCTCTCTCTCTCTCTCTCTCTGACTTTCAAATAAAAATAAATCTTTGAAATAAAAGAACTGAACTGTCTCTCAGGATGCTCACACAACACAACAATGAAGTCGTGAGAAAGCGAAGTGGCCAACTTTGTGTTCTGACCATCAGCCTGACAAAGGGTCCCAGCCAGCAGACAGAATTATCTGTCCGAAAAGTGAGACAGCAAACCGTCAGAGGGTTCTAAACCTCAGTCTTTTAGGCTGATTCATTCGATGCCAAGAGAAGCAGAGAATATTTGTCTCCAAAGGACTTACATAAATTGCAGGAGCTTAAGCAAAATGAACGTCATTATTTTAAGCTGCTAAATTTCAGGATGGTTTGTTTCATAGCAGTAGATTACTGAAACAAAAGGGTGCCCAGATATTCCCCAGTTATTACAGGAAAAGGACTTTGTAGGAATCTCCAAAACCTATTGACTTTCTGATTCATATCTTAATACTATTGACAATTATGTGTGTTCCCTCCACTATTAAAGAGGTTCCCAACAATGTAAAGTAAATACCAGGAAAATAACTAAGAATACCATCAAAAGCCAAAAAGAGGATTTAAGAGGCAGAACTAAATGACCTAACCTGGAAGTCGGCCAAAACTCTCAAGTTTGAAACTCTTAACTCTTTCAAAAACAATGTGATAGGGCATTTAATGACCAGCCTAGGTCAGGACTAGAGCTGGCCAAATCTTTTCCAAGTGGAACGGAACACCGCTGCAACCTAATAGGCTAATGAATTTTTGAACTCGTAAGTTAAGTCTTTATTTTGTCCGGAATGCTTTTCAAAAGAAGTGTAAATCAAAGAAAAGTATTGGCTTTAAGAGACATAAATATCTGCGGGTCAGTAACAGTTGGTGTTTAAGGATGTCTCTTAAATTCAAGATAAGATAGTGTCTGTGGTTTGAGGAAACAATATCTACACTTTTTTATCTGAGTATTGAGATAAAGGAGAGATAAACATTGGAAACTAAAGATGAACCTTAGAACAGAATAGGAAAATCTTTCAAATTTGTTGGCAGCACCTTTGCCCTTTACCAAGATTGTATGCTCTGGTGACACTGACCTAGCTACTCTTTCTCCAATTTTCTAAATGTTCCCCTAATGCCATAACTTTGCCTCCCTTGGCTCTTTTCCTGGAATATCCTCAGGACCGTGTTTTGGCATAGGAAAACCATGAAGTCACATAAATGTGCATTTAGAGGTCATATCTACTCCTAATTAGTCAGGTAAATTAGAGCTTTGTTATTTATGACCATCAATTTCAAGGCCTGTAAAATGAAGATGAAGTATCAATCCATATGTTGATTATATGGCTCAAATAAGAGCACATTTATTATATATCACAATGCAATAGGAAAGGTAAGGCAAGTCTGGTAACCCTAATTCCCCACATCAATTTTATAATCCTGATGCTGCATCACTCCTCCATGTAATTCTTGCCAAGGTCCCTAAGCAAAGTTCAGCATCTCCCTGGGCCATCACAGACCTTAGATACACTGTATTATTATGTGTCTGTCTGCTCTGTGTGGGTTTGGGACTTTATTGATTCCTTCTGTGTTTTGTACCTACATGATGATAGTCTAGGAATTTTTGTTTTGCAATAAAGGCATCAATAAACATGCCATTTATAAAAATTAGTATGTGCTATTTGAAACGGTTGGAATGTGAATTACTCAGTATTTGGGAATTTTTTAGTCAACATCACAGAAGTCATCTCTTTCGTTCATCTGGTTCTCCTGGCCCAACTGTCACTCTCCAGTGATTTATGAAAATCTGCTCTTCTTTATGACCTTGCTTCTCATACCCTCTCAAGTAAGTTTGCTTTTGCAAATCTATACCTTATTAGTGACACTGTAAAGTACTCTTTAAAAATGTAAATCAACATATTATACACTGCCCAAAGGGGTACTGATAATTGCAAGGGGTGGAAAAACCACAGTTTTTCTTTAAGATTAAGGTTATCTTTAAGATTTTTCCTTTTAGGTGAGGAGTTACATTCAAAAAAAATATTAAAGGCAGGCATTTAGCCTACAAGCTGGGATGCCTGCATCCCATACCAGAATGCCTGTGTTACTCAAACTTCTAGATTCATGTTAATCAAGACCCTTGGGGTAGTGGGACATCAAGTGAAGGCTCAAGGATTTCGACCTGGTAGGAGACCTGGATTGAGTTCCTGGTTCCTGGTTTTGGCCTCAGATCAACTCTGTACATTGGTATTGTTTGAGAATGAACTAGCATATAGGAACTTTCTCTTTCTCTAGTCTGTCTGCCACTCAAATAAATATATAAATACAAACTTTTAAAAAGGAAAGATTAATCTCTGATCCCTTTCCATCAATCCACCTAGTCTTGAACTTCTAAGTTTCTACAAATAATGATTATAATATATGTAATCTTTACTGAGTATTTACTATGGAACAATACCAGAATGAGAGCTTTTCATGTGTCTTCTAATTTTTATGGCTAACAGGAACTTATGAAAGAGATATAATCATTATATTAATTTCAAAGATGAGGAAGTCTACTTCCATGAAACTAATTCTATCAGCCTGATTTGAATATTCTGTGAAATTTATTTATGAACTTATATATTGACAAATTTAGCCATCACTTAGAATTTATCATATTTTCATTGTTACCTTTCCTAGCATTTGGATGCAAGAGCTTATGTTAAGAATTTACAGTAAAGTCAATTTGGTTATGTGATTATCTTCTGTCAGCTTACTAGGATACATGGGAATGTGTAACAGATAAGTGCACATTATTAAAAATTAGAAGCAGTGAATTAAAAAGTAAAGGAAAGTACAGGAATGGATGCCTCCTGCAACAGGCACATTACAAGAGGTTCCTGGACAGTTAAAGAATTTCATGAATTCAAACAGCTCCCTAAGCAGATGAAATATGCAAGGAGAAACTAAAGCCCTCCTGCCAGTCACATTTGTTTATCTTTGCCAAAGCTGCAGGGGTCTAAGGCCTACAGTATACTATTTTTTGAAGATTCTTTTATTTATTTATTTGAGAGGTAGAGTTACAGACAGTGAGAGGGAGAGACAGAGAGAAAGATCTTCTGTCCGTTGATTCACTCCCCAGATGGCCACAACAGCCGGAGCTGTGCTGATCCGAAGCCAGGAGCCAGGAGCTCCTTCTGAGTCTCCCACTTGGGTGCAGGGGCCCAAGAACTTGGGCCATCTTCCACTGCTTCCCCAGGCCATAGCAGAGAGCTGGATTGGAAGAGGAGCAGCCAGGACTAGAACCAGCGCCAATATGGAATGCCGGCACTGCAGGCGGAGGACTAACCTACTGTGCCATGGTGCTGGCCCCTACAGTACAGTATTAATTGCTGTGTTTATTAACTTTGAGGTAATAATCAGAAAACTTATCCCTGTTAATGCACCTGAGAAACCAGCAAAACCTAAGGAGACATAGATGAAGCTCCAGGCTCCATGATTCAGGCTGGCCCAACCATTGAATCTAGAGAGAAAATCAGCAAATAGAAGATCTCTGTATCTCCCTCTCTCTCTAACTCTGCCTTTCAAGTTGAATGAATCTTTTTTAAAAAATAGATACTGGTCAGGATGCCCACACCCCTCATCCAAGTATCTCAGCTGATATCTGGCTCCGGCTCCTAAAGCCAGCTACCTGCTCATTTTAGCCCTCTGGAGGCAGCGATGATTGCTCCCATTTTTGAGTGTCTGCCAACCATGTGGGAGACCAGAACTGAGCTCTTGGCTCCCCATTTCAACCTGTCCCAGCCCCAGCTGTTGTGATCATTTGAGAAGTAAATCAATGCATGGGAGATATCTCTCTCTCCCTCTCTCTCTCTTCAACTCTCAAATAAAATAATAAATAAATCTCCCCCAAACTCAAACAAAAAGAGGAAATATTGAATAACTCTTTTTTTTATTTTTTGACAGGCAGAGTGGACAGTGAGAGAGAGAGAGAAAGGCCTTCCTTTTCCGTTGGTTCACCCTGCCATGGCCACTGCGGCTGGCGCTCTGCGGCCGGCGCACTGCGCTGTTCCGAAGCCAGGAGCAAGGTGCTTCTGGTCTCCCATGTGGGTGCAGGGCGCAAGGACTTAGGCCATCCTCCACTGCCTTCCTGGGCCACAGAAGAGAGCTGGACAGGAAGAGGAGCAACCAGGACAGAATCCGGTGCTCCGACCAGGACTAGAACTTGGTGTGCCGGCGCTGCAGCCGGAGGATTAGCCTAGTGAGCCGCGGCGCCGGCAAGAAATTGAATAACTCTTAAAAATACCTTAAAATAATAATGTAAAATCTTCCCACAAATCAACAGAGAGCTTCAAAGATGGATTCACTGATAGATTCTTTGAGATATTTACTACAAGTCTTACATAAACTCTTAGAATGTAGAGAACGGGTAAATACTTCCCAAAAGATGTTACAACATCCTCATAGTCTTGCTAGCAAAACCTAGGGAAGACATTACAAGAGATGATATCACAGACCTATATTCCTCATGAATATAACAGCAATCATTCTAATCAAATCCAATAAGCCAAATCAGCAATATAAGGCTACTTTTTGAAGTTTATGCAAAGTAGGATTTGACTGATAACTTTATTTCAGTGCAAAAATATCTGTAATACTTGCATAAATTTTTTCACAAAGTGCACTTTTCCATAAACTCTTTGAAAACTCCTAGTATATAAGAGGATAGTACGCTCTAAACTAGTATTCAAAACTGATGTTACATTTATAAATTAATCAATATAATTGTCAAAATAACAGAAAAAATCATATAAGCATCTAACACTTGAAGAAAATTGTTATCAAAATGCAACAGCAATTTATGATTTTAAAACACCTCAGCAAACCAGAAAACAAAATATTGTAACAGACTTCTATATAAAACCTTAATGGTAAAATATTGATCATTTTCTCAAAATCAAGAAGTCTACTTTCACTACATCAATTTAACATTGTACTAGAGATCTTAACCAAAGAGATGAACTAAAAAAATAAATCTAATAATAAGTCAGGGCAAGCATGTGACAGAGTGGGCTAGGCAGTGGGTTCTCACTCCTGCATTCCATATCCTAGTGTCTGATTCAAATCCTAGCTACTTCACAAATCTGATCCAGCTTCTTGGTGATACACCTAGGAGGTAACAGATGGTAGCCAAAATACTTGGGTTTTTGTCACTGAGGCAGGACACCCAGGTGGAGCTTTGGTCTGCTGGCCTCTTTCTCTAACCCTATCTGTTGAGAGCATTTGGGTAGTGAACCAGTCAGTGGATGAAAGATCTTTCTCACCTCTCCTCAGCCCCATCACTCTGTCTTTCAAATACACACATACATTTATACAGACATCTTTTTTTTTTTTAAAAAAAGGAGCCAAGTTACAAAGATTTGAAAGAAGGAAACAACATACTGAGGGACTACATAATTATATACATAGAACTCCCTTAGAAATATTACTAATATTAATGAATTCCTAGTGTGAAGTTAATTACATCCTAAGAAGCAAGATAAAAATTCGTTGCAAGCACATGCTGTTGGTTACCATAATCATCAGTAAATTACAAGTTGCATTTGATCATAATCTGCATCTAGAAGGGGAATATTAATTTAAGAATGAAACATACACTGAGTTATGTTAAGGAGCTCTAATCAAAATTAGTTGGTGCCATCTAAGAGTTTATAGATTATGAAATCCATTTTTCATATTTTTATTGGAGAAATAGAGAAATAAACTGACAGAGAATCTGCCCATGTACTGATGTGTTTCACCAACTCTCTATAACATTCAAGGCCAGGCCAGGCTCCAAACTCAATCCAGAACTTCCACATGGGTGGCAGGGCCACACCCCCTTGAGCCATCACCTAATGCTTCCCAGGGTCTGCATTAGCAAGAATCTGTAATTAGGAGAAGAGCTGGAACTTGAACTCTGCCACATTGATATGTGTCTTGCCACTACATCAAGCACCTGTCCCCAAATCCAAATCTTACTGTGAGGCTTAGACTACAATTACATTTTACAACTAAATTCACAGTTAGTGTGTGTTCTTCTATGCATGAGTCATAACTTAGCCATCAGCACCCACTGTTAGTTATCACTACAGGTAGATTAATTGTCCTCATTGTTATTTAATACTCAAATGGGATAATAAAAATTAAATCTGAAAGGCGATTATTTTTGGGTAGAACAGAGTCATAAAGTGCCATTTTCAATCAAAAGATAAATTATTATTGAGATTTTCTTCAGATAATCTCCCCCAGAAGATAAATTGCATATAGCTCTTTTATTATTTCCACCTTATAGGTCAGTACAAAATTCCATCAGAGTCACTATTCACAGTCTCAGGAGTGAGAAATTAAGGACCATAATTGTAATAACTGTATAGACAATGATGATATTCTTCTTTCCCCACTTCAAAGATTGGTTTCTCTGTGAAATAGACTGAGCGCAGTTGAGTTCAAGTGTGTAATTAAAGGAGCCCATCAGGAAGATACACATAAGGACGTAGTCTAGGAACAGGATTAAGGAGTTCAACTGTGATGTAGTTGCAACAGATTCCACCAATGACACATGAAGATCTAAAGGTAGCTGAGCCTTAAATGGTGGTCCAAAGTGAGGCAAGGGAGGCAGACCTTTGTACTTGCTTATCAGTCTATCACTGGATGTTGACTACCCCACACCCAAGAGTGCAGAACTTTGGGCAAGGCTGTTTCTTTGGCAGACTGGATGGAGTCAGCTGTGAATTATTGAGAGGTAACAAGCCTTGCGGCAAGAAGAATGAGCACCTCTAGAAATGAGCACAGAGATCTGGAAGCTGGCATCCTATACATTCCATGGTAGATTGCAGAAAACTCTGAATTAAGAACTTGTGAACTTTTACTGAGGACATTAAAGAAAGAAGCAGGGATTTGAGAAGGTTATGACTCACTGTGAAAGTCAGAGGACAAAGAGAAGAATTAGAGCAGTTCCCAAGCAGAAATGTTTAGTGCACTTAGTTTTGACAGTTGCTTCTAGAAAGAAGAAGAAGCAAAGAACTGAGTGTCCCCTCATGTCAAGTTGTTGAAAACAGCTGTGTGTAGAGCTCCCAAACAGGTGACAAGGAAGTAATGACTTGAACAGTTTTGCAAAGCAAGGTTTCTGTCTCCCATTGTTGGCTCAGGTTGTACTTTTTAAGAGACTGATAAGTCATGGAAAAGCCAGAACTGGCTACAGTCACTACAAGAGCTAATGTCCGAAATTACTGAAAACAAATAAATTGGTAACATTGGTTATTTCAGTAGATAGAATTGGAGAAGCAGAAGATATATCTTCAATTACTCATACAATTTCATGGAACTGAAACTAATGAAATTATAAGTGATCCTTCTCCATTTTTGTGTGATTTCCTATATTTGTAAAATATATTCATTGAATTGGTATCATCAGGAACAGCTAAATATAACATGAGAAATACAATACCAACGTTATTTCTACCTTTCTGCAATTCTACTATACATAAGCTCTTCTAAACTGAGCTGATGTTTGGACTATCAAACTTTCTTACATTGCTTTGTTTCTGTTCTATGTTAAATATGTTTATTATTACTTTATTATGATAACATATATAAAGGGAAATGCAGTGTACATAATAATTACAGTAGTCCTCCCTTTTCTATGATTTCACTTTCAGCTACTTCCTTTACCTGTAGTCAACCAAATTCCAAAAATAGTAAATGGAAAAGTTCAGATATAAAACGTAAAAAATTTTAAATTTTGCATCATTCTGAATATTGTGATGAAATCACATCCCATTAGGTTCCATCCTGCCCAGGATGTGAATCATCCCTTTGTCCAGCATATGCTCTATAAACCATGTACCCTAAGTCATACTAACCACATCAGTCATCACATGAACTGTCATGGTATCACAGCACCTGGGTTCACGTAACCATTGTTTTACTTAATTACGATTATAAAGTGCAAGAGTGGTGGTGTTGGAAAGTTTATTATGGGATATTGTTATAATCACTCTAATTTATTATTATCTATTTTTATTAATCCCTTAGTGTGATTTACTTATAATTTAAACTTTATCATAGCTACTTATAGAAACTTCATCACAAATGCAAAGATGAGCATGGTATAGTAAAGGGATATTAAAAATTTCATAGAAAATAGAAATATGGAAACATGAATGGCTTTTATTTATTTTTTAAAAGATTTATTTATTCACTTTAGAGGCATAGTACAGACAGAGAGGGAACGACAGAGAGAGATATTCCATCCACTGGTTTATTCCCCAATTGGCTGGAACTGAGCTGATCCAAAGCCAGGAGCCTGGAGCTTCTTCCAGGTTTCCCACGCAGATGCAAGGATCAAAGCACTCGGGCCATCTTCTACTGCTTTCCCAGGCCATCAACAGAGAGGTGGATCAGAAGTAGAGCATCTGGTACTCTGACCTGTGCCCATCTGGGATGTTGGCACTGCAGGCAGATGCTTAACTACTACACTACAGCACCGGCCCCATGGCTTTTATTTTTTGCACCAAAATAAACATCTAGCTTTTCAGAACAGGATCTAGTTGAAGACACTAAGAAGGATAAAATATCAGTTTGGAAAACTCTCTATCGAAGCAACATAAATTCTGCAAAAATTGAAGAACATAAAACTCATGATGAAACTTCGGTTGAAGAAAAGTGAAACCATTGAGGCTTTTCAAAAACAATCAGCAGTTTACAAATGGAAATAATTTCAAGAAGATACAAAGTTAAAATTACGCCTGCAGTCCCAGACCATCACAATGATTTGCAAGGAAAACATTCATCTTGTTCATATTCTAATTGAAGAGAATGGACGATTCACAACAGAAAGAGCAACCAATACCATAGATATCTCAACTGGCTTAGTTATCACAATTCAGCCTGAAAAATTAAAGCGGACCAATTTTTTTTTTATTAAACTTTTATTTAATGAATATAAATTTCCAAAGTATAGCTTATGGGTTACAATGGCTTCCCCCCTCCCATAACTTCCCTCCCGCCCGCAACCCTCCCCTTTCCCGCTCCCTTTCCCCTTCCATTCATGTAAAGATTCATTTTCAATTCTCTTTGTATACAGAAGATCAGTTTAGTATATATTAGGACCAAATTTTTTGCTTCATGAGTGCCAAAACTGTTGTGCTTAGATCAGATACAGGCAAGGGCAAAGATCTCCCTGAAAATTTTAAATAAGTGGACTCAAGATATTGAACCATTTCTTTGAAGAATTTTAACAGGAGGTAAAACATAGCTTTACCAATATGAGCCTGAAGGCAAAGCACAAGAGGTGGAATAGACTGATTAAGAGCAAAGGTGGTGGCAACAGTTTAGAGGGATTCTGCATTTTTCTCACTAACTTTCTAGAGGGGCAAAGAATGGTAACATCTGCTTATTATGAGAGTGTTTGGGGGAAAGTTAGCCAAAGTTTTAGCAGAAAAGTGTCCAGGAAAGCTTCACCGGAGATTCCTTCTCCAGCACAACCCTTCTGCTCATTGCTCTCATCAAACAACAGTGATTTGATAAAAGTATCAAAGGGAAATCATCAGGTAGTCACCATGAAGTCCTGATTTTACTCCTTTGGGCTTCTTTTGTTTCCTAGTCTTAAAAACTCTTTCATGGCCAGCGCTGCGGCTCACTAGGCTAATCCTCCGCCTGCGGCACCGGCACACCAGGTTCTAGTCCCAATCGGGGAGCTGGTTCTGTCCCGGTTGCTCCTCTTCCAGTCCAGCTCTCTGCTGTGGCCCAGGAGGGCAGTGGAGGGTGGCCCAGGTCCTTGGACCCTGAATCCGCATGGGAGACCAGGAGGAAGCACTTGGTTCCTGGCTTCGGATCGGTGCAGCGCGCTGGCCGTAGCGGCCATTTGGGGAGTGAACCAACGGAAGGAAGACCTTTCTCTCTGTCTGTCTCTCTCTCTCTCTCTCTCTCTCACTGTCTATAACTCTCTCTCTGTCTCTCTGCAAAATAAATAAATAAATAAATAAAAACTCTTTCATGATATCCATTATTCTTCAGTCAGTAATGTAAAAAGGAGGCAAATGTTTGGTGCTATGAGTAAGACACCACTTGGAATACATGCAGCCCATATTAAGGTGTCTGAGTTAGAATCCTGGCTCCACTTCCAACTCCAGCTTTCTGTTAATGTGCACCTGGAAGGCAGTGGATGATGGTTCTAGCACTCGAGTCACTGTGTTCCAAATGGGAGGCTCAGATTCAGTTCATCCTAGCCAAGCTGCACTGAGCATTTGAGGAGTAAACTAGCAAATGTGAGCATTGTCTCTCTCTCTCTCTCTCTTTCAACTAAAAAATAAATAAATAATTTTAAAAATCACAATAAAGTAAAAGATTGCATTGAGATCTCTAGTACTCTCAGTTCTTTATGGATGGACTAAATGGTATTCACAAAAGTATGTTGAATTTAATGGCGCTTTTGTTAAGATATAAAGTTTATATTTTTATTTTTATCTTTTAATTCCATTTTCCATGAACTTTTTGAAGCCTCTTTGTATTGAATTCATTACTATCCACATTTTCAGGCATCCACTGGGAGTCTTAGAATATATTCCCTCGAGAATAATCATGACTCCTATAATATATATTATATAAATATAATATTTCATCCTACTATATAATTGTTTCTATAATAGCTATTATTGTAAATGATTTGTTATTCTAGTTTATAATTGCATCTTATTCAGTCACTTTGCTTTGCTTTAATCTGTAATAGTCTTTGCAGGTTTCAACATTTTATATCCCCAAATGTATGTAGTCAGGTGAATTAAATAAATGACTATGTTTCTATAGAAAAAAACTTGGTCTGGAAAAGTTAAAAAGTTGTTTAATCTTTTACAGAGACAAAAACTCACTATGCAGCCTTTCCTAGCACATTGGCAAACATGCCTTTGACCGTGACTTTTTCTATGCTCCGGTGACACAGGAATATCTGGAGCCCTGCTAGGTGGC
Organism: Lepus europaeus; assembly: GCF_033115175.1. Lineage (NCBI taxonomy): Eukaryota > Metazoa > Chordata > Mammalia > Lagomorpha > Leporidae > Lepus > Lepus europaeus. Next base: position 17,333,317 of record NC_084828.1, on the reverse strand, counting down.
CCAGATATTTGGAACTATTTGGAAAAGTCAGGGTCATTATGACCTATTGTGATCTCAGTTCTTGAGAGAATGAATAGTTTAAAACATCCAGAAAGGATCTGCAGATATCCAGACAGGTGACTATAAACAAGAGAAGTAATTATTCTTCTAAAACTGAAATAAGGTTTCAGAAAGTAATTTATTGCTCCATAAATTTGCAAAAGGAGACCATGGTGTTATGGTCTAATGATGGTTTAATCAAATAACTGAAATACTTTCTATGTTATCAAGATTTTAGATACAGTGATAATTTTCAGTATAATTTCTCCATATTATTTATCAATTTGTTGATTGTTGTCCCTAAAATGAAAATGAGTTGTAAAAGGGACCCAGAATATTTTTGATGATTGGATATTCAATATATTGAATGTTCTTTTGCATAAGAACAAAACCTAGCTTTGCACTTTCAGGGAAAAATATAACTTGCAATATATAGGATAACAAAAGCTAAAGAGACTAGAAAAATTAGATGACCTTCCAGAAAGTGTGTAATCCATTGATTTTTTTGAGGAAGCATTAAAATACAGATAAGGTGTTTAAATGATAGAGACGACCTTGAAGGAAAATTTTAATACATTCTTGTAACTATAAGGAAAATAATCAAGTTTGTGTTCTATATTTGTAAGAACATGGCGTTGAACCAGCTAAGGTGAATTCACACCCCAGCCTTCTAATGGCTGCACTTACAACTTAGAAATGAATCTCAACTCACTTGTTTGTAAACTAGTGAGCAAGAGTGCTTCTCTTATAGAACCAGTTATTTGATAACATTTAACATTTTATTGCTTCTTTTAACTTTTCTTTTTTTCTCTTGTCCCTAACAACACAACCCTATCCTTACCCCTAAGGATGAATAAAGTGTGATAAATCAGGAAAATCCACTGCCAGCTCCAAGGCTAATGTATTTTGCAGATTGTAAGAAGAAAGATTACAGAAATATATGCCTCCATGAAGCTATGGCTCTAAAGACTGAGGTGATGGCTGCCAATGTCTAGTTTGCAGAAAACAGATCACATGCTTTTCTGCCCTAAAATTGTGCAAGATAATATCTACTAATTATTTAAAATCTATCTATCTATCATCTAGAATTTTCCAATATATCTACCAATTCTACCTTCTTATCCATGGCTCTGCCAATCCTAAAAATTGCTGTGTTTATATTAACTGTGGGGAAATTAGGCACACGAGGCAATTCAAAGATGGTGCCTGCAGGGAAATTGGACACATGAGGTAATTCAAAGATGGCGCCCAGAGGAAGGTACCCAGAGTTGCTTACCACCAAAGCTGATTGGCCAAGTAGCATCAAGGGAGGTGACGACAACTGATGACGAGTGTACAGACATATGGCTGGTCTTGTAGAAAATTGCCCCATAAAATGACCTTTTAAGTAATTGGTTGATCCTTATGCCCTGCCTCAGTAATCCTGTGGTTTTATGCTTTAAACAGCTTTGCTACGCATGCAGTAAATGAGTTCTTGCTTACTTGACTTGACTCCCCGCTAGCTACATCTGACTGTCCCCAGGATCGGGGGGTTGGGGAACAGGCGAGTGGCACACTTACCTTTCTTCGGACCCGGTCCATCCTCATTCGGGTGGACTAAGACCCTGCAATCAACCAATTCATCCATCTATTTTTTGTTTGTTTGTTTTTACAGCAAAGTTTTACTGAACACTCACTAAATGCCAGGTTATAGCTATAGATGATATACACACACACATATACACATGCATATATATATATATATATATATATATACCTGTGTGCGTATGTGTGAAATACAATCACTGTCTACAAAGGGACTCACGGCCCAAGTTTTGCACAACCATCTATTTTGACTTTATACTGCACACATAGTTTTGCTCCACTCAGCACAAATGTGAAACATATACAACTATTGCTTTTTCTCAATACAGTGGAATTATAACATATATTATTAAACTTAAGGTGCAATTTCCATTCTGAATGTTTATATCAATAATCTCAAATACTTTGTGGATAAAATTAGGCTAATAAAAATGCAATATCCCTATTGAATAAAATGAATTAATTATATAGATTGATTAATTGATTCACCTCAATTATTATTAGACATTAGCTCACACAATTATGGGGTAGAAAAACCCACGGATCTGTCTTTTGCAAATTGGACATCCAGAAAAGCCAGTGGTAGAGTTGGGAGGCCTGAGAGATAGAAAGCTGTGGTCAGAAGTCTCAGGCCTAGCAATCAAATAGAAGAAAACTCAATCTTCCTCCTCCTTTTTGTTCTACTAGGGCCCTCAACCAACTGAATGATGCCAAAAGTGAGCTGAGTTAAATAGGATGGTCTGCTTTCCCTGGTCCATTAACTCAAAGGCTGTTCTCTTCCCAAAACCCTCTAATGATCACAGCCAGAAATAATAATTAACTAGCTATCTGGGCATACTGTAACACAGTCAAGTTGATAAGTAAAATTAACCATCAAGATCCAGTGAGAATTTTTCTATCACCTGTTCACTTGAGATATATGTATATCCTATAAGTACACATGTTTGAAATATACAACTCAATAAGTTCCGTATAAACCCACATAATCACCAACGAATGAAGATACAGAACATTTCTATCACCTAAGAGAATTCTCTTTCTGTCCCTTTCGGGTATCCCAACCCATACCACCTCAGAAACAGTCACTGTTTTGATTTTAATTTCTTAAATGTCATATAAAGAGAATCAGAAAGATGTTTGGGCTTCTTCCACTCAACATAATTCTCTGAAATGCATCAATGTGTTGACATGTGCATGTCATGATGCCATGTATCAATCATACATTCCATGCCACAACTTGTTATTCACTAGTTGATGAACATTTGGGTATTTTTCTATTTGGGGTTACTATGAGCAAAATTGTAATGAACACTCTTTTATACATATTTTTGTAGTCATATGTTACACATCTCTAGTGTAAGTTTGTAGTAAAGGAATCTCTAAACAATATGGTAAGCACATATTTAATCTTATAAGAATCTGTCAAACTATTATTCAAAGCAGTTGTACAATTTGATTCTCCCATCAGCATTTATGAGTTCCAGTTTCTCTTTATTATTACCAATAATTCTGTCAACCTTTAGCTTCAATCTAGTCTTCAGAAAAATACCAGCTAACTTCAAAAAGTTCATGGAAATAGAATTGAAATATAAGTTCATTTTGGTGAAAATAAAATTAAAGCTCATGATAGCTTTTTCACAATATGTATTTTCTGTTAACTGATCCAGCTCCTTGCTTATATGCCTAGGAAAGCAGAAGATGGCCCAAGTGCTTGGGCCCTTGTATGTAAGAGAGAGACCTAGAGGAAGTTCCTGGCTCCTCCCTTCGGACTGACCCAGCCACTGTCATTGCAGCCATTTGGGGCGTGAACTGGCAGAAGGAAGATCTCTCTCTCCCTATATCTCTCTTTCTCTGTAACTGCCTTTCAATTAAATAAGCCTTAAAAGCAAAAACTAAACATTTATTTTTTAAAATGTCATTCATTCATATTTAACAATGATTTTATTAGTTTATAAATTTCCAAAAAATGAAACCCTGCATTTTGCAACAAAATGAATGCAAGTTGAAACCATATACAATGATAGACCTTTAAGAGATTTAAGTAAACATATTACAATACAAATGAAATGAAACGTGACAATTTACATTCATTGAAATCACTTTATACATTATATATAACTTTATATGCTATGCATGTTTTATATATATAAAGTAAATGCTATATATATGTTCATTTTTATGTATTTTGATATCTGAAATATTACACTAACATATTTTATATATTTCTAGTCTGATTGAATACTACAGATATTATCAATTCTTTGCATAATAATGTTGAAAAATGTTACTCTCAAGGAATACAAAATGCTCCAGTTTTGATTTCCTTCACATTCAAAATTAGTGGTTCACTGTGCTGATTAAACTTTCTTTGAAAAAACTTCATTCTCATGTCAAGCTATCCTTACCCCATAGATAGCCTAGATCACACCTAAAATTTTCAAGTGTCATATTGACTAACAAGGAATAAAAGAAGCAAGACTCCTTGTATAGCCTCTAAAAGACAATTCTGAATTTCTTAGAGATCATTAACAAATCTAATGGTTTACAAAAACTGAGATATTTTTGCCCCAAATAAACACTATCAGTTTTTTAATATAGTTGATATGTGACTTAGCTGCTGCTACTTGTGCGATTCTCATGTGACATTTGTGAAAAGTAATGTCTGCAGAAAGCAAGTAGACAGAGAAGTTTCCAAAAGAGAAGCAAGCCATTCTCTCCCTCTAACACAGGTGTAGGGAAATGCTAAAAAAAAAAAAAAAAAAAAAAAAGTCCTCACATCACATTCTCTTGGCCTGTTCTCATCAAGA